>NC_134353.1:182589283-183264283 GCF_048569485.1 Anomaloglossus baeobatrachus | reverse complement strand
GCTTGAGGCATTATACCATTATCTAAGTTTGATGTGCAGCCTTATTCTTATATATAGTATGTATTTTTGGCTTGCACTCATATATATATATATTAGTGCTCACTTCAGTTATCCTATTCAGTTATATGTAGTTTTTTTCTGAATGTGAACACAGCTCCGCCCCTTTCGGCCATGTTTTTTCCATCTCCTATATAAGAAAGTCCTTAGTTACCCCTCTCCACCCATAGCAGTTTTTAATTGCAATGAGATGACACACAGTTAGGGTCACAGAGCTAGGGACCCCAATATAGAGATATGCCTTGACGAGGCCTTGGGGCTCAGTTACATTGATCAATGCGATTGCTAAATATCTCCTTTTTCCTAATATTCATGGCAGGTATGCAATTCATTATTCACATGTTCAAATTAGCGAGTAGCATTTTTCATTGTATATTCCAATATTTTTCCATATGCTTGAGGCATTATACCATTATCTAAGTTTGATGTGCAGCCTTATTCTTATATATAGTATGTATTTTTGGCTTGCACTCATATATATATATATTAGTGCTCACTTCAGTTATCCTATTCAGTTATATGTAGTTTTTTTCTGAATGTGAACACAGCTCCGCCCCTTTCGGCCATGTTTTTTCCATCTCCTATATAAGAAAGTCCTTAGTTACCCCTCTCCACCCATAGCAGTTTTTAATTGCAATGAGATGACACACAGTTAGGGTCACAGAGCTAGGGACCCCAATATAGAGATATGCCTTGACGAGGCCTTGGGGCTCAGTTACATTGATCAATGCGATTGCTAAATATCTCCTTTTTCCTAATATTCATGGCAGGTATGCAATTCATTATTCACATGTTCAAATTAGCGAGTAGCATTTTTCATTGTATATTCCAATATTTTTCCATATGCTTGAGGCATTATACCATTATCTAAGTTTGATGTGCAGCCTTATTCTTATATATAGTATGTATTTTTGGCTTGCACTCATATATATATATATATATTAGTGCTCACTTCAGTTATCCTATTCAGTTATATGTAGTTTTTTTCTGAATGTGAACACAGCTCCGCCCCTTTCGGCCATGTTTTTTCCATCTCCTATATAAGAAAGTCCTTAGTTACCCCTCTCCACCCATAGCAGTTTTTAATTGCAATGAGATGACACACAGTTAGGGTCACAGAGCTAGGGACCCCAATATAGAGATATGCCTTGACGAGGCCTTGGGGCTCAGTTACATTGATCAATGCGATTGCTAAATATCTCCTTTTTCCTAATATTCATGGCAGGTATGCAATTCATTATTCACATGTTCAAATTAGCGAGTAGCATTTTTCATTGTATATTCCAATATTTTTCCATATGCTTGAGGCATTATACCATTATCTAAGTTTGATGTGCAGCCTTATTCTTATATATAGCAATCACAAGAAGACAGGAAGCACTGGACCGAGACCAGCGACGCCCATTTGACCGGACCGCCTCACAGGTGAGTATAATAAAAGGTGTTTTTTACTTTGTACAGATTGTCCTGCGCACTTCTTTATAGTATTCTAAAATGCTGTATATAAGAGCTCACTGGTGGTGGCTGCAGGTTACAGGGGACAAATCTGATGGCAGGTTCCCTTTAAATGTATGTGTAATTAAACTCAGAAATAAATATTTTTCAACATAATTGTGGGTGGCCAAACCCAAGTAGGAGTGAGCAAAAATTCCATTAATCGTAAAATAAATATAAATTTCTATTTAATTAATTAAAAATAAAAAAAACAGCAGGTGAGCATAATAAAAGCTGTTATTTTACTTTATATAGATTGGTCGGGCACTTATATACAGCATTTTTTAAAATAGAGCCTTAATAGGAACATTATGTTTCTATAACTAATCTTATGCTAAATAGTTGCAAGTCAAATTTACAGTATGGATGAGATAGCCAAGATGATTGTCTATCAAATGATGGTAGCCTGAATTTCAAAAAGTTCAAAACATTTTTACTAGTGATGAGCAAGCACTAAAATGCTCGAAGGCTCATTACTCGAGTTGAGCAGGTCAGATGCTCGTAAGGGCTTGAGTATTGAATATAGTGGAAGTCAATGGGAAACTTGAGCATTTTTTCTGGAGATCCTAACAAGAGGGCTGGGGAGGAATATAGCTGAAATGGGTAGAAGCAGTGCTCAAATGGAATGGGAACATCATGGGGAAGTTGCCTGGAGGACGCATCTCTGCCTCTCAGGTTGCTACTGGGAACAATGTTGTCAGAATATTACACCACTTTCACGGACTGACAATTAACATACAAAAACGGAGATAAAATGGATTTTACAGGATACATTTTTAGGAAACATTATTTTCTGTATAATGACTTGTATATAAGGCAAATTAAAAAGGGAAAAAAAACCTCCTCCGACCCCTTAATAGGCCGGCCATCTCTCACCGTATTTCCCCGTAGCCTATGAAAAACTGTAACATTTTTATTTCAGGACAATTCATACTACTACTGCAGCAATACAGCCATACTACTACTGCTATATAAAACTATGCTGACAAGTTCTATTTAATCACTAAAGCAAGTAAATGAAATACATGTGCTTCTCTAAGGTAATAGCCCACATCCAGAAAATTCACCACCACATGTTTTTAGCTAAGCTAATACCTCCAGAGACTAATATTTTAAAACTTTCCTGGCTGATCCTAACGTTTAGCCTAAAATTGTTAGGATAATAATCCAGCCTGAACAAAGAGTCTCTTCAGTTACTGGAATTGTGTTCTGAGAACCAAAAAATGTTCAATGAAAGCCATTTGAATGCCAAAGTATTAATTTCAAAATTATTAGATTTATGGTTAATATAGGATTCCTTCCTTCTTTTATATCAAACAAATCAATCCTTTAAAATATCAATAAAATGGCACCTTACTTTTTATCATGACTGGGAGATTCAGGAATCTCCTATAGCTTGTGATTATAATACTGAATATAATTCAGCAAGCGATTGCCGTATATGACCATAATCAAGGAATCCATCTCAGAACTACATCTGGGTGATTGTTGAGGTCACTCAGACTTCCAGACACCATTTAACTTCTCAGATAAGGTACTGCTGATTATGGAATTATTTTTCCAAGATCAGTCATTATCTGCATTTGCTTTCATTGGCTGTGTTTCTGCAGCCAATTTACTCATTTCACTACTGGTTCCGATATTAGGATTAAAGACAGGTTGGAAGGACCCATTCAAATTGTTGCCATTTATATTACACCATTACTTGAGAACCTTGTCCAGCTGGTAACAGTGGAATTCACACTTGGAATGGAAACACTTCACAATGAGGTCATCTTCTGCTATGTAATGATAACTTACCTGCAGGGTTGGTAAAAGAATTTCCTTGGCGGGTGTTATATATTCACAATCCTGTCATTGATTAGTATCGGAAGGATATTCTTAAGTGGAGCCCCAATTGTCATATGAAAGTCTTAGTTCTGAACAGATTTTCTCCGCTAATAGAGTCTCCAAGGGTACCGGAAAGACTTCGGTGATGTGTTCTCCTTCTCAATCTAATACCTAATGCAAATTATCTTAAGCTTGTCTGTATAATTCCTGAATGTGTCACCATGAAAGTACATGTTGATGAAACTTTACGAAAGGTTCATATCTGTCCTCCTCCTCACCTGTAGCTGCTTGGTTTTTCTTTGTTAAAAGAAAGATGGTGGCCTCTGTCCTTGCCTAAATTTCTGTGAATTAAACAAGATTATGGTTAAGAATACTTACTCACTTACACTTATGCCCAACCTATATAATCAGCCTACAGGCACTAAATGATTTTCTCATCTTAATCTTAGAGGGGGTTACAATTTGATATGCATCCAGTAGGGTGCTGAGTGGAAAACTGAGTTTTTAACATCCAATGGTCTATTTAAAAAAATCTTGTTATGCCTTTCGGGTTAACCAATGCACCAACAGTTTTCAAAACTTTATGAATTATATATTTTTTTTATTATCTTGAGAGATTTATAGAAGTATAGCTTGACAATATTCTAATTGTTTTACCTTATCTGGATTCAAACTATGAACATGTCCATTTTGTTTTTACAAAAGCTTAGATAAAATTATTTGTTTGCTAAATTGGAGAAATGTACTTCTATGCAAGAAATATCGTTCCTGAAAAACATTGTATCCGCTGAAGGGTTTAAGATGGATCCTGTGAAGGTGCGTGTCATAATTGATTGGGTTCAACCTTACCTTAAAGCCTTTTTTAGGATTCACGAGTTACTAAAGAAAATTTATGATCTAAGGGTTTGGTCGCAGGATGCTGTTGGGGCCTTTAATAAATTGAAATACTATTTTATGAATGCTCCAGTTTTAATACAACCCGGTATCCTGAAGCCATTCATTGAAGAGGTGGATGCTTAAGTAATCAGAGTAGGGGTTGTATTGTCTCAAGGTCCCAAAATGCTGACAAACTTGCTGTTATGTGTATTTTTCTGGGAAGTCATGATGTTGGGAATTGCGAGTTGCTCGCTGTCAAATAATCTTTTGAAGAATGGAGACATTTTTATCATAAAAATTAGCTTATATGAAATCAGATAAGTAGTTGATCCCAAGACAGGTCAGATGGTCCTTATTTTTCTCTAGATTCAATTTTTCTATCATGTTCAGGTTGGGGGCAAAGAATGTGTGGGCTGATGCTTTGTCACACAGTCTTGATTCAGTTTCCCCTCCAAAATCTCCATCCTCCATTCTTCCTAAGGGTATTGTGGTTTCAATGGTATCCTCAGAATTTGTAGCAGATATCTATCAAGTCCTATCGCTGGCTCCTTCTACTACTCCATGGTTCAAATGATTTGTTTCTGTGTTCCTGTTACAGGGATTTCATTATTCTGTCTTGTGTGATCATCCTAAGGTCATACCTACACAGAAAGCTATTGATAGTCACTTTTGGTGGCCATCCATGCTTAATGATATTGAAAAATTTATTTCTGCTTGTGAAATTTGCACACATGCTAAAGTCTGTCATAACCAGCCAGCTGGGAATTTGACTCCATTGCCAATTCTAGAAAGACCATGAACTAATTAGTCCATGGATTTAATCACTAATTTACCTTCGTGTGGTGGAAAAATTATGATTTGGGTAGTAGTTGACTAATTCTGTACCCCAAACCCCAAACCCTTCCAACTAAATTTGAATTCCAATATGGCGCTCCTTCCCTTCTTCATTTTGCACTGTGCCTCAAAAGTTGTTATTGACCACATATGGGGTGTTGGCATACTCAGAAGACATTGCACAACTAATTGTATGGCCCATTATCACCTATTACACTTGTGAAAATGAACAATTTGGAGTTCAAGCAACATTTTTGTGATAAAAATTCATGTTTTATTTTAACAGGTCAACAATATAAAATTTTGTAAAGCACCGGGAGGTTCAAGGTGCTCAACAAATATATAGATAAATTCCTAGAGGGGTGAAGTCTAGTTTCCAAAAGGGGGTCACTTTTGGAGGGTTTCCACTGTTTAGGCACATCAGGGGCTCTCCAAACGCAACATTGTGTCTGCTAATGATTTCAGCCAATTTTTCATTCTAAACGTCAAGTCGTCCTCCTTCTCTTCCGAGCCCTGCCATGCACCCAAACAGTATTTTTTCCCCACGTATGAGGTATTGGCATACTCAGGAGAAATTGCACAACAAATTGTATGGTAAATTATCTCTTATTGCCCTCGTGAAAATGAAAAATTTCGGGTTAAAGCAATAATTTTGTAATAAAAATGTATTTTTTCTTTTTTACAGCTCAACGTAATAAAATTCTGTGAAGCACCTGGGTGTTTAAGGTTCTCATCAAATATCTTGATAAATTCCTTGAGGGGTCTAGTTTATAAAAATAGGTTGTGGGGGGTTCCACTGTTTAGGCACATCAGGAGCTCTCCAAACTTGACATGGCACTTGCTATCTATTCCAGACAATTTTGTGCTCTAAAATTCATGCGCCCTAACAGTACATTTCCACCACACATGGCATATCATTGTACTCAGGAGAAATTGACAACAAATTTTATGGTGCATTTTCTCTTCTTATCTTTGTGAAAATGTCGAATTTGAGGCTAAAATAACCTTTTATGGGAAAATGTATCATTTTCATTTATGCCTTCTACATTGCTTTAGTCCCTGTGAAGCACCTAAAGGGCAAATAATCTTCTTAAATGTGGTTTTAAGCAGTTTGAAGGGGGTAATTTTTAGAATGATGTCACTTTTGGGTATTTTCTGTCACTTAGGCCTCTCAAAGTTACTTCAAATGTGATGTGGTCCTTAAAAAATGTTCTTTTAAAGAGAACCTGTCAGGTCAAAACAGCAGTGTAACCTACAAGCAGGAGCATGTGTGAGCTAGTAACCCCTTCCTACCCATCTCTGTGTTGTAATAAAGGGCAATATGAAAGTAATAAAATATGTTTTATTACTTACATATTCCCTATGTAAATGAAAAGGGTCTCTAGCCCCATGGGCGTCGCATCGCCCTGTGGGCGTTTGCATGCTTTCCATGATATCACGCCCCTGTGGGCGTGATACTATGGATTTACATTAGCAACGTCACTTTCTGCTCCTTCAGAATCCCACGCATGCGCGCTTACCATTCTCGCCGCTTTCTCATCCTGGTGTTTGCTTGTCGGCTTCAGATGCGCACTGCGCATGCTCAGAAGACTCCTGCGGATCCGGTCATGTGCAGTGCGCGTCTGATCCCGGCAAGTAAACACAAGGATGAGAAGGCAGCAAGAATGGTAAGTGCGCACGTGCGGGATTCTGAAGGAGCTGACTGTGACGTCGCTCATGTAAATCCATGGTATCACGCCCACAGGAGCATGATACCATGGAAAGCATTCAAATGCCCACAGGGTGATGTGACGCCCATCTAGAGACCCTGCTCATTTACATAGGGAATATGTAAGTAATAAAATGTATTTTATTACTTTCATATTACACATTATTACAACACAGGGGTGGGTAGGAAGGGGTTACTAGCTCACTCAGGCTCCTGCTTGTAGGTTATAACGCTTTTTTGACCTGATAGGTTTCCTTTAAGTTTTGTTGGAAAAATGATAAATTACTGATAAACCTTTAACCTTTCTAACTTCCTAACAAGCAATAGTTAAAAAAAACTGTGCTGATGTAAAGTACACATGTGGAATATGTTGTTTATTAACTATTTTCTTTGACTAAACTCTATGGTTTAAGGGCATCAAAGTTTGAAATTGCAAAATGTTCAAAATTTTCACCAAATTTCTGATATTTTCCCAAATAAACACAAAAAATATTCTTTTAAATGTACCACTATCAGAAAGTGCCATATGCCACAAAAAAAATCTCATAATCACCGAGATCCATTGAAGCATTGCAGTTATTACATCATAAAATGACACTGGTCAAAAATGAAAAAAATGGCCTGATTATGAAGGTGGAGACAGGCTCAGGGCTGAAGGGATTAATATAGTGTCCGGTTGGCAAGAAAATTGTCTACTTGATTGTACTGTACTTTGTGCAACACCAAGAGAATATACATAGATTGTCCCTGGTACTGGAAGA
Organism: Anomaloglossus baeobatrachus; assembly: GCF_048569485.1. Classification (NCBI taxonomy): domain Eukaryota; kingdom Metazoa; phylum Chordata; class Amphibia; order Anura; family Aromobatidae; genus Anomaloglossus; species Anomaloglossus baeobatrachus. The sequence goes on along the minus strand of NC_134353.1, from coordinate 183,256,723 downwards.
ATTTCCCAAGCATCATACATATTCAAGAAAGGATTGTTCTGCTCATTCAGTTCACTTATGTCATGAATAAATTATAGGCAAGTATTGAGAAAACGGATTCACCAATTTTCATATTGATACGTGTGAAGGAGTTTGTTTTGTATTCCTAGAGAGAAATAAGACTTCAGAGTTTTCCTTGTCCCAGGATGCTTAAGAATTTAAAATGGAACAAAATGTCAATTTACAATACACACAATAAATATCTACACATGATTCAAGATGTTATAATGCTAATGAACACAAATGGAAAAAGAGTATAAAAGAGCATGAAAACCATGACAAAGAAAAATATCTAAGAGGTCAAAGGTCTTTGAGAATAGGCTTGTGAACTGAAATGGTCATGATACAAAATGAGAAACTTTTTGCTGGAAGACATGAATGCAAGTAGTAACAAGATAGATAACAGGAGTCTACAACAAAAATTATGATTGATATTTGGATTTTTTCCCTTAGATCAACTGCATGAATAAAGAGAAATCGTCATTTTAATTTATGTTTCATAAATCAGTAGTAGACAGGAAAATAAGCAAATTTGCAGTATATCTTATCGGAGAACTCTGCATCTTTTTCCTTTTGGACTGATCTTTCACTGTCTCATCATCCCTCTTCCACAAGAGTCGCTGTCTCCCCAGTCACTGCTGTGCAGGTTTGTATCTGTTACATCAGATAATTTGTGACTGCAGTGTGAGAAACCATGATATAAATAGTCTGATCAGCACATCCACTAGGTGTGAACAGGTGAACGCTGAAAAAACAACAAAGTTACAAAAAATATGCACAGGAACACTCAGAAAAGCTACAATATGCAAACATTGAATTTAGGAATTTGGGCACTGCTTTACTGCTATTGGAAAAATTAGATAATTTACAAATTGGCCAAGTATGTAAGCCCGGCAGCCGACGACAAGGCATATCTCTTTTGCCAGGACCCTATCCTAATGCGCCTCTATCTGTGTTAAAAAAAGCTATAAAATTCAGACTGATCCCATGTTGGTTAGATATGATGAAGGTTGCACAAGTGTTAGGGGTACTTCACACACAGCGAGATTGCTACTGAGATCGCTGCTGAGTCACGTTTTTTGTGACCTCATTAGCGATCTCGCTGTGTGTGACACTGAGCTGCTCGTTACACACAGTGCTGGTTCGTTTTTTTATTGTTGCTCTCCCGCTGATAAGCACACATCGCTGTGTGTGACAGCGAGAGAGCAACAATCCTGAATGTGAAGGGAGCAGGAGCCGGCGTCTGACAGCCTGCGGTAAGCTGTAACCAAGGTAAACATCGGGTAACCAAGGTGGTTACCCGATATTTACCTTCGTTACCAGCCTCCGCAGCTCTCATCGCTGCCAGTGCCGGCTCCTGCTCCCTGCACACGCTAAGTTAAGCGGTGTGAGCTGGTAACTAAGGTAAACATCGGGTAACCATACCCGATGTTTACCTTAGTTACCAGTGTCCGCAGCTTCAAGACGCTGTCTCCGTGCAAGCGCAGCATCGCTTGCACGTCGCTGCTGACTGGGGGCTGGTCACTGGTCGCTGGTAAGATCTGCCTGTTTGACAGCTCACCAGCAACCATGTAGCGATGCAGCAGTGATCCTGACCAGGTCAGATCGCTGGTCGGATCGCTGCTGCATCGCTAAAGTGTGAAGGTACCCTTAAACATAAAGAAGAAGCCAGATAGTCCTTCCAAGTTACGTCCACGACTGCTGACAACATTAAGGGGCACTTTGCACACTGCGACATCGCAGGTGCGATGTCAGTTGGGTCAAATTGAAAATGACGCACTTCCGGCATCGCATGCGACATCGCAGTGTGTAAAGGCTGGATGATACGATTAACGAGCGCAAAAGCGTCGTAATCGTATCATCGGTGCAGCGTTGGCGTAATCCATGATTACGCTGACGCGACGGTCCGATGTTGTTCCTCGCTCCTGCGGCAGCACACATCGCTGTGTGTGAAGTCGCAGGAGCGAGGAACGTCTCCTACCGGCCTCACTGCGGCTTCCGTAGGATATGCGGAAGGAAGGAGGTGGGCAGGATGTTTACATCCTGCTCATCTCCGCCCCTCCGCTCTGATTGGCCGCCTGCCGTGTGCCGGGTCGCCGGCCACAGGGACGTCGCACGGCAGGTGAGTGTGTGTGTGAAGCTGGCGTAGCGATAACTTTCGCTACGCCAGCTATCACCACATATCGCTGCTGCGACGGGGGCGGGCACTATCGCACTCGGCATCGCAGCATCGGGCTGCGATGTCGTAGTGTGCAAAGCCCGCCTAAGTGTACACATCAACTCATTCTGTTAAATAGATATTACTTGACAATGTTTGGTTTCCTGAGAAAGATTTTATATGAAGAGAAGTATTTGCATTTGTGGCTTATTGCTCAGCTAACAATATTTTTAACGCGGGAAAACAAAAGATTTTTGATAGATAGACAAATTATGTATTTGTCTCTATTGAAAATTGATTAAAATAAATTCTACAGCCAGAATACATATTATTGCTGACTAGTTATCCAATTTAAAAAAAAAAAAACAAAAAGAACAAAACAAAACCTAAGATAAAACAAAATGAGCAAATACCCTGTTCTAAGTAAATAGATAAATGAATAGTAATGTTACATATAAATAACACACGGTACTTAGTTAACATTATTTTCATCATAAAAGTGAAAGAGCCATCAAACAATGACAAGGTCTACTCAAACTGAGATGATCTAATTTCTAATATAGATGGGGGCAGAGCAGGACCCAGCACAACTGCTCAGACACCTGCCAGTGAAAAGCTATATAGACATAATGACAGCTCAAAAATGGAGAGCCATGCACCTGTTTGTATAAAGTACACGAACAAAAGTGGAACCAAATAAATGAGCTGGTGACGTTCAGGTATCTAATAGGGCTGAGCGGATCCAAACTGTAAAAGTCCGGATCCACGCGGTCTCAAAGATTTCCGGGTGCCGTATCCGGATCTGGAATTCCAGGTGCACGATCCAAATCCGGCACTGGGGAAAATAATTGAAAAATAAATAAAAACAGAAATAAAAAAGTGTTTCATACTTACCAAGATTCGGTGTCATGGCAGCACACTTCCTGTACTGTGCATCGTATACACACAGCTTTCTGTCTTTTCCCTGCCCACTGGCTGTCCTTTTGTCTGTGATTGGTTGCAGGCAGACGCGCCCCCAGCCGGTGACAGTATCTGCCTGTCGTGCAGTCATCGCAGCTCAGTCATTGTCTGCACAGCCAGCGGTTGTGCTCTATGGCCATGGGCATGTAGCAGAGCTGAAGCGGCGTGGGACCTCGTGTGGATTACGTCGGAGCTGCAGGGTGTTGGGGGATAATAAAGTGGTGAAGGAGGGTGTGTGTTTTGTACTTTATTCCAAATAAAAGATTTTTTTTCTGTGTCTGTTTATTTACATTCACTTAAAGGTTAGTGTGATGCAAGTATCTCATAGACGCCTGTGTCATAATTAACCTAGGGCTTAGTAGCAGCTGTGTGCTGCTATTAACCCCTTATTACCCTAATTACCACCGCAGCAGGGCAATCGAGAAGAGCTGGTAAAGCACCGAGATTGTCACGTATAATAGAAGCAACAATACCGGGCGGCTGTGGGCTGAGACTACCAGCCCCGAGCTAGCTTTAAGATGGCTGGGTATCAAAATTAGGGGGGAATCGCATGTCGTTTTTTTTTTAATTTATTTAAATAAAAAAAAAAAGCCCCATCACCGGCACAGCAGCGCAGACTCTGACAGGAGAGTGCTTGTGTTTCTAGGTACATGCATACTCATGCTCAGAGAGCGCAGGCTGTGTCGGCTGATGTCATGTCAGACTTGTACGAGTTTGACAGCGCATCACCAGCACAGCCGCACACTTTTGATAGGAGCGTGCATGTGTTTCTGTTGCTGCTTTAATGGATGTTGGTTTTAACAATGTTAGAATAAAGTTATTGGTTTTAATGGTTATTATATATTTTTGTTGCAGAACCGAGCTTACCTTAGAGCTATGGAAGCAGAACCAAGCTTACTACAGAGATAACGGAGCAGAACAGAACTTACAACAGAGATCTGGGAGCAGACCCGAGCTTACTACAGAGATAAGGGTGTAGAACCAAGCTTACTACAGAGATATGGGAGCAGAACCAAGCTTACTACAGAGATAAGAGAGCAGAACCGAGCTTATTACAGAAATAAGGGTGCAGAACCGAGCTACCACAGACATATGGGAGCAGAACCGAGCTTACTACAGAGATACGAGATCAGAACTGAGCTTACTACAGAGATATGAGAGCAGAACCAAGCTTACTACAGAGAAATTTGAGCAGAACTGAGCTTACTACAGAGAAATTTGAGCAGAACTGAGCTTACTACAAAGATACAGGAGCAGAACCGAGCTTACTATATAGCTACGAGAACAGAACCGAGCTTACTGTAGCCATAAAGGAACAAAATCGTACTTACTCAGTCTACTACATGGAAACAGCAACAGAAGCAAGCCTCCTACATAGCTACGGGAACAGAACAAGCTTACTTCATAGACATAGTATTGGTACTGCATAGTGGGAGAACTAAGCTTACTGCTTAAATATGGTACCATAACTCAGCTTACTATGTAGATATAGGAGCAAAACCATGCTTACTACATAGATATAGTACCGTAACCCAGCTAACTACATGTACAATTACAAAGCTTCTCCTATATTTTCAATTGTTAACTCGTACAAAACACGGGTGGCACATGGACTATACACTGATGCCATCTGTGTGCTGTGCGTGTTTTTCAGGCCCCATAAACTTCTATTGGCCCTAGTCATCTGTGCTGCTGGAAAATAAAACAGATGTCTCTATATGGATCACACACGATCTGTGTAAACAAATGGACATGCGAGCAGCACCATAAGTTATAATGGGTACGTGTGGTAACTGTGAAAAAAACGGATACAACACATACCAGATACACAGACATGTGAAGGATGCCATAAGGTGGTCACATAGCTACGTCACAGTGCAGGGGTTAATTTCACTTCTTTTCATAAACATGGAAAGACAAATGAAATTCCATAACACATATGTGAACAAGCCCTTAGGGCTGCATACCCACAATCAGTGTCAGCAGTGTCTTGGACTCAGAGTGTTTTCACTGAGTCCACAATGCTGCGTTGTACAGTACAGGCACAGTCGATGGATTTATAAAAATCTCTGGCCCCCTGGGCTTCTTTTAGATGATCCATAAACTGACCTCTGGCGCTGCTTTCCTATCCTCAGCATGTCAATTTATTCTAACAGCAATATAGTGCTATATAGAGTTGGAGAATATAGCCAACAACCACTGACAGTCACTTTGATTGTGGGTACGGACAGCGCAATCTCCCACCCAAGAGACTAGCATCTCCACCAGAGAAAGAATGCTGCATCCAGGCCATGAAGATGCCTGATGGTTGGCACTCACTCTTATAGATTTAGTGTTGTGCCCTAAAGATACAAGTGTTTTACACATACACTACAATACACTATAAGGCTACATGCCCACGGTCTGGACATCCTGTGACATGGACACAGCATGTCCCCTCCTGCGGGGCCGTGGGTGTTCTCTGCAGGGACCACAGTTGCTTGTGCAAACAGTCAGGGTTTGGGCTGCTATAGTCTCTCTCTTCTGTTCTCTCTGTGGACACACTTGTGGCTACACAGCAATAAATTGACAGGGCTCGGGAAGCAGCACAACAGGTCAGTTTTCGCTGTGGGCTGTACACACACAGTGGGCATAGGATTTCTAGAAATCCCATCCAGTGTGTTTGTACTGTACAACGCAGCAAAAATACTCTGAATCCAAAATACGGTGAACCCTGATGGTGGGACGCAGCCTTACATACAGGCATCTTACAAACATAAAACCCCAAAACTCGGACATGTAAATATAAAATACAGAGATGTATACACATATACAGACATGTACACCAACATGGCATAGACATGCATACACAGCATACAGCCATATACACAGACACGTAGACACAGCGTACAGCCATATACACATATCTATACGCAGACACATACACCACCTACACACAGCGTACAGCCATATACACATACATATACACACCTACACACAGCGTACAGCCATATACACATACATACACAGACACCTACACACAGCGTACAGCCATATACACATATATACACACATACACCTACACACAGCATACAGCCCTATACACATAAATATACACAGTGTACAGCAGTATACACATACATAAACACACAGACACCTACACACAGAATACAGCCATATACACATACACATACCCAGATATAGTCACATAGAAGCGTATACCTAATTGAAAACATTCACATACAAATAATCATACACTTAGACAGACACAATCCTATACACACACACATACTGGGGGGCTTTTACTTTTGATGATAGGGACATTTGTTCTCTTGTCCCCTGTGCGGCCCACAGACTTGTTTGATGGTAAATCCCATGGGCTAAAGGACCTGTGCTGATGTCATGCCCATGTGATGAGAAGTGGTGGGGCCTCAGCCAACACAGCTTATGCCAGAAATTAACTCCACGTGGTCCTGAAGTTGCTTAGAATAGAAGCGGGGGTCTGAGGTAAGACCTCCAAATGGGAGGTGCAGGGGGAGAAAGGGGGGTGAAGCCTGAATGATTATAGTGGACGGGAGGAAACATGGCCATGCCCACTAACAAAGCCGTCATGCCCACTACCCATGTAGGTCCATCTAGCCTCTGGGATGTAGCCGCAACACTTGTTTGATGCTCTCCTTTGGCGGGCCGGAGGCAGCGCGTACAGCAGGAAGCCATTATAACACACATGGCCTCAGACTGTGCACTGCGCATGAACGTGTCTCTTATGCTATGCGGCTGCCAGCAGCACTGTCTGCACCTGTAATGTGTCAGTGTGCCCGGCCCAGCCACATCACAGTACAGGAGGCACAGCCGCGCACAGTTCACTGTGCGCGGCCATGTGTGTTATACATTATGCAGCAGGTGGCTGGCCCAATAAAGCAGCTGGGAGAGCAGCCTGGAGGGCAATTGCCTGCCTGCTCCCGGCCCAGCCTGCTTCTGCCTGGAAGTATATGATTTTGGATGAAGGGCATAGGATCAAAAATAGGAACTGTCTCCTCATTAGGGAACTGAAGCAGTTTTGATAGGATAACAAGCTGCTTCTCACTAGGACACCATTGCAAGCCAATATAACGCCGTATACACACACACACACACACACACACACACAGAGTCCGTCAGCTCACTACGGTTAATGAATACATGAACTCCCATATTGTTATAAACAGTAACAACATAAGGTACTTAGCATTTTTTGATCAAAGAGTGCAAAAGCCATCCAACAATGTTAAGGTGTATCTATATTTGGATAGTCTCTAAACACTATCTCTCCATGTGCCAAACTGTACCTCTTCTGAATGGAGAGTGAAAAGTGAACCAGGCATAGCTCAGAATTTTAGTTTTGCCTGAATAGATCATAGAAATAAGTTGCTGCTTGGAGCATAGGAATCCCTGGGTTCAAATCCTGATATCAGGTCTGTGTGGGATTACATGAAAAGATGGAAGGATTTCTGCAAACATCCATGCACAGAAGATCTATGGTTACAGTGGATATAAAAAGTCTACACACATATTAACATGTAAAAACAATCCTACCAAAAAGAATAATTTCAGAACTTTTTCCTTCCTTAACATCACCATTAATTTTTACAATTTAATTAAAAAATGACCTGAAATCTTTTCGGCTACAAAAAGAAAAAAAAACAAGAAGTAAAACAATGTGGCTGCATAAATATGCACATTATTACACTAATAATATGTTGTAAAACCCATTGAATTTGTAACAGCAGTCAGTATTTTTGGGTAGGAGACTATCAGCATGGTGCATCTTGAATTGGCAATCTTTACCCACTCTTCCTTGCAGTAGCGATGCAAATCTGTCAGATTATGAGGGCATCTCATGTGTACAGTGCCCTCTTCTGGTCAATCCACAGATTTTCAATTTGATTCAGGTCTGGGCTTGGCCGGGCCATTTCAACACTTTGATCTTCTTGTGGTGAAGCCATTATTTTGTTTATTTGGAGGTATGCTTAGGATCGTTGGTGTGCTCACTTCATCTTTAGCTTTATAGCAGAGGTCGGAAGGTTTTAATGAAATATTGATTGATATTTGGAATGTTTATAATTTCTTCCACCATGACAGAAGCCTCAGATCCTGCTGGTGAAAAACAGCCCCAAAGAAAACATCACATTTCAACTTTAGTATAGTGTTCCTTCGATGATGCCCACAGTTGGGCCAAACATACCTTTTGAAATTTTGGCCAATAAATTCAACCGTGGTCTCATCAGACTAAGAAATGCTTCCACACATGCCTCTGTCAGTCTTGATGTGGATTTTAACAAAACATAGCAGTGTTTGAATGTTTTTTTTTTTATAAAAAAAAAGGCTTCTGTTTTGCTATTCTTGAAGACAGGCCAGAAAAGCATATGGGAGATTGTTGTCACATGCAATACACAATTAGTACTTTCAAGAAACTTTTATGATGCTGCCTCTTAGCAGCCTTCAGGACCAATTTTCTTGTCTTTTGATCAATTTTTGAGGGATGTCTAGCTCTAGATAATGTCATTGTTGTACCAAATCAAGCCATTTTTTTCATACATGTGTCTTCATAGTGTTCTATAGCATAACTAATGCCTTGTGATTTTTTGTACCCTAAACCTCACTGATAACTTTCATCAATGAGATTCCTTTGCTGTGTTGTAAGCTGTTTAAGAACCATGATGACTCATGATGAATCCATCATGGAACATGTCAGGGACTTTGGAGCAGGTTGAGATGCAAAGTCCACTCTGTACAAGGCAGATGCTGAATATATTTTATAGCTGGCAATTGTCTCTAATAGCAGCAATCAGCAAATCCACTGATTGCTGCTGTTATCCTCCTAAATGCAACTGCCAATTGCAGACAGCTTCATTTAAGCGACATGTTATGGCCCTTAGTTTGGTATCTATTGACTTCCCTTTGACGTGACTGCAGGGAGGTGATGGGTAGCTATGATGGCCAAGATTGAGCTCAATGCCTCCTTGCCTATCATGTGATTCCTTCTGTGGCTGGGTGCCATAGAAGACTTCAATTTTTTACCATATACAGCAATTCTGCGGTATAGATGTACATAGTAGAAGCAATAAGATGATTATAGATTTAATTGAAGAAAAAAATATTTTAAAAATGCAAAAATTAAAACAGGTATACTGTAAGAATTTGAATCACCGCCTGTTCCCCTGTTAACAATAAAGAAATGGGAAAAAAAAAAAAATAAAAGAACCATATTTAATATCAACATGCCCAAAATAATGTATTTAAATATAAAATTAATTAACCCAATCTGTAAAAACCATGAAGAGAAAAAAAATTGTAAATGCCAGAATTGTGAGTTTTTGGCTGTCGCAACTCTACAAGAAATGCAAGAAGAAGTGATCAAAGCATCATATACTGTATATCCCAAAATAGAATAAATAAAAACATCAAGTCAACATACAAAACAATCCCGCACAAAGCTTCATCAACCAAACACTAAAAATCTTTCTGTTTTTGTTTTTTTATTTTTTAAAGTGGCGACTCAAACAAAACTTTTTTTTTATGAATTTCTGAATTTTGTTTACCATTTCCCCCCAAAAATATGCAAGTTTGGTATTGTCGTAATAGTATTGACCTGGACAATCATTTTTCCACCGGCAGCACGGTGGCTCAGTGGTTAGCACTGCAGTCTTGCAGCACTGGGGTCCTGGATTCAAATCCCACCAAGGACACCATCTGCAAAGGAGTTTGTATGTTCTCCCCGTGTTTGCGTGAGTTTCCTCCGGGTTCTCCGGTTTCCTCCCACACTCCAAAGACATACAGATAGGGAATTTAGATTGTGAGCCCCGATGGAGACAGTGTTCCTGATGTATGTAAAGCGCTGCGGAATATGTTAGCGCTATATAAAAATAAAGATTTTTTTTTTTTCCAGTTAATTTTTACTGTAGAATGAAAGCCAAAAACAAAACCCAAAAAACAATTTTGGGACTATGTTTTTTTTCTTGCAATTTCACTTCACTTTGAATTTGCTTCCCATTTTCCAGCACACTATATGATCAAATGGATGGTGTCATTCAAATGTACAACAAGCATCATAAAAAAAACAAACAACTAGCCATCATATGGCTTTGTCAGAGGAAAAATAAAGCAGTTCTAGCTCTTGGAGGAAGGGGAGAGAGAAAAATTGTTCTATTCTTAAGGGGTTAAATGATCAGCACTGTACATGCTATCAATAGAAACTATCCATACGCAGAAGATTTTGGGAATTTCATGTGTTGTTTCATGAAGCTGCAATAGTTTTCATTAATTAACTTTAAAGGAACTCTGTCAGCAGGATTTTCACACCCAAAACTATTTATATGCAGATGTGGCTCCTTCAAAGACAAGTCCAGCAATACCTTTCCATGGGAAGTTTGTTCCTTCATTACTGAGAAATCAGCTTTTGAATTGATATGCAAATGAGGCAAAAGAACTACTGTAGATCTGAAGACTCTGCCTTTTATTATGATGGTCCACTCGACTGACTGTACGGAGCAAGCTGTAGCTGATTATACAGTGGGGAAAATAAGTATTTCATAGAGTGCCTATTTTAGAACTTTTCCCACGTACAAAGAATGGAGAGGTCTGTAATTTTTATCGTAGGTACACTTCAACTGTGACAGACAGATATAAAAAAATCCTAAGAATCACATTGACTGATTTCTAAATAATGAATTTTCATTTTATTGCATGAAAAAAGTATTTGATAGAATAGAAAAACAGAACTTAATATTTTGTTCAGAAACCTTTGTTTGCCACAGAGGTCAGACGTGTCCTCACCTGCAGCAGGGATTTTGGCCCACTCCTCCATACGGATCTCCTCCAGATCTTTCAGGTTTTGGGGCTGTCTTTGGGCAACACTGAGTTTCAGCTCCCTCCAAAGATTTTCTATAGGGTTCAGGTCTGGAGACTGGCCACTCCAGAACCTTGAAATGCTTCCTATAGAGCCAATCCTTAGTTGCCCCAGCTGTGTGTTTCGGGTCATTTTCATGCTGGAAGACCCAGCCACGACCCATCTTCAATGCTCTTACTGAGGGAAGGAGGTTGTTGGCCAAAGTATCACAATACAAGACCCCATCCATACTCTCTTCAATATGATGCAGTTGTCCAGTAACCTTTACAGAAATTTTTTATCCTGTCTGTCAAGGTGAAGTGTACCTACGATAAAAATTACAGATCTCTCCATTCTTTGTAGATGGGAAAACGTGCAAAATCAGCAGTGTATCAAATAATTATTTTCCCCACTGTACATGCGCCTGCCAATGTATACAGTATGTGTTTGCTTCCTGCACAATAATCAATGTGAGCGTTCTACCTTGTAATCTCTCTATATGATTGGAAATTGACAATATAAAGGCCTGATTCATCTAAGATTTTACACCAGAATAAAAACTGCAATTCAAATGAAATTCCTGTCCACGCGCTCTGTAATGTGTGCGTGTTTACTTCAAAACGGAGAAGGAAATGACAAAGCAGGCTTAACTTTTGTGGGATGAAAGGATTGGGCATGCTAAAGTCCAACATGCCCCATATCACCACCAGACATTTGGAATTGTGAGACAGTCAAGAGGGCCCCCTACTGTACATATACGATATTCTGTCAATATCATAACATATTCCCCTAATGCAATATTACCATTTTGCAGATGTGTGTAAAGTACTCAAAGCTTCTAAGACACTGGGAGATGGTTCATTTTTTCATACTAATTTCACAATTCTGTTTGTGCTTTCATTACGCATCTCATAGTTCACCACAATCTCACAAATTTATGAAAGGTAGTCACAGTGCAGAGGGAACTACCCTATTCTCATTAGCACAAGGAATTACAAGAAGCAATGGGATGAAACTAAAAGGGAGAAGATTTAGATTAGATATTACGGTAGGAAAAACTTTCTGACAGTGAGGGCAGTCAGAGAGTGGAACACGTGACCACGGGAGGTAGTGAGCTCTCCATCAATGGAAATTTTCAAGCGGAAACTAGATAAACATATAGTTGGGATGATTTAGGAAAGCCTGCACTCCCAGGGGGTTGGACCCGATGGCCCTTGAGGTCCCTTCCACCTCTATCATTCTATCATTCTATGATACAGATCTAGCACTCTAGCTCTGCTGACCTTTACAACCCCTTATATAACCTAAAACATTTCCCAACCTGAAAGATCCTGCTTCATCTGCTAACTTAATTGTTATCCCAATTGCTTACTTACTGGAAGCTCTAAGAGAAGTGGTTCCGGCTCGTTTGGCCATGGATCATGCACCTAATTCATGGTGTTACGCATCTGCTGACACTTCTTTGGAAGTACAGTATTTGTGGCCAAGTGAACTGTATTGCATCAACATGACGCCGATGTAGTTTGAGTCAGTGGTAGTGCAGAGAGCCGCATGCTCCCTGCTGTACCACTTACAGTCGTGTATGCAATATATAGGTCAGGTAAAGAGAAAACCAATTTAAATGCCGCGCTAAAAACCACTGATGCTGTAGATGAAAAAGATTTCCTTTATTTCATAATTCTACAAGTTTCAGAGACATCTCCGTCTCCTTCCTCAGGAATAGAAATCATATTACAAAAAAGGGGCAACAGAGCCTATATAAAGGAAGACCAGTAGCCACATATGCATTTGAAAAGTGAACAGCCCATATGACTCAGAGCCGGTGACTCAGCGCCGCATGGAGAAGAGAAAAAAAAAAAAGCTCTACAGCTCTACAAGTCGTGTATGCAGCAAGATTCTGAAGACGTACAGCTTTCAAGACATCAGCATCCTGGTGCAGGTGGTGGAATGACATCACTGCATTTTACCACCTGTATCAGCCTACTTTTTGGGGCAAAAGAAGACGCGCCTTCAGTGGCATTGGAAATCAGGAGAACAGATTGGATGATGATATGAGTATAAACATTATTTATTGTTTTTTTTGTCGGTGCTATAGGGCATTATTTCTGTGGGGATATTAATGAATTAATATGCTGATGGGGGAAATTTGGGGCATTATTACTGAAGGGGAAGTAATAGATCAATATTAGTGAATGGGCACTCTTGGGCCATAGTTACTGAAGGGTCACGCTGAGGGAGTTATTACTGAGCCAATCTTGGAACATTACTGATATGGTCACAAAAGCTCATTATTACAGGAGGGGAAACTTGGTATTATTACTGGAATATTACTTAACCCCTTCAGCCCCCGGGCACTTTCCGTTTTTGCGTTTTTGTTTTTTGCTCCCCTTCTTCCGAGAGGCGTAACTTTTTTATTTTTCCATCAATCTTGCCATATGAGGGCTTGTTTTTTGCGGGACGAGTTGTACTTTTAAATGAAACCATAAGGTTTACCATATAGTGTACTGGAAAACAGCAAAAAAATTCCAAGTGCGGAAAAATTGCAAAAAAAGTGGGATTGTACAATAGTTTTTGGGATATTTTATTCACCGTGTTCACTATATGGTAAAACTGATGTGTGGGTATGATGCCTCAGGTCGGTGCGAGTTTATAGACACCAAACATGTATAGGTTTACTTGTATCTAAGGGGTTAAAAAAAATTCACAAGCTTGTCCGAAAAACGTGGCGCACGTTTTGCGCCATTTTCCAAAACCTGTAGCGTTCTCATTTTTCAGGATCTGAGGCTCAGTGATGGCTTATTTTTTGCGTCTCGACCTGACGTTCTTAACGGTACCATTTTTGCACAGATGCTACGTTTTGATCGCCTGTTATTGTATTTTGCGCAAAATTTGCGGCGACCAAAAAACGTAATTTTGGCGTTTGGAATTTTTTTGCCGCTACGCCGTTTACTGATCAGATTCATTGATTTTATATTTTGATAGATCGGGCATTTCTGAACGTGGCGATACCAAATATGTGTGTATTTTTTATTTTTTTAACCCTTTAATTTTCAATGGGGTGAAAGGGGGGTGATTTGAACTTTTAGGTTTTTTTATTTTTTTTTAATTTTTTAAAACTTTTTTTTTTACTTTTTTTTTTTATTTTACTAGTCCCCCTAGGGGGCTATTGCGATCAGCAATCCGATCGCTCTGCACTATCTGGAGATCTCAGCTACAGAGCTGAGAACTGCAGATTTGCTGCTTCACTTTCAATGCCGGCTGTATTCCGGCATTGAGAGGAAGTGACTCATGTTAGCCACAGGCGTCATCACATGACCCTGTGCTACCATGGCAACCGCCGAAAGTCACGTGATCATGTCACGTGACTTCCGGCGGGGGCGGGGTAAGTCACTGTCATGGCGGCGCCCATATACATATCGCTGCCAAGACTTTGGCAGCGAAATGTAAGGGGTTAATGGCCGCGGGTGGAAGCGATTCCACCCGCGGCTAGCAGGCACACATATCAGCTGTTGATAACAGCTGATATGTGCGCGTCTCGCCGCCGCCGACCGGCGGCAGGGGGCGGGGCTTACCGGCACACGATCCATGACGTATTCAGTACGTCATGGGTCGTTAAGGGGTTAAAGGGGTTGGTCACTTCTTTACTTGTCCATTTTATGTGAACTAATTACCATAAATAAGAACTTTGCTAAATACATTGCTTTGCTAAATCCTTATACAATATACTCTGTGTATTATACATATACCTTGCTATATTCCCTTCATTATATGACCACATTCATATCTATCTATCTATCTATCTAAATATCTAGCTATTTATCTACAGCTGGTGAAATAAGTATTAAACATGTCACCAATTTTATAAATAAATATATTTCTAAAGGCACTATTGACATTAATGTTTTACTAGATGTCGGTAATAACCCATACAATCCACACAGCAAACAAATTAAAACCATATTGTCCATAAATTTAGTGATATGAATAATGAGAAATGCCACAGGGAAAAAGTATTGAACACGCTTAATGATATTTATTTAATACTTCATACAAAAGCCTTTGTTGGTAATTATATATATTAATTTATTATGTATTGCTTCTATAGCACCATCATATTCCATAGCATTTAATAGACATTATCATCACTGTCCCCATTAGAGCTCATAATCTAAATCCCCTACCAGTATGTGTTTGGAGTGTGGGAGGAAGCTGGAAAATGAAAACACAGGAAAAGCATACAAACTGCTTGCAGATGTTGATTACAGCTTCAAGACACCTCCTGTATGAAAAAAAACTAGCTGCATGCATTGCTCAGGTGTGATTTTAGAGCATTCTTTCCCACAAACACGCTTCACTCTTCAAATTCTAAAGGTTTGTGGGCTTCTTATATGAAAAGATCAAATAAAGTTTAGGATCCAGCTCTGCATATGTGATGTTTCTATATTCCGAGTCACATATAGCGCATCAAGCTATGAAAAAGCGCATTCACAGTGCGATCAATATGTTTCAAGTGCATTTAGTACTCTTAGTCATGACTTAGTCAGTACTCAAAGTTGTGAAGGTCTTCAGACAGCTCACTGGATTTACCAATCATGAGATGTTTCTTGTGTGACACCTTGGTAATGAAACATCTTTTATAGGCCATTAGTTGAACTAGTTGATATTATTTTTCACTAAGGGGCAGGATTGCTTTCTAATTTGATAGATTTCAGCTGGTGTCATGACTTTCCATGGCTTTTTGCGCCTATATCTTCATGTGTTCATTACTTTTTCCCTGTGCCATTTCTCATTATTACGCATAACTTAATGTATTATATATAGTTTGATTTCTCTGCCTGTGTGGATTGCATGAGTTGTTACCAATATTTGGTGAGAAATTCATATGAATACAGTGCCTTGCAAAAGTATTCAGCCCCCTTGAATTTGTAAACCTTTACCCACATTTCCGGCTTCAAACATAAAGTTAAAAAAAAAAAATTAATGGTGCAGAATCAACAACAAGTGGGACACAATTGTGAAGTTGAACAAAATTTTTTGCTTATTTTAAACCTTTTTAAAAATAAAAAACTGAAAAGTGGGGCGTGCAATATTATTCGTCCGCTTTACTTTCAGTGCAGCAAACTCATTCCAGAAGTTCATTGAGGATCTCTGAATGATCCAATGTTGTCCTAAATGACTGATCATGATAAATATAATCCACCTGTGTGTATCAAGTCTCTGTATAAATGCACCTGCTCTGTGATAGTCTCAGTGTTCTGTTTAAACTGCAGAGAGCATCATGAAGACCAAGGAACACAACAGGCAGGTCCGTGATACTGTTGTGGAAAAGTTTAAAGCCGGGTTTGGTTACAAAAAGATTTCCAAAACTTTAAACATCCCAAGGAGCACTGTGCAAGCGTTCATATTGAAATGGAAGGAGTATCATACCACTGCAAATCTACCAAGACACGGCCGTCCCTCAAAACTTTCATCTCAAACAAGGAAAAGACTGATCAGAGATGCAGCCAAGAGGCCCATGATCACTCTGGATGAACTGCAAAGATCTTCAGCTGAGGTGGGAGAGTCTGTCCATAGGACAACAATTAGTCGTATTGTAGACTGCTCAAATCTGGCCTTTATGGAAGAGTGGCAAGGGGAAAACCATTTATCAAAGATATCCATAAAAAGTGTTGTTTACAGTTTGCCACAAGCCACCTGGGAGACACACCAAGCATATGGAAAAAGATACTCTGGTCAGATGAAACCAAAATCGAACTTTTTGGGAACAATGCCAAACAACATGTTTGGTGTAAAAGCAACACAGCTCATCACCCTGAACACACCATCCCCACTATCAAACATGGTGGTGGCAGCGTCATGGTTTGGGCCTGCTTTTCTTCAGCAGGGACAAGGAAGATGGTTAAAATTGATGGGAAGATGGATGGAGCCAAATACTGGACCATTCTTGAAGAAAACCTGTTGGAGTCTGCAAAAAACCTGAGACTGGGATGGAGATTTGTCTTCCAACAAGACAATGATCCCAAACATAAAGCAAAATCTACAATAGAATGGTTCACAAATAAACGTATCCAGGTGTTAGAATGGCCAAGTCAAAGTCCAGACCTGAATCCAATCGAGAATCTGTGGAAAGAGCTGAAAACTGCTGTTCACAAACGCTCTCCATCCAGCCTCACTCAGCTCAAGCTGTTTTCAAATGAAGAATGGGCAAAAATTTCAGTCTCTCGATGTGCAAAACTGATAGAGACATACTACAAGCGACTTGCAGCTATAATCTGAGCAAAAGGTGGCGATACAAAGTATTAACTTAAAGGGGCCAAATAATATTGCACACCCCAATTTTCAGTTTTTTATTTTTTAAAAATGTTTAAAATAAACAATAAATTTCGTTCAACCTCACAATTGTGTCCCACTTGTTGTTGATTCTTCACCATTAATTTAAAAAGTTTTATCTTTATATTTGAAGCCTGAAATGTGGGTAAAGGTTGACAAATTCAAGGGGGCCAAATACTTACGTAAGACAATGTAGCATCTTTAGAAATATATTTTACAGTGTTTACTGCTATATATCTACTCACACTAGCTGTATTCTGCTCAGAGGCGCTGAACAGTTTTTTTTGTAGTATCTATCCATCGATCTATGTACAGTGCCTTGAAAAAGTATTTTATACCCCGCAAACCTTTCCACATTTTTTTCAAATTACACTAACAAACACATGTATTTTATTTGGTCCAAGAAAAAGTAGCAAGTATTTGTGAAGTATACCGGAAAAGATACATGTTTTTTTGAATGTGAAAATAGGGCTGTTACGCTCACAAATTTAAGTAAAAAAAATTGTGGAAAAATTCTTTGGGTATGAACACATTTAAAGGCACTGTATCTATCTATCTATCTATCTATCTATGAAATTCATCCATCCCACCTATTTTTCCAATCAGTAACTAAGTTATAGTAGTGGATGACCTCTTGTAGCCACAAATAGGAGGTATTAGCAGGATGTGGAGTATGTGTTCCACTAGTGGATACAGACAGAAAGGGCCCTTGTGCAAGAACAATATATGGGCCCTTTGTAGCCCAAAAATTCATCAAAATGCACAATTTCACCTGCTTTAGAGGTAGTAAAGGGCCCTTCAACCTCTTGTGCCCCTGTGCGACCACACAGGTTGCACCAATGATATGTCTGCCCCTGATGTGATTTTATTTAATTCTATGAAGATATGCAATGCCCTGGCACTGGGTATAGCAGATAGCTGTGAGCAGGACAAAGTGTTGGAGGACAACAAGCTATGCAAAGGCTGTACAGTAGCGGAGCTGAGGCTGCCTCCTCTTTCTGGCTGCTGACATCAGTCCCTCAGAGTGCTGCTTTCTCCGCCTCATCCGTGCTTTTTCTGCATCTTCTTCCCCAGAACTGCATGTGTCTTGGCCAATTCCTGGCTGGCTGCTCCCAGCTGTATACTCTTCTAATCCTAGATATGAGTATGCACAATGCGCATTATACACTGCTACCCATTGCGCTCCCAAACCTACCTACTTACAAATTTTGCTCAACAAGAGTTACCGTATTTAGTAAAAAGAAGGCATGTTATAAGAGCAGGAATTTTACACACAGGAAATATGGTTGATTGTTAAGCTATGTGCGCATGCTGCAGATCTGAACCCTCTGGCAGAAAAATGCACCAAAAAAACAAGATACGTTTCGGTGCGTTTCTGGTTCGCTTTTGGTGCATTTTTGTGCCATGCATTTTTTAACTATGTCAATGCGTGGAAGGGCTACAAAACGCAGGAAAAATCGCACCAAGAATTGACATGATGCAGGTTATTTTCTGCACCAAATCTGCGACTAAAAAATAAGCAACTTGTGCACCGAACTTGAAAATTCTCATTGACTTTACTAGCATAAAGATAGACATGCAGATTTGGGCCACACACTGCACCAAATCTGCAACAAAACTGCACCAAAAAAGGCCTCATGCACACAAAGCTTTAAATATTAATTGTGGTTCTGCCCACCAATGATGCATCATGCTGCAATGAGTGTGAGATCATTTATTAGGACAGGCGAGAAACACCTTTCAATGGCGAATCCATTGGTATCTATCGGTTCCTATGATGTGATCCTATTGCTCATCTGTCAGTACAGAAGTAAGAAGAGCAGAAATCATTCCTTTAAACGTGAATCTGAATTTATTCTTAGTTGTGTGCCATATGGAGAGCCTTAAGGGAACATCCAACTCCATGTACTTACATATTGGGGGTGAGAGGTGTTGGCAATACCACATCTACAGATACCTGCTGGGACGTGTGTGCATTGGCAGGTATCATACGTTGGTCATACGCATTGGAATAGAACAGGCATGTTGATCTCACATGTCCATGAAAGTATCTGTAGACACGACATCACCGACACTGTTTGCATCCCAAAACACATGATCAGAACCAAACTGGCCCACTAGTGATCAATGATAACCACTTAATGAGCAATTTTTCATCAGTGGTCTCAATTTGGTTTCTATGAATTCTTCACATACATTGTTACGGATTGCTGTGGTTTCCTAATATAGTGAGTTTGGATCCCTTCTCAGATAAATATCTAAAGTAGTAAGCTGTTAAACCTTTCTAGATTTAAGATTGTCCATTTTCCTCTTATCAAATCTGCTGATCAACAAATAATCTATTTTTGCCCCAGGACAATATATTTACTTATACTGTGTACACAAATCATTATAGTGATAAGATTGAGTAGGTTGAAAGGATTATATAGACACCCCATATAGAACAGGTCAAATAGAAGGAGGGAATTCAGTGTACTCAACTGTAGGCACAACAGATTAAAAGGAGTTGTACATTGTCAAAACAAAGCTTGATTTCTTGGCCATTAGAAGGATAATGAACTAATAGACATTTACACAGCAACACCACAGGTATTATCTAACACAGAATTTGTCCAGAGGCCTTATGGTCACAATGACCACATTTAGCTATTCTTATAACCGAAAATTAACTCAGATGAACAAGAGAAGCAGTGACTGTGGACACATAGGCTGCAATGGAAGTGTAGAATTTCCTGGTTCCAAGGCATCCAATGTTAGGCTGGAGTCACACTTGCGTTTGACTCGAACGAGGATTGCATCACACTGCACTGCCCGGACTGGCCGGGAACTATCGTGATAGAACGTCAGCTTCATGTATTTCTATGCAGCTAACACACCTGTCAGGAGAACATGCGGACGGTCTGGGCAGTGCGATGCAATCCTCTCTCGAGGCATACGCAATTGTGACTACAGCCTTAGGCCTCTTTCACAAGTTCGTGAAAAACCACGCACGTTTTTCACAGACGTGTCAGAGGTGCGTTTTGCCCTCCGTGAGCCGTGTTTATTACCTACGTGTAGAGTTGAGCGCGGTTCGTGGTTCGAGGTTCTCCAGTTTGCGGCTCGAGTGATTTTGGGGGCTGTTCTAGATCGAACTAGAACTCGAGCTTTTTGCTAAAGCTCGATAGTTCTAGATACGTTCGAGAACGGTTCTAGTAGCAAAAAGACAAGCTAATTACTAGCTTGCTTTCCGCTGTAATAGTGTAAGTCACTCTGTGACTCACACTATTATGAAATTTCAGTGTATAGTGTGCGGGAACAGCGCATTCAGATCACTGATCGCCATTTTTTTTTTCCTTGTCTTCCTTCCCTAAGCGCGCACGTGTAGTGGGGCGGGCCAGCATGTCAGCCAATCCCAGACACACACACAGCTAAGTGGACTTTTAGCCAGAGAAGCAACGGCATGTGTGATAGGATGTCCATGTCACATGTCCCTGCATTATAAAAACGAGTATCTGCCCGTCCGGACGCCATTATCTCTTCTGCGTCTGGGTGTCAGTCACCGCTGGCGTAGCTCCTGTCTCCGATACTGCTGTGTACGCTCTATACACAGCGCTATACAGAATAGGGATAGAAGTTTCTTTCAGCCCTTCTAAGGGCTAATACCGGCAGGATCAGAGCCATAGGTGACAGTCAGGGCAGTGAAAACAGATTTTAACAGCTACACAAGATGACAGCGTCTGTGTAGCTAAGGTCAGGGATTTCCTCGCTGCATTTCCCCATTAGGAGGGATAGAAAGGGAGGCTTCCTTTCCTGTACCCAGACCCACAACCCTGGCACTGTACCCTCCTGCCCTTTGCACACTCAAACTCATTGTTACTAAGCCATTTTACTAGCAAACACTGAGTAAACTTAGTGGCATCCTAAACGTGGCTGTTGGACTTCTGTATTGTCCCACAAGTGCAAAGATATTTGCAGCACGTCTGCCTGTATTGCACACTCAAACTCATTGTTACTAAGCCATTATACTAGCAAACACTGAGTAAACTTAGTGGCATCCTAAAAGTGGCTGTTGTACTCCATTAGTGCCCCACTGGTGCAAATCTATGTGCAGCACCTCTGCATGACACCCTCCTGCTCTGTTTTTAATAAGCTATAATGATAGCAAAAAATGCTGCCATTTAGTGGCATACAAGAACTGGCTGTTGTACTCCATTAGTACCCCACTGGTGCAAATCTATGTGCAGCACCTCTGCATGACACCCTCCTGCTCTGTTTTTAATAAGCTATAATGATAGCAAAAAATACTGCCATTTAGTGGCATACAAGAACTGGCTGTTGTACTCCATTAGTGCCCCACTGGTGCAAATCTATGTGCAGCACCTCT
Organism: Anomaloglossus baeobatrachus; assembly: GCF_048569485.1. Taxonomy (NCBI): domain Eukaryota; kingdom Metazoa; phylum Chordata; class Amphibia; order Anura; family Aromobatidae; genus Anomaloglossus; species Anomaloglossus baeobatrachus. The sequence goes on along the minus strand of NC_134353.1, from coordinate 183,235,027 downwards.
GCATGACACCCTCCTGCTCTGTTTTTAATAAGCTATAATGATAGCAAAAAATGCTGCCATTTAGTGGCATACAAGAACTGGCTGTTGTACTCCATTAGTGCCCCACTGGTGCAAATCTATGTGCAGCACCTCTGCATGACACCCTCATGCACATTTTGCTACGCTAATTTTATAGCAAACTCAGGGAATTCCTTGCTGCATTTGATCATTCGGAGGGATAGAAAGTGAGGCTTCCTTTACTGTCCTGGTACCCACAGAACATGGCCACTGTACCCACCTGTCCACTTTTGCCACACTATTTAATTTGCCCAAAGAGCTGACTCTTTTTCTGCCTTCCTAAAATTGTCTATAATACTAAGTTAGTGTTCCTTTGCTGCCAATCAAGGTACAACACATGTGCATTCTACACTCCTTTCCATTTCTGGAATGCAATTATTAAATGCAGGTAGTCCAGCCAATCTGTGACGAAGGTGCAGGTGTGGATATAATGTAGCCTGCATCCAATGTTGGTTTTCTCGATGTGTGACAGCTCAACAATACCATCTGTTTCCACTTCCAAAACAAGTGACGACCTGCCAATCACACTTCCTGTTGCGTGTAAAAGGGTGGAAGTTCAGTGTGAAAAACCATGTGAAACTGCTGTCCCCACAGTCACAGAGGATGAAGAGCACGCAGATGCACTTGATGGGGCAGGCGGTGGTTGCACAGGCACGCTAGGCCGCATTGTAGCACAGTGAAATTCACATTGCGACTTATGCTTCATTTTAAGTCGTGTACAGGGTGGGCTTCCCAGTATGCAGCAAAACCAGGCAACAGGAAAAGGACTCTAGGCAGTTGGGTTGATAAATGATTGTTTAACTTTACCAAAACAAACAATAAGAACCATGCATACAATTTAAATAATTGAACCATCTATTCTGTTGCCTACTACCTGCTAATCCCTCTGCGTAGCAGTAATTGTGTGTTTGTGCGTGTGTGTGTGTGTGTGTGTGTGTGTGTGTCTGTGTGTGTGTGTGCGAACACGACTTACCAGTGGCGCATCACAAGAGCTTCCCAGTTATCTACGTAAACATAGACAAAACACATTACCCCCCCTGAATACCCTTGTTAGCTGAAGCCTCACAGATAAGGCAGATGATAACAGTATGAATGCAAACCACACAGCTCTGCAACACAGTTATGGAAATCTTGAAAATCAACAGTCAATGCAAACATGTGTCGCTGTCCCTCTATGATTTAAACTGTACGTGACAATTTGACAGTTTAGAGGCAGCAAGTCTTATTGTCTATAAATAGTCGGCCTACCCAGAACAGATATGTGTTTTGCTAATAAAACAAAGTGTTGCGTGCCCACATTATTGTCTGGGCACAGCCTACCGTACCCGGGTACTGTGATGTCCAGTTGCCAGAAATACAGACTTTACGCTCCTCTCACGGTAAGCAGTATAGACAGCACCGTAAGAATGTTGGTCTGTGGCACAGGATGCTGCTCACTGGCGTTACGGTCCTCCTCACCAAACTCCAAAATGACTCCCCTCACAATTGAACGAAGTGTTTCCGCGGTGGCTCCTTGCTGTAACACACACCTTTAGCTTTTCCTTCTGTTCATAGACAGCATCTCCAAGTCCACACCCGAAGAGCAATTTCTCCTCCACGTCTAAGTGTGGAGAGGCAGCTAGTGCGCATGCGTGTGCCGATTTACACCAGCCACAGCCTAACTACAGTGTTTCGCCTAGTGAGTATGCTCAGCCTGACTGTGCCATTGCTGAGGCGAAGTCTTCATTTCGGGATACAGCGCATGCTCCCATACTTAGTGCGAAAGGCCTCTTTGCACAGGTACTTGCATTCCGTGCCGGGTCTAAGTCCTGTTTTGTGCCTAGACACCATGCTAAAGCTGATAGTCTTTTTTCAGAGACTGTATTTCATGCTACTGAGCATGCTCAGGCACTTACTGCATCAGAGACTAGGTCCGGTAATGAACTCTTTGGCCCTGCCCCTGATGTGGGGGGCCCATATAGACCACAGGGCATCAGGTGTCCTGACAATGTGGCCAGGCCACTCCCAAATGGCTTGCAGAGGCCCGCCCCTATGACTTGTCACCTCATTATTGATGGTCAGACGATGACTGGTGAGGTGTTTGTGTCGTGGCAGCCATGAGGTCATTAATGAAGTTGCGGTTCCAAATAGGACGCTAGTTATGCCACTCATGACGTGTCACTCTGCTTTTGTCTCCAGGAGGTGCATTGTGGTCCACCCTGGTTTGGGGCGGACCCAGGTTATAAAACGGGCTGGAGCCAACAAGGAGGTGCGCAGTCTTCTATTATGCTCCGAAAGAGCACACCTCCATGGGTTGAACCCATTGCGGCTTTAGTCCAGAGGTAGGCAGGGATAGGGCATCGATGCAGGCCACCACCACAGTTGGCAACGCAGAACGGTTAAGACCAGCTCCTGTCCTACAAGTCCTGCTTGTGCAGCCCAGTGGCATTAACAGGCCTGCTGCTGCTGATGCAAAAAAAGAAAAAACAAAAAGCCAGCACCAAATGTGCACTGCGGCACTAAACATTCCAAACTGTACTTTTTTTTTTAAAATTTTGAGATTTTTGGCAAAAAATTGCAATTTCTTGAGCTGCTTCGCCACGTCACGGCAAATCTCATTTGAAGCAGTCCTACACTAAAATATTTTTATAAAATGTGCCATACGGCCTCACATATGAATAGTAGAACTGCTCTTAGCAGCACTCACCTGGTCTATTTCAATCCCGTACCCATGACTGAGTCATGGCTGTGGGCGGGACAGGTCCAAGCAAATGCTGCATGAAGTAAATAGCCTGTGGACAAAGCCTGATGACTTAATGTGAACAGTCACCAACCGCCAAAATCCAGACAGATGGAATACATCCCAAATTGGGGTGCATAGCAAGGTGGAGGTCAACCACCGACCAATTCAATGAAGAAAAAACAAAAAGCCAGCACCAAATGTGCACTGCGGCACTAAACATTCCAAACTGTACTTTTTTTAAAAAATTTTGAGATTTTTGGCAAAAAATTGCAATTTCTTGAGCTGCTTCGCCACGTCACGGCAAATCTCATTTGAAGCAGTCCTACACTAAAATATTTTTATAAAATGTGCCATACGGCCTCACATATGAATAGTAGAACTGCTCTTAGCAGCACTCACCTGGTCTATTTCAATCCCGTACCCATGACTGAGTCATGGCTGTGGGCGGGACAGGTCCAAGCAAATGCTGCATGAAGTAAATAGCCTGTGGACAAAGCCTGATGACTTAATGTGAACAGTCACCAACCGCCAAAATCCAGACAGATGGAATACATCCCAAATTGGGGTGCATAGCAGGGTGGAGGTCAACCACCGACCAATTCAATGAAGAAAAAACAAAAAGCCAGCACCAAATGTGCACTGCGGCACTAAACATTCCAAACTGTACTTTTTTTTAAAAATTTTGAGATTTTTGGCAAAAAATTGCAATTTCTTGAGCTGCTTCGCCACGTCACGGCAAATCTCATTTGAAGCAGTCCTACACTAAAATATTTTTATAAAATGTGCCATACGGCCTCACATATGAATAGTAGAACTGCTCTTAGCAGCACTCACCTGGTCTATTTCAATCCCGTACCCATGACTGAGTCATGGCTGTGGGCGGGACAGGTCCAAGCAAATGCTGCATGAAGTAAATAGCCTGTGGACAAAGCCTGATGACTTAATGTGAACAGTCACCAACCGCCAAAATCCAGACAGATGGAATACATCCCAAATTGGGGTGCATAGCAAGGTGGAGGTCAACCACCGACCAATTCAATGAAGAAAAAACAAAAAGCCAGCACCAAATGTGCACTGCGGCACTAAACATTCCAAACTGTACTTTTTTTTAAAAATTTTGAGATTTTTGGCAAAAAATTGCAATTTCTTGAGCTGCTTCGCCACGTCACGGCAAATCTCATTTGAAGCAGTCCTACACTAAAATATTTTTATAAAATGTGCCATACGGCCTCACATATGAATAGTAGAACTGCTCTTAGCAGCACTCACCTGGTCTATTTCAATCCCGTACCCATGACTGAGTCATGGCTGTGGGCAGGACAGGTCCAAGCAATTGCTGCATGAAGTAAATAGCCTGTGGACAAAGCCTGATGACTTAATGTGAACAGTCACCAACCGCCAAAATCCAGACAGATGGAATACATCCCAAATTGGGGTGCATAGCAAGGTGGAGGTCAACCACCGACCAATTCAATGAAGAAAAAACAAAAAGCCAGCACCAAATGTGCACTGCGGCACTAAACATTCCAAACTGTACTTTTTTTTAAAAATTTTGAGATTTTTGGCAAAAAATTGCAATTTCTTGAGCTGCTTCGCCACGTCACGGCAAATCTCATTTGAAGCAGTCCTACACTAAAATATTTTTATAAAATGTGCCATACGGCCTCACATATGAATAGTAGAACTGCTCTTAGCAGCACTCACCTGGTCTATTTCAATCCCGTACCCATGACTGAGTCATGGCTGTGGGCGGGACAGGTCCAAGCAAATGCTGCATGAAGTAAATAGCCTGTGGACAAAGCCTGATGACTTAATGTGAACAGTCACCAACCGCCAAAATCCAGACAGATGGAATACATCCCAAATTGGGGTGCATAGCAGGGTGGAGGTCAACCACCGACCAATTCAATGAAGAAAAAACAAAAAGCCAGCACCAAATGTGCACTGCGGCACTAAACATTCCAAACTGTACTTTTTTTTAAAAATTTTGAGATTTTTGGCAAAAAATTGCAATTTCTTGAGCTGCTTCGCCACGTCACGGCAAATCTCATTTGAAGCAGTCCTACACTAAAATATTTTTATAAAATGTGCCATACGGCCTCACATATGAATAGTAGAACTGCTCTTAGCAGCACTCACCTGGTCTATTTCAATCCCGTACCCATGACTGAGTCATGGCTGTGGGCGGGACAGGTCCAAGCAAATGCTGCATGAAGTAAATAGCCTGTGGACAAAGCCTGATGACTTAATGTGAACAGTCACCAACCGCCAAAATCCAGACAGATGGAATACATCCCAAATTGGGGTGCATAGCAAGGTGGAGGTCAACCACCGACCAATTCAATGAAGAAAAAACAAAAAGCCAGCACCAAATGTGCACTGCGGCACTAAACATTCCAAACTGTACTTTTTTTAAAAAATTTTGAGATTTTTGGCAAAAAATTGCAATTTCTTGAGCTGCTTCGCCACGTCACGGCAAATCTCATTTGAAGCAGTCCTACACTAAAATATTTTTATAAAATGTGCCATACGGCCTCACATATGAATAGTAGAACTGCTCTTAGCAGCACTCACCTGGTCTATTTCAATCCCGTACCCATGACTGAGTCATGGCTGTGGGCGGGACAGGTCCAAGCAAATGCTGCATGAAGTAAATAGCCTGTGGACAAAGCCTGATGACTTAATGTGAACAGTCACCAACCGCCAAAATCCAGACAGATGGAATACATCCCAAATTGGGGTGCATAGCAAGGTGGAGGTCAACCACCGACCAATTCAATGAAGAAAAAACAAAAAGCCAGCACCAAATGTGCACTGCGGCACTAAACATTCCAAACTGTACTTTTTTTAAAAAATTTTGAGACTTTTGGCAAAAAATTGCAATTTCTTGAGCTGCTTCGCCACGTCACGGCAAATCTCATTTGAAGCAGTCCTACACTAAAATATTTTTATAAAATGTGCCATACGGCCTCACATATGAATAGTAGAACTGCTCTTAGCAGCACTCACCTGGTCTATTTCAATCCCGTACCCATGACTGAGTCATGGCTGTGGGCGGGACAGGTCCAAGCAAATGCTGCATGAAGTAAATAGCCTGTGGACAAAGCCTGATGACTTAATGTGAACAGTCACCAACCGCCAAAATCCAGACAGATGGAATACATCCCAAATTGGGGTGCATAGCAGGGTGGAGGTCAACCACCGACCAATTCAATGAAGAAAAAACAAAAAGCCAGCACCAAATGTGCACTGCGGCACTAAACATTCCAAACTGTACTTTTTTTTAAAAATTTTGAGATTTTTGGCAAAAAATTGCAATTTCTTGAGCTGCTTCGCCACGTCACGGCAAATCTCATTTGAAGCAGTCCTACACTAAAATATTTTTATAAAATGTGCCATACGGCCTCACATATGAATAGTAGAACTGCTCTTAGCAGCACTCACCTGGTCTATTTCAATCCCGTACCCATGACTGAGTCATGGCTGTGGGCGGGACAGGTCCAAGCAAATGCTGCATGAAGTAAATAGCCTGTGGACAAAGCCTGATGACTTAATGTGAACAGTCACCAACCGCCAAAATCCAGACAGATGGAATACATCCCAAATTGGGGTGCATAGCAAGGTGGAGGTCAACCACCGACCAATTCAATGAAGAAAAAACAAAAAGCCAGCACCAAATGTGCACTGCGGCACTAAACATTCCAAACTGTACTTTTTTTTAAAAATTTTGAGACTTTTGGCAAAAAATTGCAATTTCTTGAGCTGCTTCGCCACGTCACGGCAAATCTCATTTGAAGCAGTCCTACACTAAAATATTTTTATAAAATGTGCCATACGGCCTCACATATGAATAGTAGAACTGCTCTTAGCAGCACTCACCTGGTCTATTTCAATCCCGTACCCATGACTGAGTCATGGCTGTGGGCGGGACAGGTCCAAGCAAATGCTGCATGAAGTAAATAGCCTGTGGACAAAGCCTGATGACTTAATGTGAACAGTCACCAACCGCCAAAATCCAGACAGATGGAATACATCCCAAATTGGGGTGCATAGCAGGGTGGAGGTCAACCACCGACCAATTCAATGAAGAAAAAACAAAAAGCCAGCACCAAATGTGCACTGCGGCACTAAACATTCCAAACTGTACTTTTTTTTAAAAATTTTGAGATTTTTGGCAAAAAATTGCAATTTCTTGAGCTGCTTCGCCACGTCACGGCAAATCTCATTTGAAGCAGTCCTACACTAAAATATTTTTATAAAATGTGCCATACGGCCTCACATATGAATAGTAGAACTGCTCTTAGCAGCACTCACCTGGTCTATTTCAATCCCGTACCCATGACTGAGTCATGGCTGTGGGCGGGACAGGTCCAAGCAAATGCTGCATGAAGTAAATAGCCTGTGGACAAAGCCTGATGACTTAATGTGAACAGTCACCAACCGCCAAAATCCAGACAGATGGAATACATCCCAAATTGGGGTGCATAGCAGGGTGGAGGTCAACCACCGACCAATTCAATGAAGAAAAAACAAAAAGCCAGCACCAAATGTGCACTGCGGCACTAAACATTCCAAACTGTACTTTTTTTTAAAAATTTTGAGATTTTTGGCAAAAAATTGCAATTTCTTGAGCTGCTTCGCCACGTCACGGCAAATCTCATTTGAAGCAGTCCTACACTAAAATATTTTTATAAAATGTGCCATACGGCCTCACATATGAATAGTAGAACTGCTCTTAGCAGCACTCACCTGGTCTATTTCAATCCCGTACCCATGACTGAGTCATGGCTGTGGGCGGGACAGGTCCAAGCAAATGCTGCATGAAGTAAATAGCCTGTGGACAAAGCCTGATGACTTAATGTGAACAGTCACCAACCGCCAAAATCCAGACAGATGGAATACATCCCAAATTGGGGTGCATAGCAAGGTGGAGGTCAACCACCGACCAATTCAATGAAGAAAAAACAAAAAGCCAGCACCAAATGTGCACTGCGGCACTAAACATTCCAAACTGTACTTTTTTTTAAAAATTTTGAGATTTTTGGCAAAAAATTGCAATTTCTTGAGCTGCTTCGCCACGTCACGGCAAATCTCATTTGAAGCAGTCCTACACTAAAATATTTTTATAAAATGTGCCATACGGCCTCACATATGAATAGTAGAACTGCTCTTAGCAGCACTCACCTGGTCTATTTCAATCCCGTACCCATGACTGAGTCATGGCTGTGGGCGGGACAGGTCCAAGCAAATGCTGCATGAAGTAAATAGCCTGTGGACAAAGCCTGATGACTTAATGTGAACAGTCACCAACCGCCAAAATCCAGACAGATGGAATACATCCCAAATTGGGGTGCATAGCAAGGTGGAGGTCAACCACCGACCAATTCAATGAAGAAAAAACAAAAAGCCAGCACCAAATGTGCACTGCGGCACTAAACATTCCAAACTGTACTTTTTTTAAAAAATTTTGAGACTTTTGGCAAAAAATTGCAATTTCTTGAGCTGCTTCGCCACGTCACGGCAAATCTCATTTGAAGCAGTCCTACACTAAAATATTTTTATAAAATGTGCCATACGGCCTCACATATGAATAGTAGAACTGCTCTTAGCAGCACTCACCTGGTCTATTTCAATCCCGTACCCATGACTGAGTCATGGCTGTGGGCGGGACAGGTCCAAGCAAATGCTGCATGAAGTAAATAGCCTGTGGACAAAGCCTGATGACTTAATGTGAACAGTCACCAACCGCCAAAATCCAGACAGATGGAATACATCCCAAATTGGGGTGCATAGCAGGGTGGAGGTCAACCACCGACCAATTCAATGAAGAAAAAACAAAAAGCCAGCACCAAATGTGCACTGCGGCACTAAACATTCCAAACTGTACTTTTTTTTAAAAATTTTGAGATTTTTGGCAAAAAATTGCAATTTCTTGAGCTGCTTCGCCACGTCACGGCAAATCTCATTTGAAGCAGTCCTACACTAAAATATTTTTATAAAATGTGCCATACGGCCTCACATATGAATAGTAGAACTGCTCTTAGCAGCACTCACCTGGTCTATTTCAATCCCGTACCCATGACTGAGTCATGGCTGTGGGCGGGACAGGTCCAAGCAAATGCTGCATGAAGTAAATAGCCTGTGGACAAAGCCTGATGACTTAATGTGAACAGTCACCAACCGCCAAAATCCAGACAGATGGAATACATCCCAAATTGGGGTGCATAGCAAGGTGGAGGTCAACCACCGACCAATTCAATGAAGAAAAAACAAAAAGCCAGCACCAAATGTGCACTGCGGCACTAAACATTCCAAACTGTACTTTTTTTTAAAAATTTTGAGATTTTTGGCAAAAAATTGCAATTTCTTGAGCTGCTTCGCCACGTCACGGCAAATCTCATTTGAAGCAGTCCTACACTAAAATATTTTTATAAAATGTGCCATACGGCCTCACATATGAATAGTAGAACTGCTCTTAGCAGCACTCACCTGGTCTATTTCAATCCCGTACCCATGACTGAGTCATGGCTGTGGGCGGGACAGGTCCAAGCAAATGCTGCATGAAGTAAATAGCCTGTGGACAAAGCCTGATGACTTAATGTGAACAGTCACCAACCGCCAAAATCCAGACAGATGGAATACATCCCAAATTGGGGTGCATAGCAAGGTGGAGGTCAACCACCGACCAATTCAATGAAGAAAAAACAAAAAGCCAGCACCAAATGTGCACTGCGGCACTAAACATTCCAAACTGTACTTTTTTTTAAAAATTTTGAGACTTTTGGCAAAAAATTGCAATTTCTTGAGCTGCTTCGCCACGTCACGGCAAATCTCATTTGAAGCAGTCCTACACTAAAATATTTTTATAAAATGTGCCATACGGCCTCACATATGAATAGTAGAACTGCTCTTAGCAGCACTCACCTGGTCTATTTCAATCCCGTACCCATGACTGAGTCATGGCTGTGGGCGGGACAGGTCCAAGCAAATGCTGCATGAAGTAAATAGCCTGTGGACAAAGCCTGATGACTTAATGTGAACAGTCACCAACCGCCAAAATCCAGACAGATGGAATACATCCCAAATTGGGGTGCATAGCAGGGTGGAGGTCAACCACCGACCAATTCAATGAAGAAAAAACAAAAAGCCAGCACCAAATGTGCACTGCGGCACTAAACATTCCAAACTGTACTTTTTTTTAAAAATTTTGAGATTTTTGGCAAAAAATTGCAATTTCTTGAGCTGCTTCGCCACGTCACGGCAAATCTCATTTGAAGCAGTCCTACACTAAAATATTTTTATAAAATGTGCCATACGGCCTCACATATGAATAGTAGAACTGCTCTTAGCAGCACTCACCTGGTCTATTTCAATCCCGTACCCATGACTGAGTCATGGCTGTGGGCGGGACAGGTCCAAGCAAATGCTGCATGAAGTAAATAGCCTGTGGACAAAGCCTGATGACTTAATGTGAACAGTCACCAACCGCCAAAATCCAGACAGATGGAATACATCCCAAATTGGGGTGCATAGCAAGGTGGAGGTCAACCACCGACCAATTCAATGAAGAAAAAACAAAAAGCCAGCACCAAATGTGCACTGCGGCACTAAACATTCCAAACTGTACTTTTTTTTAAAAATTTTGAGATTTTTGGCAAAAAATTGCAATTTCTTGAGCTGCTTCGCCACGTCACGGCAAATCTCATTTGAAGCAGTCCTACACTAAAATATTTTTATAAAATGTGCCATACGGCCTCACATATGAATAGTAGAACTGCTCTTAGCAGCACTCACCTGGTCTATTTCAATCCCGTACCCATGACTGAGTCATGGCTGTGGGCGGGACAGGTCCAAGCAAATGCTGCATGAAGTAAATAGCCTGTGGACAAAGCCTGATGACTTAATGTGAACAGTCACCAACCGCCAAAATCCAGACAGATGGAATACATCCCAAATTGGGGTGCATAGCAAGGTGGAGGTCAACCACCGACCAATTCAATGAAGAAAAAACAAAAAGCCAGCACCAAATGTGCACTGCGGCACTAAACATTCCAAACTGTACTTTTTTTTAAAAATTTTGAGATTTTTGGCAAAAAATTGCAATTTCTTGAGCTGCTTTGCCACGTCACGGCAAATCTCATTTGAAGCAGTCCTACACTAAAATATTTTTATAAAATGTGCCATACGGCCTCACATATGAATAGTAGAACTGCTCTTAGCAGCACTCACCTGGTCTATTTCAATCCCGTACCCATGACTGAGTCATGGCTGTGGGCGGGACAGGTCCAAGCAAATGCTGCATGAAGTAAATAGCCTGTGGACAAAGCCTGATGACTTAATGTGAACAGTCACCAACCGCCAAAATCCAGACAGATGGAATACATCCCAAATTGGGGTGCATAGCAAGGTGGAGGTCAACCACCGACCAATTCAATGAAGAAAAAACAAAAAGCCAAAAAGCTGATGCGCCTGCTGTCCACAGTGGCCCCAATGCACACGGTCAGCGTACTCAATGGCCCCTGTGATGTTAACAGGGAGTTCCTGGGCTGGGTGGGCGTGTGGACCCTGTGACGCTAACAGGGCTTCCAGTCTCCAGATCCGAGTGGCGTCTAACTCGGTTCAGGCTACTATTAGTTTCATAGCCACACAGCTCTGTGTCCTCCACCTAACCTTGCAGTTGCCAACCTCTCCTTTTCCATCTGGGAGCACAGTGGACACTGACTGCTGATGGGGATATATACCTTTCTCTTTCTTTTCTTATTAATTTTCGTTATATAGCGGTAACATAGTATATGCCACCTTATCCAAATCTGCCAGTCCCACCGTAACAGATGGTGTTTCTTCAGCAAATGTTACTTTTGCTTAACCACCAAACCCACGGACAAAAACTTTTTGCCCCTTTCCAACACACCTGTTCCCCTTTCCACCAGCATCTGTCCTTTTTCAACTCATTTTGTATATGACCAAAAGTGCAACACTGCAGGGACACCGTACTCAATGCCATCTCAGCACAGCAGCCAGCCCTCGGTCCCTCAGATGTGGACAAGTAAAAGACCATTTCCTCCTATCCATGACAAAGCGTTGAGATTCACTCTGTGCAGCACTGGTGTTTAGTGGAAAAGCAGATCTAAGATTGCGTACCACCTTCTGCAGATACTCCTGTATACGTGCGTCCCTTTCTATGGCAGGAATTATTTCACCAAATTTTGTCTTGTACCGGGGATCTAACAGTGTGGCAACCCAGTAGTTAGCATTACTTCGAATTCGTACAATCCGAGGGTCATGTTGTAGGTAGTGCAGCAAGAAGGCGCTCATGTGTCTTGTGCATCCAGGAGGACCAAGTCCTTGGTGTGTTGGTGGCAGAGAGGTGAGAATCGTGCCTCCTTCCTCTGCCCTCTCCACCCAACCTCGCACAACCGAAATGTGAGCAAGCTCTCACTCATCTGCTGAGTCTTCCATGCCCATCGCCAGTTCGTCCTCCATTTCTTCATGGGCTCCTGCACCTTCCTCAACACTTTTTGCTGATACTATGCGCCCTTGTTAGTCCCTCTCCCCCACCATGACTGCCGCCTAGGTGCCGCTGACCATCTGGACCTCGTAGATCTTGTTATCTCTTCCGCATATGACTCCTCCTGTACTTCCTCCCCTTCCTCTTGTCCCAACACCTGACTCCGAATAATGCTTACAGTGTGCTCCATCATGGAGATGACCAGAATTGTCACGCGCTGAGAATGGCATTGCCAGTGCTAAACATCTTCGTCGACATTTGTAAACTGTGTAGAAGGGTGCATAGGTCCTTGATCTGACACCACTCCAGCAGCGTGATCTGCACCACCTCTGGATCAAGTTAGGCCAGGCTATATGTCATAACGCATTGCAGCAGGGTTCGGCGGTGCTGCCATAAACGCTGCAACATGTGCAGATTCAAATTCCTGCGTGTCGGCACATCGCATTTCAGGCGTTTAACCACCAGACCTAAAGACTTCTGGAGCGACGAAAGTTGTTGAGCTGCTGTGTGCGAACGATGGAAGTGAGCACATAGCGAGCGTGACCGCTGCACAAGGCCATGTAGGCCGGGATGGTGTTTTAAAAATTGCTGGAGAATTAGATTCAACACGTGAGACACACAAGGCACGTGTGTCACATTGTCACGGCGAAGGGCCGCACCCATGTTTGCATCATTGTCACACCCGGCCTTCCCTGTCTGCTGGTTGAGTGGAGACAACCATTGATGAAACTTGGTCTCCAGAGCTAACCGTCCACAACTTCTCAGCGGTGTGACTCACATTTCCCCTACATTTCAAAGTAAACATTTGACCGCCTGATGGCCTTGAGCTGCTGTGTGCGAACGATGGAAGTGAGCACATAGCGAGCGTGACCGCTGCACAAGGCCATGTAGGCCGGGATGGTGTTTTAAAAATTGCTGGAGAATTAGATTCAACACGTGAGACACACAAGGCACGTGTGTCACATTGTCACGGCGAAGGGCCGCACCCATGTTTGCATCATTGTCACACCCGGCCTTCCCTGTCTGCTGGTTGAGTGGAGACTAGAGATGAGCGAACCGGTCCCGGTTCGGCTCGAGGCGGTTCGCCGAACGGGGGGTCTGGCTCGAGTTCGGCTCGTCGAACGTTCGACGAACCGAACTCGAGCCCATAGGAAACAATGGCAGGCAATCACAAACACAGTAAAACACCTAGAAAACACCCTCAAAGGTGTCCAAAAGGTGACAAACAACTCACAACACAACACAAACACATGGGAAAGTGACAAGGACATGTACTCATGCGAAAACAAAACAGCTGGACAAGGAAAAAGAGGAGGACACACAGATATAGGCATGGCACGCCCTTCTAAAGTCATGTAAAACACCGCAAGGTGACTCCAAGCGGAGTCTCCCTTTTTTCCAAAAATTGGGCCCCACACACCCACCCCTTCAGTGGCAGCAGTTGTGCCCCAGTTGTACACTTCACAGCTAGATTTGCATCAAGCACATTCAAAAATACGCCATTCTTATCCGTCCCCAGGATGACACCGGGGTAGGTAGCAAAGTCTTTCCTGATCCCAGCTCTGTTCATCTTGGCTTCTTTTAAAAACACAGCAAGCAAGGGTTACTCCAAGCGGAGTCTCCCTTTTTTCCAAAAATTGGGCCCCACACACACCCACCCCTTCAGTGGCAGCACTTGGGCCCCAGTTGTACACTTCACAGCTAGATTTGCATCAAGCACATTCAAAAATACGCTATTCTTAACCGTCCCCAGGATGACACCGGGGTAGGTAGCAAAGTCTTTCCTGATCCCAGCTCTGTTCATCTTGGCTTCTTTTAAAAACACAGCAAGCAAGGGTTACTCCAAGCGGAGTCTCCCTTTTTTCCAAAAATTGGGCCACACAGACACCCACCCCATCAGTGGCAGCACTTGGGCCCTAGTTGCAAACAGGATGTTTTGATTTGCATCAAGCACATTCAAAAATACGCTATTCTTAGCCGTCCACAGGATGACACCGGGGTAGGTAGCAAAGTCTTTCCTGATCCCAGCTCTGTTCATCTTGGCTTCTTTTAAAAACACAGCAAGCAAGGGTTACTCCAAGCGGAGTCTCCCTTTTTTCCAAAAATTGGGCCACACAGACACCCACCCCATCAGTGGCAGCACTTGGGCCCTAGTTGCAAACAGGATGTTTTGATTTGCATCAAGCACATTCAAAAATACGCTATTCTTAGCCGTCCCCAGGATGACACCGGGGTAGGTAGCAAAGTCTTTGCTGACCCATGACTTGTTCATCTTGGCTTCTTTTAAAAACAATGTAAGCAAGGGTTACTCCAAGCGGAGTCTCCCTTTTTTCCAAAAATTGGGCCACACAGACACCCACCCCATCAGTGGCAGCACTTGGGCCCTAGTTGCAAACAGGATGTTTTGATTTGCATCAAGCACATTCAAAAATACGCTATTCTTAGCCGTCCCCAGGATGACACCGGGGTAGGTAGCAAAGTCTTTGCTGACCCATGACTTGTTCATCTTGGCTTCTTTTAAAAACAATGTAAGCAAGGGTTACTCCAAGCGGAGTCTCCCTTTTTTCCAAAAATTGGGCCACACAGACACCCACCCCATCAGTGGCAGCACTTGGGCCCTAGTTGCAAACAGGATGTTTTGATTTGCATCAAGCACATTCAAAAATACGCTATTCTTAGCCGTCCACAGGATGACACCGGGGTAGGTAGCAAAGTCTTTCCTGATCCCAGCTCTGTTCATCTTGGCTTCTTTTAAAAACACAGCAAGCAAGGGTTACTCCAAGCGGAGTCTCCCTTTTTTCCAAAAATTGGGCCACACAGACACCCACCCCATCAGTGGCAGCACTTGGGCCCTAGTTGCAAACAGGATGTTTTGATTTGCATCAAGCACATTCAAAAATACGCTATTCTTAGCCGTCCCCAGGATGACACCGGGGTAGGTAGCAAAGTCTTTGCTGACCCATGACTTGTTCATCTTGGCTTCTTTTAAAAACAATGTAAGCAAGGGTTACTCCAAGCGGAGTCTCCCTTTTTTCCAAAAATTGGGCCACACAGACACCCACCCCATCAGTGGCAGCACTTGGGCCCTAGTTGCAAACAGGATGTTTTGATTTGCATCAAGCACATTCAAAAATACGCTATTCTTAGCCGTCCCCAGGATGACACTGGGGTAGGTAGCAAAGTCTTTGCTGACCCATGACTTGTTCATCTTGGCTTCTTTTAAAAACAATGTAAGCAAGGGTTACTCCAAGCGGAGTCTCCCTTTTTTCCAAAAATTGGGCCACACAGACACCCACCCCATCAGTGGCAGCACTTGGGCCCTAGTTGCAAACAGGATGTTTTGATTTGCATCAAGCACATTCAAAAATACGCTATTCTTAGCCGTCCCCAGGATGACACCGGGGTAGGTAGCAAAGTCTTTGCTGACCCATGACTTGTTCATCTTGGCTTCTTTTAAAAACAATGTAAGCAAGGGTTACTCCAAGCGGAGTCTCCCTTTTTTCCAAAAATTGGGCCACACAGACACCCACCCCATCAGTGGCAGCACTTGGGCCCTAGTTGCAAACAGGATGTTTTGATTTGCATCAAGCACATTCAAAAATACGCTATTCTTAGCCGTCCCCAGGATGACACTGGGGTAGGTAGCAAAGTCTTTGCTGACCCATGACTTGTTCATCTTGGCTTCTTTTAAAAACAATGTAAGCAAGGGTTACTCCAAGCGGAGTCTCCCTTTTTTCCAAAAATTGGGCCACACAGACACCCACCCCATCAGTGGCAGCACTTGGGCCCTAGTTGCAAACAGGATGTTTTGATTTGCATCAAGCACATTCAAAAATACGCTATTCTTAGCCGTCCCCAGGATGACACCGGGGTAGGTAGCAAAGTCTTTGCTGACCCATGACTTGTTCATCTTGGCTTCTTTTAAAAACAATGTAAGCAAGGGTTACTCCAAGCGGAGTCTCCCTTTTTTCCAAAAATTGGGCCACACAGACACCCACCCCATCAGTGGCAGCACTTGGGCCCTAGTTGCAAACAGGATGTTTTGATTTGCATCAAGCACATTCAAAAATACGCTATTCTTAGCCGTCCACAGGATGACACCGGGGTAGGTAGCAAAGTCTTTCCTGATCCCAGCTCTGTTCATCTTGGCTTCTTTTAAAAACACAGCAAGCAAGGGTTACTCCAAGCGGAGTCTCCCTTTTTTCCAAAAATTGGGCCACACAGACACCCACCCCATCAGTGGCAGCACTTGGGCCCTAGTTGCAAACAGGATGTTTTGATTTGCATCAAGCACATTCAAAAATACGCTATTCTTAGCCGTCCACAGGATGACACCGGGGTAGGTAGCAAAGTCTTTCCTGATCCCAGCTCTGTTCATCTTGGCTTCTTTTAAAAACACAGCAAGCAAGGGTTACTCCAAGCGGAGTCTCCCTTTTTTCCAAAAATTGGGCCACACAGACACCCACCCCATCAGTGGCAGCACTTGGGCCCTAGTTGCAAACAGGATGTTTTGATTTGCATCAAGCACATTCAAAAATACGCTATTCTTAGCCGTCCCCAGGATGACACTGGGGTAGGTAGCAAAGTCTTTGCTGACCCATGACTTGTTCATCTTGGCTTCTTTTAAAAACAATGTAAGCAAGGGTTACTCCAAGCGGAGTCTCCCTTTTTTCCAAAAATTGGGCCACACAGACACCCACCCCATCAGTGGCAGCACTTGGGCCCTAGTTGCAAACAGGATGTTTTGATTTGCATCAAGCACATTCAAAAATACGCTATTCTTAGCCGTCCCCAGGATGACACCGGGGTAGGTAGCAAAGTCTTTGCTGACC
Organism: Anomaloglossus baeobatrachus; assembly: GCF_048569485.1. Taxonomy (NCBI): domain Eukaryota; kingdom Metazoa; phylum Chordata; class Amphibia; order Anura; family Aromobatidae; genus Anomaloglossus; species Anomaloglossus baeobatrachus. The sequence continues at coordinate 183,217,908 of NC_134353.1, read as the reverse complement.
CATGACTTGTTCATCTTGGCTTCTTTTAAAAACAATGTAAGCAAGGGTTACTCCAAGCGGAGTCTCCCTTTTTTCCAAAAATTGGGCCACACAGACACCCACCCCATCAGTGGCAGCACTTGGGCCCTAGTTTAAAACAGGATGTTTTGATTTGCATCAAGCACATTCAAAAATACGCTATTCTTAGCCGTCCACAGGATGACACCGGGGTAGGTAGCAAAGTCTTTCCTGATCCCAGCTCTGTTCATCTTGGCTTCTTTTAAAAACACAGCAAGCAAGGGTTACTCCAAGCGGAGTCTCCCTTTTTTCCAAAAATTGGGCCACACAGACACCCACCCCATCAGTGGCAGCACTTGGGCCCTAGTTGCAAACAGGATGTTTTGATTTGCATCAAGCACATTCAAAAATACGCTATTCTTAGCCGTCCCCAGGATGACACCGGGGTAGGTAGCAAAGTCTTTGCTGACCCATGACTTGTTCATCTTGGCTTCTTTTAAAAACAATGTAAGCAAGGGTTACTCCAAGCGGAGTCTCCCTTTTTTCCAAAAATTGGGCCACACAGACACCCACCCCATCAGTGGCAGCACTTGGGCCCTAGTTGCAAACAGGATGTTTTGATTTGCATCAAGCACATTCAAAAATACGCTATTCTTAGCCGTCCACAGGATGACACCGGGGTAGGTAGCAAAGTCTTTGCTGACCCATGACTTGTTCATCTTGGCTTCTTTTAAAAACAATGTAAGCAAGGGTTACTCCAAGCGGAGTCTCCCTTTTTTCCAAAAATTGGGCCACACAGACACCCACCCCATCAGTGGCAGCACTTGGGCCCTAGTTGCAAACAGGATGTTTTGATTTGCATCAAGCACATTCAAAAATACGCTATTCTTAGCCGTCCCCAGGATGACACCGGGGTAGGTAGCAAAGTCTTTCCTGATCCCAGCTCTGTTCATCTTGGCTTCTTTTAAAAACACAGCAAGCAAGGGTTACTCCAAGCGGAGTCTCCCTTTTTTCCAAAAATTGGGCCACACAGACACCCACCCCATCAGTGGCAGCACTTGGGCCCTAGTTGCAAACAGGATGTTTTGATTTGCATCAAGCACATTCAAAAATACGCTATTCTTAGCCGTCCACAGGATGACACCGGGGTAGGTAGCAAAGTCTTTCCTGATCCCAGCTCTGTTCATCTTGGCTTCTTTTAAAAACACAGCAAGCAAGGGTTACTCCAAGCGGAGTCTCCCTTTTTTCCAAAAATTGGGCCACACAGACACCCACCCCATCAGTGGCAGCACTTGGGCCCTAGTTGCAAACAGGATGTTTTGATTTGCATCAAGCACATTCCAAATCCACAAGCATTTACTCTCCCCAGGATGACACAGGGGTAGTAAATTCCTTCTGGATCCATGACTTGTTCATTTTGATGAACGTCAGTCTGTCCACATTGTCACTGGACAGACGCGTGCGCTTATCTGTCAGCACACACCCAGCAGCACTGAATACACGTTCAGAGACAACGCTGGCAGCTGGACACGACAAAATCTCCAAGGCGTAAGTTGCGAGCTCTGGCCATTTTTGTAGGTTTGAAGCCCAAAAGGAGCAAGGCTCCAGTTGCACAGTCATGGCATCGATGTTCATTTGGAGATACTCCTGTATCATCCTCTCCAGCCGTTGACTATGTGTCAGACTTGTTGTCTCTGGTGGCCTTGCAAAAGAGGGTCTAAAAAAATTATGAAAAGATTCCATAAAATTGCTGTTACCGGCACCAGAAAAGGTCCTACTGGTACGGGTAGACTGTTGAAGATGACGAGACCGTCCCATGTTTGTCAAGTTACAACTGGGAGATTCACTCCCTGCACCTGCACGGTTGTTTGGTGGAAAAGCCGAGCTAAGATCTAGTAACAGCTTCTGCTGATACTCCTGCATACGTGCGTCCCTTTCTATGGCTGGAATTATGTCACAAAATTTGGACTTGTACCGGGGATCTAATAGTGTGGCAATCCAGTAGTCATCATCACTTCTAATTTTGACAATACGACTGTCATGTTGGAGGTAGTGCAACAAAAAGGCACTCATGTGTCTTGCGCAGCCATGCGGACCAAGTCCATGCTGTGTTTGTGGCATAGAGGTGCTACCCGTTCTTTCTTCCTCTGACATCTGACCCCAACCTCTTTCAACTGAAATTTGACCAAGGTCTCCCTCATCCGCTGAGTCTTCCATGTCCATGGACAGTTCGTCCTCCATTTCTTCATGTTCTCCTGCACCTTGCTCAACATTTCGCCTGCTACTATGCGCCCTTGTCGATCCCTGTCCCCCATGGTCCCATGCCTGCTGCGTTGGTGATGATGAACGTCTGGACCTTGGTGATGTTGTTGTCCCTTGCGCATATGAATCCTCCTGTAGTTCCTCCCCTTCATGTTGTCCCACCCCCTGACTCCAAATAGTGTTTAGCGTGTGCTCCAGCATGTAAATGACTGGAATCGTCATGCTGATAATGGCATTGTCAGCGCTAAACATATTCGTCGCCATGTCGAAACTGTGCAGAAGGGTGCATAGGTCCTTGATCTGAGACCACTCCATCAGGGTGATCTGCCCCACCTCTGCATCTCGTTGGCCCAGGCTATACGTCATGACGTATTGCACCAGGGCTCTGCGGTGCTGCCACAGTCGCTGTAACATGTGGAGAGTTGAATTCCAGCGTGTCGCCACATCGCATTTCAGGCGATGAACCGGCAGGCCGAAAGACTTCTGGAGCGATGCAAGTCGCTCTGCTGCGGCGCTTGAACGGCGGAAGTGAGCTGACAGTTTTCGTGCCCTGTTCAGAAGGCCATCTAGGCCGGGATAGTGTGTTAAAAATTGCTGCACGACAAGGTTCAACACGTGAGCCATACAAGGTACGTGTGTCACCTTGCCCAGGCGAAGTGCCGCACCCAGGTTTGCAGCATTGTCGCACACGGCCTTACCAGGCTGCAGTTTGAGTGGAGACAACCATTTATTAAACTCGGACCGCAAAGCTGACCACAACTCCTCAGCTGTGTGACTCTTATTACCAAGACATGTCAAGCTAAAGACCGCCTGATGCCGTTGCGCTCTGCTGCCAGCATAGTAATGAGGGGTGCGTGATTCCTTCTGCGCAGTGAGAACGCTGGTGGCCTGACCAGGCAGGCTTGGGGCGGAGGTGGAGGACCCAGATGAGGTGGAGGATGCAGAAGCAGTGGCGGAACTTGGACAGACAGAGGATTGACACACAAGTCGTGGGGACGGCAAGACTTGTGCAGCAGACCCTTCACCATCTATCACCATAGTTACCCAGTGCCCAGTCAGCGACATGTAACGTCCCTGTCCATGCTTACTGGTCCAAGTATCGGTGGTGAAATGCACCCGTTCACACACAGAGTTTCTCAAGGAAGCGGTGATGTTGTGTGCGACATGCTGGTGTAGCGCGGGCACACCTTTCTTAGAGAAGTAGTGGCGACTAGGCATCTGGTACTGGGGCACAGCGACAGACATAAGGTCTCTAAAATCCTGTGTGTCCACTAGGCGGAAAGGCAGCATTTCGGTAGCCAACAGCTTACAGAGGGATAGAGTCAACCTCTTAGCTTTGTCATGGGTCGGAGGAAGTGGCCTTTTATTTGACCACATCTGAGGGACAGAGATCTGGCTGCTGTGTGTAGACGGTGTTGAGTAGGGTGTCCCTGGAAAAATGCAGGTTTGTGAGGAAAGTGCAGGCGGAGACATGATGTTGCCTTCATCCAACGTTGGTGCTATCGATGTCTGAGAGAGCTGTACACACTCACTTGTTTCCCCTTCCAAACCAACTGACGACCTTACAAGCAAACTGCCTGTTGCGGTTACAGTGGTGGAAGTTTTGCGTGGAAAAACAGGTGTGGCAGCTGTCCCCACAGTCCTAGAAGATGAAGAGCGCGCGGATGCAGTGGAAGGGGCGGGCGGTGGATGGTTCGCTCCGCTAGGCCGCATTGCAGCACGGTGAGCTTCCCACCGGGACTTATGATATTTATTCATGTGACGATTCATGGAAGAAGTTGTCAAACTGCTGAGCTTTTGACCTCTACTAAGAGAATCATGACAAATGTTACATATCACATGAGTTGGGCGATCTTTTTCGATGTGAAAAAAGGACCAGGCTAGGCAAGGCTTAGAGGCCATGCGACCTGTTGATCCACCCCGAATAATGCTCATAGGCAGAGTGGTGGCTGAGGATGCAGTTGTAGACGTGCTACCAGTGCTCCGACTCTGTCCAGGAAGGCGCAAGGTAACTTCGTCGTCGGTTGCATCCTCCTCCACCGCCTCTGTTGACCTCCTCGAGTGCCTGACTGGGGGTTGACAGTAGGTGGGATCTAGAACGTCATCATCAATTGTTGTGTTTGCACTCCCCTCCCCCTCAGACCGAGCCTCTTCTTGCCCTGACGGAATATTTAAGTTGTCATCCCAATCGGGTATCTGCGTCTCATCTTCATCAGTATGTTCCTCATTGTCTATAACCACAGGTGTTACAGTTTGTGACAAAGGGTCAACATTATGCTCAGAAACTTGGTCCTCACGGCCTGAATCTGAGTCACAAAGGTTCTGGGCATCACTGCAGACCATTTCCTGTTCTGTACTCACTGTAGCTTGGGAGCAGACCTCTGATTCCCAGGCTATAGTGTGACTGAACAGCTCTGCAGACTCAGCCATCTCAGTTCCACCATACTGTGCAGGGCTGATGGAGACTTCAGAGCTGGGAGAAATCAAGTGTGATTGGGATGACAACTCAGAGGACTGGTGTTTTTTGGATGCGGTACTTGAAGTGGCTGAGAGGGCACTTGTTGGACCACTTGAGATCCATTCAAGCATTTTCCTTTTTTGCCCATCATCTACCTTTCTTCCTGTTGTTCGTGTCCGTAAAAAAGGGAGCACATCGGATTGTCCACGGTAAGTAGTAGACATCTTACTTTTGCTGGTAGATGGTCTATCTTCAGCAGATGATAATGGAGCTTTGCCACCTTCCCCACGGACAAAACCTTTTTTGCCTTTTCCACCACGCCTCTTCCCCTTTCCACCAGCATCTGTCATTTTGCCACTCATGTTGATTGCGACAAGATTGTGGACTGAAAATGTGGTAGTAAAAATTGAGAGGTGGTGAAGATTGCAGTGGTGGTCTAGCTTTATTAACAGCAGAATAATAAAGAATAAATATCCCTGACAATGCAACTTAGTTATAATTAGTTGGAGTGTGCAACGCAGGCAGACGTGCTGCAAATGTCTTTGCACTAGTGGGACTATAGCAAAGTCCAATAGCCACGTATAGGATGCCACTAGGTACACTGAGTGTTTGCTAGTATAATGGCTTGGTTAGAATGAGTTGTAGTGTGCAACGCAGGCAGACGCGCTCTGCAAATGTCTTTGCACTAGTGGGACTATAGCAAAGTCCAATAGCCACGTATAGGATGCCACTAGGTACACTGAGTGTTTGCTAGTATAATGGCTTGGTTAGAATGAGTTGTAGTGTGCAACGCAGGCAGACGCGCTCTGCAAATGTCTTTGCACTAGTGGGACTATAGCAAAGTCCAATAGCCACGTATAGGATGCCACTAGGTACACTGAGTGTTTGCTAGTATAATGGCTTGGTTAGAATGAGTTGTAGTGTGCAACGCAGGCAGACGCGCTCTGCAAATGTCTTTGCACTAGTGGGACTATAGCAAAGTCCAATAGCCACGTATAGGATGCCACTAGGTACACTGAGTGTTTGCTAGTATAATGGCTTGGTTAGAATGAGTTGTAGTGTGCAACGCAGGCAGACGCGCTCTGCAAATGTCTTTGCACTAGTGGGACTATAGCAAAGTCCAATAGCCACGTATAGGATGCCACTAGGTACACTGAGTGTTTGCTAGTATAATGGCTTGGTTAGAATGAGTTGTAGTGTGCAACGCAGGCAGACGCGCTCTGCAAATGTCTTTGCACTAGTGGGACTATAGCAAAGTCCAATAGCCACGTATAGGATGCCACTAGGTACACTGAGTGTTTGCTAGTATAATGGCTTGGTTAGAATGAGTTGTAGTGTGCAACGCAGGCAGACGCGCTCTGCAAATGTCTTTGCACTAGTGGGACTATAGCAAAGTCCAATAGCCACGTATAGGATGCCACTAGGTACACTGAGTGTTTGCTAGTATAATGGCTTGGTTAGAATGAGTTGTAGTGTGCAACGCAGGCAGACGCGCTCTGCAAATGTCTTTGCACTAGTGGGACTATAGCAAAGTCCAATAGCCACGTATAGGATGCCACTAGGTACACTGAGTGTTTGCTAGTATAATGGCTTGGTTAGAATGAGTTGTAGTGTGCAACGCAGGCAGACGCGCTCTGCAAATGTCTTTGCACTAGTGGGACTATAGCAAAGTCCAATAGCCACGTATAGGATGCCACTAGGTACACTGAGTGTTTGCTAGTATAATGGCTTGGTTAGAATGAGTTGTAGTGTGCAACGCAGGCAGACGCGCTCTGCAAATGTCTTTGCACTAGTGGGACTATAGCAAAGTCCAATAGCCACGTATAGGATGCCACTAGGTACACTGAGTGTTTGCTAGTATAATGGCTTGGTTAGAATGAGTTGTAGTGTGCAACGCAGGCAGACGCGCTCTGCAAATGTCTTTGCACTAGTGGGACTATAGCAAAGTCCAATAGCCACGTATAGGATGCCACTAGGTACACTGAGTGTTTGCTAGTATAATGGCTTGGTTAGAATGAGTTGTAGTGTGCAACGCAGGCAGACGCGCTCTGCAAATGTCTTTGCACTAGTGGGACTATAGCAAAGTCCAATAGCCACGTATAGGATGCCACTAGGTACACTGAGTGTTTGCTAGTATAATGGCTTGGTTAGAATGAGTTGTAGTGTGCAACGCAGGCAGACGCGCTCTGCAAATGTCTTTGCACTAGTGGGACTATAGCAAAGTCCAATAGCCACGTATAGGATGCCACTAGGTACACTGAGTGTTTGCTAGTATAATGGCTTGGTTAGAATGAGTTGTAGTGTGCAACGCAGGCAGACGCGCTCTGCAAATGTCTTTGCACTAGTGGGACTATAGCAAAGTCCAATAGCCACGTATAGGATGCCACTAGGTACACTGAGTGTTTGCTAGTATAATGGCTTGGTTAGAATGAGTTGTAGTGTGCAACGCAGGCAGACGCGCTCTGCAAATGTCTTTGCACTAGTGGGACTATAGCAAAGTCCAATAGCCACGTATAGGATGCCACTAGGTACACTGAGTGTTTGCTAGTATAATGGCTTGGTTAGAATGAGTTGTAGTGTGCAACGCAGGCAGACGCGCTCTGCAAATGTCTTTGCACTAGTGGGACTATAGCAAAGTCCAATAGCCACGTATAGGATGCCACTAGGTACACTGAGTGTTTGCTAGTATAATGGCTTGGTTAGAATGAGTTGTAGTGTGCAACGCAGGCAGACGCGCTCTGCAAATGTCTTTGCACTAGTGGGACTATAGCAAAGTCCAATAGCCACGTATAGGATGCCACTAGGTACACTGAGTGTTTGCTAGTATAATGGCTTGGTTAGAATGAGTTGTAGTGTGCAACGCAGGCAGACGCGCTCTGCAAATGTCTTTGCACTAGTGGGACTATAGCAAAGTCCAATAGCCACGTATAGGATGCCACTAGGTACACTGAGTGTTTGCTAGTATAATGGCTTGGTTAGAATGAGTTGTAGTGTGCAATGCAGGCAGACGCGCTCTGCAAATGTCTTTGCACTAGTGGGACTATAGCAAAGTCCAATAGCCACGTATAGGATGCCACTAGGTACACTGAGTGTTTGCTAGTATAATGGCTTAGTTATCAGTTGGAGTGTGCAGAGGACAAGAGGGTACAGTGGCAGGATTGTGGTACTCTGGGTAGAGGAATGGAAGCCTGCCTTTCTATTCCCTCCTAATGGTGAAATGCAGGTAGGAAATCCCTGACCTGGGCTACACAGACGCTGTTGCTGTTTGCAGGACCTGTCACCTATGGCTCTCTGACCCTGCCGGTTGGAGCCCTTAAAAGGACTGCTATAAAGTGCTCTCCCTAAGCTGTCTAACGCTGTGTATGCAGCGCATACAGCTGTATCGGCTATAGGACTCAGGAAGACGGAGCTGCGACAGTGATGTCTGACACCAAAGACGCAGAAGGCAGATAATGGCGTCCGTGAAGAAAATGTCCGGTTTTATAATGCAGGGACATGTGACATGCAGATCCTATCACACATGCCGTTGCTTCTCTGGCTCAAAGTCCACTTAGCTGTGTGTGTGTCTGGGATTGGCTGACATGCTGGCCCGCCCCACAAGACGCGCGCGCTTAGGGAAGGAAGACAAGAAAAAAAAAAAAAAAAAATGGCGATCGCCATTATAGAAACAGCAGTGATCTGAAGGCGCTGTTCACGCACACTATACACTGAAATGTGATAATAGTTTGATTCACAGAGTGACTTACACTATTACAGCAGAAACCAAGCTATGATTTAGCTGTTTTTTGGCTGCTAGAACCGTTCTCGAACGTTTCTAGAACTACCGAGCTTTTGCAAAAAGCTCGAGTTCTAGTTCGATCTAGAACATGCCCCAAAATCACTCGAGCCGCGAACTGGAGAACCACGAACCACGAACCGCGCTCAACTCTAGTGGAGACAACCATTGATGAAACTTGGTCTCCAGAGCTAACCGTCCACAACTTCTCAGTGGTGTGACTCACATTTCCCCTACATTTCAAAGTAAAGATTTGACCGCCTGATGGCCTTGAGCTCTGCTGCCAGCATAGTAAAGAGGTGTGTGGGATTGCTTGGGTGCAGTTACAAGGAAGGGTGGCCTGACTACAAAGGGTTTGGGCTGAGGTGCAGGAACAACACGAGGTTGATGAGGCAGAAGCAGTGGAGGAACTTGTACATACAGAGGAAGGATTAAAGCACACAACTCGTGGGGACGGAAAGACTTGTACAGCAGACCCTTCTCCATCTCTCACCATAGTTACCCAGTGCCCAGTCAGCAACATGTAACTCCCCTGTCCATGCTTACTGGTCCAAGTATCTGTGGTGAAATGCACCCTGTCACACACAAAGTTTCTCGAGGAATCAGTGATGTTGTGTGCGACCTGCTGTGGTAGCGCGGGCACGCCTTTCTTGGAGAAGGAGTGGCGAATGGCCATCGGCTCTTGGGGCACTGCAATGGGCATAAAGTCTCGAAAATCCTCGGTCTCAAAAGGGTGTAAAGGCAGCCTTTCTGTAGCCAACAAGTTGCAGATGCTGAAACTCAACCTCTTAGGCATGTCATGCCCTTCGAAAAGCATGTAAAACACAGCGAGGGGACTCCAACCACAGTCTCCCTCGTTGCCACTAATTGGGCCACACACACCCCACTTGACTGGCATCAGTTGACCCCCATTTTCAAGATGAAAAAGATGCTTTGCATGAAGCACTCTCAAAAATACGCATGCCTTTTAGCTCCCCTGGCTGAGCCAGGGGAAAAAAAGTCCTCTGAGAGCCATGACTTGTTCATCTTGGTTCTTTTTTCAAAAGCGAGGGGACTCCAACCACAGTCTCCCTCGTTTCCACTAATTGGGCCACACACACCCCACTTGACTGGCATCAGTTGACCCCCATTTTCAAGATGAAAAAGATGCTTTGCATGAAGCACTCTCAAAAATACGCATGCCTTTTAGCTCCCCTGGCTGAGCCAGGGGAAAAAAAGTCCTCTGAGAGCCATGACTTGTTCATCTTGGTTCTTTTTTCAAAAGCGAGGGGACTCCAACCACAGTCTCCCTCGTTTCCACTAATTGGGCCACACACACCCTCTTGACTGGCATCAGTTGACCCCCATTTTCAAGATGAAAAAGATGCTTTGCATGAAGCACTCTCAAAAATACGCGTGCCTTTCACCTCCCCTGGCTGAGCTAGGGGAAGAAAAGTCCTCTGAGAGGCATGACTTGTTCATCTTGGTGAACGTTAGTCTGTCCACATTGTCAGTGGACAGATGCGTGTGCTTAGCTGTCAGCACACCCCCAGCAGCACTGAGGACACGTTCCGAGAAAACGCTGGCTGCGGGACACAACAAGATCCCCAAGGCGTACGTGGTGAGCTGAGGCAATTTATCCAGATTGGAAGCCTAAAATGAGCAGGGCTCAAGTTGCACAGTAATGGCATCGACGTTCCCTTGCATATACTCATATCTGTGTCTCCTCCTCTTTTTCCTTGTCCTGCTCTTTTGTTTTCGCATGAGTATATGTCCTTGTCACTTTCCCATGTGTTTGTGTTGTGTTGTGAGTTGTTTGTCTCCTTTTGGACACCTTTGAGGGTGTTTTCTAGGTGTTTTTATGTGTTTGTGATTGCCTGCCATTGTTTCCTATGCGGTTCGAGTTCGGTTCGTCGAACGTTCGCCGAACTGAACTCGAACGAGACCTCCATTCGACGAACCGACCTTGAGCCGAACCACGACCGGTTCGCTCATCTCTACCTACGTGTGTTCTCCGTGTGTTATCCGTGATAACACACGGAGAACGGGAACTTTCTACTCACCTGTCCCTGGCTTTGCTGTCCGTGGTGCTGAATTTCGGTCTCCGGCCCTGCCGACTCCCCGCTACTGCTGCTTCCGGCCGCAGTGAAGTGAATATTCAATTAGCATAATGAGCGGCGGTCAGCAGCAAGTGACAGCAGTGACAGAGACTGCAGGGCTGGAGAAGGTGAGTGAAGTTTTTTTTTTCTCGCAGACACATGTCTTTTCTCCGGTGTGTGTCACACGGCACACATCCGTGTGGTACGTGTGTGTTACGTGTGATCCGTTTGCGTTCCGTGTGACACCCGTGATGCCGGAGATAAAACGGACATGTTGCCATGAGAAACACACGGACACATGTATGTATGGAACGGACACACGTTCTGTCCGAAAAATACATACGTGTGTCCAAATCCATTGGAAAACATAGGTCTGTGTGTGTACGTGTCTCCGGTACGTGAGGAAACGTACCAAACACGTACCGGAGGCACGTACATGTGAAAGAGGCCTTACATTGAGTGCATCGGGTGTCAGCCAGTCCTTTCAACAGTTTTCTTGACTTGCTATATTAGGCCTCTTTCACACGTCCATGCCTCCGGTACGTGTATGGATAGTTTTCTCACGTACTGGACACACGGGCACACGTTGAAATATGTTTTCCTATAGTTTCGGGCACACGTAAGTATTTTTGCACGGAACATGTGTCCGTTCCGTACTTACGTGTGCCCGTGCGCTCCACAAGCCAACATGTCCATTTTTCTCCGGCATCACGGGTGTCACACGGAACGTAAACAAGTCACACGTAACACACACGGACCACACGGATGTGTTCCATGTGACACGCACCGGAGAAAAGACATGTGTCTATTAAAAATAAACAAACCTTTACTCACCTTCTCCAGCCCTGCAGTCTCTGCCGCTGCTGTCCCTTGCTGCCGACCACCGCTCATTATGCTCATTTAATATTCACTTCACTGCGGCCGGAAGCAGCAGCAGTGGGGAGTCGGCAGGACCGGAGACCGCAGATCAGCACCACGGACAGCGACGCAAGGGACAGGTGAGTAGAAAGTTCCCGTTCTCCGTGTGTTATCACGGATAAAACACGGAGAACAGAAGAAAAAGAAGAATGGCAGCACTCTGCGGTGCTCGTGCTCGTGCTCTCCTCCCTCTGCATCCCTGTGTTTGTCTCACCTGTCTGCATGAAGCATTATTAAAAATCAACTTACACCGCAGAGTGCTTCCATTCTTCTTTTTCTTCTGATGGACTTTCTGCACTATGGCATAAGCACTGCGGGTAAATCATCAGCTGTCTTCCTCTAACCGCATGGACCTGGTAAAGATTCAGAAGGCGCACAGCGCTCTGCTACATGCTGACTGACTGCAGGTGGCAGTTTAACATTGAATGGACCTGCTTAGTTACCCGATATTTACCCTGGCTACGTGTGCAGGGAGCCAGCGCTGGCAACCTGTAAGCAGCATACGCTGATAACCAGGGTAAATATTGGGTAACCAAGCAAAGCGCTTTGCTTAGTTACCCGATATTTACCCGGGTTAACAGCGTACGCTGCTTACACAGAGTCGGTGCTCGTTGGTCTCCCGCAGTCAAACATGCCGATGTGTGCTGCACAGCGGGAGACCAACGAGCAAAAGATGAAACAAAACAGTGTGTAATGATCAGCGATTTCACAGCAGGGGTCAGGTCGCTGCTTAGTGTCACACACAGCGAGATCGCTGATGAGGTCACTGGTATGTCACAAAACCTGTGACTCAGCAGTGATCTTGCTATGTGAGAAGTACCCCTTAGCCCCATCATCATGTTCACCTACAGTTTACCATACACTTTCTCCTCCAAACTCTATTGCATCATTAGTTCTTATTTTCTGTGCTTAAAAAATATGTGTTGATTGAAGCCAGACCTCCTGGATTCTTTTACCTACTCTCAATGGAAGATACCTAGCTGTGAATATTTATTGAATCAAAAAGAATCCCTGTCAGGTTTGAGCACAAAATGCAATGCTTTTTCACCAACAAAATTTATTGTAAAATGTTAAGCAATTGTTTAATACAACAAACTCACCTATTGTACTTTCTAATTTTAGAGGAAATTAGATTTTATATTGACTGCATCTGGCATGAATTTTGTAGAAGCACAGTCTAAGGTTTCTGAGAAAGAGCAAAATTGTTGAACATCATCAAACCAAATTCTTTGAACTTCATCAGTGAATTTTTTTAAATTGATAATTTTTTCCAAAAAATTGTTAGGAAATTTTGAAGTTAGTGGATTTGTAATATTAGCATGAAAATCTGTGTTCATTAATCCTTGAAGCTTTTGCACAGTGAGTGGTTGCCGATCACATGTTTGACCAGGAGAATGCTTTTCATATGATGAAAGCCAACACTTCCCTGTGTTGTGTGGCACCTGCACCAAATAAGTCAGAAAGAGAAAAGTTGTCAGAAAGGGCAAAATTGTTTGAAATTATTAAACCAAAATTATTTCCAAAAGTGTTAATATATTGTTGGTGTAAGGGAATTGGCATCTGTGTTTTCTAATCTTTAAAGATTGAGCAGCAGCTGCTAAAGCAAACAAGATTTTAGGGTGTATAAAAAAAAAGACATTAGATCCCGTGATCCCAACGTATTATTACCCCTCTATAAATCACTTAGAAGGCCACATCTAGAATATGAGATCCAGTTTTGGGCTCCACATTTTAAAAAGGGCGTTAAGAATATACAGTCAGTTCAAAGGCCGATAACTAGACTACTACAAGGAATGGAAGGCCTCCCATATGATGACAGGTTGACAAAGTTGGATATGTTTAGCTTAGAAAAAAGATGTCCCAGAGGAGATCTCATTTATATGTATAAATACATGTGTGGTCAATATAAAGGACTGGCACATAACTTATCTCCAAAGACAATACAAAGGACCAGGGGGCACTCACTGCAAGTGGAAGAAAAGCGATACCGGCAACTAAATAGGAAAGGATTCTTTATAGTTAGAGCAGTCAGACTGTGGAAAGCCCTACCACAAGAGGTAGTAATGGCAGATACTATAACAGCTGTTAAAAAAGGGCTGGATGATTTCCTCAGTACACATAACATTGTTGGTTATAAATGACATAGTGACAAAATGTATAATTGGTGGAGGAAGGTTGAACTAGATGGACCTAGGACGTTTTTCAACCTATGGAGCTATGTAACTAAAAGCTTTTTTGGACGTTTGTTGACCACATGTATGACCAGGTGACCAGTATCCACTCCCTGAAGAGGCAACACAACCCTGCAAATGCAGCTTATGTGCAGGGCATGTCATAAAGAGCTAAATTGTTTAAAATGATCAAACTCAAATTCTTGATTTACCATCACTGCAAGTTTCTTTAATAAAATGATCATTATTTCCCAAACTTGTTAAAAAAATGTATAGTTGGGGAACTTGACATATTACCAGGAAAATCTGCTTTCCCTAATTGGTGAATCTTTGGCAAAGCAGACGGTTGCTTATTGCGTGTATGACCAGGTAACTACCATATACTTCTGCAGAGTCGAGTCAACACTTTCCCAGAAAGCAAAAACATTTCATAAAGGGCTAAATTGTTTAAAATTATCAAACCAAATTATTTTGAAATTCAAAAGTGCAATTTTGTTTACCAAAATAAAAAAAATACAAGTAACAAAGCCAGCAGCAGCAACTATAATATATATGTATATATATATATATATATATATATATATATATATATACATAGTACAGACCAAACTTTTCTTTATTTTAATGACTCTGAAAATAGTAGATTCACATTGAAGGCATCAAAACTATGAATTAACACATGTGGAATGAAATAGTTAACAAAAAAGTATGAAACAACTGAAAATATGTCTTATATTCTGGGTTCTTCAAAGTAGCCACCTTTTACTTTGATTACTGCATTGCACACTCTTGGCATTCTCTTGATGAGTTTCAAGAGGTAATCACTGGAAATAGTCTTCCAACAGTCTTGAAGGAGTTCCCAGAGATGCCTAGCACTTGTTGGCCCTTTTGCCTTCATTCTGCGGTCCAGCTCACCCCAAACCATCTTGATTGGGTTCAGGTCTGGTGACTGTGGAGGCCAGGTCATCTGGCATAGCACCCCATCACTCTTCTTCTTAGTCAAATAACCCTTACACAGCCTGGTGATGTGTTTGGGGTCATTGTCCTGTCGAAAAATAAATGCACAAACCGGATGGAATAGCATGCCGCTGCAAGATGCTGTGGTAGCCATGCTGGTTCAGTATGCCTTCAATTTTGAATAAATCCCCAACAGTGTCACCAGGAAGGCACCCCCACACACCATCACACCTCCTCCTCTATGCTTCACAGTGGAAACCAGGCATGTAGAGTCCATCCGTTCATCTTTTCTGCGTTGCACAAAGACACAGTGGTTGGATTCAAAGATCTCAAATTTGGACTCAGACCAAAGCACATATTTCCACTGGTCTAATGTCCATTCCTTGTGTTCTTTAGCCCAAACAAGTCTCTTCTGCTTGTTGCCTCTCCTTATCAGTGGTTTCCTAGCAGCTATTTTACCACGAAGGACTGCTGCACAAAGTCTCCTCTTAATAGTTGTTCTAGAGATGTGTCTACTGCTAGAACTCTGTGTGGCATTGACCTGGTCTTTAATCTGAGCTGCTGTTAACCTGCGATTTCTGAGGCTGGTGACTTGGATAAACTTATCCTCCGCAGCAGAGGTGATTCTTGGTCTTCCTTTCCTGGGGCAGTCCTCATGTGAGCCAGTTTCTTTGTAGCGTTTGATGGCTTTTGCCACTGCACTTGGGGACACTTTCAAAGTTTTCCCAATTTTACGGACTGACTGACCTTCATTTCTTAAAGTAATGATGGCCACTCGTTTTTCTTTACTTAGCTGCTTTATTCTTGCCATAATACAAATTCTAGCAGTCTATTCAGTAGGACTATCAGCTGTGTATCCACCAGACTTCTGTACAACACAACTGATTGTCCCAACCCCATTTATAAGGCAAGAAATCCCACTTATTAAACCCGACAGGGCACATCTGTGAAGTGAAAACCATTTCCGGTGACTACCACTTGAAGCTCATCAAGAGAATGCCAAGAGTGTGAAAAGCAGTAATCAAAGCATAAGGTGGCTACTTTGAAGAACCTAGAATGTAAGACATATTTTCAGTTGTTTCACACTTTTGTAAGCATTTGATTCCACATGTGTTAATTCATAGTTTTGATGCCTTCAATGTGAATCTACAATTTTCAGAGTCATGAAGATAAAGAAAACTCTTTGAATGAGACGGTGTGTCCACACTTTTGGTCTGTAATATATATATATATATATATGTATATATATTTATATAAATAACATGATGGACCAGATGGTTTATCTTTCACTGCAGCAAACTGATTCACAGAGCCCTAGAAAAGCTAGGTTTAGTCATACTTGCATTTACACCATTTCCAGAACGTGCTCTTAAGGGTGCTTTAAACGCTGCGATATCGCTAACGATTTATCCTCGGGATCACGGTGTTTGTGATGCACATCCGGCGTTGTTAGCGACATCGCAGCGTGTAACATGTACAAGTGACCTTCAACGATCGCAAAAGTGGTAAAAATCGTTGGTTTTGGAGAGGTCGTCCAAACACCAAATATCGTTGTCAGTGAGTAACGAGGTTGTTTGTCGATCGCTATGTGTGACACCGCAGGAACGAGGAAACTCACCGTACCAGCGTCCCCCCGGCAATGAGGAAGGAAGGAGGTGGGCGGGATGTTCTCCCCGCTCATCTCCGCCCCTCCTCTACTATAGGGCGGCCGCTTAGTGACGTCGCTATGACGCCGAACGAACCATCCCCTTAGAAAGGAGGCGGTTCGCCGGTCACAGCGACGTCGCTAGGCAGATAAGTGCGTGCGAAGGGTGTAAGCGGTGTTGTGCGACACGGGCAGCGATATGCCCGTGACGCACAACCGACGGGGGCGGGTACGCACGCTAGTGATCTCGATACCGATATCGCAGCGTGTAAAGTACCCTTTAGTTCTGGTCCATTAACTTTTGGCTCAGTCGGCAGGTAGGACCAGAGGAAAGCAGTGAAAATAAATCGGGCATGGATTATTGCCAACTTTCATTCACCTATAGCTTATACCATTAATTACTTTTGCATTACCATCTTCCTGCCTTAGTGTCTATTTTCTCTTTTCTACACTGAAGTGTTATAACTAGTGCCTGTGGCCCACGCTCCCTGTCTAAAAAGTCATATATAATGAATTACTGCTGCGGCATGGTCTGCTGTTGTTGGTCTTGCGCTGCTAAACATCCACTTGCATGCTCCATCATAATTTGCTGGCCACAGACACAGACACTGTACTGCCATATGCCCCTGGCTGCCCACTGTGTGTCATAGTGTTGACCTGTACTGCTGCTGCCAGGGCTGCCTTTCTGGCCCTAAATAGCCAAGCATCTTCTGGCTTGTCAGTGTCCTAACTCTGTACTGTTCCAGCCACTGCACAGCCATACCAATAATATATCTGATTATGGGAAACATACTCTCTTTTTGTATTCTCAAGAAACTCTTCTCTAAATAAGGCAATTTAAAAAAAAGGCTTGGTGACACAAGCCATAACTTCTTAAAATTCAAAATGGCATACCTTTTTTGTCTCCAGAAAAATGGTTATCATTTTTGGAAGGCTTGTCAAAAAGCCATTGTAATTGCCTAATCATTTTGAATCATTTTGTAATAAGTAAACCTGTTGTGTACCCCAAGAAAATATATTGTTTTTCATTCTTGTTGAGAGGTCATTACTTCTTCACACTTAAAACATTACAGAACAACTGTTTTTCTTCCCTAACTAAAGGGATAATTTTTGGATGCTTTATTAAAAAGCTATTGCTTCTTCATTTAGCAAAGTGCAAAGCTTTTTAAAGCTCCCAAACAGGCATAATTGTTTCCAAAGGAATTTTTTTTGTACCTCCAGGCTATAAACAACCGCAGTACATGCATGTGCCCACCTCAAAATGGATAATTCTTACACCATTTATACAATTTAGGTAGCCTAAAAAGTGTGATATTCCTACATGTTGATGAATATTTTGTTGTTTACCTTTGGTTCACATCTGTTTTCCCCTATCCAGATGAGTGGAAGTCATTTGAACATCAGAAAGGCTGTATTTGCATTACAAAGCTCAAAACAGATTCAATTGACTCGAAGGGGAACTCAGTGTGCTAAACATTAGAGATGAGCGAACCGGTCGCGGTTCGGCTCGAGGTCAGTTCGGCGAACGGAGCTCCCGTTCGAGTTCGGTTCGTCGAACGTTCGACGAACCGAACTCGAACCAATAGGCTATAATGGGAGGCAATCACAAACACATAAAAATGCATTATAAATGTACACATACAGTTAATAAACATTGCCATAACACTTACCGGTCCCCGCAATCCCTCCTGCACTCTGTCTCCTGCCGCTATTCCAGCCGAGATCGCTGAATCCTCCCGGTGACCGGCACTGCCAGCAGAGATGCAGGACCTATCGTGACGTCAAAATAGCCATGTGACCAGTCACGTGGCTATTATCTCATTGGCTACAGACTGGTCACATGACTATGACGCGTCATGTAGGACCTGCGAGTGCATCTCTCCGGTACACGGTGCACATTTGTGTATCGCCGTGTACCGGCGACATGCTGTAGCACACGGTCGACTCCCCGTTCCGTTAGGGACCGGCTGACACAGCCGGTCATTAACGGAGATCACCGTTGCCATAGCAACGCAGTTAGCGGTGACCTCACCGCTAACCGCGGCTCCGGGAATCACATGATCGGAGCCCTGTTGCTATGGTAACGCGTCTGTCACCGCCAGCAGCCAGCAGCACTGATCTCTCACTCCGTGAAGGCTGCACGCTGCTTTCCGTGCACCCTTCACAGAGTGATTTCTGCATGGGAAGCAGCGTCTTCCCCCATGCCGCAGTGATGGAGCAGAGCTGCATTTGTTGAACGAGAAAGACAGA
Organism: Anomaloglossus baeobatrachus; assembly: GCF_048569485.1. NCBI lineage: Eukaryota > Metazoa > Chordata > Amphibia > Anura > Aromobatidae > Anomaloglossus > Anomaloglossus baeobatrachus. The sequence goes on along the minus strand of NC_134353.1, from coordinate 183,199,397 downwards.
AGACCATGGATCGTGGAGGGCTGACAGGGAGTAATAAAGATGGAGTCTCTAATGTGTCTGTGTATTTATTTCTATTAAAGTATTTTTTCTCTGTGTGGTGTCTTTTTTTTAACCCTTTATTGGAGATTCTTAATGGCTGGGTCATACGTGCCTGACATTAAGAATCTCTGGCTTAATACTAGCTAGTAAAACAAAGCTCATGATTACCCAACAAGCCACCCGGCTCCAGGGCTGTTGGAAGAGTTGGATACAGCGCCAGATGATGGCGCTTCTATGAAAGCTCCATTTTCTGGGGCGGCTGCGGACTGCAATTCGCAGCAGAGGCGCCCAGAAACCTCGGGCTAACCTGTGCTGCGGATTCCAATCCCCAGCTGCCTAGTTGTACCCGGCTGGACACAAAAATGGAGCGAAGCTCACGTCGTTTTTTTTTTAATTATTTCATGAAATAAGTGACATAATTAAAAAAAACGGGCTTCCCTATATTTTTGGTTCCCAGCCGGGTACAAATAGGCAACTGGGGGTTGGAGGCAGCCCGTGGCTGCCTGCTGTACCTGGCTAGCATACAAAAATATGGCGAAGCCCACGTCATTTTTTTGGTGGGCAAAAAACTTCTGCATACAGTCCTGGATGGAGTATGCTGAGCCTTGTAGTTCTGCAGCTGCTGTCTGCTCTTCTCCATACAGACAGAAAGCAGCTGCAGAACTACAAGGCTCAGCATACTTTATCCAGGACTGTATGCAGAAGTTTTTTGCCTCCTGAAAAAATTATGTGGGCTTCGCCATATTTTTGTATGCTAGCCAGGTACAGTAGGCAGGTACGGCTGCCCCCAACCCCCAGTTGCCTATTTGTACCCGGCTGGGAACCAAAAATAAAGGGAAGCCCTTTTTTTATTATTTCATGAATTTCATGAAATAATTAGAAAACAAATGACGTAGGCTTCGCCCCATTTTTGTGTCCAGCCAGGTACAACTAGGCAGCTGGGGATTGGAATCCGCAGCACAGGTTGGCCTGAGCTTTCTGGGCCCCACTGCTGCGAATTGCAGTCTGCAGCCGGCTCAGAAAATGGCACTTTCATAGAAGCGCCATCTTCTGGCGCTGTATCCACCTCTTCCAGCACCTGCCTGCTATACCTGGCTAGCATACAAAAATATGGCGAAGCTCACGTCCTTTTTTTGTAGTTTTTTGGCAAAAAAAATAAAAAATGCTTCCCTGGATTTTCCATTGCCAGTGAAGGTAACACCAAGCAGTGGGGGTTAGCAGCCAGTAGCTGCTTGGATTACCCTTAGCTAGCAATACAAAAAATGCAGCGGTAGCCCATATATATTTTTTTTAATTATTTATTTAAATAACTAAAAACAAAATGGGCTTCCCTGTATTTTGATTGCTGGATATCACAGTGCTGTAAAAATAAATCTTTAAAAAAAATGACTTAGCGCTCCGCGGTATTTTTGATTCTCAGCGCATATAAAGCAGACAGCTATGGGTTGCCACCCCCATCTGCCTGCCGTTACCTTGGTTGGCAATCAAAATACAGGGAAGCCCATTAATTTTTTCTATTTAAAAATTAGTTAAAAAAAATGACGTTGGGTCCCCCCATTTTTGATAGCCAGCTAGGGTAAAGCAGACGGCTGTAGCCTGAAAACCACAGCTGGCAGCTTTACTGTGGTTGGGGATCCAATGTGGAGGTCCCCCCAGGCTCTTTTTTTATAATTATTTTATAAATATTAATAATTACACAAAAAAAGTAGGGTCCCCCCCAAATTGGATCACCAGCCAAGGTAAAGCGGACAGCTGTGGTCTGGTATTCTCAGGGTGGGAAGGTCCATAGTTATTGGGCCTTCACAGCCTAAAAATAGCAGGCCGCAGGCACCCCAGACGTGGCGCATCCACTAGATGCGCCAATCCTGGTGCTTCACCCCAGCTCATCCCGTGCCCTGGTGCAGTGGCAAACGGGGTAATAAATCGGGTTGATACTAGCTGTAAGGTCACCTGACATCAAGCCCAGCAGTTTGTGATGTCATGGCATCTATTAGATACCCAACATCATAAACTGTCAGTACTAACAAAAAAAAATCGACAAAAGAAATTTAATTGAAAAAACAGTCCCCAAAACATTCCCTCTTTCACCAATTTATTGTAAGAAAAAAATAAAGGGGTCCCACGACGACTCTGGACCGTCTAGAATATGGGGGGGGACACTCAGGGAATGTATCCCCCATTTTCTAGGAGTGCAGACCCTTCATGTGAGGAGTGTGGGTGCAATGAATCTGCACTCACTCTCCTCGGGTCCACAGCAGCAGAGTCCATGTCGTAATGGTTGCTACCAAAGCTGCAATGCCCTGCTCATGAGGTAAGGGCATGCCTAATCAGGAGAACTATTCTACATTTCCAAATATTGGTATTTGCTGATATTATTGCTATTCCACCTACTATATATTGGGGATAGGATCTTGGAGATGGAATACCCCTTTAAGTCCAGTTATCCAGCTGAATGAATACTTAACAACAGAGCTCGCTATTTAGATGTGTTTTCTTGTGGCGTATAACGGACTCTCATGTTTGGTAGTCATTCAGCAGGGCAACTATAAAAGCAAATCCCTCCATTTGGAAATGTAGTATAGCTCTCCTGATCAATTATGTTCCTTACCTCATGAGCAGGGCATTGCAGTAATAATAATAATTTATTCATTTATATAGCGTTATTAATTCCATAGCGCTGTATGTCTTTGGAGTGTGGGAGGAAACCGGAGTACCCGGAGGAAACCCACGCAGAACATACAAACTCCTTGCAGATGGTGTCCTTGGTGAGAATTGAACCCAGGACCTCAGCGCTGCAAGACTGCAGTGCTAACAACTGAGCCACCGTGTCGCCCATTTAGCTTACACATGCATAACCACCACTCACTGTGTCTGAACACAGGAAGCTGAGCTGACAGCCGCTCTGTGGATGCGGCAGCGTCTATTGTGAAGGAGAGGGCCGCGGGGGATCAACGCTGCACAGGTACCGTGGGACACCGGGGAACACCGGTGGGGTTATAGGGGGTGACCTGGCAGGGCCTGGGGAGGAGTTTTCTGTTGCATGTGTCATGGCACATGCGACAGAAATCAGAGGAGTAGGGTGAATGCGGCCGGCGCGCTGCTGTGCGGGCAGCCACCTTGGATTTCTGGGAGGGCATCAGGGGGGGCACTTTGGCGACACCGGGGGACCGGAGGGGACCGGGTAGGAGATTTATCATGTTTGTTCATGCCAGATGGGAGATAAATAATTTTTTACCGGCGCTGTCATTTACTGTAACGTGATAATCGGTGTACGGTGTATACCTGTGATCACGTGAGCGGGGACCAGAAAAACTGTCCTGAATCATGATCTCCAGGGTCTCAGCTAGCCCTGAAACCCCGGAGATTTTCTGACGCTGGGGGGCGTTATTCCCTTATTTCTGCCTGCTGTTTATAAACGGCAGATCAGAATAAGGCTACATTAATACGACCGATCCATTTTTGCGGTCTGCAAAAAACAGTCCTTTTTTTTTCACGGGTGCATCTGTGTGGCATCCGTTTCCGTTCCGTAGACGGTCCGTATGTCATCTGTTTGTCATCCATGTGCCTTCCGTTTTTTTGTGTATTGCAAAAAAACTGAAGGAGGGTAAGTGCATAAATTTACCCAGGATCCATAGCTTCATCCTACATGAGGCGGTCACATGTTCACTCCAGTGCCATTTTCTACTGCTTTTCACAGCGTAGAGCGCTCTGGTGATTTTCTTGTGCTTGTGCACTTCATATCAGTCTTTTCTGTCATTATAATGGCAGAAAGACACATAATGTCCCACTCTCCTGCATTTTGTAATTTTGAACCCTTTGGTGCCTTTCATGTGGCACTAAGGGGTGCTTAGCTTTGTATTTAGCCAAAAAAATGAAAAAAAAAAAATGACGTAGGGTTCCCCCAAGTTTTGTAGCCAGCTAGGGTAAAGCAGACGGCTGCAGCCTGCAGACCACAGCTGGCAGCTTCACCTTGGCTGGTAATCCAAAACTGAGGGCACCCCACGCTGTTATTTTAAATTAAATAAATAATTAAAAAAAAAAAAACACGTAGGGGTCCCCCCAAAATTGGATCACCAGCCAAGGTAAAGCAGACAGCTGGGGTCTGATATTCTCAGACTAGGGAGGTCCATGGTTATTGGACTCTCCCCAGCCTAAAAATAGCAGGCCGCAGCCGCCCCAGAAGTGGCGCATCCATTAGATGCGCTAATCCTGGTGCTTCGCCCCAGCTCATCCCGCGCCCTGGTGCGGTGGCAAACGGGGTAATATATGGGGTTAATACCAGATGTGTAATGTCACCTGGCATCAAGCCCTGGGGTTGGTGAGGTCAGGCGTCTATCAGATACCCGACATCACCAACCCAGTCAGTAATAAAAAAAAATAGACGACAAACACATTTTTATTTGAAAAAACACTCCCCAAAACATTCCCTCTTTAACCAATTTATTAGAAAGAAAAACAAATCCAGGTCTGGTGTAATCCAAGGGGTTGCCATGACGATCCACACTGTCCCAGTCAATGAAGAGCAGGATGTTCCCCATTGGCTCGGAGAGCAATGCAGTGACCTGAGCTAACATCAATGGGTCAGCCCAGGTCACTGCATGCCATGACAAGTGCTGCTGTCAGGAGCGAGGTACATTACCTGCGCTGATCTCCAGCACACTGACAGCACCTGTCACTGAGTTCAATGACCGCCGCCTTCACAGCCAAGTATCGCGAGAGGCCCGTGACGTCACCGCTAGTCAGTCTCGGGTCGGAAGCGAGAGAAGGTGATGTGACAAGCGGCGGCCATGGAGGACAGTGACAGCGCTGAGGTCGGGACTTCATCACCGCAGGTAAGCCGAGCGGGACCATGTGTGCAGAGTGCAGTGTGTGTGTGTGTGTGTGTGTGTGAGTGTGTGTACACGTACATGCCGCGTGCAGGAGGGGGCGGAGTGAGCTGAGCGGGGAAGTGTGGGCTTCCTGCACGTGACTAGGATAAACATCGGGTTACTAACCAAAGCGCTTTGGTTGGAGACCCGATGTTTATCTTGGTTACCAGCTTCTGGCAGGCTGCCAGCGATGGCTCCTGCACACTGTAGCTGTAAAAAGCCCTGCTTTTTACAGCTAGAACCGTTCTCGAACGTATCTAGAACTATCGAACTTTAGCAAAAAGCTCGAGTTCTAGTTCGATCTAGAACAGCCCCCAAAATCACTCGAACCGCGAACTGGAGAACCGCGAACCGCGCTCAACTCTACTAAACATATTTTCTGTTGAAAACTGCAGCTAAGTTACTATTAAAGAGAACATGAGCCTATCTGCAGTATTTCGCAGCAGCCGCTAGACCGGGGTCTCAAACTCAGCTGAGGGAATGGGCCGAATATAGAAAAAAAAATTGAGGGGTCCCGCATTCCTTGCAGGACAAAGGGACATTTTTAATGATTCCATATTTTTTTCTATACACCTTTGGATCACTATTGTGAACATTTTTTGCTCGATTATGACAAACCTGCACCTCTTTTTGTTTAGTTAAGTATATATATATATATATATATATATATATATATAAAAAAATCATTTTTAATTGTAAAAGAAGTCATGCTTTATTTTGAATATTTTTTTTCCATTTTATCCCCTTCTAATATTGTTTTACAATTAGTAGCATCATACAGTCATCTTAACCAACATCCTGAAGTAATGTCTCCCATCCTGTAGTAATGCCCCCTTGTGTCCTGTATAATATGCACATCCTTGTGTCCTGTAGTTATGTCCCCCATACTGTAGCAATGTCCCCATCTTTGTGCCCTGTAGTAATGTCCCCCATCCTTGTCCTCTGTAGTAATCTCCCCCTCTTGTCCCCTGTGGTAATGTCTCCCATCCTTGTGCCCTATAGTAATGTGCCCTTCCTTGTACCCAGAGTAATGTGCCCATTTTTGTGCCCTGCATTAATGTGCCCATCCTTGTACCCTGTCGTAATGTCTCCCATCCTTATGCTCTGTAGTATTGTGCCCAACCTTGTAGTATTATCCATACTTTTGTCCTGTAATATTGTGCCCATCCTTGTAGTATTGTCCATACTTGTGCCCTGTAGTATTGTGCTCATCCTTGTGCCCTATAGTATTCTGCCTATCCTTATAGTATTGTGCCCATCCTTGTATCCTTGTAGTATTGTGCCCATCTTTGTATCCTTGTAGTATTGTGCCCATCCTTGTATCCTTGGAGTATTGTGCCCACCCTTGGAGTATTGTGCCCATCCTTGTAGTATTGTGCCTATCCTTGTAGAATTGTACCCATCCTTGTAGTATTCTGCCCATCCTTGTAGTATTCTGCCCATCCTTCTAGTATTGTGTCCATCCTTCTACCCTCATCCTCATCCCCTATTATGCCGCTCTTCACAGACGCCAAAAAAAAAAAAAATTCTTCTCATCTTTCCTCCCGTTCCCTCAGGGCTGCATGCTGAGCAGTGTTTGCAGTGTTTTGGAGCCAGCGTGTTTCAGCTGTGTCCAGAATGCTCGGTTGTACAGTACAAGCAGAGTGGATGGGATTTCTAGAAATCCCATCCACTGTGCGTGTGCAGACCGCAGCAAACACTGACCTGCGGTGCGGATTTCAGAGTCGCAAGTGTCCTCCATACTGAGAATACAGCGAGGAGATCGCAGAGGCCCGAACCCAGATTGTGAGCACGAGCAGTTGTGGTCTTCTGTATTCTCCTGTGGAGGAGACTCGAGGCCCCGCAGTCAGGACCCACCGCGTCCAGGACACAGCGGGTCCTGATTGTGGGCACATACCTGCTGTTTGTGGCCTGCAGACTCCGTGATGATCGCAGGTCTATGCCGGGAGCCGGCGCCAGCAGGTACAGTTGAATTATTTGCGGTGCCGCACAGAGGAGCTCTGAGCACTATACCAATGGCCAATCAGATCCAAGGAGGTGACATCATACAGCGACATCACCTCCTTGCATCTGATTGGCCGCGCCATCCATTGGTGTAGTGCAGACAGCTGCTCTGCGTGGCACCGCAAATGATTCAACTGTACTGTGCCTGCCGACACCGTCTCCCGGCATAGAACTGCGATCATCACGAGATCTGCGGGCCACAAAAAGCAGCCTCAGGGGCTGCATTCGGCCCGCGTGTTTGAGACCTCTGCCCTAGACACTGTAAAGTTTTGGTGGTTTGCTCACCTGATAGCCGGTGATATCAATTGATTAGTTGGAATGTAAGGCTGGGTTCACACATAGCGACAGCGACAACGACGTCACTGTTATGTCACCATTTTCTGTGACATAACAGCGACCTTGTAAGTCGCTGTTATGATCGCTGCTTAGCTGTCAAACACAGCGACGCAGCAGCGATCATAACGTCGCTACATGTGCAGAGAGCAGGGAGCCGCGCACACCGCTTAGCACTGGCTCCTTGCTCTCCTAGCTACAGTACACATCGGGTTAATTAACCCGATGTGTACTGCAGCTACATGTGCAGAGAGCAGGGAGCCACGCACACCGCTTAGCACTGGCTCCTTGCTCTCCTAGCTACAGTACACATCGGGTTAATTAACCCGATGTGTACTGCAGCTACATGTGCAGAGAGAAGGGAGCCGCGCACACTGCTTAGCGCTGGCTCCCTGCACTCCTAGCTACAGTACACATCGGGTTAATTACACGATGTGTACTGCAGCTACATGTGCAGAGAGCAGGGAGCCGCACACACTGCTTAGCGCTGGCTCCCTGCTCTCCTAGCTACAGTACACATCGGGTTAATTACACGATGTGTACTGCAGCTACATGTGCAGAGAGCAGGAGCCGGCACTGGCAGCGAGAGAGCGGCGGAGGCTGGTAACGAAGGTAAATATCGGGTAACCAGGGAAAGGTCTTCCCTTGGTTACCCAATGTTTATCTTGGTTACAGCTTACCGCAGCTGCCAGATGCCGGCTCCTGCTCCCTGCTCGCTTCATTTCGTCGCTCTCTCGCTGTCACACACAACGATGTGTGCGTCACAGCGGGAGAGCACCTTTGAAGAAAACGAACCAGGGCTGTGTGTAATGAGCAGCGATCTCACAGCAGGGGCCAGATCGCTGCTCAGTGTCACACACAGCGAGATCGCTAATGAGGTCACTGTTGCGTCACCAAAACCGTGACGTAGCAGCGATTTCGGTAGCGATCTCGCTATGTGTGAAGGTGTTGAAGTGATGAAAACTTACCAATCTTAAACACCCTGGCTCCTAATGGTCTGAATTCAGATACTGAACTTTTTGTGTTTTAGTTGTCAGGTGTGTTTGTAATTTTTGAGACGATCTATATACATAACTAGACACATGTATTCTTTTAGGGTGTCATTGGGTATTTTTTATATAGTATTTTGGTAATTAAAATTAAATCTAAATAACAATGTTTTTTTAAAAAAAATTTTTTATTTATTTATTTATTTTAAACGTTGACACATGTATACACATTTTTTCTAGAGTCTCTATATTCAGAACCATTTTTATTTTATTTCATCTGAAATGTTATTTGATGTATATTTAGCAAGCCCTTTGTCAGATCTTTCCCTAGTTTATTCACACATAGGGTTAAATATGTGGGTGTGTATGTGTGGGGGGATAAGAAGGAGTCAGGTACGGCGTAACACAGACATTTCCTCTGAAGAAGAAACCCGGCAGGTTTTGAAACATAAAGATTAATACAAGCCTTTTCGGCCTCTGTACCCTGCCTGTGTGACGTCACAGGCCATTCTGACTATGGCACCGCTCTGCTTTACTGCTGTGATAGCCACCGGCCTCCACCGCGACAGCATTGCAATCCCACAGCGTGGGTTAGCAGGTCTGACAGCTCTTATCCTCACATCACTCTCCAGCTCCCTTGACTTTCCGGAACAAATACTCTACAGGAGCGACATGGTATTTAAAGGGGTGGTTCACCCATATTTTTTATTTTCTAGATCAATATTATATTGAGAAACAATGTTTCTCTCAAATACCTTATGTTGGCAATAGTGCCTGTGAGAGGCGCTATTGCGGACCGCTGTTCCCCACTCCGTGACCCTCAGGTTCCGTGACATCGGGGATCCAGTGATGTCACGTCAAGTTCCTGACACAGCGGCCAGCCGCAGTGTCCGTAAGTGATGGGCTGTGGGTGGTATTTCACCGCTCATCACAGCCAATCTGCTACCTCTTCCCTCCTCCCTCACAGCAGAGCGCTGCAAGGAGGAGACACACTGGGCTGTGACAAGCGGTGAAACACCGCCCACATCCCAGTGATTAAGGAAGACTGGGGCTGGCCGCAGTGTGCGTGAGTGATGGGCTGTAGGCGGAGTTTCACCACTCGTCACAGCCCATCTGCTCCCTCCTCCCTCACAGCAAAGCGCTGCAAGCAGGAGCCACTCTGGGCTGTGATGAGCGGTGAAACATCGCCTACAGCCAAGGGAGTCAGGAAGACTGCAGCTGGCCACGGTGATGTGTCATGTCCAGAACTTGATGTGACATCACCGGATCCCCGAGGTCACGGAGCTCGGGGGTCACAGAGTGGGGAACAGCGGTCTGCAATAGCGCCTCCCACAGGCACAATTGCCAACATAAGGTATTTGAGAGAAACATTGTTTCTCGATATAATATCAATCTAGAAAATAAAAAATATGGGAGAACCACCCTTTTAACTACACCCACCTTATATATTTTAATTTTTGGACTTTTATCTGGAGATTTTATGCACATGGACATTTACTCCAGCTAATTGGTTGTGAGCATCTCTGTGCAGACATTTACTACAGCTAAGAAGGGTGAGTGTTATGCTTTAATTTTAATGTACACTGCATGGGTCCTTTTTATGTAACTTTTTATACTTATTTTAACAATTCATAACACTGCTTGTCTGCAATATTATCAATGTGGGACCTCTGTGTGCAGACTTCTGTACAGGGCTATTCACACTGCTCATATGTTTGAGGGCTGACTATCACAATCAGCTATCAACCCTCCTGCCATCTTCTTGTTTAGTTTGAAACAATAATATTTTTATGGTGTCTAGTGCAGGGGGTTCTTTCTTACATTATTTGACTTGTACACTCCTGACAGAAGTGTTGTAACCCATCCTTTTTTGCTGCTGACATTAATTTAATCTTTTTTCTTTTTTTTTCTCATTAAGATTGTACTTTCTATTTCCCCTTCTGGTTCTTTTTGAGGCGCAGGTTGTACTTATTTGCAATTATCTAAGTCTATTTTTAAATTCTCTTTTTCCATTTTTAACACACATATTCTACCTTTTCAAAAAGGACTGAGCAGGATTAATTAAAAGTAAAAATGGCACTGGCAATATACAAGGTAATGGAAAATAACAAAAATACATATTATGTCAGACTGTGGAGACCCGCGTGTCTTAAACGGTGCCTTCCCCTCCTCCCACCAGTCCCCAAATGAAAACACGGCCAGGCCTTGATGGGGTGAAAACAGGTCGGTCACAGTTTATTAATTTCATAGGTAGAGAAGGGCCCTTCAATGTCATTACGAGCTCGTCGCCGCAACCTCGTCTGCGACCGACAGGCGGACAGCCAACGAGCGGTTTGCCCGTCTCCACCTTTTCCGCCACGGAGGATCATGTGTACCGCCTACACAGGACTCCGACCCCACTCATCACCTTGAGGGCCTGATCCACTCCGTCCTGTATCCCGGACAACAAAATGTCTTGACCAATGTCCGTAAGGTGCACTTCGTCTGCTCTCAACAGTGCAGAGTTATCGCCTTCCAACTGCTGGTGACGAACCACGATACCACATCTTCCTCTCACAAATTTTGCCATCCTCGCTTTGATCTTTCTCCTTGAACGCTCTATGGCTTTTGCATTTATTGCTCCGTGCCATACAGCTTGTGGTACTACCTCTGACCACACCAATACTGTATCCGGGAAGAGGTAAGTAAAACGTTCGATGTCCGTCTTCATCACAGTTAGTAATTCAACTGTACTGCGTTTCACCAAATCATTGCCACCAGCATCAATCACCAATACTAACGACCCCGTAGCCGTCCTGGAGATGCCGACCATCTTCAGGAAAACCTGTTGCCATTGTAGCCCTCTGATGCCTCTCCAAGTGACCTCTACATTTTTGAAGCCCAGGTTCTTTCAGCCTGGTCGAATTGCGGCTTTTTTTGCTGCCCAGTAAACATAAGAATGACCAACTACCCAGACTGCTGGTCTGCAGTCGCCTGTAATAGATAAACGTGTTATTTCAGCAAATCCGGGCTTATGTATCTGGCAAAGCAAGTGGACTTCCAGCGACCCATTCTCTGCACTTGAGCCTCCGTTACTCCTGCCCTAGCTGCCTCAGTGGCTGCCCCGATTCGGAAAGAATGCGTCCCGTATTCCTTCAAATTCTCCTTAAAGGGGACGAATAATATTGCACGCCCCACTTTTCAGTTATTTATTCTTTATAAAAGTTTAAAATAAGCAATAAATTTTGTTCAACTTCACAATTGTGTCCCACTTGTTGGTTATTCACCATAAAATTTTAAATTTTTATCTTTATGTTTGAAGACTGAAATGTGGGAAAATATTAAAAAATTCAAAAAGGCCGAATACTTTAGCAAGGCACTGTATGTGGGGAGGAAGTGGATTGGATTATGGAATATATGGAACATCATTAGTCTCGGCTGAATGATGTTACTTCTGAGACTGAAACTGTCAATACTAACTGCTCCATATTAAGTGATACAATTAATATGATTTTAAAATAATAATTTTAATTAATATGTTAATATCAATATTGAGCATGATTAATTTAAGCCTGTTGGATAGCTTTGTAAAAAGCCATTGCTTCTTCATTTTCCAGATAGGGGTGGCGGTGACTGGGCTCACAAGCATTGGCCAAAACATATTCTAAATATCATTTTTTTTTTGTTTTCAAATATTCCTAAAGCAGTAATGCAATATCAGAGTTCCCTTATTCATTGTCAGTATTTTAGTGTGCAGCTGTATATATTTTGTATGTATAGATACTGACATGGCAAGTATCTACCACCAAAGGGTGATAATTGTTAGACTATTTTAACATTTAAAAAGTCTGTCAGTGCTCTATTTTATTAAAGGGGATGTTGGTTGCCATCCATTTACCCATAGACATATGTATTAAGATCACTTTGAAACTACTAAAGCTGTGTTTTGCATTAAAGATCTGGTTAAGGGCTGAATATCTTTCTTGGAAATCTCAGAGTGTTAAACAAGTCTTTTCTGGAGAATTGGAGGCTTTGCAGTAATTACAATTTGATTAGCACCAACCTTTTTATTGTTATTTATTAGATTTCAAAATATTCACTCAGCTTTACCTTTAAAAAATAACTAAAATAGATAATTTTCAGTATTTTTGGAAATAAGTATTGAAAAAGTAACAGCCAGAATAATGTCTAAAAAGACACCAAAAGCATTTAAATAAAGAACACCTTATTGTTAACTTCAAACACATTATAATGCCAACCATCTGGATTTTAAAGTATATGAATACATTCAGAAGCATTTTTTATTCTTTTTATACATTTTTCAATAGTGTTTTATAATAATTTAAAGCACATCTCCAATGTTTTTATTTTTTAGAGCTGGAGTGGCACTTTAAAACTAAGCCCTCTGTCCCCTTGCATATACTACTTAGATTCCAGCGGCTTCATGTTTTACTGATGCCGCTCCTGTCTCACGGTGCTATCTTGTGACTGTAACTTCTGACTTTCCGTAAGTCAGAAGTTATGGTACATCACAAGCTCCCAATGCATCTCTATGAAAGCCAGAACGAGTTGTGACCTCCAGCGCGCTCCAGCAAACATCGGAGCGCACAGGCAGATCACAAATCACAGGAGACCAACCAGAACAACACTGGAATAAGATTAAACCAATGGAAGTTGAATCTATGACAGAGGTCAGTTGACTTAGATTTAAAGTGAACCTGTCATCAGAAATTTAGCTATAAAGCTAAAAGTTCCCCCCTCTGCAGCTCCTGGGCTGCATTCTAGGAAGCTTCCTATAGTTTTTGTGGCTGCTTTTATACCAAAATAAACACTTTGTAAACTGGTACCTTTTCTTATGCAAATTTCGTAAATCTTCCATGTGGGCGGGCTGCCTGGGGTCCGTTGCTGTTCCTCCAGCAGATTTACGCCCCCCCCGAACGCTGAATTTCAAAGCTCAGGACGCCGCCCCTGGGTGCCCGTGGTCCCGCGCATGCGCTGTTCCACTGTAGCGGTGCCGTGCACTGTGTGCACGTGTGACCGCTGGTGACGCTTTGCGCGGGCACGAGGTTATGGGCGGCGCTGTGAGTGTCATCAGCAAGTGCCGCCCATAACCTCGTGACCGCACTTTCCCCTATTACTCCAGCGTTATGCGCAAGCGATCGCTGGCCAGATGACCGGACGTCACCTCTTTCCCATCCTGCTCAGCAGCAGGTGACGTCCGGTCATCTGGCCAGCGATCGCTTGCGCATAACGCTGGAGTAATAGGGGAAAGTGCGGTCACGAGGTTATGGGCGGCACTTGCTGATGACACTCACAGCGCCGCCCATAACCTCGTGCCCGCGCAAAGCGTCACCAGCGGTCACACGTGCACACAGTGCACGGCACCGCTACAGTGGAACAGCGCATGCGCGGGACCACGGGCACCCAGGGGCGGCGCCCTGAGCTTTGAAAATCAGCGTTCGGGGGCGGCGTAAATCTGCTGGAGGAACAGCAACGGACCCCAGGCAGCCCGCCCACATGGAAGATTTACGAAATTTGCATAAGAAAAGGTACCAGTTTACAAAGTGTTTATTTTGGTATAAAAGCAGCCACAAGAACTATAGGAAGCTTCCTAGAATGCAGCCCAGGAGCTGCAGAGGGGGGAACTTTTAGCTTTATAGCTAAATTTCTGATGACAGGTTCCCTTTAAAGCACTGCTGCAGTGGTGCAATAAAATAAAAAACATTGGAGTGGTGCTTTAACGGTTTGGCTCTTACACTCTCTGTGTATCATATAACATACCAGACTGCAGAATTTGTGAGACCATAGAACTAAACGAGCGTATGCTGCTCAGAAAATTATGTAATGAGTTGACCATTGACTTTAATAGGTCAGTTTTCAGTCTGAGTGCTTTTCAATGTATACTTGTACGTACATGACATTTGATAAGCCCTCTTTATTGACAGATTCTCTTGGTAGACTTCTCTATTTGGTCAGAATCCCTGTGCTTTACTCCTGGAATATGGGTATCACTGGTTGAGAACCAGGTTGAAAAGAAAGACATGTTCTCATTATGGATACTCTTGGGCTGTGTATTTAAAGAATCCCCCACTAAATATTCCCATCAAGTATTTAGTAGTGATGAGTGAGCACTAAGATGTTTCGGTGCTCGGTACTTGTAAGAAGCAGTTGGATGCTCGGATGACCACGAGTCGAGTACCTGAGTATTATTGTCCTCAATGGGAAACTCTAACATTTTTCCCCACTCTCTTCCACTATACTCAGTTACTCGAGTTGCACCCATCCAAGCATCCAACAGCTTGATTCGAGTGACGAGCACCTGTGCATCTTGATGCTCACTCATCATAAGTCATCAGCAATTACCAATGAATCATTGCTAGCATTAATCTATTAATTGGTGTTACAATTAATGTAAATTTCATGTCATTAGCATTCTATGCAGCCGTGGGCATACACTGTCATTTAAAAGGCTCTGTGTACTGATGGGCTGAGATCACAATGAATTTGACTTACTAGCACTTCTTTACTTTATTAATGTAATGCTACCAATGAAGAAAAAATGTACTGTGTGAATTAGATTTTAAAAATCTAATTTTCCTGTTGCTGTAAAATTATGTGGGTGGTTTTCTGAATTAAAAGATGTATAGACAAAAATATAACACACTATGAAGAAAAAGACATGGATCGCACATCCCAAAAAAATACAATGATCTAAAGCCACTAGGCAAAAAATTAAATAGAACATGAGGTTATTTTGTTACCATTCTGATCAGATTGTATTAAGCCCACTGCTACGTCACGGCAAACCTCTTGAGTGGGTCCCACTCCCTATACTAAACCTTTTAGTGCAGCACTGTGCACTAACCACCGGTTGCAGTGACAAAGCGCAAGCAGGGCAGGCGACCTGGTGCCTCACATCGCCCATGCTGCAAGGCGAAGCCCCCAAGGCTCCAGGCCGTGCCGCCCCACCGACATGACACCACCACAAGAGCGGCCACCACACAGTACCAGCACACAGTGAGAGGAGGTGCGCACTCACCTCCTACTAGCCCCATATGTGAACCCGGAGCAAAAAAAGGCGGACCCCTCTTGCAGTCTCCTGCTGATTAAAATCACCTGTGCCAAATGGGGGGAGTGCAAATCCAAGCAAAAAAAGAGGGGGATAGAATGTTGTATAACACACTATGAAGAAAAAGACATGGATCGCACATCCTAAAAAATACAATGATCTAAAGCCGCTAGGCAAAAAATTAAATAGAACATGAGGTTCTTTTGTTACCATTCTGATCAGATTGTATTAAGCCCACTGCCACGTCACGGCAAACCTCTTGAGTGGGTCCCTATACTAAACCTTTTAGTGCGGCACTGTGCACTAACCACCGCTGCAGCGATAAAGCACCAGCAGGGCAGGCGACCTGGTGTCTCACAGTGCCCATGCTGCAAGGCGAAGCCCCCAAGGCTCCAGGCCACGCCGCCGCACCGACACGACACCACCCCAACAGCGACCACCACACAGCACCAGCACACAGTGAGACAAAAATATACTACATAGACTTTGTAGGTTATTTATATACCATGGGGCATTAACACTTATTAATAGTGATGGGCGAATAGTAACTAGTCGTGTTTGGATAATGATTATTGAATACCAAGTACTATTCCAGTATTTGGTATGGCAAGAAAAATGCTTGTGTTCCCTATTGATTTGCATTAGGTTCGTTATTTGTGATGCATACCGAAATAGTACTTTGGGATTCATTACGAATAATCCGAACACAAATAGTGACTATTCGCTCATCACTACTTACTAAGCATTTAAAAACTGTGCAGACATGCAAACCTGCACATCATGGCTGCGCTGTAGCATGTGGGACATTCATCTTAAGATATTGGTAAAGGTCCACAATCGGCCTACAATCAATGAACAGGTTGGTAACTACAGAACAGAGCTTAAGATAGGTACCTTCACACATAGCGAGATCGCTAGCTCCGTGACTCTGTGACGCAACAACGACCTTGCCAGTGATCTCGCTATGTTTGACACATAGCTGCAACCAGTCTCCTGCTGTGAGATTGCTGGTCGTGACGGAATGGCCCGGACCATTTTTTGATCGTCGAGGTCCTGCTAGGCAGGATGCATCGGTGTGTTTGACACCTACCAACGACATTGTTGACAACTCAGAGCTCAGACACGTACCACCGAGATCATTATACAGGTCACTACGGTCGCTGTATCATTGCTGCATCGTTGGGAAGATCTGACTGTTTGACATCTCACCAGCGACCACACGGCGACTTATCAGCAATCATTATCAGGTCGTATCGTTGTCGGGATTATCAGTTAGGAGATAAAACTTCATGGAAAACAGCACAGTATTTATAAAGTTGCAAAATGCAATCAATGCCAGTTAGAAACAAAGCAATGCATTTTCCAATTCGACCCTTTTGTTGCTGCAGATTACTGCTTTGCTGAGTATTAACATATTGCTTTTTATCCTGGGTCAAGGAAGTGTTAAAATTAGTTATTGATAAAACCGGCTTTAATCATTTGCTTTTTTTGTTCCGGCTTTTCTTTTCATAATGACACCATTCAAGATCATCGCTTAACCTTTATCTGAACAAGGTCAGATCTGATCTGCAAAGTTCTCACATCCACTGTAAACATGTAGATTAAAGGCACAGCACCTTATCATTGTCATTTACCACTCAGGACTTTAAATGGATCGAAGTTCTATAATAAGCCATGTAAAAGATAGTGCTTATTTTTATAGATGCTGAATAATTAAAGCAGCGTGGATGCGCTTATCAGGTGTCCAAAGGAAGACATTTTTGTTGAATGATTGTCTTGGTATCTCAAGCTAAATATACAATATTTTTGCTGCTGTTAGGAAGATTACTAAAAACTGCAACCAAAAAAAGAATAAACTCTGCAGAAATCATGGATTGTAGCAAACTCCCACTGCTGAACTAATAAATAAAAAATCAGTGGGCAAGAAGAAACGTGGGCAAAATGTGCTTTGGACCATGTTGTATCCACCTACTAATGTCTATCAAGCTGAATCATACTATTCCTACATCTATAACTGATAGGCTATGATTTTGGCAACTGTTAACTATTTGCTCCATCATCAGATTGATCTTTGTCTGGTGTCTGCATTATCAATGTAACTCTACCTTTTTTTAGCCTTACATTTTTTCAATACTTATATAGTGGTTTTTATTTTGCACCTTTGGTCAGGGTTGTTGTCCCACCACTTATTTAGAGGTCTCTGCTAAAGGTTTATGCTGTTTTCAGCATTTTTTATTAAATATAACCTTTTAGTATACTACTTTTTGAGGCTGCAAATGGAATGTATCATTAAAAGATGACCTAAAATTTAACCCCCAGGAGATTTTCCATTTTTTATTTTTTATTTTTTTTTGCTCCCCTTCTTCCGAGAGACGTAACTTTTTATTTTCCATCAATCCTGCCTTATGAGGACTTGTTTTTTTGCGGGACGAGTTGTACTTTTAAATGAAACCATGAGTTTTACCACATAGTGTATTGGAAAACAGCAAAAAAATTCCAAGTGCGGAAAAATTGCAAAAAAAGAGCAATTGCATGATTGGTTTTGGGATATTTTATTCACCGTTTTCACTATATGGTAAAACTAATGTATGAGTGTGATGCCACAGGTCGGTACAAGTTCGACACCTAACATCTATAAGTTTACCTTTATCTAAGAAGTTAAAAAAATCAGAAGTTTGTCCAAAAAAAGTGGCACACTTATTGCGTCATTTTCCGCTACCTGTAGCTTTCTCATTTTTTGGGATCTGGGTTCAGTGACAGCTTATTATTTGCATCTCAAGCTGGCATTTTTAATGGTACCATTTTTGCGCAGATACTATGTTTTGACATTGCGTTTTGTGCAAAAGTTGCAACGACCAAAAACCATAATTTTGGTGTTTACAATTTTAATTTTTTAAACCTTTTATTTATTTTTTTTAATTTTACTAGTCCCCCTAGGGGGCTATAAGGGTCAGCAGTCTGATCGCTCATTCATTTTTCTTGATCAGAGCTGCACAGCGCAAAACAGGAGAAATGCTTGTCTTCTGTTACAGGCAGCGCTCTGATGCCTGTATTTACAGGAGATGCAGATGTGGTGCAGAAATGTCTGTAAAAAAATACTCAATGTGTGCACATATTCTAATCTGGTAATCTGGCATTGAGTTTAATGATTTCATCTGAGATCACAGCTGGGGTTCACATGGTATCCCAGCTGTGACCTCGGGTAAACTGATCTGAGGTCAACTCATTGAACTCCGTGGCCTTACCTCAGGTGAACTCATTGAACTAAGTGCTGGATTATCAGGTTAGGCTATGTGTAGCCGTTAAGTATTTGGTTGCAGACATTTCTGCACCCAATCTGCATCTCCTAGCAATAAACGCACTGCATGCATTTTTATGCAGTTTCGGTATGTTTTTCCTCAGGAGATGCAGATTTGATGCAGAAACGACTGCAACCAATTGCTTAAACAGTGCACATAGCCTAGTTAAGCAATTCAGCATTGAGTTTAATGACTTCCCCTGAGGTAAAGTCACTGAGCTCAATGTGTTCAACTCAGGTAAATTCACCGGTGGTCACAGCTGGGGTACTGTGGGATGCACTTATCCGTCAGGACCACTAGCAGCGCTGAAGACACATTCTGAGAGAACGCTGGCTGCTGGGCATGACAAAACTTCCATGGCGTGACTGGCAAGCTCAGGCCACTCTAATTTTTGAAGACGGTAAAACGGTCCAAACCTCCCCTGACGGCATTGATATTTAACTCCAGATACTCCTGCATCATCCTCTCCAGTCGTTCACTATGTGTCAGACTTGTACTCTGTTCTACTTGTGCATGGGATCATCTAAACAATGTGTGCCACAACTCAGAGTTTGCTTGTGCCACTTGAACTGCTGCTGCTAATGTTTCTGCAATGACGACTAAACATTCCAAGGGTTGGGCATGTCTGGCCACGGAGGACAAAGGACACTGATTTTTCATCTCCCATGCTAGGATAGGCCCCAAGCCCACATAATTAGGATACCTACAGCTTAAACTTCACCAATGTTGAGTAGGAGGAAGTAGAGCACATCCAGACCTGCGTTAGACCCTCTGGTTTCCTCCCCCACCAACATCATTACATTTCTGCAGAGCTCATCGGGATCAGAGCAGGCGCCTGCTAGCACCTAGATGGCAGCTGCAGTTCTTCCTGCCGCCTCCCTCTTACCTCAGGGTGCAGAAAAGAGTGGCGTCTTGGACTGTCCTCTTGGGACCACGCAGGCTGTGGAGGTTTCCTGCAGGCAAAGCTGAGCCAAACAGGAGACAGCGAATGTGGAAAGCTGCTCAGCGGGCCCGCGACCTGCTCCCACTTTCAAGATGGCAGTGGATGCTCTGCCGGTGGAGAGAGCACTGCTTGGGACACAGAGCCCCACAGGAGATGAGCCACAGACTCTGGAGGATGGTAGGCAGTGTCAGGGCGTCATGCTCAGTGCACCTCTTGCTGCACACAGGTCGCAGGAGGTCGCACAGCATAGCCATGCAGGCTGCTTTCCATATGCAGAAGGAACTGCACAGGGACCCCCAAGCCCCTCAGAAAGGATGGTGCAGCCGGCAGCTGTCGCCAGGGACATAGTTATGGTGACTGACGAGAGGCCCTGCAGCTCTTCACTGCCTACAATCAATAAGTACCCCAAGCACTATGATGCAGGACCTACAACACCACCTTTGAAGGGGGTATCACTACAAAACGGGTTATGCGTGGCATGGGCCCCCACCTCTCCCGAGTTGGTCTGATACCAACCACCCCACCTAGTCCGTTAGTAGGTGATACACAAAAAAGCACACAGGAGGCTTTGTATGGGATGATTTAAAAGCATGGATCTGGGCTATCCATATTAGCGAAGACATGGAGAATTATATATCCCAATTAGAGTCTCCATACAAAGCAGAATCTGAGACAATAAGGGGGGAAATGCAGCAATTAATGGAAAGGATGGCGTCCTCTGAATCTCGTACATACGCTATCTCACAGCAATTGGTGGCACACAGCAAGGCCTTGTCTGCCCAGTATACACAGATTAAATACTTAACAGATTTAATGGTTGACCTGGAGAATAGAGGGAGACTCAACAACATCAGGATCCGGGGTCTGCCAGAGTTGGTTGGTCCCCTGGAACTAGATAAGACATTGCGTCACCTTTTTAACTCCATTCTGGGATTTTCTCTCGACGCTACATTGTAACTGGACAGAGCACACAGGTCCATGGGTCTCAGGCCAGTTCAGGGTGCAAATCCGCGTGATGTCATCTGTAAAGTCCATAAATATAAGAAAAAGGAGGACATCTTGACCACAGCACAGCAGAAGGATCATATTTTGGTCAAGGACACCCCAGTCCAACTTTTGTCTGCTCTGTTGCATGATACTTTGCAAAAGCGGAGGGTTTTGAAACCTCTTCTGGATGCCCTAAGACAGAGGAACATTCTTTACTCCAGGGGCTTCCCCTTTAAGTTAGAGGTGCTTCACGCTGGACTCTTCCATATACTCCATAACTTACAGGATCTGCCAACCTTCTGCTTGGCTCTGGGAATTCATCCAGTACACATTCCCTCAGCAGAATGACCATATGTCCATGGAGCGTTCCATGGAGGGTTCAGAGTAATGGATGCTCCTCCCCTCTCGCAACGAGTCCACGAAGGAAGAATGGAAAAAGGTCTCGGAATGGAGGACACAGGAAGTCTACCCCCTTCTCACAGGCTGGAGAGTGAACTTTCCTACCTCATGGTCCCAGGTTCTTGTCTCATGATTGCCAGGTTATGTCTCATCACCTACTGACGTTGGATATATGCTTCGACATCAAGCTGCTATTTTATACTTAACTAAGGATCTTAAGTTTTATATTAGATGTATTTTTTCTCCTTAATACACATAACGTTACGGTTTATTTTGAAGTTGTATGTATCTTAAATTGATTGTACTTAGGGCCAGGGGTCGGTCTGGCTGCAGAAGGCATATTTTTTGTCGTTGGCGATTTCAATTTTACTTTGAATCCTGCAGTGGATTCATCCTCTATATGGGTCTTTGCCCGAATAAAGGAACTTTCTGCCCTCGGGCCCTCCAGTTTTTACCATTTTGCATCTCCAAGGTAAAGACTATACATACTACTCTCCACCCCACAATTCATACAGTAGAATTTATTTTTTCTTGGATAGCCAACGAACATTGTCCTGGCACCCAGTCGCAGACATAGGAGACATATTTTGGTTGGACCATGCCCCAATTTTCCTCTCCCTGCTAATCCCCTCCCTTTCCCAGCGCTCATGGTTTTGGAGGCCAAACAACAATCTTCTTAAGGATAACTTATGCCTTTCCGAATTGCGTGATTCTATCGACTCTTTTACCCAGGTGCACACTTCAGATCCAACTTCCCTACTTGTTCAATGGGAAACTCTGAAGTGTGTTCTGCGGGGAGTGTTGATTAAGCATGGCTCTAGACTTAAAAAAGAGAGGAGGTGGAAGGTTTACTACTTTAGATTCATCAGTTAGAAAACACACATAATCAAACACTCACTTCCACAGTTTTGGCTGAGTTGGCCACTAAATGCTTAACACTTAAGGCCCTTCTGGATCAGAAATTTCTCCGTCATTGTGAAAAATGAAACAGTTTTATTAGGATGCGTCAGATAAATGTGGCCACCCTCTAGCACGTCTTCTACATCCCCGAGTGTCTACCTCTTATATTTCATGTATCAAAACTGGAGGAAATAGGACTTCCTATGATACGGCAGAGATCCTGGAGGTCATCCGTTCTTATTACGAAGGCCTATACAGTATTAAGGGTCCATTTGCAGAGCTCCATCCTCCAGAGCTGAATGAGAAAATTAGGAGGTATGTACAAGAGACCGCCTTACCCCCCTTTGATGGCCCGGTTTCTGAGGCTTTCGAGGAGGATATTTCTAAATCTGAAATAAGTGATGCTATTTCAGACACCCCCACTGGAAAATTCCCCAGGCCAGATGGGTTTACCCCAGCCTTTTATAAACTACTTAAAAACCAATTAGCCCCAGTGCTGGCCAAGACATTAACTCCTTGGATTATGAGATTGACTTCACTCCTCAGTTCTTGGAGGCACACATTAGTATGATTCCCAAGCCTGGGAAAGACTCACTTCCTTTGCTGCAAACTATTGAGATATTTCTTTACTGAATGTCGACATTAAGCTTTTTTAAAAAAAATCTTGGCTGATAGATTGGCTCCTCTGCTGCCCTCCGTTATCAACACGGACCAGGTAGGATTTGTCAAAGGTCACAAAGCAAGTGACAATACAATCAAAACCATGTTTCTCATTGCTAAAGCTAAAATAAACTCAATACCTCTTGGTCTTTTGATGCAGAAAAGGCCTTTGACAGGGTGCACTGGGGCTTTTTGAAAGCAGCATTGGAACAGATGGGCCTGGGGCCCTGAGTTTTGCAAAATATATTTGCACTTTATTTGGGTCCTACGGCTCAGATTAAGGTCAATGTGTCTTTTCCTCCTCCTTCGCCATACATAACGGGACTAGGCAGAGGTGCCCTCTTTCCCCATTGTTATACGTGGTGGTTATGGAACACCTAGCAAATCCTATCAGGAAAAATAGCAGTGTAAGTGGAATCAAAATTGACTCTGTACATCATAAAGCTGCATTATGTGCAAACGACCTCTTATTATATATTTCTCAGCCCCAGATCTCAGATCTCTCTACCAGCTCTACTGAAGTAATTTGAACGGTTCAGTCACCTCAGTAACTTTAAAGTGAATTTTTCAAAATCTGAAGCATTGAACCTGACTCTCCCTCAATCGATTGTCAGCCAGGTAACATCCAACTTTCCTTTGGAGGAATGGAGGTCCGATTCAGTTAAATACAGTACTTAGGAGTTTGGATTCATGCAGATCTAACTAAATTATTCACATTTAACCATCAGTCACTACTGGACCGCACTATTGGGAACCTCACGTCCTATGGCAGGTTGAAATTTTCATGGTTAGGCAGGATGAATGTGATAAAGATGGACTATCCCCATTTCCCCCCCAAACAGCTTTTTTTGCAGTCTCCAGTCAGCTATAATCTAGTTTGTGTGGAGGAGGGTGAGACCGAAGATTAGCATGCATACTTTGACTCTCTCTAAGATTAGTGGAGGGGTGGGTTTACCTAGTTTTAAAGTATACCTGCATTCTGCAGCTCTAACCCGCCTACTGGACTGGCATTTCCAGGATGCCACCAAATAATGGATACAGATAGAACAGGAAGGCCTGGGGACCCCCTTGAAGTATATCACCTGGATACCTTCATCAAGTCTCTCCTCAGTGGGCCCTCTCTTAGAATTTACCAGAGAAACACTTAAAGTTAGGCACATAATCTCGAATAAGATTTCTACCGCAAACTCCATTGGACCCTTAACACTGCTTCTTTCTAACCCATAATTTCGTCCTGGCTACCAAAGCAGGTTTTTTCTCGGCTGCAGGGCGGAGGACATCCATCTGGGGTACATTCTTACTGACGGTAAGCTACCTACACTTCAGTACCTACAAGCAAAGTTTCCGTCTAGGGGCATACAGTAGATGGAATACTTCCAACTACAATCCTATATCTCAACACGAAAGTCAGGTTTGTGGTTCTAACACACTTGAGCAATTGTTTCAAACAGATAGTCCACCAGATCATGCAATTTCTCTAATATATAACATCTTAATTAGAGTGGGGGTTCCAGGGAAACAAAGTTACCAACTCACTTGGGAGAGAGAGATTGGACAGTCCATCTCATCTACAGACTGAAAGAAGGGTTTCTTGCTTACACATAAACTTTCTACTGCATGCTACGCACAGGAAAATAATTTAAAAATTTTGACTAGGTGGTACCAATTTCTGTCTAAATTACATTCCATATTCTTTGTGGTATCAGAGCTGTGTTGGAGGTGTAACCTAGACATTGGCACAATGATACATATCTGGAGTGAATGTGAAGGAATCAAACCTTTTTGGGAAAAGGTTTTTGCAAATTATCATTTCATTACTGGTGGGGTGGTGCAGGGTGTCCTAAAATTGCACTACTTTCTATTTTACCTCATTCTATAGCCTATTACAAGAAGGATATTTTCCATTTTTGCCTAACTGCGACAGGCTCCATAATTCCTAGATATTGGAAATCCACTACACCCCTTCCTATTAATGAATGGTATTCGGAGATGGTTGACATTCGTAGGATGGAGGAACTTTCTGCAGATCTCTATGGTACTAATGATAAATACTGTAGGACTTGGGGCAAATGGCTAATCTTTCACGACTCCCGAGTTCCATAAGATTTTTCAATAAGATCCCGAGGGGGTCTTGAGAGACCCGGGATGGTAGTGTGGACATTAGGTGCCATGTGAAATATACCTACAGTGCCTTGCGAAAGTATTTGGCTCCCTTGAATTTTTCAACCTTTTCCCACATTTCAGGCTTCAAACATAAGGATAAAAATTTTAATGTTATAATAGAGAATTAACAACAAGTGGGACACAATTGTGAAGTTGAACGAAATTTGTTGCTTATTTTACACTTTTGTAAAAAATAAATATCTGAAAAGTGGGGCGGGCAATATCATTTGTCCACTTTACTTTCAGTGCAGCAAACTCACTCCAGACGTTCATTGAGGATCTCTGAATGATCCAATGTTGTCCTAAATAACTGATGATAAATATAAGCCACCTGTGTCTAATCAAGTCTCCGTATAAATGCACCTGCTTTGTGATAGTCTCAGTGTTATGTTTAAAGCGCAGATAGCATCAAGAAGACCAAGGAACACAACAGGAAGGTCCGTGATACTGTTGTGGAAAAGTTTACAGCTGGATTTGCTTACAAAAAGATTTCCAAAACTTTAAACATCCCAAGGAGCACTGTGCAAGCGATCATATTGAAATGGATGGAGTATCATACCACTGCAAATCTACCAAGACCCGGCCGTCCATCCAAACTTTCATCACAAACAAGGAGAAGACTGATCAGAGATGTAGCCAAGAGGCCCATGATCACTCTGGATGAACTGCAGAGATCTACAGCTGAGGTAGGAGAGTCTGTCTATAGGACAACAATCAGTCGTACACTGCACAAATCTTGCCTTTATGGAAGAGTGGCAAGGAGAAAGCCATTTCTCAAAAATATCCAAAAAAGTGTAGTTTAAAGGTTGCCACAAGCCACCTGGGAAACACACCAAACATGTGGAAAAAGGTGCTCTGGTCAGATGAAACCAAAATCGAACTATTTGGGCACAATGCCAAACGATGTGTTTGGCATAAAAGCAACACAGCTCATCACCCTGAACACACCATCCCCACTTCCAAACATGGTGGTGGCAGCATCATGGTTTGAGCCTGCTTTTCTTCAGCAGGGACAGGGAAGATGGTTAAAATTGATGGGAAGATGGATGGAGCCAAATACAGGACTATTCTTGAATAAAACCTGTTGGAGTCTGCAAAAGACCTAAGACTGGGATGGAGATTTGTCTTCCAACAAGACAATGATCCCAAACATAAAGTAAAATCTACAATGGAATGGTTCACAAATAAACGTATCCAGGTGTTAGAATGGCCAAGTCAAAGTCCAGACCTGAATCCAATTGAGAATCTGTGGAAAGAGCTTAAAACTGCTGTTCACAAACGCTCTCCATCCAACCTCACTCAGCTTGAGCTATTTGCAAAGGAAGAATGGGCAAGAATTTCAGTCTCTCGATGTGCAAAACTGATAGAGAGATACCCCAAGCGACTTGCAGCTGTAATCACAGCAAAAGGTGGCGCTACAAAGTATTAACTTAAAAGGGACGTCACCATAACATTAAAATTTTTATCTTTATGTTTGAAGCCTGAAATGTGGGGAAAGGTTGAAAAATTCAAGGGAGCCAAATATTTTTGCAAGGTAATGTATGTTACTCTTGAACCGAAGCATAAACTCCTCAATGCTTCCCCTTCCAGCACTTCCTCCCCAGTTTTCCTCAGCTTGACCATTTTTCTTCTTTGATACCATTACTATTGTCTCCCCTTTTATTTTCGTCTATCTCTTTCACTTCTTAGATCTTCTTTCTTCTTGAGGGTGCTATTTACCCCGTGGCTTGAAATTGTCACTTTGGATTCATTCTTACATGTGGACGATGGTCTCAAATTGATGTAAGAATTGCTTATCTTAGATTACCTTATGAATATTATGCCATGTTCTTCTAGTTGACTCATGTTTTGAAACGTATTTTGAATTTCTTATATAGGTTTTTCATTCTGTTTACACTGACACATTAGGTCCCTTTGACCTTGGTTATGTATATGTACATGTTTTCACAATATGCATGTATTGTCATTTAATAACCTTAATAAAAACAGATTGAGCAAAAACATTCCCAGGGTTGGAATTCTTGAAGTTGGTTTCAAATCTCTGCATGTGCGTGTCCATTTCCAGGGGTGAAGCATCTGGCAACATTTACTCTTGTACCGTAGATCTAACAGAGTGGCAACTCAGTTGTTAGCACTATATCTAATCCTTACAATTCAGGAATCAAGTTGCTGATAATGCAGCAAGAAGGCGCTCATGTGTCGGGCGCTTCTGTGTGCCCATGGTGTGTTGGTGGCGGGGTACTACTCAAGCTTGCTTACCCCATCCAATCCTACTAACCATGGACAACAGAGAGGGCTTCAATATCTTTTTCATCGCCTGACTGTTGCTCGCCCAAAACTTCTTCCTCCTCCATTTGTTCCTTGGCTCCTGCACTTTCACTAAAGGGTACTTTACATGCTGCGACATCGCTAGCGATCTCGTTAGCGATGTGAAATTTTAGATTGCAAGTGCGATCTTTCGAGATCGCACATAGGTCATTTTACGCAAGTGCGATCTCAAAAGATCTCACTTGCGATCTAGAATTTCACATTGTTAACGAGATCGCTAGCGATGTCGCAGCATGTAAAGTACCCTTAACAGTTTATCTGATCGCTGTACTCCATCCTCCCATACCACTTGCCTGTGCGATGGCAGTACAGTCCTTAAAGATATTGGTCTTCCTTCCGCATCCTCTTCTGCTTCCTCCTCTTCCTTTGGGACCACCATCTCTTCCCACTCTCGCAGACTGTTGAAAGTTTGCTCCAGCATGTAGATGACCAGAGAAGGGATGCTGAAGATGGCATTGTCTGCGCTAACCATTTTAGTAGCCATTTCAAAACTCTGCATAAGGGTGCAGCGGTCCTTCATTTGTCCCCTCTCTGCAAGTGTGATTTGCCCCACAACTGGACTGTGTTGGCACAGGCTATGCGTCATGACATACAGCACCAGGGCACATAGCTGCTGCCACACTTGCTGCAACATGTGCAGAGAGAAATTCCACGATTGTCGCATCTGATATCAACTAGTTAACTGGTAGGCCAAAAGACCTCTGTGGCGATGCAAGTCAATTAGCCGTGGGGTGGAAACAGTGGAAGTGAGCAAACAGTGACCGGTACTTCTGCAGCAGTGCATCCAGGCCGGGATAATGGCCTAGAAATTGCTGTACAACCCGGTTGAGGACGTTAGCCATGCAAGGCATGTTTGTGAGGTTGCCCTGATGTACGGCTGCCACCAGGTTAGGTTCACACTGTTATCGCACATGGCCTTCCCTGGCTCCAGGCATTGCAGAAACTTGGCATGGATAGCTGTCCACAACTCTTCAGCTGTGTGACTGCATTCTCCAATGCATTTTAGTTTCAACACTGCCTTATTGCAGTGAACCCTGGCTGTACTGTTTGGAAGTGGGAGGATTCTCTCTGCACTGTTGGAACGCATGCTTCATTAAGAGAGAGATTGAGGGTGCAAATTGAGGCCATAAAGGAGGTGGAGGAAGCAGAAACAGTGGAGGAAGTGGTAGGTACAGAGGTTTGTCCTTGGGAGTTTCAAGAATTGTAGAGTAGCTTCTTCCCTGTGTCGCGAGCTGCGGGGCGCTGCGCTCGCTAACGCTCGGGTCCGGCGCTGCTGCTTCTGCTCGATGGCTCTAGCGGTGGGCTGGATCCGGGGACTCGAGCGGCACTCCTCGCCCGTGAGTGAAAAAGAGGGTGGTTTGGTTGGGGATTTAGTCCGTGACGCCACCCACGGGTTGTGGTGAAGATGGGCACCACCGCTGCTGGTGACGGGGATCCCGGGAGCGATGGTAGGGAGCAGCTGGGATGTTGTTTTCCCCCTCCGTGGGTGGGGGTTGGTGGTCCCGGGGCCTGGTGGTGAGACGGGGAGGCAGGGTCGGTGAGGTGCATGCTTGCAGGGACAGCGCGGCGCGGTGCCGGATTGCACGGGTGTACTCACTAAGCAAGAGATGCACAAAGTCTCCGGTAAACCAAACGGCTGCATGGACGGGTCCCGCAGCCGGCTGCAGTGTCTCTCTCCCCGGACAGGTGATGGTGGCTGTCTTTCCCTGCACCTTTGTGTACTGTGTTGACTCCGATGGCTTCCCAATGGTAGTCTGCTCCCCAGCGTATAGGTGCCAGAGGAGCCCATTTTGCCCGCAGGCGCTGGCCCTTTGATTTCTAGCCTTGGCGGTAGCTGTATATCCTCACGGTGTGAGCGGTTGCCTTCAATCGGGACTTGGTTGTTAGGGAACCCCAGGGGTCCCTGTCACACTCGGATTTGACTATTGACGGCGGCTCCAAGCCTGGTCGGGGTCCAATGGCCCTGCCTGAGTGTGCTTAGCTTCACTCTGTTCCCCGGTCCGGTACCGGTGGGCCACCGCCCAGCCCCGGTCCTTACGGCTCTGCGGAGTTCCACCAACTCCTGCAGATGGCCACCACCGTCTGCCAACCTTGCTGTCAGTGCCTGGGGTCCGACCAAGACACTCGCAGTTCGTGACCTCTCACTTTCACCTCCTCAACTGATCTGCTCCTTTTCCCGCCTCCAGGCCTGTGAACTCCTCGGGGGGGGGGGTTAACCGCCTGGCTCCGTCCCACTTGGTGTGGACATCAAACCCTGGAGGGAGGCAACAAGGAATTTTGTCTGACTAATGTAACTGTCTGGGGGGGTGGGGGGGTGTGTGTTGGTATGTATGTGACTACCTGGCTAGTCCAGGGCGTCACATCTGCCTGCCCATGCAGCCACCAGAGTCACCCAGTGCCCAGTCAGTGAGATGTAATGCCCAGACATGTCAGTGATGAAATGCATCCTGTCAGACACAGAGTTTTTTAAGGAACGGGTGATATTGTCTGTGACATGCTGGTATAGGACAGACACAGCTTTATTAGAGATGTAATGTCGACTGGGCAACTGTTAGTGGGGAACTGCCACGGCCATCAGCTTTTAGAAACTTTCTGTATCCACAAGACGGAAAAGGCAGCACTTCTGTAGCCAACAGTTTAGATAT
This sequence comes from Anomaloglossus baeobatrachus, assembly GCF_048569485.1. Taxonomy (NCBI): domain Eukaryota; kingdom Metazoa; phylum Chordata; class Amphibia; order Anura; family Aromobatidae; genus Anomaloglossus; species Anomaloglossus baeobatrachus. The sequence continues at coordinate 183,169,792 of NC_134353.1, read as the reverse complement.
GGTGAAGTTCAAGCTTTTAGTTTTGGCATGTGTAGAATGAAATACTCTTTTATGTGACCACAACTGCAGGACCTAAGGCTGGCTGCCGTGTTGAAAGAGGGTGGAATAGGGTTTTCATTACAAACTGTTGGACTGTGAGGGAGGTGTAGGTAGAGATGTTATGGTGGATTGAGAAAGATGTGGTGTATGGTGGATTGAGAAAGATGCAGTGTGCTCAGTGTCTGAGATCATTCAAAAACACCAGGCATGTCTACTTCTGTAAATGAAGGGTTCTCACTCACCCCGACTGTAGCAAGTTGAGGTTCTGCGGCCAGAGACCTGTGTGAGAACACTTGCTACAGTGATGGAGGAATAAGAAGCAGCAGACGAAGTTGATGGGGCAGCCGGTTGTTGGTGAGGCCTGCTAGGCTGCGTTTCAGCGCAGAAAGAATTCCAGAATAATGCATGTTGGATGGACATGTGCCGGTTTATGCATGTAGTAGTCAAATTATTGGGATTTCAGCCTCTACTGAGTCGTTTTTTTACAAAATTGCCAGATAACGTAGGTTGGATCATCCTTTGCGGTCTCAAAAAAAACCCAGGCAAGGTTACCCTTGCCTCTAATCTGAGATGCAGACCCGCGACAGCTGCATTGGTTACATCACTCCGTTACTTTGACACTTCTTGCACACACATGGTGCGAGAAGTGGCAAAGTAACCTCCTCATCTTCCTCCTACTCCACCTCCTCTTCTGAGCTACTCAGCTGCATGCCACTGGGTTCACACCAAGTGGGATCTAGAACCTAATCACCATCCTCACTGTTGTCTTACTCCTTGCCCTCCTCTTCATGACCTGAGTCTCATCATCATCCCCTCCACCACTGGGGGTTAACATCTGGTGACGAGGGTCTCGGACCTAATTTCGTCCAACCCCAGATCCAATTGACAAAGATTTTGGGCATCAGTGCAGATACTTTCCTCCTCTTGAGTCCGTGAATCTTTGGAGCAGACCTCTGATTCCCATGGAATAGAATATGTGAAAAACTCTCTAGACTCATTTGAGGTTCTTCACAATCAATTGGCTGGTTGGAGAGTTGTCACGTGGGGGAAAACAAAGGTAATTGGGGTGCCACCTCTGAGGACTACTGTGTGCGATGCTGAGGTGGAGGATAAGGAGGAGAGGCCACTTGATTCAGCGCTTGCCATCCACTGTAGCACATGATCTTTCTTGCTCTCGCTTCCAAGTTGTACCACCATGCGGCTACCAAAGAAAGGGAGCCGAGTAGCCCGTCCAGTAACAAAAGTTGTCAGTTGTCTTTGGATAGGATGAGCCACTGTTTGTTCAGTAGAGCTTTCAGTAACATTAGCACCTACCCACATACATCACAGAGTTTCCCACTCATGCTTGATATACCTTTCCCCTCTTTGCACCAGCTGTTTCACTAACCTAGGCCCACATCTGTCAGTTACCTGTCACTAAATTAGCAATGACTATTTAGATGATGAAATGGCAATTTGTGGCAGGACCATAGTTTTTGCAATGTCTATTTAGAAAATGAAATGGCAATTTCTGCATTGACCATGAAGTAGCAATCTCTATTTAGATGATGAAATTGCATTTTGTGGCTAGACCACAGATTTTGCAATCTCAATTTATTTGATGAAATAGTAATTTGTGCCTGGACCACAAATTTTGCAATCTCTATTTAGATGATGAAATGGCAATTTTTGGCTTGGCCACAGATTTTGCAATCTCTGTTTACACTGGAAATCAAAAGTAGAGAACAACACACAATTTTCTAAATGTTAAGGTCTTTGTGTAGTCCAATGTGATTACCGTATTTTTCGAACTATAAGACGCACTTTTTCCCCCCAAATGTTGGGGGAAAGTGAGGGTGCATCTTATAGTCTGAATGTAGGGCTGCAGGGAATGAGGGTGCTGTGGTGGAGCGGGTCATCGGGAGCATGAGCAGGCTGCAGTAGCGCCTGCCGTGACCACATAGGCCCACTCATTTAATATGCATCCTCCCACCCATCATCTCTCAGTGCTGAAGCCAGCGCTGACAGGAGGGCGGGATGATGGGCGAGGGATGCGCGCATACTAAACAGCCAGCCTGCATGATTACCCCTGGCAACTACAGCTTGGAGTGATCATGTGCGGCTGTATTCACTGCCCCCCGTGCATCATCATCAGCACGCGCTGCAGTGAACCAGTGTACTCACCGTTCCCCTGCAGCACCGCAACGTCCTCTTGTCTGTGCCGGCCGCGGCTGTGTGGAGACTAGCGGTGCTCACAGCGATGACGTCATCGCTGTGCGCACGTGTCCACACACAGCCGCGGCCGGCACAGACAGGAGGACATTGCGATGCTGCAGGGATCGTGGCTGGCTCCACACAGGTCAGTGGCGCTGCTGCCGGCACAGACAGGAGGAGGAACGATGCTGCAGGGAGCAAGAAAAGGTGAGTATAAACATTTATTTTTTTGTGTGTCACAGGATGCAGGACATATAGCAGGATAAGGGTATATAGCAGGATGGGGGTATATAGCAGGATGGGGTATATAGCAGGATGAGGGCATATACCAGGATGGCAGTATATAGCAGGATAGGGGTATATTACAGGATGATGGCATATACCAGGATGTGGGTATATAGCAGAATGGGGGTATATAGCAGGATGGGAGCACATACCAGGATGGGGGTATATAGCAGGATGGGGGTATAAAGCAGGATGGGAGCACATACCAGGATGAGGGACATATATATACAAGGCAGGAGGATCATATACAAGGCAGGAGGATTATTACCAGGATGGAGTACCTTAGTAGAGAATTTGGGGACATTACCCCCATAACAGTGTCAGCAGCAGATCCTCGCCCCATAACAATGTGTCATGACCACATTTTTTCCTTAAAATTTTATTTTCCTATTTTCCTCCTCTAAAATCAGGTTGCGTCTTATGGTCCAGGGCGTCTTATAGTCTTATAAAATACGGTATATCCTAACATGAGTAAACTATCAGTAGTTTAAGCTTATTTCATAAATTAAATTTATTGTAAAGCACATAATAAAAATATAAATGAAAAAGAACACTGATCAAAATTAGAGAACACTTTCAGATACCTGCAAGTTATTGGTGTTAATCTGGCACCTGGTGCTAAATTCCTTAATTATCTTACAAAGCTTATTTAACTGGCAGCCTAACTTTCCAGTTTGCCCTGACTTTGCAAAAATAGTGTGCAATCAAAGGTGACCGAAACCCTCCATAACAAGGTTGTCCAGATGAAGGCCAAAGGGGTGACCCTATCAGCCACAGCTAGAGAAGTTGGTCATTCCAAGTCTGTGATTTTGAGAATATTGCATCTTCACAAAATCACTAATTCTTTCAAGTTCCCAAGAAGGCTGGTCACCCTCAAAAGACAAATGCAATAGAGGACAGGATAATGTGGTGAATCTCCATGGGTAATCATTTCAACACTGCAGCTGAAATTGTTTGCCAGTTCAACACCGAACAGGGTAAGGATCTGTCTCGTCATATAGTGTCACAACGTTTATGAGCATTTGGACTGAAAGACCACTCTGCAGTGAGCAAACCTCTCAGCAGAAAGAATCAAAAGGCAAGACTCACCTTTGGTGAGGAGCATGTTGTGTGGAAGAGAAGAAGTGGTCCCCAGTTCATTTTAGTGATGAAAGCAAGTTTAATTTATTTGGGTCTGATGGGAAACATTATGTTCGTTGACAAACTGGGGAAGGACTAAACCCAAAATGTGTGAAGAGGTCAATGACAGGTGGTGGAAGAAGTATCATGGTTTGGGGAATGTATTCTGCAGCAGGAGTTGGACCCATGGCAGCGTAAATGCAAGTGTGTATCAGAACCTTCTTCAACAACACGTGGTTTCTTACTTGTGTTCATTACTCAATCAGCCAGCAATTTTCATGCAGGACAATTCCCCCAATCACACGGCTAAATAGGTAAAGCAGTTCCTTGAAACAAAAAACATTAAAACAATGAAATGGCCAGCCCAGAGTCCTAATCTAAACCCAATAGAAAACGTCTGGAAAATCCTTGGTGACAAAGTTATGGCCAAAAAAATACTGTGGAATAGACAGGAAGAAGAGTGGACCAAAATCACACTAGAGCAGTGTGAGAGACTAGTGATGTCCTGTGGCCGCAGATGGGCGGAAGCCATTCAAAGCAAAGGCCTGTACACTTCCTACTGATTGCTGACTGTTGTTACCTTCAGAAAATGTAGTTACAATCTTTCTCTGTGCTACAGTCATTATTGCTCTCTAATTATGACCATCACATTTTGGGCAAAATTTTGGATCTTTTGTAAAACACTGTTCTAGTGGTATGGTGTACCCCTTATAAAAAACCTTCAAATGTTGATCAATGTAGATTACATTATTTCAGAAAAAATCAAGTGATCATACATTGTTTTTTATTTTTGATCTCCAGTGTAAATGATGAAATGGCAATTTCTGCCTGGACCACAGATTTTGAATCTCTATTTAGATGATGAAATGGCAATTTTTGACTTAAGCCCTCTAGCTAAGCTACTGTCTAACAGCAGCAGCACAGTCCCCAAGCTGTAGCAATCACAAAATGGTGTCCACTTTTCATATGCAGAGGAACAGGTGGCTTAGTCAGCCAATGAAACAAGCCCTTGTGTCTGAATGTTGTGGATATTTTCTGCGCCCTGATTTTCTCCAGGAACATCCACACATAATTATAAGAAAAAAACAAAACAAAAAAAACAGTTCACCGCTCCTTTGACATCTCCCCACCACCTCCCCTCATCAAACACGTCCCCCATTATACAGCATCACTATCCTAGCCAAAGTGATAATAAGGTAGAAGAAAAGCATTAGTGCATCGAACAGTCTCCGAACAAAGCCGAACTTTGCCGATTTTTGAGAAAAAGGGCACGGTCTTCTGAACTGCACATTGTGCAGTGGCGGACAAACCAGGAAAGTACTCCTATTTACTACTATTACTACTTAATTAATACCTTGCTACTATTTGTCATTGGAGGCCCGTGTGATCGGGACTTCCTTCCTCAACCATGGGATAATTTTTGTAAACACTCTGCACATTGTGCAGTGGCGGACAAACTAGGACAGTACTCCTACTGCAGCCTAACTACTATTTGACATTTGAGGCCCTTGTGATGGGGACTTCCTGCATCAACCATGACTCAGGCCATAGGGGTACTTCTCCCATAGTGAGATCGCTAGCAAGATCGCTGCTGAGTCACGGTTTTGTGACGCACCAGTGACCTCATTAGCGATCTTGCTTTGTGTGACACTGAGCAGCGATCTGGCCCCTGCTGTGAGATCGCTGCTCGTTACACACAATGCTGGTTCATTTTTTGGACGTTGCTCTCCCGCTGTGAAGCACACATCAGCGTGTTTGACAGCGAGAGAGCAACGATCTGAATGTGCAGGGATCAGGGAGCCAGCGTCTGGCAGCCTGCGGTAAGCTGTAACCAAGGTACATATCGGGTAACCAAGCGAAGCCCTTTGCTTGGTTACCCGATATTTACCTTAGTTACTAGCGTCCGCCGCTCTCAGGCTGTAAGTGCCGGCTCCCTTCTCCCTGCACAAGTAGCCGGAGTACACATCGGGTAAATAAGCAAAGCGGTTTGCTTATTAACCCGATGTGTACTCTGGCTAGAAGTGCAGGGAGCCAGCGCTAAGCGGTGTGCGCTGGTAACCAAGGTAAATATTGGGTAACCAAGCGCTTGGTTACCCAATATTTACCTTAGTTACCAAGCGCAGCATCGCTTCCACGCGTCGCTGCTGGCTGGGGGCTGGTCACTGGTCGCTGGTGAGATCTGCCTGATTGACAGCTCACCAGCGACCATGTAGCGACGCACCAGCAATTCTGACCAGGTCAGATCGCTGGTGGGATCGCTGGAGCGTCGCTAAAGTGTAACGGTACCCATAGGGCTACGTTTTTTAAACAATGCACATCCGTGTGACAACCACATCCTTTCCGTTCTGTATACGGTTCGTTTTATATCTGTGTGCCTTCCATTGTTTTTTAGTGGACTGCAAACAAAAAAAAAACAGAAGGAGAGTTAGAGTTAGGGCTGCTGCATCGCTACATGGTCTCTGGTGAGCTGTCAAACAGGCAGATCTCACCAGCGACCAGTGACCAGCCCCCAGCCAGCAGCGACGTGCAAGCGACGCTGCGCTTGCACGGAGCCGGCGTCTGGAAGCTGCGGACACTGGTAACTAAGGTAAACATCGGGTATGGTTACCCGATGTTTACCTTAGTTACCAGTGCACACCGCTTAACTTAGCGTGTGCAGGGAGCAGGAGCCGGCACTGGCAGCGTGAGAGCTGCGGAGGCTGGTAACGAAGGTAAATATCGGGTAACCACCTTGGTTACCCGATGTTTACCTTGGTTACAGCTTACCGCAGGCTACGCCGGCTCCTGCTCCCTGCACATTCAGGATTGTTGCTCTCTCGCTGTCACACACAGCGATGTGTGCTTATTAGCGGGAGAGCAACAATAAAAAAATGAACCAGCAGTGTGTGTAACGAGCAGCGATCTCACAGCAGGGGCCAGATCGCTGCTCAGTGTCACACGCAGCGAGATCGCTAGTGAGGTCACAAAAAACGTGGCTCAGCAGCGATCTCAGTAGCGATCTCGCTGTGTGTGTGAAGTACCCCTTAAGCTGGGTTTACACACTGAGACTTTCTAGCGATCCAACCTGCGATCTCAACCTAGCCGGGATCGCTACAAAGTCTCTGGTGAGCTGTCAAACAGGCAGACCTGGCCAACGACCTAACAGCGATCCGGACCTGCAGAGCGACTAGCTGGTCGTTGGGGACGTGTCAAAAAAGCAGGTGAACTTCACCCGACTTCATTTAATGCCGCGCGGCTCTGTCTGTGTGCCGTGTAAATAAATAAATAATTAAAAAATCCGGCGTGCGGTCCCCCCCAATAATGGGGTTCACGACGATCCATACTCATTGTTCCAGTCAATAAAGAACAGAATGTTCCCCATTGGCTGGGAGAGCAGTGCAGAGACCTGAGATAACATCAATAGGTCAGGCCAGGTAACTGCAGGGCATAACGAGCGCCGACGTCATCAACTAGTGAGGTCAGCTCTTGTCACTGAGTTCCATGGCTCCATGGAACTGTCCCGTGAGCCCATGACGTCACCACTAGTCAGTCTTTAGCCGTCCTGCGAGACTTGATGTGAGAACGAGGCATCATGCAAGACAGTGATGAGCACGAGTTCAGCGGAGATCATCACAGACGGTAATAATCTGAGCTAACCGCCTGATGTCGGTGCTCGTCATCCCACAGCTGCTTGCACACTGCTGTGAGAGTCGCTGCAGGGCTGGCCAGGGCAGTGCGACATACACTGCAGGGGCACTGATAGAGTGAAGGCACATGGGAACTTCTTCCCTGTGGCTTCAGGGGATCCCAGAAACCATATGTGAGTCAGAAATGCATGCAGGCATATTCTCCAGCCTCTCCCCATTCAGTTTCATCACTTACCCATCGATTTCAGCCTTTTCCTCAGGCCAACAGACGTCTTTGTTGGGTCCAGCAGAAAATTACTCGCATTTCCCATTAACTTGCATTGTACTCGCTATTTGGAACGAATACACGAATATTAAAAAGTATTTGTTACAAGTATAGCGATTACGAAAATACCGGAACTCGCTCATCTCTATTCTTCACACATGTATTTTCATATTTTTTATTATGTTATTCTTTCCTTTGTATGCTCTTATTACTGGCCAGGACCTCACCATCAGATATGTCCTCCACCTGAAATCCTCCAATTTATAACATCTACACTGGTTGGTGAAAATCAGAAGTTTCATGTGCAATACTGTTTTGATACTCATCGTTTAATATGTATTTAAAACTGTTATTATTCATTATTTAGTATGTACTTCCTATATAAATGACTTCTCATCGTCCATTGCATTTATTGCCATAGTATTTATTGAGCGCATCTGCTTACTGTGGCTACATGCCCTTTTTCTACTCCCACCTCGATGTCTAATTTGGATGTACGCATGCCTGGGAGCCACGATGACGCGTCCCCGCTACCGCACATGTGCACTACACGTTGAGTGGTTTAGTGAGCTCCGGCTTCAAGGCACACATACGCTGAATATATTAATTGGACACATAGACACATGTCTTAAGATCTTGGCAGATCACAGTGCAAGACTTGATACGCAAAACACGCGTCAGGGCTCTTTGGGATAGCTGGCATCCTATGCATTTATCCAGATACTATTGATATCAATTCCCATTATAACAGGTCTGGGACTTTCATGTATTACTGCTATGACCATCAATCATTTTTGCTGCCATATATAATAGGGCTGGTATACTATTGTTACTATATATTGGTGAATTACTTTTGCTTCTACCTTCTGTATATAATAATAATAATAATAATAATAATAATAATTTTATTCATTTATATAGCGCTATTAATTCCATAGCACTTTACATACATTACACTGCGCAACAAAAAATAACTTTTCGTCTGCTACTGCTCAAAAACCTTTTGTCCTATACTAAATCGAGTGTGCAGAATTCCAAATCTGAAGTCACAATTGTTGTAACACGTCAGAAAAATTTTATGTTTAACTCCTTCATCCCGGGCGATTTTCCATTTTGGTTTTTTTCTGCCCTTCTTCCAAGAGCCGTAACCTTTTTATTTTTCTGTCAATATTGCCATATAAGGGCTTATTTTTTGCGGGACGAGTTGTACTTTTAAATAAAACCATACGTTTTTACCATATCGTGTACTGGAAAACGGCAAAAAAAATTCCAAGTGCAGAAAATTGGAAAAAAGTGCGATTGCACGATTGGTTTTGGGATATTTTATTCACTGTATTCAATATATGGTAAAACTGATGTGACGGTGTAATGCCTCAGGTTGGTATGAGTTCGCAGACACCAAACATGTATAGGTTTACTATTATCTAAGGGGTTAAAAAAATTGCTTTTGCAGCTGCTGCCTGAGATTGAGTGCTGCTGCTCAGCTTACTTGTAACCAGAATACCCAAGTCTCTCTCTTGTTCAGTAGTCCTGAGTTTAGTTCCATTTAATGTATACGCAGCTGTTGGATTACTCCACCCTACATGCATTACTTTACACTTATCAACATTAAATCTCACTTGCCAAGTGTTTGACTATTCCGACATCTTATCTAGATCATTTTGTAAAATTGTACTTTCAAGGTCCGTTTTTAATATCCTACATAGTTTGGTGTCATTAGCAAAGACTGACACTTTACTCTTAACACCTTTATGACCAAGTGTATGTCCTTGGTCGAATTGTGATAATCACCTCTGGCTGCTGCGGTGAGCCGGCGGTGATCCCTACACATGTCTGCTTATTTTTGCAATCCACCCGCACCTGATTACCACTTAGATCGTGCTACCAAAATGTGACAGCGCGATTTAAATGGCCACAGCAGGGATCGCGCCGTTCTCCGCCACCATCAGAGGCCCCATGACGCGATCACAGGGAGCTGATGATGCCATGGTAGCGACGGGTCATGTGATGATTCCTGTCGCTATCATGACGTAGTTCAGAGTCAGCTATTTAAGGAACAGTGCATTTTTGCTCATCAGCGCTGTGCAGCGCTGATCAACAGAAATGCACAGGCGATCAGAGTGCTTATCCATAAAGTCTCCGAGGGGGACTACAAAAATAAATAAAAAAGTAAAAAAAAAAAAAAGTTTTCAAAAATATGAAAAAATATTTGGTATTGCCACGTTCAGAAATCAGTTAATCTGATTGGTACACGGCGTGGAGAGGAAATAATTACCAAGATTACGCTTTTTGGTTGCCATAAAAAAAATTTAAAATGCAATAACAGGCAATCTAAACATTGCATCTGCATAAAAATTATATAATTAAAAATGTCATCTCAAGACGCAAAAAATAAGCTGTCCCTGAGCCCCAGATCACGAAAAATTAGAGCGCTGCAGGTCTCAAATGGTGCTACTCTTTTATTCGACAAGTACAACTCATCCCGCAAAAAATAACCCCACAAATGGCAAGATGAATAAATGATGAAAAAAAGTTACGGCTCTCGAAAGAAGGGGAGCAAAAAATGAAAACAGAAAATGATAAATCGCCTGGGGGTGAAGGGGTTAATCCCATCCACAAGGTTGTAAATAAAGAGATTAAAAAGAATCGGTCCTAGCACAGATCCCTGCGGCACCCCACTGCTGACTATATGTCAGGGCCAGGCGGTCGGGCAGACCCAGGAGGTGGATCCACTGGTCCGAACTCTAAGATGGTGGTAAGGAGTCCGGTAGCTGAAGCACTATGGGCAGCAGAACAGTCCGTGCAAGTGAGTGTAACGGAGAAGTCCCTGGGACCACGGAGTCACAGATGGTAGTCCGGGTGACGTAGCTCAGGTTCGGAAGCCGGGATGAGGTCAGGCGGGGTCCGGAACCTTTTGGAGCGAGATGACGGGTCACCGCAGGGATCCGAGATGGTACGGACTGTCAGATGGCAGACGGACAGCGTGCGGGGTTCGGGATTCAGCAGGACCGGATGCCGAGGCAGGATCAGCTCTAGAAGAGAGATACGTGAGTATGGCAAGGAGACACAAGGAGACCTGACTCCTAGCTTGGAAAACACGAAGATCAGGCCCCGCCCCCTTGGACAATAAACCCTTATATACCCTGTACCTGTTTAGCTTCATTTCCTGTTAATGGACGCTGGCCCTTTAAGAAAGGGTCAGTGACCGCGCGCGCGCCCTAATGCGCATGCGCGCCGCCCGGGTGCCAGAAGCCAGGGTAGGAAGCTGAGGGGAGGACGCAGGGGAGCCGGCCAGGGCCTGGGAAGCCGTCAGACGCCGGGATCGGAGGCCAGGGAACCTGGGAAGGACGGGCACCGGAGGCTGGAGAGCGGGGAGCGTGGCAGGTGAGCCGGGGAGCGGGGCTGAGGACCCGGGGAGCGGAGCAGAGGACCCGGGGAGGGGAGCCGAGGACCCGGGGAGCGTGACAGTACCCCCCCCCCCCACGCCCCCCTCCCCGCAACCGGGACATGAAGGCACGGATCAGAGGATTGCCCACGTTCTCCCTGGGCTCCCAGGACCTATCCTCAGGACCATACCCCTCCCAGTCCACCAGGAAGAACTGTCGGCCTCGAACAGTCTTCATGGCCACGATATCCCTTACCGCATAGATGTCGTCCTCGGCAATAGGAGGAGGAGCCGGACTGGCAGCAGAGGAGAAGGGACCAAGGAAAACCGGCTTGAGCAGAGAGACGTGGAAGGAGTTGGGAATCCGCATCGTGGCCGGAAGCCTCAGTTTGTAGGAGACCTCATTGATCTTGCTGAGGACCTTAAACGGCCCGATGTAGCGAGGACCCAGCTTGTAGGAAGGTATCTTCAATCGGATGTACTGGGAAGCAAGCCAGACCAGGTCACCAGGAGAGAAACACGGAGGGTCCAGGCGCCTCTTGTCGGCGTGTTTCTTCATCCGCTGGGAAGCGCGCCCAAGGGACGCCTTGACAGAGTCCCAAATGGTAGCGAAGTCACGGGCTACAGTATCAGCAGCAGGGACATCCGAAGAAGGGGATATAGGCAACGGGACGGAGGGCTGAAGTCCGTAAACGACATGGAAGGGAGACTTGGAGGACGACTCACTGATGTGGTGGTTATGGGAGAATTCAGCCCAAGGCAGAAGCGTGGACCAGTCGTCGTGATGGGCGTTGACATAGTGACGTAAGAAGGAGGTCAAGATTTGATTGACCCTCTCCACTTGGCCATTAGACTGAGGATGGTAAGCAGAAGAAAAGTCCAGAGTCACTCCCAGATGTTTGCAGAGCGCCCTCCAGAAGCGGGAGGTGAACTGAGTTCCCCTGTCGGACACGATGTGGGATGGAAAGCCATGCAAGCGGAAGATGTGTTGTATATAGGCTTCCGCGAGTTCCTGAGCAGAGGGCAGTCCGGCCATAGGGACGAAGTGAGCCATTTTGGAGAACCGATCCACCACGACCCATATGACTGTGTGCCCGGAGGATAATGGCAAGTCCGTAATAAAGTCCATCGCTATGTGTTGCCATGGAACTGAGGGTATAGGCAGAGGCAGAAGACGGCCATATGGCAGGTGCTTGGGCGTCTTGTTCCTGGCACAAGAGGAGCAGGCAGAGACAAAAGCAGCGACGTCCGTGCGAAGGGATGGCCACCAGTAATGGCGTACAATCGCACCCCATGTTCTCTTCTGACCTGCATGACCGGCTGTTTTTGAGGCATGACCCCAGTGTAAGACTTTTTGCCTGTCGGTCTCAGAGACATAGGTCTTCCCGGGCGGTATCTGGGCCAGGGTGACAGGAGCTACCGGAATAATCTTGCTAGGAGAGATGATAGGTTGGGTACTCTCTTCCTCCTGCTCCATGGGCATGAGAGACCTAGACAGGGCATCAGCGCGTACATTCTTGTCCGCGGGTCGGAAATGGAGCTGGAAATCAAACCTGGCAAAGAATAAGGACCACCTGGCTTGCCGTGGGTTCAGTCGCTGAGCGGACCGCAGGTATTCCAGGTTCTTGTGGTCCGTGTAGATAATCACGGGGTACACTGCTCCTTCCAGGAGGTAGCGCCACTCCTCCAGAGCCAGTTTGACCGCCAATAGTTCTCGGTCACCGATGGTGTAATTACGTTCAGGCGCTGAGAAGCTCTTGGAGAAGAAACCGCAAGTCACCATCTTCCCGGAGGAGGACTTCTGCATGAGCACTGCTCCGGCTCCTGAGGAGGAGGCATCCACCTCCAAGGTGAACTGGCGGTTTAACTCCGGTCGGTGGAGTACAGGAGAGGAGGCAAATGCTCGCTTCAGAGAGCAAAACGCGGCGTCGGCCGCAGGTGACCAGTCCTTTGGATTAGCCTCCTTCTTGGTCAAGGCGGAGAGAAGAGCAGTCAGGGCAGAGAAGTGAGGGATAAACTGGCGGTAGTAGTTGGCGAATCCCAGGAACCGTTGGATTGCCTTCAGTCCAGAAGGGGGAGGCCAGTTGAGAATGGAGGAGACCTTCTTTGGATCCATCTGCAGCCCTGTACCCGAGATGATGTATCCCAGGAAAGGGAGAGAAGACTGCTCAAAGACACACTTCTCATATTTGGCGTAGAGACGATTCTCTCTCAGTCTCTGTAGAACCAGCCGTACGTTCTCTCTGTGGGTCTGGAGGTCCGGAGAGAAGACAAGGATGTCATCCAGATAAACTACTACACAGATGTAGAGGAGGTCCCGGAAAATGTCGTTCACCAATTCTTGGAATACGGCAGGAGCGTTACACAGACCGAAGGGCATTACGCAGTATTCATAGTGCCCATCGCGAGTATTAAACGCGGTCTTCCATTCGTCCCCAGAGCGGATACGAACTAGGTTGTAGGCATCCCGAAGATCCAGTTTGGTGAACACACGGGCTCCTCTGAGCCGGTCGAACAATTCGGGGATGAGCGGCAGGGGGTACTTGTTTTTTATGGTGATCTGATTCAAACCCCGGTAGTCAATGCATGGGCGTAGGTCACCCTCTTTCTTCTTAACGAAAAAGAAGCCTGCTCCCGCAGGAGAGGAGGATCTCCGGATGAATCCCTTTGCCAGGCTTTCTGTGATGTAGGTAGACATGGCCCTGGTTTCGGCTGGAGACAACGGATATATCCGTCCTCGAGGTGGTGTTGTTCCTGGGAGCAGGTCGATGGCGCAATCGTAGGGACGGTGTGGCGGAAGTACCTCAGACTCCTTCTTGTCAAAAACGTCTGCGAAGGACCAATAGGCCGAGGGCAGTTCCGGTAGGTTCTCTGGAACCGGAGGTCGTCGGATGGGTTGTATAGACTTCAGACACCTCTCATGACAGGCGGAGCCCCATCGGGTGATTTCGCCAGTGCCCCAGCTGACTGATGGTTCGTGTGTCCGCAACCAGGGAAGTCCCAGCAGGATTTGATGGGACATGTGTGGAAGGACGTAGAGAGCGATGTTCTCGGTGTGCAGGGCACCGATACGCAGTTCGACCGGCCTGGTGACCCAGGAGATGGTATCAGCGAGGGGTCTCCCATCCACAGAGGCAATCACTAGGGGCTTATCGAGTAGAGTAACAGGCAACTGGTACTTGTCCACCGTGGCCTGCTGGATGAAATTGCCTGCTGCTCCAGAGTCGAGGTATGCCTCAGCCGTGAAGCGCGTCTCTCCCGCTGACACTTGCACGGTCCACATAACCGGGTCTGAGAGAGTCCCAGCACCTAGGGTGGCCTCTCCTACCAACCCTAGGCTTTGGAGTTTCCCGGCCTTTCCGGACAGGAGCGTAGGAGATGTGTGCCCTCTCCGCAGTAAAAGCAGAGACCCTTGGCGAGCCGCTCTGCTCGACGTTGTTCAGACCGCCGTACTCGGTCAATCTGCATGGGCTCGTGGACGGGAATCCCAGCTGTTGATGACTGAGGTACGGAGGGCTTCCGTGGAGGAGAGAAATGCCGTACCGGACGTCTCTCACGAGATAGCTCTTTGGAGCGCTCCTGAAAACGAATGTCCACTCGAGTTGCTAGGGCAATCAGGGCATCTAGGGTGGAGGGCACGTCACGACCCGCCAACTCGTCTTTGATGCGACTCGAGAGTCCTTCCCAGAAGGCGGCTGTTAGGGCCTCATTATTCCACCCGAGTTCTGAAGCCAAAGTGCGGAAACGGATGGCATATTGGCCTACCGTCAGTGTTCCTTGACGTAAGCGGAGAAGGGATGAAGCAGACGCAGAGGCGCGTCCCGGCTCGTCGAAGGTGCTGCGAAAGGCCTGCAGGAACTCTTGAAGGTCCTTGGTCATAGGGTCCTCCTTCTCCCACAAGGGATTCATCCACGCCAGTGCCTCGCCCTCTAGGTGAGACATGATGAAGGCGACCTTGGCTTGGTCGGAGGCAAACAAATGTGGCAGCTGCGTGAAATGAAGGGAGCATTGGTTTATGAAGCCCCTGCAGGTCTTGGGATCTCCGGCATAACGAGGTGGTGAAGCCAAACGGAGTCGGGAAGCATCCGAAGAGGCTGCCACAGGTGCGGGAGCCGTGGATTGACTAGTGGAGGCCCGGAATGTTGAAGGCGTAACTGCCGCTTGTAACGTGTACAGGCGGGTGTCCACGGAAGTCATAAAGTTCAACATGCGGGTCTGGACTTCACGCTGGCGTTGGAGTTCCTCTTGCAAGGCCGCTAGTGCTGCAGCGGGATCCATGGCCTGATCTTACTGTCAGGGCCAGGCGGTCGGGCAGACCCAGGAGGTGGATCCACTGGTCCGAACTCTAAGATGGTGGTAAGGAGTCCGGTAGCTGAAGCACTATGGGCAGCAGAACAGTCCGTGCAAGTGAGTGTAACGGAGAAGTCCCTGGGACCACGGAGTCACAGATGGTAGTCCGGGTGACGTAGCTCAGGTTCGGAAGCCGGGATGAGGTCAGGCGGGGTCCGGAACCTTTTGGAGCGAGATGACGGGTCACCGCAGGGATCCGAGATGGTACGGACTGTCAGATGGCAGACGGACAGCGTGCGGGGTTCGGGATTCAGCAGGACCGGATGCCGAGGCAGGATCAGCTCTAGAAGAGAGATACGTGAGTATGGCAAGGAGACACAAGGAGACCTGACTCCTAGCTTGGAAAACACGAAGATCAGGCCCCGCCCCCTTGGACAATAAACCCTTATATACCCTGTACCTGTTTAGCTTCATTTCCTGTTAATGGACGCTGGCCCTTTAAGAAAGGGTCAGTGACCGCGCGCGCGCCCTAATGCGCATGCGCGCCGCCCGGGTGCCAGAAGCCAGGGAAGGAAGCTGAGGGGAGGACGCAGGGGAGCCGGCCAGGGCCTGGGAAGCCGTCAGACGCCGGGATCGGAGGCCAGGGAACCTGGGAAGGACGGGCACCGGAGGCTGGAGAGCGGGGAGCGTGGCAGGTGAGCCGGGGAGCGGGGCTGAGGACCCGGGGAGCGGAGCAGAGGACCCGGGGAGGGGAGCCGAGGACCCGGGGAGCGTGACACTATAGCCCAAATAATGAATGTACCATTTATGGCTAGTCTTTGTTTCCTATCTTTTAGCCAATTCCTTAAGGTACCGTCACACTAAGCGACGCTCCAGCGATCCCACCAGCAACCTGACCTGGCAGGGATCGCTGGAGCGTCGCTACACGGGTTGCTGATGAGCTGTCATACAGGCAGATCTCACCAACAACCAGCCCCCAGCCAGCAGCGCCGCGTGGAAGCGATGCTGTGCTTGGTAACTAAGGTAAATATCGGGTAACCAACCCGATATTTACCTTGGTTACCAGCGCACACCGCTTAGCGCTGGCTCCCTGCACCCCTAGCCAGAGTACACATCGGGTTAATTACCCGATGTGTACTCTGGCTACGTGTGCAGGGAGCAGGGAGCCGGCACTAACAGCGTGAGAGCGGCAGACGCTGGTAACGAAGGTAAATATCGGGTAACCAAGGAAAGGGCTTCTTGGTTACCCGATATTTACATTGGTTACCAGCGTCCGCAGAAGCCGGCTCCTGCTCACTGCACATTTAGTTGTTGCTCTGTCGCTGTCACACACAGCGATGTGTGCTTCACAGCGGGACAGCAACAACTAAAAAATGGTCCAGGACATTCAGCAACAACCAATGACCTCACAGCAGGGGCCAGGTTGTTGCTGGATGTCACACACAGCAACATTGTTAGAAACATCGCTGTTGCGTCACAAAAGTCATGCCTCAGCAGTGATGTTGCTAGCGATGTTGCTTAGTGAGACGTGGCCTTTACCCACTTGCGTATAGTTTCCCCTAGTCCTGGCTTCTGGAGCTTTAGTATAAGGCTATTATGTGGTACAGTAGCAAATGCCTTTACAAAGTCCAAATAAATCACATCAGTTACATTACCAATATTCAGGTTTGCACTTACCTTCTCATAGAACCCCAACAGGTTGGTTAAACACGGACTTAGCTTTCATGAATCCATGCTGTCTGTTATTATATTATTCTCTCTAGCATATCATTCCATGACATCTCTTAAAATGCCCTCAAAAACCTTTCACACTACTGATGTCAGGCTTACTGGACGGTAGTTGCCTGGATCTACCCTCTTACCTTTTTTAAATATCGGAACCACATCAGCAATCATCCAATCCTGAGGCACCAACCCTGTAAGGCTAAGGCCTGCGCCACACATCCGTGCCTCCGGCACGTGTTTGTCATTTTTTACACGTACCGGCGGCACGGAGACACTTTAACCAATGCTACCCTATTGTAGCAGGCACACACACGTAAAACCACACGGAACGTGTGTCCGTGTGCGTTTGTACGTGTGTGCGTTTTTGAAAGCGCTGACATGTCCGTTTTTTCACCGGCAGCACGGGTGTCACACGGCCCGCACCCGCACCACACGGGTGTAGTGTGGATGCGGTCCCGTGTGACACGCGCCGGAGAAAACACACATGTCATTGAAAAAAAAACAAAACATTAACTCACCTTCTCCAGCCCTCCTGTCTCTGCCGCTGCTGCCTCTTGCTGCCGACCGCCGCTCATTATTCTCATTGAATATTCACTTCACTGCCTGGCAGCAGCAGCAGCGGGGAGACGGGAGGGCTGGAGACCGAGGATCAGCACCACGGACAGCAGCGCGGACAGCAGGAAGGACCAGGTGAGTATGTAAATTACCGGTTCTACGTGTGCTATCGTGGATAGCACACGTAGAACACACGTGTCACGCACGTACCAGAGACACGTACTTACCTGCACGCAACACGCAGGGAAAATACGTGTCTCTCGGCACGTGCGTGAATTTCACGTGAGTGTGGCAGAGGCCTAAGACTGTACTTTGCGTTGCCCTACATGCAGTTTAGAACACACCTTTTTGCCTTAATTCATTTAGCCAAAGTTGCCTTTTCCAGAAATTTAGCGCTGAAAACGCATGCGTATTTACCGCATTTTAGATGCATTTTCAGCGCTTGTTACATGCTTTTTCACCTGTGTTTTGACAGATGCGTTTTGAACATCAAGACACTGCTAAATAAAGATTAAATAGCCAAACATCATGAAATAAGAGAAAAAAAAGGAAAACATATAATTTTGGAATTAATAAAGAAAATATTTATATTTCATGAAATTATAGCGTTTTTATAATATTTAATCTTAAAATAGCAATAAAAGCAAAATTTTATTTAATTGTCGGACTATGTGTGTCTGTAGAGGGACATATTATTCAATTATTTTAATGTCAGAAAAGCTTCAAAAACGCATGTTTTAAGCACCTAAAAAGCAGGTAAAACGCAGGAAATGTGAAGATTTTTGTTTTTTGCCATTTCTCATTGACTTCAATGTTAGCAAAACGCACCCAAAATGGCAAAAACAATTGACATGCTGCATCTTTGAACGCATGGTTTTTGCCACAAAATATGCAAATTAAACGCAGCGTTTTAAAACGCAAAGTGCGGTCTGAAAATCACCATTTTCCATTGACTTTGCTGGAAAATCAAAACACATGCCTTTTGGCATGGAAAAGGTGCAGTTCAAAACGGACCTAAAAAGCAGCTGAAACGCAGGTGGAAACGCAAAGTGCGGTCTTAGCCTTACAAGCGAGTGTAAGGGCTCATGTGCACGTTGCCGAATTTCATGCATTTATGCTGCGTATTGCACTGCAGTGTAAATGGATGCGACCTGCGTCCCCAGCACAATATATGTAGATTGTGCATAATCCATGTGCACGTTGCGTTTGAGAGCGCAGTGATTTGGATGCCAAAATTTTGTTCCAAATCGCTGCTTTTTAAAAAGCAACATGTCAATTATTACGTGCGCTTTGGATACTGCTCCTACTCTGTCTATGGGAGAAGCTGCATCCAGAGCGCATGAAATCGGCTTTTTTTCTGCAGAAACACTTCATCCATTATGCAGTGTTTCTACAGCGATTTGAAGCGCACATGTGCTCTCAAATCCCTGCAGAAATTTCTGCAGGGACACGATGCAATGTGCGCATACAGCCTAAGAAGATGAGATACAGTGGTCTGTCAATTACTGAGCTCAATTTCCTCAATATCCGTGGATGAATATCTGTGGATTTTTTTACATGCATTTTCATTGCATTCTTGACACTGTGATTTTGTCTCTTAAAAATAATAAATAATAAAGCTGCTTTATTTTTTATACTTCCTGGCATTTGGCTTTAAAACATTTATTGATGCAGTCATGTGCAGATTACATGCGTTTTTGGTGCATTTCTGCATAGGCTTTTCACATCTATTGCAAGGCTATGGGGAAAATCAGCACCGAAAACTCAGTGTACCCCCAAGAGAAATTAACATGTTGCAGATTTGAAACACGCACCGCAGGTCAGATTACACTGAGTAAAAAGGAAGCGTAGCGGGCAGGAGATTTCGATACATCCCATCCACATTGCTGGAACTGTAAGGCTACATGCGCACGCTGCATCTTTTTGTGTTCACAAACTGCAGCCAAAACTGCAGCCAAAACTCCAGGTTGTCAGAGAGAGCCTGGACATGGCACAAAAAAATGCTTGTAATTGTAGGTGCGTTTTTTATGCATTTTTCACAACCTGTGTTTTTGTGCATTTTTGTGACAAATGTTGACAAAAACGCAGGAAGAATGAACATGCTGCATTAAATTTTGTCACAAACTTTTGACAAATAAAACGCTGACAAATAAACTGCAATGTGTGCATAGCAAATCTGACTTCTCATAGACTTTGCTGGGAAGTCAAATGTCAGAAAGTTCTGACAACAAAACTGCAGCCAAAAACGCAGCAAAAAACGCAGCGTGCGCATGTAGCCTAAGACGCTGCGGTTTTGACACAGCTCAAATACTTAGCGCTAAAAACTCAGCAACAATTCATCACCGACACAGCCTAAGTTCTCTGCCACATTCACGTGAAAATCAATCACGCACGTGCCGAGAGACACGTATTTCCCCTGCGTGTTGCGTGCAGGTAAGTACGTGTCTCTGGTACGTGCGGGACATGTGTGTTCTACGTGCGCTATCCGCGATAGCACACGTAGAATCGGTAATTATTATACTCACCTGGTCCTTCCTGATGTCCGCGCTGCTGTCCGTGGTGCTGATCCTCGGTCTCCAGCCCTCCCGTCTCCCCACTGCTGCTGCTGCCAGGCAGTGAAGTGAATATTCAATGAGAATAATGAGCGGCGGTCGGCAGCAAGAGGCAGCAGCGGCAGAGACAGGAGGGCTGGAGAAGGTGAGTAAATGTTTTTTTTTTTTTTCACTGACACGTGTGTTTTCTCCGGCGCGTGTCACACGGGACCGCATCCACACTACACCCGTGTGGTACGGGTGCGGGCCGTGTGACACCTGTGCTGCCAGAGAAAACACTGATATGTCAGCGCTTTGAAAAACGCACACACGTACAAACGCACACGGACACACGTTCCGTGTGGCTTTACGTGTGTGTGCCTGCTACAATAGGGTAGCATTGCTTAACGTGTCTCCGTGCCGCCGGTACATGCAAAAAATGACAAACACGTGCCGGAGGCATGGATGTGTGTCGCAGGCCTAAAATAAATTAAAACGAAGGATCCAGAAAATAGTATAAAGAGGGCAGAAAAATACTCAAAGGAAGATAAAGCATTGCCATGTACTACATTGTATATATACTGTCAGCTAATATCTTCCCACTGTGATTTTATAGGAAAAAGACACATAAAAACCTCAAAGTGCTAGGTGTGAAAACACCTTTATGGATATATTGGATTCTTATGTGAGAAAAGCTGATCACACATTTATTTGTTATATTATAGCAATTACTAACAATTGTAACACTATATTCCTGAAGAATGATACATATTTGCTTCCCTATCTCCTCACAGTTCATAGTGTTCACAATATTGGACACATTGTCCTGCCATTTCTATAAATGCAATATACAGATCGATAACAGATTGCCAATGCTCCAGCATGTGAGTATTGATGAGTCCCCAGGGTGCAGTATACAGCACTGATACTACAGATACACGAGTTATACAGGCAGATACAGCAGCCAGAAATCAGTGCATGCAGCCATGGAGGACCCTCACCCTACACATGCCCTCAGGCCAGCAGAGGAGAAATGGCTGAGGCTGGGAGCAGTGTGGCTATTGAAAAAATTGGTGTCAAATGTGACACCCTACCAGGATTAGATGTGTGCGCCCCCTCCCATCAGCCGGGAGAGGAGGGGCGTGAGGCTGAGCTCGCTAAAGCTCACCTTACTTTGCTACGACTTTCAAATGTAATTACTACAGCAGGATTGTCAGTGAGTGCAGCCCCTGCCCCAGCATAGCCCCGGACTCCCCGAACTCCCCCCAGCATAGCCCCGGACTCCCCGAACTCCCCCCAGCATAGCCCCGGCATAGCCCCGGCACTGCCCCAGCATAGCCCCAGCCTGCCCCGGCACTGCCCCGGCATAGCCCCGGACTCCCCGAACTCCCCCCAGCATAGCCCCGGACTCCCCCGGACTCCCCCCAGCCGGGGCAATAGCTGTGCGTGTCCTGTGTGAGGCACTGAGGAAATCAGGGCGCTGTGCACTGACCACAGGCTGCCTCACACACACAGACCTGTCCGCATTCGCTGCATAGAGACACCACTTTGCTTGGACTTTGCAGGTCAATCAATGGAGCTTTTATGCCTCCTGGATGAAGTATGAAGCCCCGGAGTTTCCACTGAGCGGCTTCCCTCGGAGTCCAGCTGATCCTGCAGCAGCTCCACTGAGAAGCCTTCACCCCCCGGAGAAGCCCCCGTGTAGGTGAGTGCACCGTGTGGTTGTGGGAGCAGCAGACCCCTGTATATGAGCGGAGGATGCTGCTGCGTGATCCGGGACTGCCCGTAACTTCAAAGGAGTGAGAAGTGCCCATTACTGCCAGGTACTGCTGGTATGAAGCCGTGCATTCCGTATAGGAGGTGTAAATGCATGGGGTGTGAAGGGCACATGGTCGCTGTATAGGGTGCGGAGAGGAGGGCACAGGGACGCTGTATAGGGTGCGGAGAGGAGGGCACAGGGACGCTGTATAGGGTGCGGAGAGGAGGGCACAGGGACGCTGTATAGGGTGCGGAGAGGAGGGCACAGGGACGCTGTATAGGGTGCGGAGAGGAGGGCACAGGGACGCTGTATAGGGTGCGGAGAGGAGGGCACAGGGACGCTGTATAGGGTGTGAAGGGCACATGGTTGCTTTATTGGGTGCAAAGAGGAGGGCACAGGGTCGCTGTATGGGGTGCAGAGGGCAGATGATTGCTGTATGGGGTGCGGAGAGGAGGGCACATGGTTGCTGTATGGGTTCGAAGGGCACATGGTCGCTGTATAGGATGCGGAGAGGAGGGCACAGGGTCACCGTATGGCATGTGAAGGGCATATGGTCGCTGTATAGGGTGCAAAGAGGAGGGCACATGGTCGCTTTATAGGGTGCGGAGGTCATATGGTCGCTGTATGGGGTGCGGAGAGGAGGGCACAAGGTCGCTGTATGGGGTGCAGTGAGGAGGGCACAGGGTTGCTGTATGGGGTGCAGAGGGCACATGATCGCTGTAATAGGTGCGTAGGGCACATGATCGCTGTATGGGGTGCAGAGTGGTGGAGGGCACATGGTCGCTGTATGGAGCACAGAGGGCATACAATCGCTATATGGAGTGCGGAGGGCACACAGTCGCTGTATGGGATATGGAGGGCACGTGGTCACTATATGGGGTGTGGAGAGAAGGGGACAGGGTCGCTGTATGGGGTGCGGAGGGCACACAGTCGCTGTGTAGGGTGTGTAGAGCATAGGGTCACTATAAGGTGAGGAGAGTTTATAGTCACTGTAGAATCCTTAGGGCCTGGGGTCACTATAGAGAGCTTGGAGTCGCTGTATGAGGTTCGGAGGGCTTGGGGTCACTATATAGGGTGTGGAGAGTTTGGAGTCGCTATGTTGGGTGCGGAGGGCTTGGCGTTGCTGTGTGGGGTGTTCAGTGCAGTTTAATGTGTGTATGGCGCCTAGCGTTAGCATATGGGGTGTATGGTGCCCAGGGACAGCATGTGTTGTATTTCGTTTCAGGGACAGCGTGTGTGGTGTACAGTATGTCAGCAATTGAGGTGTGCAATGTTTGGTGCCCATACTGTATATGGGATGTGTAGTGCATGCAGCTCTCATACTGTATATGGGATGTATAGTGCATGCAGCTCTCATACTGTATATGGGATGTGTAGTGCATGCAGCTCTCATACTGTATATGGGATGTATAGTGCATGCAGCTCTCATACTGTATATGGGATGTATAGTGCATGCAGCTCTCATACTGTATATGGGATGTATAGTGCATGCAGCTCTCATACTGTATATGGGATGTGTAGTGCATGCAGCTCTCATACTGTATATGGGATGTGTAGTGCATGCAGCTCTCATACTGTATATGGGATGTGTAGTGCATGCAGCTCTCATACTGTATATGGGATGTGTAGTGCATGCAGCTCTCATACTGTATATGGGATGTATAGTGCATGCAGCTCTCATACTGTATATGGGATGTGTAGTGCATGCAGCTCTCATACTGTATATGGGATGTATAGTGCATGCAGCTCTCATACTGTATATGGGATGTATAGTGCATGCAGCTCTCATACTGTATATGGGATGTGTAGTGCATGCAGC
Organism: Anomaloglossus baeobatrachus; assembly: GCF_048569485.1. Taxonomy (NCBI): domain Eukaryota; kingdom Metazoa; phylum Chordata; class Amphibia; order Anura; family Aromobatidae; genus Anomaloglossus; species Anomaloglossus baeobatrachus. The sequence continues at coordinate 183,146,201 of NC_134353.1, read as the reverse complement.
TCTCATACTGTATATGGGATGTATAGTGCATGCAGCTCTCATACTGTATATGGGATGTGTAGTGCATGCAGCTCTCATACTGTATATGGGATGTATAGTGCATGCAGCTCTCATATTGTATATGGGATGTGTAGTGCATGCAGCTCTCATACTGTATATGGGATGTGTAGTGCATGCAGCTCTCATACTGTATATGGGATGTATAGTGCATGCAGCTCTCATACTGTATATGGGATGTGTAGTGCATGCAGCTCTCATACTGTATATGGGATGTATAGTGCATGCAGCTCTCATACTGTATATGGGATGTATAGTGCATGCAGCTCTCATACTGTATATGGGATGTGTAGTGCATGCAGCTCTCATACTGTATATGGGATGTATAGTGCATGCAGCTCTCATACTGTATATGGGATGTATAGTGCATGCAGCTCTCATACTGTATATGGGATGTATAGTGCATGCAGCTCTCATACTGTATATGGGATGTGTAGTGCATGCAGCTCTCATACTGTATATGGGATGTATAGTGCATGCAGCTCTAATACTGTATATGGGATGTGTAGTGCATGCAGCTCTCATACTGTATATGGGATGTGTAGTGCATGCAGCTCTCATACTGTATATGGGATGTGTAGTGCATGCAGCTCTCATACTGTATATGGGATGTATAGTGCATGCAGCTCTCATACTGTATATGGGATGTATAGTGCATGCAGCTCTCATACTGTATATGGGATGTGTAGTGCATGCAGCTCTCATACTGTATATGGGATGTATAGTGCATGCAGCTCTCATACTGTATATGGGATGTGTAGTGCATGCAGCTCTCATACTGTATATGGGATGTATAGTGCATGCAGCTCTCATACTGTATATGGGATGTGTAGTGCATGCAGCTCTCATACTGTATATGGGATGTATAGTGCATGCAGCTCTCATATTGTATATGGGATGTGTAGTGCATGCAGCTCTCATACTGTATATGGGATGTGTAGTGCATGCAGCTCTCATACTGTATATGGGATGTGTAGTGCATGCAGCTCTCATACTGTATATGGGATGTGTAGTGCATGCAGCTCTCATACTGTATATGGGATGTATAGTGCATGCAGCTCTCATACTGTATATGGGATGTGTAGTGCATGCAGCTCTCATACTGTATATGGGATATATAGTGCATGCAGCTCTCATACTGTATATGGGATGTGTAGTGCATGCAGCTCTCATACTGTATATGGGATGTGTAGTGCATGCAGCTCTCATACTGTATATGGGATGTGTAGTGCATGCAGCTCTCATACTGTATATGGGATGTGTAGTGCATGCAGCTCTCATACTGTATATGGGATGTGTAGTGCATGCAGCTCTCATACTGTATATGGGATGTATAGTGCATGCAGCTCTCATACTGTATATGGGATGTGTAGTGCATGCAGCTCTCATACTGTATATGGGATGTATAGTGCATGCAGCTCTCATACTGTATATGGGATGTGTAGTGCATGCAGCTCTCATACTGTATATGGGATGTGTAGTGCATGCAGCTCTCATACTGTATATGGGATGTGTAGTGCATGCAGCTCTCATACTGTATATGGGATGTGTAGTGCATGCAGCTCTCATACTGTATATGGGATGTGTAGTGCATGCAGCTCTCATACTGTATATGGGATGTGTGTATATGGGATGTATAGTGCATGCAGCTCTCATACTGTATATGGGATGTATAGTGCATGCAGCTCTCATACTGTATATGGGATGTGTAGTGCATGCAGCTCTCATACTGTATATGGGATGTATAGTGCATGCAGCTCTCATACTGTATATGGGATGTGTAGTGCATGCAGCTCTCATACTGTATATGGGATGTATAGTGCATGCAGCTCTCATACTGTATATGGGATGTGTAGTGCATGCAGCTCTCATACTGTATATGGGATGTGTAGTGCATGCAGCTCTCATACTGTATATGGGATGTGTAGTGCATGCAGCTCTCATACTGTATATGGGATGTGTAGTGCATGCAGCTCTCATACTGTATATGGGATGTGTAGTGCATGCAGCTCTCATACTGTATATGGGATGTGTAGTGCATGCAGCTCTCATACTGTATATGGGATGTGTAGTGCATGCAGCTCTCATACTGTATATGGGATGTGTAGTGCATGCAGCTCTCATACTGTATATGGGATGTGTAGTGCATGCAGCTCTCATACTGTATATGGGATGTGTAGTGCATGCAGCTCTCATACTGTATATGGGATGTGTAGTGCATGCAGCTCTCATACTGTATAGTTGTACAATGATGAGACTGTATTCCTCCAGTATACGGAGTGCCCAGAAGTGACTGTTACATCTTTCGAGCAGAGCGATCATGTTCTTTCTCCTATGTTCTGAGCTTTCATCTAATGCTTGTTTGCCTGTTCCCATCCTCAGCTTGTCAGATGTACTGTTGGACAGATCAGGTCTTCCTGGCAGCCGGCCTGTGTAGTGGGAGAAAGAGTAAGTGGATGAAGAAGCAGCAGCCGCCTCAGATCCTGGGCTACAGGCAGCAGCTATAGGGCCGTCCTATTGTGTCTTATGGGAGTCTTATCAGGACTAACAAGCATTTATCAAGCTCCTCTGACACTGGCTGATCCTACTGGAGAAAACTTTTCCCTGGCTGTGTGCATGTGATCATTGGTCAGATCTGATGAGAAAGGGAAGACCATTGTAATTGAGGGAGCCATCCCCATAATAACTCACTTCTGTGCACTGGTGTCACAGCTTTGCAGTTCTGCGCTGTGCAGTGATCATGCTGCACTGGTTCATCATCTTCCTCACTGGCTGGACTTTCTGTGAAAACTTGTGTCTCTGTTATGGCCTAGACTACGATTATCCCTATTATGACACTGAAGAGGAAAAACCTGAGGTCATTGACTACAAGGATCCTTGTAAAGCTGGTGAGTTCCAATATTTCTCATTCAGGGTTGTAATCTCCGCACGATGCAGCATCTAATGCTGCTTACCGTATTAAAGGCTCACGTGTGGCTGGCGCTGGGCACCACGCCAGGGGTGGGTGGTGTATTTGTCATTTGTAGATGAATGTTCTTCTCCGAAGGATAAAAAAAAGAACACAAGAAAATATGTCGTCGTCGTTGTTTTCTGTCAGGTTATTAAATTGTACTGATCTTTAGTTTTATCTGTTAGGAACATTGGATCACATGTCATATGGGTTACCCAGCTTTCCTGGAATCCTGAGTGACAAGTCTGCCTAGTTCTGCAGGTTTTTAGAGGCGAGTGATGCTTATCTGGACAGACTTGGGCTGAGACATCACAGCCGTTTTATTGCGAGGTTTCATTGCGTTACTACACACGACATCATGTGAACGCTCCAGCTACTCGCTAAATGTCAGCAATTTAGTGTGTAATTGATGTTGAAAACACTATATCATACACAACTCGCAACGATATCGCACCCTAACATACCCGAGCACCCGCAGACATATTTCACACTTTTGTTTAACTAAAGTCACCGCAAAGTCTTAACTTTCCTGAGATCCTGAGCAATAAGGCTGAGTGACAACCTTTGGTGGAGGGTGAAGGAAGGTATTACATTACCAAGTGAGTTTTTATTTATTTCATTTTCTGTGGTTGGTGTTTTTTAATTGTGCAGTCATTGAAAATAATAAACCTGAGTGATGTTCACCCTGACGCTTGTAAATCGCAGATGATCCATAATAAGTGTTTGTAAGGCCGGCCAGCGTTGCCCTCAGCATCCTGCAGGATCAGGTCACTGGAGCGAAGGCTATGAAGCTGCACCGCGCTGCCTCCTCCCACATCAGTGTGGATGTCCATCCTTTGGGTATAATTATAACCTTACATTGCCTGTGTTATAGTCAGCATCATTATATCATTTTTTTAGAACTAGCGCCTACATATGTACTATGCTTCTCACTAGTGGCCACAGACAGAAAAGGGGTCTGTGCAAGAACAATATATGAGCCCTTTTCGGTCCAATAACTCATCATAATGCAGAATTCCACCTACCGTGAAAATGCAGATGCCCCCTTAGCTCCTGGGACCCCTTAGCTCCTGGGCCCTCTTATCTCTTGGGACCCCTTAGCTCTTGGGGCCCCTTAGCTCCTGGACCGTTTGCTCCTGGGCCCCCTTGACTCCTTCACCCCCATAACTCCTGGGCTTTGTTAGCTATTGGACACCTTAGCTCCTTGGCCCCATTAGCTCCTGAGCCCCTTAGCTCCTTTGCCCCATTAGCTCCTAGACCTCTTAGCTCCTGGGCTCTCTGAGCTCCTGGACCCATTTGCTACTTGGCCCCTTAGCTGGTGGGTCCCTGTTTGGCTGCACAGGTTGCACCAATGATATGTCCGCCTTTGATGATTCTACTGTCCATAATGAGATGGGAGCGTCTCTCCTTTTGATCCTGTGTTACAAATGTAGCAAAGCCCAGTTTACCAAATACAATAGGGCAGGATATTTAATAGGGGACCAGACCACACATTGTCATATTGTAGTGCATTCTCTGTAGTTCTCCAGAGGGCTACAGATAAACCTACAACATTATCTTAACTCAGATCGTTATCATGATGTACAAACAGCCACAAGATGTAGTGCACACTCAGCTCTGCTACATCTGCACTACTACTACCTGAGCGGCTATTCCTATGACTGTGAGAGAATTCCCCTTTGTTTATTAACATGTCATATCCTATCCAAGGCTTCACGTGTCAGGGCTGAGAGGGTGGAGGAAGGAGGGAGTTGGGTGTAACTTTTAAACAGGAGGAGGAGGTGCCGTCTCCTTCCTCTCCGCTTTATTACAGCCTCACGCATTTGTGAAGGGCTGCAGTTGCCATGCAGTCTCTGCTGCACTAACAGCCTGGGGTCCTCACTATGGTGCACGTGCCCCATTGTTCCTCTACTCATTACTACGTACCCTTATTGGGGAAATTCTTCACAAGATTTATTACAGATTACAAACAAGTGGGATGGCGTTTGTGCTCATTGTCGTAAGATTTGGAGCAAGTGTCTAAAATTGACTTCCTTTTTGTTTCCCCGAATTCCTTCTATAGCGCTGACATTTTTCCAGATTGCCTAAAGAGCCCTTTTAATGTCGATGACGAGGATGTGATTTTATTGACTCAGATCTGTTCTGTTACGACATGACGAATCTGAGAATTTCCTCCTGTCCCATGTTATATATTTCTATTCGTGGAGTTTATTGAAAGAACATTCCAATCCTTAAAATCTGGAGCAGGAGATTGAAAATCGCTCCACTTATAGCTACGATACCCTGTATAATCACCAATAGTAAATGTAACAGGACCCATTCCACAGCTACATGGCTTATCCCCTCATGAAGGGCTTTACTTACATTCCTAATTATTTTAATATGTACCGTATTTTCTTCTAGAAATAAACTTTATATACGAAGTTCTGTAGAGTGTCCCATACTCATCCTTCATACACTGGTGAAGGACGCTTCCTTCCTTCTGAGGATTTGTTACACAAAAACAAGAACATTATGTTAAGACATCAGGAGATGACTAATATACAGCCATTATCCCTGGCATATATATTCTTTTTTTTTTCTTCTATTTCTCTGATGTTCTTTAATGTTTTTGGGTCCAGTGTGAGAAACCTCTCATACCTTCCACCATTATTACACATTTATTTGCAAATTCAGTAATACATATGACTCAAGGAAGCCATAGCATTAAGTCTCCTCTTGGGCTAGGAGTATATTTTGGTTGTATCATGTATCAGCCGTACATAACGTATAAATGTGTCCCTGCACTTTGTGCACCTGTCCAGCATCCATGGCTGGCAGAGAAATGCAGCATGTTCCAGATCCTGGAATAAATGACACAAATGATCCCATAGAGCAGTGGTCCCCAATCCACTCATTCTCCCCCTCCTTATTAGTAGTGTCACCCAGAGCCCCAATTACTAGTATAATGACAGCCAAACTGTTCCCACATAAAGCAACTTGTGCCCATGTTGTGGGGGTGGCAGGGGGTCGTATTCGTGGGTAGAGGCCAGCCCCAGCTTCCAGGCAGCGTCTCTCTTTGGTGCTGCACTCCTGCCACCTCCGCAGCTTCTCCTCCTTAGGACAAATTCAGACACGGAGTCCAGAATAACGTTTAACACTTCTTTACTGAATAACTCGCAGTCTTTCTGTGGAGCACATCCGTTCGGGGCACGTAGCCTGAACGTTGCAGGCATGTTGCTGTTTGGTTTCAGGTCACATTTTCCTGCACACTGCTCCCTCCTGCACATCTCTCCGGCTACTATAGGACTGTCTGTTTCCCCCGGCAACACCACAGGGGCAGCTAGTAAACTCATGGAGTCCCACATGGATCTAATCCTGTCCCCTCCCACACGGATTTGATACACCATCGTACGGAGTTCCTTCACCGCTGTCTCTGTGATGAACCACCACCCAGGTCTGTTACCTCACACCAAGACCGGTCCTATTGGAGTCAGTTGCTTCCTGGAAATTCTGATATAATCAAGGCCCACAACTTCAGGGTCGTCCGTGCCGATTTATGCACCCGGCTACTGGAGAGTTTCCTTTGTCCACTTGATCTGGGTTTTCTGGGGTGACCCTGAGGGTCTGGCCAAATTCCTCTGGGGTTCTCTAACTATACCCCCCTCAGTGACACCATTGAGTAAAGAGAAGAAGCTGTTCCTATCTGACTAATCCCAACTGTCAGCTCTCTGTTGTTGGGCAGATTTAACCTTTAACTGCTTCAGCCCTGTTCTCCATCCCAACCCCAAGCTAAGAGACCAGGGAACAGTGACACCTAATGGTGCCTGAGAACAGTGCACCCGAGAACACACACATAAACAACATTTCCTATACATAAATACACAAAATAACCATGACTTCTTAAGGGGGCTGCAGAGCACCGGTCACCCTCCTACACCCCCTCCCTTATCGATAGGGGTCATTCCGTGTCAAGTGGACCAGTGGTACCCACTCGACGTTATCCGATTTTGCTGAAAATTTATAAGGATGTACATGTATGTTTGAAAAGAGGTTCTGTAAATTTTTAGGGCCAGATCTCAAATATATTGGGCACTGTTGACCTTTCACTGGAGGCCCCCCCCCAAGGCTGCGGCTTCAGCTAAGAGGATTTTGCAAACTTTGGCACATAGCCATTAGAGTTCTATACTGGCTATGATGCTGAAATTTGGCATACTAGCTCAACTTTTGCTGCTAAACGCGATAAAATTATTATCGGCTATGACAAAACAATATTTCGGCCGCAATTTTGTGTCAAAGTAGCTTGCAAAACGCCTCGCATAAAACTTATGCCAAACTTTGCCCATATATAACTCAAGACCAAAAACCAATAGGAACTGGTGCTTTGCCCTGTACAACAAACATCTTCATGACTTTGCATTGCTGCAATATCACGGTCAAAGCATATGTATTTGTGGAAATATTCACACCCACATATGATGAAAAACTTAAAAACACCGAATTTTACCTATATTTAGGTCAAATTTCCCAAAAAGGGTTCCCCTAAAATATATTAATTCTGTTATCATTTGAAAGAGCACATTTTTCTCTACAAGGATCATTGGGTTTTTTTTTTGGAGTCTCTCCATTTAAGAAAAGAAAAATGCCACTGAACATGGTGTTATGTATGCATGTAATGCATTGATTTTGTGTTTGATTTTCAGATTATTATCACATGTTACAGAGTTGTATTGTTGCTAGCAATGTCTATTATAATCAAAAACCTATAAACCTATTGACTATTGTTACATTTTAATGCATATATTATTTATTTTTTAGTGATGGAGAATGAAATTGATGACAAAAAGATTCGCATTTCAAGGGTGTCAAATGACCCTTCATCTTTCATTGCCCATGTAGATGGATCTGTCAGATCAGAAATGCCTTTTGTGCCAATTGCAAACCTCCAGCCAGGGCAATACGTTGCCTGCATTTACGATAGGAACTGGTGGATTGGAAATATTTCTGAAATTTCAGTCGACGACCATGATGCATTAATACATTTTATGCATCCTCATGGACCAGCTAGCTTCTTTCACTGGCCTGTGAGAAATGATACATGCTGGATTCCCGAGCCGTCGATCATTGCAATAATTCCAGCACCAGCTGCAACAGCAATGGGCCGACAATACAGCTTCTCTGAACCGATTATGTTGCAAATTCAGCAACAATTCCAGACCACTTATTTAGACTGAACATTATGGCTTGGGAACCAACAAAAGATACCCAATATTAGGCTTGGGATCCTAGGCAAAGACACCCACCCTCAGGCTTTGGAACCTGCGATAGAGACCACCCGCCACTTGCCTTGCACAGCTATCGGCCATGGCTTCTAGGCGATGGGGCTGCCAATTCTCGAAAGACAGCATTATTACAATTCTTAATAGGATTATAATACCAGTTCTTAGGGAATTGGTTGTGGTATAACCACCATGGACCAACGCAAGGGTTTGAATAGTGCAGTTAGCATTCATTGCGTATTAATAAATAACACCATGTTCAGTGGCATTTTTCTTTTCTTAAATGGAGAGACTACAAAAAAACCCCCAATGATCCTTGTAGAGAAAAATGTGCTCTTTCAAATGATAACAGAATTAATATATTTTAGGGGTACCCTTTTTGGGAAATTTGACCTAAAAATAGGTAAAATTCGGTGTTTTTAAGTTTTTCATCATATGTGGGTGTGAATATTTCCACAAATACATATGCTTTGACCGTGATATTGCAGCAATGCAAAGTCATGAAGATGTTTGTTGTACAGGGTAGAGCACCAGTTCCTATTGGTTTTTGGTCTTGAGTTATACATGGGCAAAGTTTGGCATAAATTTTATGCGAGGCGTTTTGCAAGCTACTTTGACACAAAATTGCGGCCGAAATATTGTTTTGTCATAGCCGGTAATAATTTTATCGCGTTTAGCAGCAAAAGTTGAGCTAGTATGCCAAATTTCAGCATCATAGCCAGTATAGAACTCTAATGGCTATGTGCCAAAGTTTGCAAAATCCTCTTAGCTGAAGCCGCAGGCTTGGGGGGGCCTCCAGTGAAAGGTCAACAGTGCCCAATATATTTGAGATCTGGCCCTAAAAATTTACAGAACCTCTTTTCAAACATACATCTACATCCTTATAAATTTTCAGCAAAATCGGAGACCGTCGAGTGGGGACGATTTTTAAAACTGGTCCACTTGACACGGAATGACCCATAGTATAATAATGCTTGTGGGTTTATCCAGATTCAGACTACTCGCATGAAGCACTCCCACCAAACTATCTAAGTTAGCTCCTTCACCCCTCTATGTAATAGGATATGCTATCTCCAGCTTTACTATAGTTATCCCCATTCTATTTATTAATACTCCCAAAGTAAATACAAGATATTATTCGATCATGATTTGATCTGTGAGCCACAGTCTAGTATGCAGGCACTGCTGGTGGAAGTAGAATGGAAGCTACATAGAGCTGAGCAAGCATAGTATGCAAGAAGTCAGGTGTCTTTTCAGTACTCTAAGGTCCTGCATCATTTTACATAATTACCAATAGCTCTCTGACCTGACATTATGTGTCGGGTGAGTCAGGAGGCAGCCGTACTCATCAGACGGTCTGCCAAAAATTGCTGGGTGAAAGTCAGGAGGCCACTGGACATATCATATGGTCTGCCTAAATCTTTGGGTGTCAGGTAAGCGTTAGAAGGCCCCCATCCCCCATACTCATCAGATGGTTTGTCTAAATCGTCGGGTGATATTCAGAAGGACCCTGCACACATCAGATGGTCTGCCTAAATCTTCAGGTGTTGTGTGATAGCCGGAGGCTCCCACACACACCAGATGGTTTACCTAAATGTCAGGTAAGGATCATAAAGCCCCCACACATGGTCTGCCTAAATCTTCAAGTCTGGTGTGAGAGTCAGCCCCCCCCCCCCCCACACACACACACATCAAATGGTCTGCCTAAATCTCTGGGTGTCTGGTGAGAGTCATCAGAGAGTCAGGAAGCCCACACACATCAAATGGTCTGCCTCAATCTTCGGGTGTCGTATGAGAGTCAGGAGCCCCCTGCACTCAACAGATGGTCTGCCTCAATCGTTGGTCTTAGCTGATTACTCATGTTTTGTGTATAGAGGCCTTTACAATGGTCCGCAGTAAATGTATCTCTATATTTGTAGCCTCTATTAGTATTTCACCAGTAATGTCACAGCGAATGCTATGCGTCTCCAAACAGTGGATTTTTTTTTTTTTTCTCCTGTGGAAAAATTATTCAATTCACACTTATTTTTGGTAGGTGTATCTGTAGCATACTATGAATCAAAATCTATAATAAAATGTATTTTTTCTTAGGGGTCGAGGGTTATACAATGATTTTTGATGAAGGATGCATAGAACCCTGCCTACACACATTTTCCTCCTTTACAGCACAGAGGCATGCTGGCAGTAGTATTTTTGTATATCTGCAGATTCTGGAAACAAGTTAAAAAAAAAATGTGACAGCATAATGATGATTAGCCAAATGCTACACAGATGCTAAACTGTCATGTTCATGTAGAGAAGGCAGTGAGTGTTTTGTGTCGAGCTGACAATAATTAAGACTTCCATGTAGCGAGATGCATCCAATGTATGGTTACACAAGAATTGTAGGAATCTTAATTCTATAATGTGCAACTTTATATGAGACATTCAAAAATTATTATTTAATGCACCAAAAAATAATCACCAGGATACCTACGATTCAATACAGCATTATTTTTTTTATCCTATTAGCAAAAAGTTGAGCTATCTGGCCATCCTTGCCCCTATAATTGCCATCAGTGAGCACCATAAATCTTAATGTCTATCAAATTTGCCATTGTGTAATGTGTTAACACCACCCACCCTGTACGCCAGATAGAGAAGAATCAGATATGGACTGATAATGGGGACGCGAGTTCATAAGAAGGCTCATTGCCAGATTTGTGAAGTAGATCAATTGATAAATGTGCACAATGGGCATGATTAGTGTTGAGCGGGCATGTTCACCACTGTTCGGTACTCGATTGAGCATTGGGGTGCTCGCGTACTCGGTGCTCAGCCGAGTATCACGGGTGCTCGAATGTGTCATCCATGAAACAATGACCACAATTATACTCGTTACTTGAGTCGAGAACTTTCAAAGCGTCTGACCTGCTCAATTCAGGTAAAGAGCATTTTAGTGCTTGCCCATCTCTATTGGCAGCTAATCACCTCGTATACACAGGTGATGTCTTTATGACCATATTCATAACTGTTGTGACTCCATACAGTTTGCCTTTGCCAGTGTGTACTTGTACTTAGTGTTTTGGTGCTTGTTCATAGGCAGAAATTGCCTGTGTTTTAAATGGGCCATAACGGCCCTATTTCCATTCGGAGGACATTAACACTGGGCCAAGTGTGCGCGTCTTGGTTAAATGAGCTTTTAGTTTTAGGATATGCAAAGTGTATAATCCTCCTAAATGGGGTTATCCAATTTTTTGGGGGAAAAACATCTGGTGATGATGGTCATATGCTTTACTGGTATTACTTATGGCAGTGTGGCTTCTCGAGTGTAATATTTAGGCCACTAAATGATACCTGGGGAAGCTAGGAGATGTGCGCAGCAGATAAGGCATAATGTTTGGGTTGGGTTTAAAATCTAAAATAGGGCCTAGTTGTTGCAACTGCAGGAAAGAAAAGGTGGGCTCTACTCCAGCTACCCATGTGATTAATTTCATTAGGAGCAAGTTAAGGTGCTCTTCTAAAAGGGTAAGTTGTGCTTACAACATGGCTTGTAGTCTGAGGAACGGGCTGTGTCAAGAGCAATGGGAGTCATCACCACCATCAGGAATGGTATTGAAACTGTGATGTTTAGGCTGGGGACACATGAGCATTAAAGAGAGATAAACGTTTGACACTCAGTTCCCGCTCATACAGTGTCATGCGAGTGTCATGCCACTGTGCTGCGATCATAGCAGAGCCGCAGAGGAGGGGGGCGTGGGCGCTGTGGAGGAGAGGGAGTCATCTCCCCATCTTCTCCATTGTCAGCTGATGTGAGTACTGCACTTGCATTACACCACTGTAATGCGAGTGCAATGCAATGTTTCTCTCGCACCCATAGACTTGTATGGGTGCGAGTGAAAACTAATCGGATTCCACCTGCAGCATGCTGCAATTGTTTTCTTGGTGCAATTAGTGCTGAGAAAAAAAAAATCGCTCCTGGGAGCGACCTCATAGAGTAACATTGGTCTGAGTGTGATGATTTTTCATTGCAGTCCACTAGCTCCATTTTACTCACCGTGTGTGCTTACCCTTAAGGCGACAGATGAACCTTTCACCTGAGTAGCAAGAGAAGATCTGATATATATATATATATATATATATATATATATATATATATATATATATATATATATATATATATATATATATATATATATATATATATATATATATATATATATATATATATATATATATATATATATATATATATATCTCTATCTCTCTATATATATATATATATAATAATATATATGTGTGTGTGTGTGTGTGTGTGTGTGTGTACATGCTACAAAATATATCCACAGAATAAATGGACAGAAGCTGCAGGTTACAGATCTTCAATATGTCCATTTATACTGCAGATACAGGTGGGAATGTCAACCTTTACATGTGTAGTTTTCTGTCTTTTTCCTTTTTCTTTTTTCCTTTTTTTCCTCCTCCAACGATATCTCTGCCATGCTACATGGGAATGAAACATTAGAGGGCAAGTGTGGCTTTGTCCTTGATTTTCTACCTTCATGTCCATTGATTTCCCTACAACTGTGTGAAGCATTACTGGAATAAATGGAAATTATGGTCTTGTTTAGTAGAATCCAACGCTTTCGAGCCATTTAGGCCAAAGGTTTGGCCCTTATGTGTTTATTATGATCAAATGTTTTACCGGGAGTTTTTTTCCTGATGAAGCTCTATGTAGATCGTCTGTCATTGTGATCCTATTTTGTCTTGTGTTTTATTGGGTGGAGTAGATAGTGATGTTTTTAGAACTTGCTGTACAATACATTATAATGAAATATTCAGGGAGACGGCCGTGTCAGAACATCATTGCAATGGTGCACAGCTGAAGAAACATATTATGTAACACATCATTTTTCTTTTCTCATTATGCAATGAAATTATAATGTTCTGTTTGAGGCACAAAGGACATAATTGAATCTGCTTTTCGATTGAGCATGATTAGCTGAGAGATGGCACACTGGAGGATTCTGGTAATCAAAACACCTTGCCCATAATATGGGTTATGTCTGTAATATCTTTTGCAAAACACGTAAAGTACTTTGTATAGCAAAATTGTATATGTTCATTTGAATATGGTAAGATGATCATTCTATGTTATCTGTGTAAATGTGCCACCCCGTGCTCGGCTGCAACAGAGCCGCTCGGGTCCAGACCTTCAGTGAGTGGCTCGAGCGTCTCCAGACCCGGGGGTCCTGCGGTCACTCCAACCAAAAAGGGGTTGGCAGTTTGGGGGACGTAGGTGTACGGCCGGAGCAATGTTCGTGACGCCACCCACGGAATGTGGTGAAGGTGGACACCACCACTGCAGTTACGGGGCACCCGGGGGAGATGGTATGCAGCAAGTTGTTAACCCCTCCATGGGCAGGGATGGGTGGCCCCGGACCCGTTGGGGGTGTTTTGGCGGTGCAGAAAGATGGGCGGCCGGAGGGCACTGGTGTACTCACTATTAGAATGAAACACTCGAGTCTCTGGTAAACCAAGATGATGGTGGTCGGTGCCCGCAGCCGGCTGCAGTCGGGTTCCCCCACCCGGTTGGTGGTCTCTGCCTTTTCTCCTGCACCTGTTTGAGTTGTTGGACTACCTGCGCTTGCAGCGTCAGGAGTCCGCTCCCTGGCTTGTGGATGTCGGAAGAGCCCGTTTACCCACAGACGCTGGCCCGTGGAATCTCTGAGCCTTGGCGGTGGCTTTCTATCTGCCTCGTTGGGCTGTTGTCTTCTATGAGGGACTTTGGGTGGGAAAGGACCTAAAGTCCAGACCGCAATCAGTTAATTAACTCAGTCCAGTAGTTTCTAGATCTCGTTTCAGGGTCTGAGTACCCCCTCTTGTGCTCTGGTTTCAGAGTCCCCGGGTCGGTACCGGCGGGCCACTACCCTGTCCTGGTCCACCACGGTTCCACTGAGCCGTCTTCCCGGTTGCTGCAGACAGAGGCCTCCATATGCCTCCTAGACAAAGGTGCCCGGGCTCCAACCCTGGCACCTGTCAGTCTGTCACAGGCCTGACCTCCTCCACTCCACTCTCAAAACTGATCTGTCTGTGTTTCCTGCCTCAGGCTCTCTGAACTCCTTGGTGGGCGTGTCCAACTGCCTGGCTCCGCCCCCTTATGTGTCCATCCAGCCCTGAGGGAGGTGACTAGGGTGTTATGTGGTTGGCTGGTGTTACCTAGTGAGGGACAGGTGTTGTGCAGGGCTCTATCTGTGACTACCTGGCTGGTCTAGGGCGTCACACAAATGTATCTTTCTTCTATAAATAATCCTAATTTGTCAAAACGTGACATTGATTTTTCTATTGACAGTTTATACCAGGTACATAATGCCTTATATGATTGCTGTTTTATGGAAATTAACACTGATTTATCCTCCCAACTCAGATTCAAAGATTCAAGACTTTTCCACTCTGTGTTCTTTCAGGCACAAGGTGTATATTCTTAGGGTGTTTGTACACTAGCAAGGGTCCTTATCCAAGTGCAGAGCTCGTATATCGGAAGCCATCACAGTGAATGTCCTTTCAGTTTCTTATTGTCTTCAGTCCAGTTCTGTCTACAACTTAAAGTGAACCTGTCAGATGCAATATGGACCACGAGCAGTTCTGGGTGTATATTGCTAATCCCAGTCCCTGTATCTAGTACTTTTTATAAAGCTCCCTTTATCTATGCTATTTCTAAAGATCCTCTATTATATGCTAATGAGTGCAGTCGCAAGGGCGTTAGTTCCTGCGCTCATTCCGCTCTTTTAGCATGTTAGCACGCCCACAGGGGTGTGCTAAAATGCTATTCAATGCCTAGCGTCTTTGGCAGTGACAGACACACTTGTGTCTGTAGGCTATGTGCGCACGTTGCGTACAGTCACTGCAGAAATTTCTGCAGCGATCTGAAGACCACACGTGCGCTTCTAATCCCTGCAGAAAATGTCCGTAGTGAAAAAAAAAAAAGCCGATTCCATGCGCTCTGACTGCAGCCCCTCCCATAGACAGAGCAGGAGCTGCCGGCAAAGCGCACGGAAGAAGTGACATGTCACTTCTTAGAACGCAGCGCTTCGGGCAGCAGCCGAAGCGCTGCGCTCTAAGACGCCACGTGCGCACGGCTTCTGCATAATCTTCATAGATTATGCAGGGGACGCAGGACGCATGCAGTTACGCTGCGCTACAAAGCGCAGCGTAACTGCATGTAATTATGCAACGTGCGCACATAGCCTTACACTGCCTTAAAACAGGCATAGAAGTCATCAGAAGTCCCAGAACTTCCGGTCATGCGCACTACACCAATTGGAAGCCTGGACGCATACTCCAGGCTTCATAGTGCGAATGACCGGAAGTCCAGGGACCATGCGCATGGAGACAACATCCAGCATCAGGCGCGGTGGCAGCAGATGTGAGCACGACCCTACCTATGACGCTGCGCATTCATTAGCATGTTATAACGGCCACAGGGGCATGCTAGCATGCTAAGGGGGCCAACCAGCCAACGGCACTAATGCCCTTATGACTAGTCGCTGGCCTTATCCGCATATAACAAAGGATCTTTAGAAATACTTTTTCTAAAGATCTCTATATCTATGCTAGTGTATACAGGGACGGTTAGGGATTAGCAATATGCACCCAGAACTGCTCGTGGTTCTGGGTGCATATCGCACATGACAGGATCCCTTTAATAGAAATTTTATTCTTTTTATTCTTTTTATTGACTAGTACTATGCTCTGCTCATGTACTCAGGCAGGAGTCGTGTACTTCTCAGGGGTCTTTGGATAAACAGGTGGGGGTCTCAGGTCCTGAATCCCTGCTCACTTACATGTAATTGAAGAAAGATTTTGTTTTATAGTTTAAGATTTAGATATAAGGTGTAAAAAGTATTTCTAAAGATCCTTTATGATATGCAAATGAATGCAGGAATTAGTCTGGAGGCTTAAATTCCTGCGCTCATTTCACCTTCTTAGCGTGTTAGCACGCCCACAAGCTCGTGTGCATGACTCAATGTGCCGGGACTCCTGATCATGCACACTGCCGAGCGTCTTATGCGGTGACAAAGGACACAGGTATGAATGTCACCGCTGATGACGCTAGGCAATGGGCATTGAATAGCATGTTAGCACGCCTGGTGTGCTAATATGCTAAAAGGGTGGAATGAGAGCAGGAACTAATTCCCTTGTGACTAATCCCTGCTCTCATTAGCATATCATAAAGGATCTTTAAAAATACTTTTTCTAAAGATCTCTTTATGTACGCTACTTGATAGAGGGACAATTAGACAAGGATTAGATATATGCACCCAGATCTGATCGTGGTTCTGCATTCATATTGCACCAGACAGGTTCCCTTTAACAAAACATCCCTACGTCCATAAAGTATGTAGCATCACAGCACAGAAGAGCGCAAAAGGAAATCAGTAATGCTTCAATTTTTTAAAATCTTGACTAATGTTTTGACTCGTAAAAAGCTTTTATCAAAGACACTTGTGAAGGAAAATGCCGGTGGTGGTGCGACTAGTTCTAGCGCAACATAGCACCGCAGTATACTCCTAGCTAACACCTCTGGCATCTTCCTGCACAGATATCCTTGAAAAAGACCTCTGCATAGATCAAAATGTTGAATGATATATGAATAATGTTTTTCGAGAACACAATTTAAGCCTTAAGGCCGCTTTACATGCTGCAATATCATTACCGATATCGCTAGCGTGCGTACCCGCCCCCATCGGTTGTGCGACATGGGCAAATCGCTGCCCGTGGCGCACAACATCGTTCAAACCCGTCACACATACTTACCTGCATGGCGATGTTGCTGTGACCGACGAACCACCTCCTTTCTAAGGGGGCGGTTTGTTCGGCGTCACAGCGACATCACTAAGCGGGCGCCCAATAGCAGAGGAGGGGCGGAGATGAGCGGGACGTAACATCCCGCCCACCTCCTTCCTTCCTCATTGCCGGCGGCCGCAGGTAAGGTGACGTTCCTCGTTCCTGCGGTGTCACACATAGCGATGTGTGCTGCCGCAGGAATGACGAACTACATCGTATACTCAGCAGCAATGATAATTGGGAATAGGGGGGTATGTCACCGATTAGCGATTGTGAATGTTTTTGCGACTATTCAAAATCGCTCATAGGTGTCACACACAACGACATCGCTAAAGCGGGGCGGATGTGCGTCACCAATTCCGTGACCCCCAACGAGATCGCTTCAGTGATGTCGTAGCGTGTAAAGCGGCCTTTATTCTTATCCTCTTGCTGCTTTCTATGGTAGGACGTTATTCTGTATGATCAAAGAACATTACCATGTAGCTCCAATCCTGATCAGAGTTTATACGAATAACCACTAGTGGTGTCCTTTCTCCTGGAATCTCCATGTTCTCCATAACTGTACCCTTTACTTTCTTTGCTGCCTATTTTTGTTATTAATAAAACAATATTTAACATTATATAATTTATAGAGGTAACAAACCAATAATCAATTATTTATACACTTTCCGCTTACACCAGAGAAGATCGTAGGCGCTCCCATTCGAAGACCCTTTTCCTGATTTCAGGGACTGTCGACAAATACAAGGACATGAGCTTTGTGAACTTCCTTCTAGCTGATGGGGCTCATATGAGGCTCCTTCTCGGGTCTCCTTCAGATTAGATCACACTCTCTAAAGTATTCTTGTCTTTATTTTTGATTTACTCACTTATCATATCTTCTGTTTGGACACCTGGACTCTAATCTTACCATCTTATTATGGACATAATTTAATATGGATTTTTTCTTTTAAGTAACAGCTGTAGAGAGAACAGATGTTTTTATGTCTCCCGATTACCCCTATGATATGTAATATACGTTCTAATTTTGATTATTTAAAATACCATTTACAGTAATGTCTAACTTTACATCATTGCTAGCAGCAAATATTTTGTTATAGACATCATTACCCCAGCTCTAATCTAGAAGGCAGCGAGTTCAGTCAACACAATCATCTCTGAAATGCACTTTTTGGGTGACTAATCTTCCAGATTATATTAGTAATGAAATGTGATAAAATATCCTGAGGTCTATGAAATGATGTATACTGAATCTAATGTCTAAATTTTGGGTAGGACCATAGAGTAACAAACAAGGTGTTCCTAATCTTTGGGTTTGTCCTATTTCAAAGCAAAACCAAAAATGTGCGTCATAGCATAAGTTGATGTAGGTGAACCGTGAAAGAGCATGTTCACATTGTGGCCATATCATAGACAAAATGCAAGAAAAAAACAAAGCCCAATGAGCATTACCCTGTAGTAAGTAAATAGTAATAATACATGTGAATAACATAGAGTACTTAGTTAATACTATTTTGCAAAAAAACGTAAAAGCCACCGTACCAAAGTGAACCCAATGGGGGCAGTCATATCCTGTCTCAAGTATTTGCCCTCTTTTAGTAGCAGTGTTTTGGCTCAGTGGTTAGCACCGTAGTCTTGCAGCGCTGGGGCCCTGGAAAGAAATCCCACCAAGGACAACATCTGTCAAGAGTTTGGATGTTCTCCTCGTGTTTGTGTGGGTTTCCTCCAGTTTTTTCCCACATTCTAAAGACCTACTGATAGGGAATTTACACTGTGAGCCCCAATAGGGACAGTGATGATGATGTCTATAAAGCGCTGTAGAATTAATGGCGCTATATCAGTGAGTATGTTGAATAAGAACAAAGAAGTTGATCACACATCTGTGCAACACTCTACAGTTGCCTATTTCACAGTTCAACTCGTTAAAACCATGCAGGAAAGGCTGTGGAGGTAGAAATCTACAGGCTCTGGCCTTTTGATTTTACAAAGCAGGTAATCTTCCTTTTTAATGGGCAATGATTTGACTATTTTGGATGATTAGAAATATTCTGCGTCATTTTACACTTTATGTAGTTTGGGCAGCAGATGAGCTGTTTAAATTAGGGATCTGCCGCTGATGAACAATCATTTTTAGACCTGTATAAATCAGCTTGCAAATGAGCATCTGCTTGTTTGCTGGCCGTGTTTACAGATGACACTGATTTGGCATCATGTGTTCCTATGAACCTTCATTAAGCCAATCATCTGGTAGTGTTAAAGGGCCTTAATGGGTGTAGAAGATCTGAAGCTGCATTCTATTATGCCTCGTTAATGAGCAACAATCATGAAAGACTTGGTGTGGCATACCTCCGGGACATATGAAAACTTGCATTATCATCTACTAGATCAGAAATTAAGAAAATATACGAGACTTAAGGGTCAGTGAGATCCATGAACCAAAGTGACCTTTCTAATAGTCAGGTTAGAGGGCCTTACAAACATAAGCAGAAAACAATCCTAATGAGGCAATTAGGCCCCCATGTCAACCTAGCTCCTGAAGCCTGCTCAATAGAGAAAGCTTATTAACATAATTGGTGAGGTCCGATACTAGTCATTCTCAGCCTGTAAACCTTTGCTTATCAGCTAAATATAGTTTGTGTATGTCATATTGTTGTGGTTTTTTTTTTTTTTAACCTCCACCTTATATCTAAATCTTAAACTATAAAACAAAATATTTCTTCAATTGCATGGATATCAATTGGGATTCACGTCCGACTCCTGAGACGCCAACCTATTTGTCCAAAGACCCTAGAGAAGTACACGACTTGTGCCTGAGCACATGACAGAGTATAGTGTGAATCAATAGAAAGAATAAAATTTCTATTGAAACCCTTTCTCCCCTCTTTATGCACCCTCAGACAGGCACTCTGAGTTCCTGTTTCCTAATATATATGCACTTGGTGGGGGTTTCAGCACCTGGACCACCATGGATCTGCAAGCAATTGAAGGGACAAAAAAAATGAAGTTTTTGGCAATCTTTTAAATACTTTTTAAGGGACGATTTACTACATTTTAATCCTTTTTGTAACTCATTTTGTGTGCTTATAATGTATAAACCTAACTCTCACAAAATAATGAACAGTTGTATATACTGTATAAACTGTAGCATAAATTGTATCCCAAAACCATATGCATAATACTAGAACATATAGAAATTATATTGATATATACATGATTTCAGCTCTCCGTTATAACAAGCCTTGAAGGTGACCGGGAAGAAAAGATGCTGTGATCCAATATCTAATTGTGTGGTGTGGAGGTGTGCTGCAGAGCTGTGATTTTTACCTTCAGGCTTCAGATAATCACTTTTCTAAGTATAAAAAAAAATCAAACTGTAATCTTAGAATTTTCACATTATTACATGTGTGCTAAAGATAGAATGTGAAGATATCTGTTCAGAAGCCGTATCCCCGACTCACAATACTTTTGAGCTGTGCGTGCATTCTTAGGAAAGTAATATTATTGGAGACCAAGATGTGGTATTGTACTAGAACCGATATTTTATTGCCTTTTTCTTTTTTTCTTTTTTTTTTTTTTTTACCAGTAGCTAAGGGTGAACAAACCCCTGTAGAATTTATTAACCAATTATACCACTCTAGCAGCCAGGTTAGTGTTTTTGTTGTGCTGATTTGGGTCTAAAGAATCTGTCTTCTTGGTAATGAGTTATAACCAAATCAAGGTTAGTGATCGTAAGGTGTGAGCCCACTGCGTGGGTCAGAGTTCCCAACTTTTTTACCTTTTTTACTACACTGAGTTTTGAGAGATAGTTGTGAGCCACACCCAGAGTAGCCCACTACCAATTTGATATCAGCCAAAGCTTTCCCCACAGAAGACACACCAGGACTTTGTGCCACCACCCT
Organism: Anomaloglossus baeobatrachus; assembly: GCF_048569485.1. Classification (NCBI taxonomy): domain Eukaryota; kingdom Metazoa; phylum Chordata; class Amphibia; order Anura; family Aromobatidae; genus Anomaloglossus; species Anomaloglossus baeobatrachus. The sequence goes on along the minus strand of NC_134353.1, from coordinate 183,125,211 downwards.
CATTTATAGTCAGTAGATTTAGATCCAGGAATTCCTAACCTAATTCGGTATTCTCACATCGAGCACTTGCACTAACACTATTCCACCCAGTTTCAAGCACCTTTCTGTTAGTAAGATCATTTTTACAGCTTACCATACTTCTGTTCCCTCCCCGGCCAATATATATGCATCCAGAAAGTCATCACCTGGAGACTTGTCCTTCTTAGGCTGCTTTCACACATCTGGTAGGTGCAGAGCTGGCCAGTCCGGCTCTAAAACCTATGCAACGGATGCGGCGAAAAAGCCGCATCCTTTGCATACGTTTTTTAAATGTGGCCCGTCCGGTTTTTGCCGCTTGCGGCATGCTACTGAGCATGTGCAGTGGCAAAAACTGCATGCAGCGGCCGGATGCGGTTTTTGCCGCATCCAGCATCCATAGGCATTCATTGTAAAAAGCGCCGCATCGGCTGGATGCGGCGCGATGCGTTTTTTTTTTGCCGCACAAAAAAACGTGCCAGACAACGTTACATCCGGTCGCCACATCGGCTAAATCTGCCGCATGCGTCAAAAACCGGTTGGAACGCAAGCCCATGCGGCACAATGCGGCACTAATTAAAGTCTATGCAGCAAAAAACGCACCCGGCAGCAAAAAAAACTGGTTGCGTTTTTCCTGCAAAGTGCCGGATTGTGCCGCACAGGAAAAACTGGAGGTGTGAAAGTAGCCTTAGCTGCTTGCCAGACCTGGTGCGAATGCACCAAGCCAGCAAACTGCAGTGAACCATACATCGCCCGCAAGCCATAGCTTAGGAACTCCCAGCTTAGACTATTAAAATTGCCTACTCTTAATTTTTGCCAGAGCTGTATATAACTAAGAGACCACTTCCAAATTTTCAGATTTTCTGCTTTTTTTCTCTTTTTATAGGTATATTTTTGAGCAAAATGTAAATTGTTATTTTATTCTATATAAACTACTGACAACATTTCTCCGAATTTCCAAGCAATACATTTTGTATTTATTTTTTGAAAATGAGAAATGGTCAAAATAACAAAAAAATGCATTGTTTTCAGACCTCAAATAATGCAAAGTAAACAAGTTCAGAATCATTTAGAAACAACAACACTAATGTTTTAACTCGGGAGGAGTTCAGAAATCAATATTTTGTGGAATAACCATGATCTCTAATCACAGCTTTCATGCGTCTTGGCATGCTTTCCACCAGTCTTTCACACTGCTTTTGAGTGACCTTATGCCACTCCTGGTCAGTAGAATGAGGTGTACATGGGTGGAATTCAATGGACACTGGAAGCGACATGTAGAGAAGCTGATTTTTATAAAACTGTCCATTGGTCTCTTAATTTTTGCCAGAGCTGTACATGCAGTCATTGGTGTGACCCTTGCTGACCACTGAAATAACCTACACAGAATTCCGCATTCTTGTAGAGCTGTCACTGGGGTGTCTGTATGTGCCACTATTACTTATGACACTTGATGAGATCTAGACATTCATCAACAGTGTAAAATGCATGTTTCAGTTTATCCCACAGTAAACACAGGACTTTACATTAAGCTGGTGTCACACATAACGACGACGACAACGACGTCGCTGCTACGTCACCATTTTCTGTGACGTTGCAGCGACGTCCCGTCGCTGTCGCTGTGTGTGACATCCAGCAACGACCTGGCCCCTGCTGTGAGGTCGCCGGTCGTTGCTGAATGTTCAGCTTCATTTTTTGGTCGTCACTCTCCCGCTGTGACACACACATCGCTGTGTGTGACAGCGAGAGAGCGACGAAATGAAGCGATCAGGAGCCGGCACTGGCAGCTGCGGTAAGCTGTAACCAGCGTAAACATCGGGTAACCAAGGGAAGACCTTTCCCTGGTTACCCGATGTTTACGCTGGTTACCAGCCTCCGCTCTTGCTGCCAGTGCCGGCTCCTGCACTGTGACATGTGGCTGCAGTACGCATCGGGTAATTAACCCGATGTATACTGTAGCAAGGAGAGCAAGGAGCCAGCGCTAAGCAGTGCGCGCGGCTCCCTGCTCTCTGCACTGTGACATGTAGCTGCAGCACACATCGGGTTAATTAACCCGATGTGTGCTGCAGGAGAGCAAGGAGCCAGCGCTAAGCGCGGCTCCCTGCTCTCTGAACTGTGACATGTAGCTGCAGCACACATCGGGTTAATTAACCCGATGTGTGCTGCAGGAGAGCAAGGAGCCAGCGCTAAGCGCGGCTCCCTGCTCTCTGAACTGTGACATGTAGCTGCAGCACACATCGGGTTAATTAACCCGATGTGTGCTGCAGGAGAGCAAGGAGCCAGCGCTAAGCGCGGCTCCCTGCTCTCTGAACATGTAGCACAGCGACCTTATGATCGCTGCTTCTACTGTGTTTGACAGCTAAGCAGCGATCACAACAGCGACTTACAAGGTCGCTGTTACGTCACCGAAAATGGTGACGTAACAGCGACGTCGTTGTCGCTGTCGTTTAGTGTGACACCAGCTTTAGGCTTAGCCTAATTTAGGACTTGCTGCAATTGGCTTAATTAAACAAATGTTATTTTTCTAGAACAAACACTTGCCTACCTATTCTTTCTTTGCAAATTAAGCACAGCTTGTGATTTAATGGGAACCTATTTTCATTAAATTAAGACAATCTTATCTAACAAATTTACAATGATACATGAATGAGAAATCTTGATTTGTGCCAAAAGGCTTTTTTTTCTTTCCCCAGCAATTTTGTGTTTTAGATACATTACATTTTCGACATGCTTCTAGAGGTACAGTAGGTATTGACTTTTGGGAAAAAAAATGTGTATAAATTTGCACTAAAACTTGATGTGACTTTAAGGAGCACCTGAAAAAAATTGAATAAGCTTGAACTAAGCAATGTAAAGAAGCACCAGAATGATCAACCAGAATTAGATACTTTGATAAATTGCCAACATTGAGTAGTCAACCGTAAAATGCGGCAAATGTAATGTCTAAAAGTTATACGAATTGTCTCTAATTGGTTTTCCAAAAGAGAACAGCATGTTTATGTACTTTTCAGAATAACAAGTCGTAAGAGCCTATAACAAGTAAGACGTTTCCAATTCTGGGACGTCAAAAAATGTCCTGCTTTTAAGGAGACAAGTGTCCACATTCTTCTCTCCATCCCCAATGTAAGATGGATAGAGTCTTTTGGATTTACGTTTTGAAACCCTGATATAAAGTGATCTGTGCTGGTGTGTGTTTGCTGTTTTTATCACACAGACTTTTGCAATGCGTGATCATTAACATTCATCCATTATTAATGATTGCACAATTTTATTAGTTTAGAGCCATGATCATATATTACAGTGTATTGACTTGTCCTGAACTTATAACTATATGGTTGATAATTTTGTATAGGGACAATAGAGTGAACCTAAGTTTGTGAACCGCTTATAATTTTTCACTTTTCTGCATAAATTTTCCCTAAAACTAGATTTTTTTTTTTTTACAAGTCATAAAAGTAGAAAAAGAGAAGCAAATGTAACAGATGAGTTTAAAATATTAAACCGTATTTAAAATTGGTAAACTTTTTCAAGATTTAATGTTTGTGAGGTACAAAATTATGTGAATCTTTTAGGAATGTCAAATGTGAAAGTGAAATTAGTTTTCTGTTTTAAGTCAATGGGATGACAATCTAGTGTGACTAGGTGACCTGTTTTATTTAAAGAACAGGAATTTATCAAAGTATGATCTTTACAACACATTTTTAGAAGTGTATCAGCATAAACAAGAGTTTTCTATGGACCTCAGGAAAAAAAAGCTGTTGATACTCATAATACTAGAAATGATTAATAAAACAATCTAAACAATTTGGACTCCACCAGCACCAAACCATTATTACCCTTCCCAAGAGTTAAGGGTACTTTACACACTGCGACATCGCTAGCGATCTCATTAGTGATTTGAAATTCTAGATCGCAAGTGCGATCTTTCAAGATCGCACATAGCACATGCGTAAAATGACCTATCTCGAAAAATCGCACTTGCGATCTAGAATTTCAAATCGCTAATGAGATCGCTAGCGATGTCGCAGTGTGTAAAGTACCCTTTAGACCAATAAAGATTCAAGAGCGCATAATAGTCTGCGGTCACAAAGGAACCCAAGGTACTTACTAAGAATCTAAAGGACTTAAGGGTACTTTACACGCTGCGATATCAGTACCGATTTCGCTAGCAAGTGTACCCGCCCCCGTCGGTTGTGCATCACGGGCAAATCGCTGCTGCTCGTGTCGCACAACGTCGCTAACACCCGTCACACATACTTACCTGCCTAGCGACGTCGCTGTTGCCGGAGAACCGCCTCGTTTCTAAGGGGGCGGTTCGTTTGGCGTCACAGTGACGTCGCTATGCGGCCGCCCAATAGAAGCGGAGGGGCGGAGATGAGCGGAACTAACATTCCGCCCACCTCCTTCCTTCCTCATTACCGGCGGCCGCAGGTGCGATGTTGTTCCTCGTTCCTGCGGTGTCACACATAGCGATGTGTGTTGCCGCAGGAACCGACAAACAACATCGCTACTGACCAGACAACGAAAAATGGTAAGTGAACGACTTCTCACAGACAAACGATTTTTGTCTCTTCTGCGATCGTTTAAGGTCGCTCCTTGGTGTTACACGCTGCGATGTCGCTAACGGCGCCAGATGTACGTCACAAACACCGTGACCCTGACAATATATAGTTAGCGATGTCGCAGCATGTAAATGGCCCTTTACTCCCTTTAGCTTGTGAAAGGTCATGTGCACACACTGAGTATTTTGAGAGATTTCTATCTCCAGTATTTGTAGGCCAAAATCAGGAGTAGGAAATAATGCAGAAGGGGTGCATGGTTTCGATTATACTTTTCCTCTGGCTGTTCCAGTCTTGGTTTCGTGTGACAAATACTGAGGTAACAAGCTGACCAAATACTTAATACAGTATGTGCAAATGGCCTTGATATGCAAGTGTCCACAATTAGGCTATGTGCGCGCGCGCTGCGTTTTTTTTTACGCTGCGTTTTTGGATGCTAAAAACGCACCCGCAGCAAAAACGCATGTGTCTTTACTGCGTTTTGGTGCGTTTTGCTGCGTTTTTCCAATGCATTGCATTGGGGAAAAAATGCAGGAAAGAATTGACGCGCAAAACTACCGCGAAAAACGCACTCTGCGCACATAGCCTTAGGAGGGCATTGTACAACAATGGTATCCATGGCAGGATTGCAAGGAGAAAACCATTGCTCTCCAAAGGAACAAGGCTGTATTTTGTTAAAGATCACCTGGATAATCTAGGAGGCTAATTAAGCCATATTTTATGAAGAACGAGACCAGAGTAAGGCTATGTGCGCACGCTGCATTTTTTCTTGCGTTTTGGTTGCGTTCTAAACTGCACTGTCAATGACAAAATGCATGCATTTTGCTTCCCCCAGCAAGTCTATGAGAAGTCAAAATTACCATCTGCACATTGCTGTTTTTCGGCAGCGTTTGGTTTGACAAATATTTGTCAAAATTGTTGCGTAAAAAAAAGCAGCATGTCACTTTTTCATTGCGTTTTAGTTGCATTTTCCACCTATTAAAATGAATGAGGTGTGTCCAAACGCAACCAAAATATTTAGCTGTGCGTTTGCACTGCGTTTTGGTTGCATTTGGATCCGTTCTGGTAAACAAAAACGCAGGTCTCTCGGTCTCTCTCTCTGTCAGTCTTGGTCTCTCTCTCTCTGTCGGTCTCTCCCTCTCCCTCCTTCATACTCACCAATCACCGGCATGGCTGTCACACACTGCTTCTGTTGCCTCTCCTGCTTCTGAAAGTGCTTGATGCTCATTAGGGTAATCTCATATTCACTTTACTCGCTTTTTAGGCTAATCTCATATTCACTTCACTCGCTTATTAGGCTCATCTCATATTCACTGCTTCCCCCGCCCACCGACACCTATGATTGGTTGAGTCACACGCCCCCACACTGAGTGACAGCTGTCAGACTGCAACCAATCACAGCCACCGATGGGTGGGTCTATATCGTGCAATACAATAAATAAATAATTTTAAAAAAAAAACGACTTGCGGTTCCCCCCCAATTGATACCTAGCCAAGACAAAGCTTCACAGCTTCTGGTTGGTATTCTCAGACTGGGGAGGCCTATTGTTTTTAGGCTGCTCCCCAACCTAAAAATATCATCCAGCTGCCGCCCGGAATTGACGCATCCATTAGATGCGACAGTCCCGGGACCTTACCCGGCTCATCCCGATTACCCTGGTGCCGTGGCAATTGGAGTAATAAGGAGTTAATGGCAGCCCTTAGCTGCCACTAAGTCCTAGGTTAATCAGGTGAGTCCTTCACCTGTGACCGCAAATCAGGCTACGACACACAAATAGCCGTGCAATGAGAATGAACTCGGGTGAAACTCTGATGTCACAGCTGCGGGCCCCGCACTACTGCCTGTGTCGTGGCAATGATCTCAGAGGTTCACCAGAGTTCATTCTCATCGCATGCCTCTGTCTCTGTCTGCTGTCAGCGGGCAGTCATGCTATCTATTCTTTCTATCTATTTTTTTTCTATCAAACCCTATCCTATCATATTTTATTTCTCCTTTAAAAACACACTGTCCAAAACACAGCCCAAATGCAGGGAAAACGCATTGAAAACGCATGCGTTTTTACCACGTGTTTTTTTTTTTTTTTGGTAAACGCAGTGTTTACATTTGTCAAGAGTCTGCCAGAGGGTGCATTTTTGTTGTCAAACCAAAACGCAGCGTGCGGACATAGCCTAAAGTTGTTTGGTTTAAATGAGAAGCATTATCTTTAGAGAGAGGATAAAATACTGCATTAAAATCACATACCATCAGTAAAACATGGTGATGTCATGGCTACTGCCTGCTTTTCTACATGTGGGCCAGTTCAGCTTGGCATGATGGAAAAATGAATTCTGAATTTTATCAGCAAAAATTCTAATGAGAATGTGGATCATGAAAGAAGACCGTGACCCAAAGCATTGAAGCCGTTCTACACATGAATGGTTACAGAAGAATAACATTTTGGAATGGCCAAGTCAAAGTCTTCACCTTAATCCCATAGAAATGTTGTTGCAGTGCCTGAAGTAAGCAGTTTATGGGAGAAAACGTACCAATATAACAGAGATGTAGTTATTTTGTAGGAAAGAATGGGCTAAAATTTCTCCATGCCGATTTTCAGGACTAATCAACAATTACTGGACATGTTTAGATGCAGTTACTGCTGTATAAGGGGGTCACTTCACCTACTCCTGTCACTTATAGACATGCAAAATCAAATCATTTTCCTCATTTACAAAATTACAGTCTAGTAGTTTTGACTTGGTTATTTGATTTTGTTCTCTTTTATCTACTTTTAAGAGTTGTGAAAATCTGATTTAGTTTTAGATCAAAATTTTTCATTTTTCTGCATTAAAATTTGAAGGGTTCACAAACTTTCAAGCCCCAATATAGAATACTATAGTTGTTTTCCTTCATGATCTAAGTAACCATTGCTGTGCTTGTAAAACATTTCTGAAGTTACATTGAGCTGCATTGTCGATGACTACGATGCTATGACATTACTTTGACAACATTTTTCTGCCAAAATGACCACAACAGGACGGTGGTATAAAGTTAAAGTATTTCCAAATCATTGTGCAAAAAGACCTCTGCTTCACATTTTAGACAAAATTTGCCCTAAAAAATTAGAAGTCCACTTTATTATATTAATATAGTTGATGAAAGTTGTGTATAAATGGTTTCTATTTAGGTCTGTCAGCTAAGCAGCTATTGGTCAGAAATACACGCTTTGATTGATCTCGCCAAAACCTAATGCGGGCTTTACACGTTACGATCTATCGTGCGATTGCACGAGCGATCGTACCCACCCCCGTCGTTTGTGCGTCACGGGCAAATCGCTACCCGTGTCACACAAAGTCGTTAAACCCCCGTCAGACGTACTTACCTGCTGAGCGACCTCGCTGTGGGCGGCGAACATTCTCCTCCTGAAGGGGGAGGGACGTTCGGCGTCACAGCGACGTCACACAGCCGCCGGCCAATAGAAGCGGAGGGGAGGAGATGAGCGGAACGTAAACATCCCGCCCATCTCCTTCCTCACGCATAGCCGGCAGGAGCCGCGGGACGCAGGTAAGCGGTGTTCATCGTTCCCAGGGTGTCACACGGAGCAATGTGTGCTACCCCAGGTACGATGAACAACCGGCGCCATGTTAAATAAACAATTTTTTAAAACTTAGCGACGAATACACGACTCACGATTTGTGAGCGATTCTGCGTCGCTCGGAGGTGTCACACGAGACGACGTCGTGAACGATGCCGGATGTGCATCACGAAAACTGTGACCCCGACGATGCATCGCACGATAGCTCGTCTCATGTAAAGCCCATATAAGTCAGCAAAGAACAGCCTTGACTATCCTATTGCCAACCCATTTATTCATTGTATATTTCAAGGCTTCTAAACTCTTTCCTGTACATTCTGTAAGAAAATTACAGTCGCGGTAGATTTTCCTTCCTAAAATCCAAACTGTTTGAGCAAAAGCCAAGTTGAAGTTTTAGATATTTTAATTCAAAGTTTTTACATGACATTAAGGGACACATTTACCTGTGCTTTGAAAACATTGTCATAAAGCCGACAAAGGCTTTATGTAGTACAGTTCTACAGATATTTGATGTTTTTGGCTTTATCTGATTAACAAGGGAAGTTCAATTCAGGAAATATACCAGGGTGATGTTGACATGATTAAGCTATACCGCTATTCTTAGCATATTCTTGGAAGTTATAAGAATTTCTTTTCTAAGTTTCCGAGCAGAACTTGTATGGGATTTTTGTATCTAGATTTTTAAACTGAAGGTCATTTATTAGTAATGCTTTACACAAGAGAATAAATTTATTATGGGAAATGTTCAATATAGTTGTCAACACAAAGTTGCTTCATTCCATGATGTAAAATTTAAAGAGGTTCTCCACTGCTTTCAAATTGATGGCCTTTCCTTAAGGGTACTTTACACGCTGCAACATAGCTAGCGATTGCTAGCGATGTCCAGCGCGATAGCACCCGCCCCCGTCGCTCGTGCGACATTTGGTGTTTGCTGCCGTAGCGAACATTATCGCTACGGTAGCGTCACACGCACATAGCTGGTCAGCGACGTTGCTGTGACCACCGAACAATCTCTCCCTCAAGGGGGAGGTGCTTTTGGAGTCATTGCGACGTCACTGCGGCGTCACTAAGCGGCCAGCCAATAGAAGCGGAGGGGCGGAGATGAGCGGGACGTAACATCCCTCCCGCCCCCCTCCTTCCTTCTGCATTGCCGCTGGACGCAGGTAAGGAGATGTTCGTCGCTCCCGCGGTGTCACACATAGCGATGTGTGATGCCACAGGAACGACAAACAACATCGTACCGTTGGCTGCAGTGATATTAAGGAAATGAGCGACGTGTCAACGATCACCGTTTTGGAACGATTTTGCGATCGTTGATCGTCGCTCATTAGTGTTACACACTGCGATGTCGCTACCGGCGCCAGATGTGCGTCACTAACGATGTGACCCCGATGTTATATCGGTAGCGATGTCGCAGCGTGTAAAGTACCCCTTAGAATAGGTCATCAATGTCTGATCGGTCAGGATTCGACACCGTGCTGATCAGCTATTCCCTGTGCCACTGGCGGCCGCAGGCAGCCGGAAATGCTCAATCCCAGAGCTGCCCTGTCTTCTGATAGCGGCTACGACTGGGTACCTCACATCCACTTCCTATTGATTTTAATGGGAGGTGGATGTGCAGTACACACAGCTGCTCTTAGTTGACGGGACAGCCCTGGAACTGATAATTTCCGGCTACTTGCTTCTGCCGCCGGCATAAAGAACAGCTGATTGGTGGTGGTGCTAGGTGTCGGACTCCGGGTGAGCACACATGTATGATCTATCCTAAGGAAAGTATGAAGAATAGGATCTAGCTCAGCAAATATTGGGTAGGTGTATAGAGAAAATTAAAACATAAAGGGTAACTCCAGCACTCAAAAGACAAACAAAAGGTCAATTCAATTTTTTATTTGTTTTGATTTTTTGCAAAAAGGGGTGCACCTCAACCTAAGCAAAACCGATGTTTCGGCCTCTGAAAAAGCCTTCATCAAGGTTTTGCGCATAAGGCGTTGAGGTTACTAGAAAAGCAATCTGCAATATCAGATAGTAATTCGGGCGTTCATGATATGGGTAAGCTGCTACCACTTCCACCATTCCCCTGGACTTTGTCCACACAACAGGTCGACGTTATTAAGGTGCACTACTCTCCCATTACCCGCATCCATCTTGCTTATCCCGGGCATGATCTGTTTCTCCATTCTTGGGCACCTTACCCATACCACGGACGCCCCGAGTACCGTCTGATATTGCAGATTGCATTTCCAGTAACCTCAACGCCTTATATGCAAAACCCTGATGAAGGATATTTCAGAGGCTGAAATGTTGTTTTGCTTAGATTGAGGTGCACCCCTTTTTGCAGAAAATCAAAACAAATAAAAAATTGAATTGAGCTTTTGGCTGTATTTTGTGTGCTGGAGTTATTCTTTATATCTATCCTAAGGGGTGCTTCACACACAGCGAGATCGCTACTGAGATCGCTGCTGAGTCAGTTTTTGTGACCTCATTAGCGATCTCGCTGTGTGTGACACTGAACAGCGATCTGGCCCCTGCTGTGAGATCGCTGCTCGTTACACACAGCCCTGGTTCGTTTTTTTATTGTTGCTCTCCCGCTGATAAGCACACATCACTGTGTGTGACAGCGAGAGAGCAACAATCCTGAATGTGCAGGGAGCAGGAGCCGGCGTCTGACAGCCTGCGGTAAGCTGTAACCAAGGTAAACATCGGGTAACCAAGGTGGTTACCCGATATTTACCTTCGTTTCCAGCCTCTGCAGCTCTCACGCTGCCGGTGCTGGCTCCTGCTCCCTGCACACACAGCTAAGCGGTGTGCGCTGGTAACTAATGTAAACATCGGGTAACCATACCCGATGTTTACCTTAGTTACCAGTATCCGCAGCTTCCAGATGCCTGCTCTGTGCAAGCGCAGCGTCGCTTGCACGTCGCTGCTGGCTGGGGGCTGGTCACTGGTTGCTGGTGAGATCTGCCTGTTTGACAGCTCACCAGCGACCATGTAGCGATGCAGCAGCGATCCTGACCAGGTCAGATCGCTGGTCGGATCGCTGCTGCATCGCTAAAGTGTGAAGGCACCCTAAAGGCCCAGTCACACTAAACAACTTACCAGCGATCCCAACAACGATCCAACCTGATAGGGATCGCTGGTAAGTTGCTAGGAGGTTGCTGGTGAGATGTCACACTGCGACGCTCCAGCGATCCCAGCAGCAACCTGACCTGGCAGGGATCGCTGGAGCGTGGCTACACGAGTTGCTGGTGAGCTCACCAGCAACCAGTGTCCCAGCCCCCAGCCAGCAGCGCCGCGTGGAAGATGCTGCGCTTGGTAACTAAGGTAAATATCGGGTAACCAACCCCATATTTACCTTGGTTACCAGCGCACGCAGCTACACGTGCAGAGAGCAGGGAGCAGCGCACACCGCTTAGCGCTGGCTCCCTGCTCTCCTAATTACAGCACACATCGGGTTAATTACCCGATGTGTACTGCAGCTAAATGTGCACAGAGCAGGGAGAAGCGCACAATGCTTAGCGCTGGCTCCCTGCTCTCCTAGCTACAGTACACATCGGGTTAATTACCGATGTGTACTCTGCTACACGTGCAAGAAGCAGGAGCCGGCACTGACAGTGAGAGCGGAGGAGGCTGGTAACGAAGGTAAATATCGGGTAACCAAGGACAGGGCTTCTTGGTTACCCGATGTTTACCGTGGTTACCAGTCTCCGCACAAGCCAGCTCCTGCTGCCTGCACATTTAGTTGTTGCTGTCTCGCTGTCACACACAGCGATCTGTGCTTCACAGCGGGACAGCAACAACTAAAAAATGGCCCAGGACATTCAGCAACAACCAACGACCTCACAGCAGGGGCCAGGTTGTTGCTGGATGTCACACACAGCAACATTGCTAGCAATGTCACAAAAGTTGTTAGTTAGCAGCGATGTTGCTAGCGATGTTGCTTAGTGTGACGGGGCCTTAAGGATAGGTAATCATTGTAAAAGTAGTGGACAACCTCTTTAGTATTGGCTTTACCTACTGTGTTAATGACAATGAAACACTGTTTACGGCAATTTAGTGGCTACAATTCTGGGAATAGGAAGCCTCCTTCTATATATGCAGTTGTCCAGATTGCAATCATTAAGTCACTTTGTATGGTATTAGAACACAATTCACATTGTCAGACCATGCTGTTAAGACTATAAAAGTCACTTTATAGTTCACGCTAAGCGGCAGAGATGGACAGCTTTATTGGTTCAGTTGAAAAAGATAAATCCCTTCTACAATAAATTTATCTTGAGTACATTAAAAGATAGAAGAGGACAAGACAATTGGATTGCTGATATTCACACAAATACTTTAGGTGTTGAGCTATTTCCACTTTCATACACACAATTCTCCTGTTTATAGTGTGTTTCATAGCTCGTGTTTATTTTTTTTGCACTGCTTTGTGTTATTACTTTGTTCTATACAAAGTTCTTGTTATGGGAAATATATAAATCCAAATATATAAAGATAGTGGACAGAAACTGCTTATTTCAACTGGTTCCCATGTCTATGGGTACTTGACTGTCACCTGATGGCAGATGGAGCCTGGGGTTCTGGCATGTTTGTTTTTTCCCTCCATTCTTGGTTGAGTGAGCATTGGGTTATGAGCTAAAGTATATCTTCTAGCCAAGTTCATGTAAAACACCATCTTTTCTTATTAATATGAAGTGGTGCAGAATGTATTCTTATTTTATATATTGTTATATGTATTATAGTGTTGTTCTAAGACCTTGGAATTATTTTTCCCATGGAATATAATATATAATGTAATAAATATCAATATCTCACCTTCTGTATCCTCCCCTCGACCCCGTAGACCGATCCCTCTCGGGCAGGGTCCTCTGCTCTCCTCTACTTTACTTGTCTGTGCCTTGTATTGTTCATAGTTATTTTACATTTTTTTATTATGTATAGCCCTTTTCACATGTAAAGCGTCATGGAATAATATATCGGGCAGCATGGTGGCTTAGAGGTTAGTGTTGTTGCTTTGTAGTGCTGGAGTCTAAGGTACCGTCACGCTAAGCGACGCTCCAGCGATCCCACCAGCAACCTGACCTGGCAGCGTTGCTACACAGGTTGCTGGTGAGCTGTCACACAGGCAGATCTCACCAGCAACCAGTGACCAGCCCCCAGCCAGCAGCGACACGTGGAAGCGATGCTGCGCTTGGTAACTAAGGTAAATATCGGGTAACCAACCCGATATTTACCTTGGTTATCAGCGTACACCACTTAGCGCTGGCTCCCTGCACTCCTAGCCAGAGTACACATAGCCAGACTACACATCGGGTAATTAACCCTATGTGTTCAAGGACAGGGAGCCGGCACTGACAGCGTGAGAGCGGCGGACGATGGTAACGAAGGTAAATATTGGGTAACCAAGGAAAGGGCTTCTTGGTTACCTGATATTTACCTTTGTTACCAGCATCTGCAGAAGCTGGCTCCCTGCTCACTGCACATTCAGTTGTTGCTCTCTCGCTGTCACACACAGCAATGTGTGCTTCACAGCAGGAGAGCAACAACTAAAAAATGGTCCAGGACATTCAGCAACAACCGGTGACCTCACAGCAGGGGCCAGGTTGTTGCTGGATGTCACACACAGCAACATCGCTAGCAACATCGCTGTTACGTCACAAAAGTCGCGCCTCAGCAGCGATGTTGCTACCGATGTTGCTTATTGAGACGTGGCCTTTAGGTTCAAATTCCACCAAGGAGAACATCTATGAGAAGTTTGTATGTTATCCTTGTGTTTGTGTGAGTTTCCTCCAGGTACTCTGGTTTCCGCCATTCTTCCAAGACAGAGTGATAGGGAATTTAGATAGTAGAAGCAAAGTCTTTGCCATGGAACATGATGGAGCTATAAAAGTTTGTAAAGTAAATAATTGTTCATTTCTAAGGATCATGAATCAAAATTCTTAAATTGCTTGTTTCATGATTATCTTGCTGTCTAAATGCTCATTCATTGGGTGAAATTATCTCTTATGGAGCATAAAGGATTGTTGCCCTTGGAGGCGTCCTGTCCATATAGCTATTGGACTGTGAATGGCTATTATACTGTTCTTTCACAGGAGCCATCTTCTACCTGTGTCCGCTAGTGTATGAGTGTGTATGTGTATGTACGGGATATATAAAATGTGCATGTCTATATTGTCTATATTGATTTTATAATAGTGCATAATTGGTTTTGGTCTGCTAAGTAGTCAAACGACCACCAGTTATTTACGTTTTACTGATTGGCCGTCATGTAGAGCCACCGATCGGCCTGTGGAAATGGATCTTCAGATAATACAAGATGTATTGTGTGGTGCAAGTTTTGACTTCATCTGATGAGTCCGCTCCTCGGTATATTTTACTAGTGAGTGAACCTTAGGTTTAGTGCTTCTAATCCATATTGTGCAGAAAACCCAACTGGATATATGTCGTTTACCATAAGACTCAATAACTACACAAGTAGGAGTTGGGGAATTCAGGTGTTTTTTTTCCAGTGTACTATAGAAGAAAATGTTTATCCACTTAGCAACTCTTAAAGTGATCTAAGTTTACTTTGCAAAGACACTAATGAAATTTGTTTATCGTTAAGGATTTTTCCAGTGTGCTGTCTTTAAGGAAATTAGCAATGTGGTAACCTCATTGTTCCTAATAAAAGGATTTATATAGATGTAAGAGGATTAGGCATTTCAGCTCCTGTCTCTAATGCTTAACCTGTGAATGCTGGGCTGGAGCCAGTGTGCCCTTTATGTAAATCTGCTGCTGTCCTGTGCTTTGATGTCTTTGGACAGTCCATCCCCATCCATAATGAATTGTTCCTCCTTCTCACCTATGTGTTTCTGTAGATGATTCAGTAGGTGAGGACTGACTTCTTGTCATTTTGTGTTTCAATAAAGCAAGGAACTATAGTATTTGAATCTGTGTAGAGAGCTCAGGATATGTATAGGAAGGTGTGTACTGTGCCATTTACCTAACAAA
This sequence comes from Anomaloglossus baeobatrachus, assembly GCF_048569485.1. Lineage (NCBI taxonomy): Eukaryota > Metazoa > Chordata > Amphibia > Anura > Aromobatidae > Anomaloglossus > Anomaloglossus baeobatrachus. The sequence continues at coordinate 183,110,078 of NC_134353.1, read as the reverse complement.
GAACCCGCTTTCTCATACATGTGTTATGGGCACTTAATAGACGAGAAGTATCCAGCTTGTAGGGTTGACAAGTGTTCTTGTAGAGACATTTATCAAGACACTAGCTCATTTGGAAATTCTGAATAATTACGTGTTGGAATAAAAATAAATCTACATGACCTTAGGTTAATATTTGTTACATTTTGAGCTATTTCTCCAAAATTGACTTGAACATTTCTGATATCTGTACCAACTTGTCATAAAAAGGCACACTTGCATCCTCATGAATCTAGGCATGGATGCTTTTGCGTGGTCTGTAGTTTACCACTGAATACATACAGTTAGGTCCAGAAATATTTGGACAGTGACACAATTTTCGCGAGTTGGGCTCTGCATGCCACCACATTGGATTTGAAATGAAACCTCTACAACAGAATTCAAATGCAGATTGTAACGTTTAATTTGAAGGTTTGAACAAAAATATCTGATAGAAATTGTAGGAATTGTACACATTTCTTTACAAACACTCCACATTTTAGGAGGTCAAAAGTAATTGGACAAATAAACCAAACCCAAACAAAATATTTTTATTTTCAATATTTTGTTGCGAATCCTTTGGAGGCAATCACTGCCTTAAGTCTGGAATCCATGGACATCACAAAACGCTGGGTTTCCTCCTTCTTAATGCTTTGCCAGGCCTTTACAGCCGCAGCCTTCAGGTCTTGCTTGTTTGTGGGTCTTTCCGTCTTAAGTCTGGATTTGAGCAAGTGAAATGCATGCTCAATTGGGTTAAGATCTGGTGATTGACTTGGCCATTGCAGAATGTTCCACTTTTTTGCACTCATGAACTCCTGGGTAGCTTTGGCTGTATGCTTGGGGTCATTGTTCATCTGTACTATGAAGCGCCGTCCGATCAACATTTGGCTGAATCTGGGCTGAAAGTATATCCCGGTACACTTCAGAATTCATCCGGCTACTCTTGTCTGCTGTTATGTCATCAATAAACACAAGTGAGCCAGTGCCATTGAAAGCCATGCATGCCCATGCCATCACGTTGCCTCCACCATGTTTTACAGAGGATGTGGTGTGCCTTGGATCATGTGCCGTTCCCTTTCTTCTCCAAACTTTTTTCTTCCCATCATTCTGGTACAGTTTGATCTTTGTCTCATCTGTCCATAGAATACTTTTCCAGAACTGAGCTGGCTTCATGAGGTGTTTTTCAGCAAATTTAACTCTGGCCTGTCTATTTTTGGAATTGATGAATGGTTTGCATCTAGATGTGAACCCTTTGTATTTACTTTCATGGAGTCTTCTCTTTACTGTTGACTTAGAGACAGATACACCTACTTCACTGAGAGTGTTCTGGACTTCAGTTGATGTTGTGACCGGGTTCTTCTTCACCAAAGAAAGTATGCGGCGATCATCCACCACTGTTGTCATCCGTGGACGCCCAGGCCTTTTTGAGTTCCCAGGCTCACCAGTCAATTCCTTTTTTCTCAGAATGTACCCGACTGTTGATTTTGCTACTCCAAGCATGTCTGCTATCTCTCTGATGGATTTTTTCTTTTTTTTCAGCCTCAGGATGTTCTGCTTCACCTCAATTGAGAGTTCCTTAGACCGCATGTTGTCTGGTCACAGCAACAGCTTCCAAATGCAAAACCACACACCTGTAATCAACCCCAGACCTTTTAACTATTTCATTGATTACAGGTTAACGAGGGAGATGCCTTCAAAGTTAATTGCAGCCCTTAGAGTCCCTTGTCCAATTACTTTTGGTCCCTTGAAAAAGAGGAGGCTATGCATTACAGAGCTATGATTCCTAAACCCTTTCTCCGATTTGCATGTGAAAACTCTTATATTGCAGCTGGGAGTGTGCACTGTCAGCCCATATTATATATATAATTGCATTTCTGAACATGTTTTTGTAAACAGCTAAAATAACAAAACTTGTGTCACTGTCCAAATATTTCTGGACCTAACTGTAGCTAATCTATACTCCACCTTTTTATAATTGTCGTAGTGTTTGCTTTCTAGGCATTACCTGTTAATTGGTTTGCGCTTGCCATAACAAACTGCTGCTGAATCAGCTGTCTATCTAGTAGTTGAGAACCACCATGACCCCACAGCATTTGCTTACAAATTACTAGGTGAGAACAGGATGGTTTCCAGTTATACTTCATTAGGCATATACCGAAGGAATTTTCTGTTTTATCTAAATTACACTCTTCAAAGGAAACCTGTCACCTGGTTTTCCCTCCTATAAGAAACGGTCTTCACCAGTGAGCTCTTATACACAGCATGCTAGAATACTGTATATAAAAGCCCAGGCCGCTCTGTATAACATAAAAAAGACCTTTATTATACTCGCCTAGGGGGCGGTCCTGTCTGATGTGCCTCGATGGTCTCAATCCAGCGCCTCCTCTTTTCTTGCGATCGCCATCCTCTTTCAATGCATTGTACGTCATCTACACAGTATCCTCCATTGCGCTTCTGCGCACGCACACTTCTCTCTGCCCTGCCAAGGACAGACCATAGTACTGTAATGCACAGACGTGAGAAAGGTTAAAGAACGTCTGTGCATGCGCACTGCAGTACTTTGAGCTGCTCTCAGCAGGGAGAAAAGAAGTGTGTGCGTGCAGGAGCGCAATGGAGGACTCTGTGTGGATGGCATTGGACATGTCATCCACACAGAGCTGGGAAGTAGGATGGCGATAGAAGGAAGATAGGGGGCATCGCTGGTCTCAAACCAGTGCCTATCAGACCCAACCGGTGAGTATAATAAGGTTTTTTTTTTACGCTATACAGAGCGGACTGGACACTTATATACAGTATTCTAGAATGCTGTATATAAGGGCTCACTGGTGGTGACTGCAGTTTATATGGGAAAAACCTGATGAGAGATTCCCTTTTAAATGCAAGATTTCTATGTTTTCGGACCAGGCATACACTACAGAATGCATTTGCAGCACCCGAGGCATGAAACAACCAATGATTAGTAGTAATTTACCGATCAGTGACCGTTTAAGAGCCAGGCAGGCTACTCTTCGGTGCACACTAAACAGCGCACATAGGCTTCCATTCTTATCAGCAGCACAAGGCATGGCCATGAACAATGATCTGCACAAAAGATCGTTTCACCTGACAAATGAGTGTTCTACGGTAGATCGTTGGGTGAGTTTCCAACCTGTTTATAAACTGCGAGCTTATCGTTTCTTGGGAGCACTCTTTGACGATAAACTATAAAAAGACCTTAAGCTATGGTATGATTACAATGTAGTGGTACTTTTTTCCCATGGAGCTTTGCCTATAAGACTCCATACTCTGCTTGTCTTTTTCAGGAGCGATCCCCCCATCGTATATTTTATACATTCCTAAACTGATGACTTACTGCTTGCCAAACCTATAACTTGATGATAAAAAAAGTGTTGTGCACCTGACTCACATGTAGTCGTCAAATTGCTTTACTTTCTATGCTATTGAATTGGATAATACTGGCTGGTAAATACCATTGCCTTTTTGTTATTTCTATATGCCCGATCTTTAGGCCTCATGTATCACACTGGCTTCATGACTTTATATATATTTAATGCAATGCTCAAGGTGTTTCAGAAATCAATCAAATGGAATGAAACCAGTTTAAATGCCGCACTAGAAACCACAGATGCTGTAGATAAAAAGATTTTCTTTATTTCACAATTCTACGCGTTTCAAAGGCATCTCCGCCTCCTTCTTCAGGAACAAAAATCATAATAAAAATATGGCCAACAGAACCTATATATAGGGAAACAGATAGCCACATGGGATTTAAACTGGTTTCATTCCATTTGATTTATTTATTAACTGCTCCCCGGGGCCGCTGCTAAACCACTATAATCACTCACATGCGACCATAGGGTGTTGTGACTGGCACAACCCTACCAGGTGAGTGTACCTCTTTCTGTCTCTCTACCCTCATACCGGGTAAGACCCTATTGCACTTTTTTCCCCTACAGCTTTACAAGGTGTTTCAGAGAAAAACTTAGTTTAAAAGTCACCGGGGACCAAGTCGCATGGGATTCTTGTCTAGTCTAGACTAGTCCAGACTAGTTTCAGAGTTAACATCTAGACTAGACCAGACTTGTTGCAGAGTTAAACATATATATGGCTCATATAATGCAGCCAGTGTTTGATACTTCCAGCCCGTGGATTGAATAGCATATATCACGTCAGGTTCCCTTTAAACAGTGATATGTTTTATTTGCACATTACATTTTTTTTCCTGCTGTGTGGATGAAGTTGATGATCAGGTCCGTATTCTACCCATATTTCGATAATGTTTTAAGCGGTCTGAAAGGATGTTGTAGATCCATTTTTTTATTTAGAAATTTGCATTTTTGTAGGCTATATAGTGACTGATTCAGCTACGTTTATTGAGTACATAGTGGCCACACACAGATTAGCAGTATATCCCGCTAAGGGTACGCTCACATGAGTGTATGACTCACACGATTATCAGATTGCATCACCCAGCGCGGCCGCACACTCTTCGGGCAGGAGCAGGTCAGCTGCATAGAAATACATGCAGCAACCTGCTCCTGTCAGGAGAGTGTGTGGCTGTGCCGGGTGTGCATACGTTCTTGTGAGCATACCCTAAAATGAACTAAATATACCAGTAATGTGCAGAAAAAAATTTCAATCACAGGGGGAAATTACAGTGGCCCCCACTCACCCACCCATATAACATAAAATGTTGACATCAGGTTTAGGTGAGGTTAATCTAATGTGTTTGGCTGCCTCTATAAAGCAAGTCTCTTCATATGCAAGTAATGCCTATCAACTGAACTTCTGTCATTGTCTAGCGCACTACTATGTCATGCTATGTACGGTGTGTGGATTCTAATGTAATACAGCCGTCAATACACATAATAAAATTCTATTAAAATTCTAAGATTAATTGCATAATGGTCCTGAAAATAATTCTCTTTGTAGTTTGTTTGCACAATATTCATATAAATTGCTTTCACTAGACAAGTTCTGCTCCAAAAAGTCCATTTGTACTGCCTTGTGGTGACAGGTTGACAACTAGATGACAAGGTGGCTCGGATTTTGCAGGAAGTGAGGATGAGGCTGAGGACACATTTTGCAGTCTGATGACTTGTGACTCTTCATAGTGCGGCCTTTTATATTATAATTTGCTGTGTGCCGGAATCCCTGTTTGTGTTTCCTGCTTATCTTTATTATACACATAAGCATGAGGACGGTTTTACAATGCAGATACACTAAATGCTGTCTGCGTTCACTCACTATCGGGAATATGATGGCTGCATTCCATGATGTTTATGAAGATTTTCATGACTTCTTAAGATTTAAGCTGCCTTGGGATTTATTCTTCACTTTGCTAAGTTCTTAGATGAACAAATTCCTACTTATACTACATTCGGACATTTGGTGTTTCATTCGTTTTACTGAATGGAGGATTCCTGATGGAGGATTCCCAAACTTCTCCAATCAAGGAAAAACTGAGTTTACTAGTTTGCAACTTGTATTTCATCGGTGTGCTGTCTGAGTTTTCCATTGACCCAATATAGAAAAAAAACAAAAAGCCAGCACCAAATTTGCACTACAGCACTAAAAATTCCAAACTGTACTTATTATAAAATTTGAGATTTTTGGCAAAATTTTGCAATTTCTTGAGCTACCCCGCCACATCACGGCAAATCTCTTTGGGGCAGTCCTACACTAAATATTTTTATATAAAATGTGCCATACGGCCTCACATATGAAAAAGTAGAACTGCTCTTAGCAACACTTACTTGGTGATTTTCAATCCCGTACCCATGATTGAGTCATGGCTGTGGGCGGGATAGGCCCAAGTAAATGCTGCATGAAGTAAATCGCCTGTGGACAGGGCATCATGACTGAATGTGAACAGCCAAAAATTGCCAAAATCAGGACAGGTGGAATACAACCAAAATTGGGGTGCACAGGCAAGGTAGGGGTCAGCCACCGACCAATTCAACAGAGAAAAAACAAAAAGCTAACACCAATGGTGCACTATAGCACTAAAAATTCCAAATTGTACTTATTATAAAATTTGAGATTTTTGGCAAAAAATTGCAATTTCTTGAGCTACCCCGCCACGTCACGGTAAATCTCTTTGGGGCAGTCCTACTCTAAAATATTTTTATATAAAATGTGGCACATGGCCTCACATATGAAAAAGTAGAACTGCTCTTAGGATCAAAATCACACATCACTGCTATCAGACATGAGTTTGTGGTATTTTTCTCATTTTTTCTTATGGATACTTGGTGTACATAAATCATGGACATATGAACAACACTTTCTACTATAAAGGTTATGTGTTCTGTCATACCTCCCAACTTTTAAAGAAGGAAAAGAGGGACAAAGTTTGCGGTGCGCGTAGCGCGCCGCGGCAAAATTTTAGGCCACGCCCCCTAACCACACCCATTTCACAGTCACGCCCATATCCACTCCCCATCCACACCCATTCAGCACAAACACGCAGGCAGCCGGCGGGCCTCCAGCACGGACACGCAGGCAGCCGGCGGGCCTCCAGCACGGACACGCAGGCAGCCGGCGGGCCTCCAGCACGGACACGCAGGCAGCCGGCGGGCCTCCAGCACGGACACGCAGGCAGCCGGCGGGCCTCCAGCACGGACACGCAGGCAGCCGGCGGGCCTCCAGCACGGACACGCAGGCAGCCGGCGGGCCTCCAGCACGGACACGCAGGCAGCCGGCGGGCCTCCAGCACGGACACGCAGGCAGCCGGCGGGCCTCCAGCACGGACACGCAGGCAGCCGGCGGGCCTCCAGCACGGACACGCAGGCAGCCGGCGGGCCTCCAGCACGGACACGCAGGCAGCCGGCGGGCCTCCAGCACGGACACGCAGGCAGCCGGCGGGCCTCCAGCACGGACACGCAGGCAGCCGGCGGGCCTCCAGCACGGACACGCAGGCAGCCGGCGGGCCTCCAGCACGGACACGCAGGCAGCCGGCGGGCCTCCAGCACGGACACGCAGGCAGCCGGCGGGCCTCCAGCACGGACACGCAGGCAGCCGGCGGGCCTCCAGCACGGACACGCAGGCAGCCACAGTGAGGCGGCCGGTCGCCTTCACAGACAGGCGGCCGGCCGCCTTCACAGACAGGCGGCGGGCCGCCCGCACAGAGAGGCGGCCAGCCGCCCGCAGAGAGAGGCGGCCGGCCGCCCACACAATGAGGCGGCGGGCCGCCCGCACAGACAGGCGGCGGGGGGCGCCCGCACAGACAGGCGGCAGGGGGGCGCCCGCACAGACAGGCGGCAGGGGGGCGCCCGCACAGACAGGCGGCGGGGGGCGCCCGCACAGACAGGCGGCAGGGGGGCGCCCGCACAGACAGGCGGCAGGGGGGCGCCCGCACAGACAGGCGGCAGGGGGGCGCCCGCACAGACAGGCGGCGGGGGGCGCCCGCACAGACAGGCGGCGGGGGGCGCCCGCACAGACAGGTGGCGGGCCGACCGCACAGACAGGCGGCCGGCCGACCGCACAGACAGGCTCCGGCCGGGGGTGAGGGGGGAGGGAGGGAAATCAGCGCTGGGGAGATTAGTTTACTGTACCAGCAGCAGCACAGGCAGCGCTCCTCTCTATGCCACGTCTACTAGGATGGTAGGAGGGAAAAGCAGGGAGGTGGAGAGAGAGTGGGTGGGCGGAGCCCGGGAGCCGGCCGTCCCGCCCGTGGCAACGGGACAAACAACGTAAAGCGTGAAAGTCCCGCTGTATCCGGGACGGTTGGGAGGTATGCAGCATGTTAGAATGTGTACATAAGATCCCGCTGGTGGTGGCCGCAGCTTATAGGCCCCAAATCTGGTGACAGGTTCCCTTTAAAGTGAACCTGTCAGGTGCAATATGCACTCAGAGCCAGGAGCAGTTCTGGGCACATATTGCTAATCCCTGCCTAACCGTCCCTGTATACACTAGCATAGATAAAGAGATCAAGAACAAATATTTTTAAAGATCTTATATCTTATGCTAATGAGCGCGGAGACTAGTCACAAGGGCGTTACTTCACTTGGCTAGTCGGCTCGCATAGCATGTTAGCATGTTATTACGCCCCTGTGTGAGTACTAACACGCTATATGAGCCGACTAGCCAAGTGAAGTAACGCCCTTGGGACTAGTCCCCGCGCTAATTAGCATAAGATATAAGCTCTTTAAAAATACTTTTTCTATAGATGCCTTTATCTATGCTAGTGTATACAGGGACAGTTAGGGAGGGATTAGCAATATACACCCAGAACTGCTCCTGGCTCTGAGTGCAGATTGCACCTGATAGGTTCCCTTTAAAGGGAACCTGTCACCAGAAATTTAGCAAAAAAAATAAAAGATTCCCCTCTGCAGCTCCTGGGATGAATTCTGGAAAGGTTCCTGTTGCTATTGTGCCCCCTTTGAGACCTAAAATAATACTTTATGAAGTCTTACCTTTTTGTATGCAAATCTGTTTTTATGGTCACGGGGGCGGGCTGCCTGGCGTCCGTTATTCCCCCTCCTGCCGTTGTACGCCGTCCCCCATTGCTCATTTCCATACATGAGGACGCCTTCCTCATGTAACTGTCCTCCTGAAGTTTTGTGCATGCCCAGTGCCACTCTCGCGGGAGTAAGCACTGTGCAAAGTGTGAACGCTTTTGAGGTGATTGCGCAGGCGCGAGATTATGGGCGGGTACTTGGTTAACGCTGTTGATGACAATCACAGCGCCGCCCATAATCTCGTGCCTGCGCAATCACCTGAAAAAGCGTTCACATGCGCAAAACTTCGGGAGGACAGTTACATGAGGAAGGCGTTCTTGTGTATGTAAATGAGCAATGGGGGACTGCGTAAAGCGGCAGGAGGGGGAATAACGGACGCCAGACAGCCCGCCCCCGTGACCATAAAAACACATTTGCATACAAAAAGGTAAGACTTCATAAAGTATTTTTGTAGGTCTCAAAGGGGGCACAATAACAACAGGAACCTTTCTAGAAGCAGCCCAGGAGCTGCAGAGGGGAATCTTTTACTTGTATTGTGAAATTTCTGCTGACATGTTCCCTTTAACTGGTAGGGGAGCCAGGATAAAGCAGAGCTGAAGCTGTTGGGAAGCTAGGACCCAGCAGCTCTGCTCCACAGGCAGGAGACCACTGATCGGTAATAGCATACCTCCCAACCGTCCCGGATACAGCGGGACAGTCCCTCTTCTGAGCCTTTGATCCCGGGTCCCGCCCGTGAGGCTGTTTATCCCGGCTCCACCCACCCACTGTAGCCCCGCCTCGCTGTTTCTCCCTTCTATTCATTACAGAGCCGAGCGCGCACCTACTCCTGTGACTGCTGCTGAGGTATGAATCACCCCCTGCAGCAGAGCGACCCCCCTGCAGCAGAGCGATCCCCCCTCCCCCAGAGCCGACCCCCCCAGTCCTGGAGCCTGCGTTTCTCTGCAGCTGTTCTCTGATTCCCCGTGTGCGGCTTCTCACTGCTGCAGACACGCGGGGAGTCAGGATGCTGAGGAGACCGTGCAATCAGCACTTATCTCCTGCAGATAGCAGTGACAATAACCTATGCAGAGTGGCATCTGCAGGCTTCTATTACCGATCAGTGGTCTCCTGCCTGTGGAGCAGAGCTGCTGGGTCCTAGCTTCCCAACAACTTCAGCTCTGCTTTATCCTGGCTCCCCTACCAGTTAAAGGGAACCTGTCAGCAGAAATTTCACAATAAAAATAAAAGATTCCCCTCTGCAGCTCCTGGGCTGCATTCTGGAAAGGTTCCTGTTGTTATTGTGCCCCCTTTGAGACCTACAAAAATACTTTATGAAGTCTTACCTTTTTGTATGCAAATGTGTTTTTATGGTCACGGGGGCGGGCTGTCTGGCGTCCGTTATTCCCCCTCCTGCCGCTTTACGCAGTCCCCCATTGCTCATTTACATACACAAGAACGCCTTCCTCATGTAATTGTCCTCCCGAAGATTTGCGCATGTGAACGCTTTTTCAGGTGATTGCGCAGGCACGAGATTATGGGCGGCGCTGTGATTGTCATCAACAGCGTTAACCAAGTACCCGCCCATAATCTCGTGCCCGCACTTTTCCCTCTGACTCCACCGTTATGCGCAAGTGCTGGCCATATGAACCATGTTACCTATTACCGCTTGCACGAGATTATGGGCGGGTACTTGGATGACTTTGCTGATGACAATCACAGCGCCGCCCATAATCTCGCGCCCATGGTAATAGGTAACGTGGTTCATATGGCCAGTGCTTGCGCATAACGGTGGAGGCAGAGTGAGAAGCGCGGGCACGAGATTATGGGCAGGTACTTGGATGACGCTGCTGATGACAATCACAGCGCCGCCCATAATCTCGCGCCCATGGTAATAGGTAACGTGGTTCATATGGCCAGTGCTTGCGCATAACGGTGGAGGCAGAGTGAGAAGCGTGGGCACGAGATTATGGGTGGGTACTTGGATGACGCTGCTGATGACAATCACAGCGCAGCCCATAATCTCGCGCCCATGGTAATAGGTAACGTGGTTCATATGGCCAGTGCTTGCGCATAACGGTGGAGGCAGAGTGAGAAGCGCGGGCACGAGATTATGGGCAGGTACTTGGATGACGCTGCTGATGACAATCACAGCGCCGCCCATAATCTCGCGCCCATGGTAATAGGTAACGTGGTTCATATGGCCAGTGCTTGCGCATAACGGTGGAGGCAGAGTGAGAAGCGCGGGCACAAGATTATGGGCAGGTACTTGGATGACGCTGCTGACAATCACAGCGCCGCCCATAATCTCGCGCCTGCGCAATCACCTCAAAAGCGTTCACACTTTGCACAGTGCTCAGTCCCGCGAGAGTGGCACTGGGCATGCACAAAACTTCAGGAGGACAGTTACATGAGGAAGGCGTCCTCATGTATGGAAATGAGCAATGGGGGACGGCGTACAGCGGCAGGAGGGGGAATAACGGACGCCAGGCAGCCCGCCCCCGTGACCATAAAAACAGATTTGCATACAAAAAGGTAAGACTTCATAAAGTATTTTTTTAGGTCTCAAGGTGGGCACAATAACAACAGGAACCTTTCCAGAATGCAGCCCAGGAGCTGCAGAGGGGAATCTTTTATTTTTTTTGCTAAATTTCTGGTGACAGTTTCCCTTTAAAGGGAACCTATCAGGTGCAATCTGCACTCAGAGCCAGGAGCAGTTCTGGGTGTATATTGCTAATCCCTGCCTAACCGTCCCTGTATACACTAGCATAGATAAAGGCATCTATAGAAAAAGTATTTTTAAAGAGCTTATATCTTATGCTAATTAGCGCGGGGACTAGTCCCAAGGGCGTTACTTCACTTGGCTAGTCGGCTCATATAGCGTGTTAGTACTCACACAGGGGCGTAATAACATGCTAACATGCTATGCGAGCCGACTAGCCAAGTGAAGTAACGCCCTTCGGACTAGTCCCCGCGCTCATTAGCATAAGATATAAGATCTTTAAAAATATTTGTTCTTGATCTCTTTATCTATGCTAGTGTATACAGGGACGGTTAGGCAGGGATTAGCAATATGTGCCCAGAACTGCTCCTGGCTCTGAGTGCATATTGCACCTGACAGGTTCACTTTAAAGGGAACCTGTCACCAGATTTGGGGCCTATAAGCTGCGGCCACCACCAGCGGGATCTTATGTACACATTCTAACATGCTGCATACCTCCCAACCGTCCCGGATACAGCGGGACTTTCACGCTTTACGTTGTTTGTCCCGTTGCCACGGGCGGGACGGCCGGCTCCCGGGCTCCGCCCACCCACTCTCTCTCCGCCTCCCTGCTTTTCCCTCCTACCATCCTAGTAGACGTGGCATAGAGAGGAGCGCTGCCTGTGCTGCTGCTGGTACAGTAAACTAATCTCCCCAGCGCTGATTTCCCTCCCTCCCCCCTCACCCCCGGCCGGAGCCTGTCTGTGCGGTCGGCCGGCCGCCTGTCTGTGCGGTCGGCCGGCCGCCTGTCTGTGCGGTCGGCCCGCCACCTGTCTGTGCGGGCGCCCCCCTGCCGCCTGTCTGTGCGGGCGCCACCCGCCGCCTGTCTGTGCGGGCGCCCCCCGCCGCCTGTCTGTGCGGGCGCCCCCCTGCCGCCTGTCTGTGCGGGCGCCCCCCTGCCGCCTGTCTGTGCGGGCGCCCCCCTGCCGCCTGTCTGTGCGGGCGCCCCCCTGCCGCCTGTCTGTGCGGGCGCCCCCCGCCGCCTGTCTGTGCGGGCGGCCCGCCGCCTCATTGTGCGGGCAGCCGGCCGCCTCTCTGTGCGGGCGGCTGGCCGCCTCTCTGTGCGGGCGGCCCGCCGCCTGTCTGTGAAGGCGGCCGGCCGCCTGTCTGTGAAGGCGACCGGCCGCCTCACTGTGCGGGCGACCGGCCGCCTCACTGTGGCTGCCTGCGTGTCCGTGCTGGAGGCCCGCCGGCTGCCTGCGTGTCCGTGCTGGAGGCCCGCCGGCTGCCTGCGTGTCCGTGCTGGAGGCCCGCCGGCTGCCTGCGTGTCCGTGCTGGAGGCCCGCCGGCTGCCTGCGTGTCCGTGCTGGAGGCCCGCCGGCTGCCTGCGTGTCCGTGCTGGAGGCCCGCCGGCTGCCTGCGTGTTTGTGCTGAATGGGTGTGGATGGGGAGTGGATATGGGCGTGACTGTGAAATGGGTGTGGTTAGGGGGCGTGGCCTAAAAATTTGCCGCGGCGCGCTACGCGCGCCGCAAACTTTGTCCCTCTTTTCCTTCTTTAAAAGTTGGGAGGTATGGTAATAGAAGCCTGCAGATGCCACTCTGCATAGGTTATTGTCACTGCTATCTGCAGGAGATAAGTGCTGATTGCACGGTCTCCTCAGCGTCCTGACTCCCCGCGTGTCTGCAGCAGTGAGAAGCCGCACACGGGGAATCAGAGAACAGCTGCAGACAAACGCAGGCTCCCGGGACTGGGGGGGTCGGCTCTGCTGCAGGGGGGGGGGGCTCTGCTGCAGGGGGGTCGCTCTGCTGCAGGGGGTGATTCATACCTCAGCAGCAGTCACAGGAGTAGGTGCGCGCTCGGCTCTGTAATGAATAGTAGAAGGGAGAAACAGCGAGGCGGGGCTACAGTGGGTGGGTGGAGCCGGGATAAACAGCCTCACGGGCGGGACCCGGGATCAAAGGCTCAGAAGAGGGACTGTCCCGCTGTATCCGGGACGGTTGGGAGGTATGGTTCTGTCCCTGTAGAACGTGGATAGAATACATGGATAACTGATGGCTGATTTTCATTTTTCTTTCTCTCGTTTTCGCAATTACAGCCAGTTATGTTTTACTCTGCAACTCTGTGACATTTCAGAGGAAACTAACTTTTCTAGTAAGCCTTGACGTGGGGGCTTGGTGGAGCCAGACATTGAAGATTAATGAAGAGGCATGCACCTCCATGCACCATGCCGGAAATCTTCAGTAAGGGACTGGAGTGAGATTTCTGGCATATGGAACGCTACAGTTTGTTAATTAGATGAGTTTGTGCCATCACACTCAAGCTGCATGATGAAAAATCGGTATGAAAATATTAAGTTACTAAATGTTGACACTACTCGGAGTCGCACCAGACCTTTGCAACTTTTCAACGTTTTTAGAACAAGATGCTGCGAAATGTTTTGGTGAATCAGGCCCTGTATCTGTCGCGGGCGGAGGAGGGGACGCTGCGCTCTCCCACTGCTCAGGTCCGGCTGCTGCTGCTGCTGCTCGGTGGTGGCTCGAGCGGTGGGCCAGATCCCGGGGACTCGAGCGGCGCTCCTTGCCCGTGAGTGAAAAGGGGTTTGGTTTTGGGGATTTATTGTCCGTGACGCCACCCACGGTTGTGGTGAGGTAGGTGACACCACCGCTGCTCTGGACGGGGATCCCGGGAGCGATGACAGGGAGCAGCTTGGATGTTGGTTCTCCCCTCCGTGGGTAGGGGGTTGGTTGTCCCGGGGCCCGGTGATGGGGTAGGGATGGATGGCAGGCGGGTTACGGGGCCTGGCGAGGTGCAGGGTCGCGGGGGCAGCGCTGTGCCGCACGGCGCGGTGATACTCACTCAGCCAATGATGTACACAAAGTCTCCGGTAAAACAAACGGCTGGATGGACAGGTCCCATGGACGGTTGCGGTGTTTCTCCTCCCGGCAGGTTGATGGTGACTGCCTTTACCTGCACCTGTGTAGTGTAGACTGTTCCAATGGGTTCCCACCGGTAACCTGCTCCTCAGCTTGAAGGTTGCTGAAGGAGCCCCTTTTGCCCGCAGGCTCTGGCTCTGGGAGCTTAAGCCTTGGCGGTGACTGTGTTTCCCTCTACCGGTTGGACTGTTGCCTTCTGTCGGGACTTGGCTGCTGGGAAACCCAGGAGGTTCCCTTCGCTAACGGATTTGACAAATTGTACGGCGACTCCTAGCCTTGTCGGGGTCCGTAAGCCCCTGCCGGATGGTGCTGGCTTCTCTTTGCGTACCGGTCCAGTACTGCCGGGCCACCGCCTGTCCACGGTCCTTACGGCTAGCTCCAATAGGCCTGTCCTGCAGACGGTCACCACCGTCTGCCAATCTTGCTGTTTGTGCCCGGGCCACACACCCGGACACGGTCAGTCTGCTCCTTTGCCACTTCACTCCAAAAACTCAACTCTTCTCCACTAAACTGGTCTCTCTTCCCTCCTCCAGGACTGTGAACTCCTCGGTGGGCGGGACCAACCGCCTGGCCCAACCCCTGGTGTGGACATCAGCCCCTGGAGGAAGGCAACAAGGATTTTGTGTTTTGGCTTTGGTGTGCCTGACCGGGGTGTAGGGTGTGTTGGTGTAGTGCTTGTGACGTCCTGGCTTGTCCAGGGCACCACATTCCCCCTTAGTAAAATGCAGACCGTCCGCGGGCTGCCCGTCCATCACCGGTTTTATTTTCACAACTGAAAAAGATAAAACGGTAAAACATAAGCATTTTTTTTCATTCTTCCCACATCGGGAGGCACATTACTTAAACGTTACTAACGGTAACGGCTTCCGCTCTCTCCCACCCAAGCAACCTGGCCCTGATGCTGCCCCTAAGCAAACGGGCAGCATCCCTTGACCCCAGTCCAACACCAAGTTGCCCGAGCGGGTTCTGTCTCTTTCAGGGGACCCGCGTCCATGGGGAACCCCTGAAACCCCCAGAGGATTGCCACCGATTGCGGTAGTGGCGGGCCTGGGCCATCACTTCCCTCCAGGCCCATCCTCCAAATCAGCCTCTCCGGAGGCGGTAACGGTTTCAAGCCATAAAACATTTATTTACATGCCACTGAGTTTGTGGTTGCCCTGCCAGTTCTCGGGCTTGTCCGTAGCAGTTTCTACGCATTGGTTGCAATTAGTCCCCACGGGGACAACAGTGCCGACAACGACCGGTTCAAAGCAGGGATGGTCAATCAGGTGATTTCTTCGGTAATCATTCACTTCTTATTATTCATTAAAACTTTTATAAACAGTACTGGTGGTCCCAACGGGGACACTTGTAACGGGACTCCGCTGCCATTACTGCTCACCTTCGGTGTCGGCTGGGGGAGGGGGCGCGGCGGACACCCGGGCCTCTTGACTGCCCCTCAACTTCGCATCCAACGCGAACCACCCCCTCCCTGCAGTGCCGGGTGTGCTGCACCAGGTCTCCCGGCATCAGGTTGCGGCCTGGGTGCTCCTCCGGCAGGTGGGTGTTGACATCCCGCCGGGCTACAAAGACTTCGGCCTCCAGTCCCGGCTCGTAGATAAAGCAAAAGCCCTGGCGGACATCATACCGCCTCACCTGCCCTTTATACAGGGGGCCCCGGACACGGAAGGTCGCTTGACGGAGACTTTCTTTTTCCCGGATCGTGCGGGCCACCAACTCTGCTTTCTTCCTCTCCCTTTCAGCGATCTCCGGGCCCAGCGGTGTCGGCTCCCTGTCCCAATACGGGACTGCTGCGATCTCCGGCGCACGGGTCGGGCCCCGCGAGACCTTCTGGACACTGCCCACCATTGGCAATCTGGGTGGAAGGTCCCGCGGTGACTTGGCCTGGGGTGCTGCTCTGCAGCGGCAACCTTAGCCGAGGTGTGGGGGATGGGCGCAGGGGTCCTCTTCCGCCGGGCCTCCTGCACGGAGCGGCCTGTCGGCTCCGTCTCAGGGGTAGTCTCCGCAGATACCTCCGGTTCAGGCTTTGGCACTTTCCACGGTAGCCGTTCTGGTCGATCACGGGCTCCGGCTGCAGGCCGATCCGCCTAGGCAGATGCGCAGGGTACCGCTACCAGTTGCGGTGGTAGCGGGCCTAGTGGCGGGGGCGCGGCGGCCAATACGGGTGGCGGGGGAAGTAGCTGGGCGAGCGGGTGTGGACCGGGTCCCTCGGCCGCGATGACCGACACACTAGGGGTACAGGGGCGTGGGTCACTCACCCTCTCTTCCGAAACTCCCTCTTCCTCGCGTCTCCGCACGGTCGCCACAACCTCCGCCATGTCGGCCTCCCACTCCTCCAGGAGGAGCTGCATTTTGACCTGCAGCCGTTGTTAGAGCTGAGCGGTCCGGATCTCCACCCACGCTGCGGTTCCAGGCGCGGGGGCTACGGTGCTGTGGGACGGCATAAACATGGCTCTGGCGGCCTCTTCCAGGAACCAGCAACAAGATGGCCGCAGGGTCTTGGCGTCCCTGCTTTTATAGCCGCGGGCTACATGCGGCCAGACGCCATCAGTCCCCCTTAGTTTTTTTCCGGTACCTCCTCTACAGGGGCGAGGCTTCGGCTTTCGCGCCTCTAATGCTCGAGGAGATGCTCGAGCGGGGACTTTTCGCGCCCAAAATGGCGGCTTCTGAAAATTTTCGGCCGGACACCTCAGACGGTCACAAGGCGCACCTCTACCCGACGGCAGAGCGGTAAGATCCTGTTCGTGACGCTAAGTTGTCGCGGGCGGAGGAGGGGACGCTGCGCTCTCCCACTGCTCGGGTCCGGCTGCTGCTGCTGGTGGTGGCTCGAGCGGTGGGCCGGATCCTGGGGACTCGAGTGGTGCTCCTTGCCCGTGAGTGAAAAGGGGTTTGGTTTTGGGGATTTATTGTCCGTGACGCCACCCACGGTTGTGGTGAGGTAGGTGACACCACCGCTGCTCTGGACAGGGATCCCGGGAGCGATGACAGGGAGCAGCTTCGATGTTGGTTCTCCCCTCTGTGGATAGGGGGTTGGTTGTCCCGGGGCCCGGTGATGGGGTAGGGATGGATGGCAGGCGGGTTACGGGGCCTGGCGAGGTGCAGGGTCGCGGGGGCAGCGCTGTGCCGCACGGCACGGTGGTACTCACTCAGCCAATGATGTACACAAAGTCTCCGGTAAAACAAACGGCTGGATGGACAGGTCCCATGGACGGCTGCGGTGTTTCTCCTCCCGGCAGGTTGATGGTGACTGCCTTTCCCTGCACCTTTGTAGTGTAGACTGTTCCAATGGGTTCCCACCGGTAACCCGCTCCCCAGCTTGAAGGTTGCTGAAGGAGCCCCTTTTGCCCGCAGTCTCTGGCCCTGGGAGCTTTAGCCTTGGCGGTGACTGTGTTTCCCTCTACCGGTTGGACTGTTGCCTTCTGTCGGGACTTGGCTGCTGGGAAACCCAGGAGGTTCCCTTCGCTAACGGATTTGACAAATTTCACGGCGACTCCTAGCCTTGTCGGGGTCCGTAAGCCCCTGCCGGATGGTGCTGGCTTCTCTTTGCATACCGGCCCGGTACCGCCGGGCCACCGCCCGTCCACATTCCTTACGGCTAGCTCCAATAGGCCTCTCATGCAGACGGTCACCACCGTCTGCCAACCTTGCTGTTTGTGCCTGGGCCACACACCCGGACACGGTCAGTCTGCTCCTTTACCACTTCACTCCAAAAACTCAACTCTTCTCCACTAAACTGGTTTCTTTTCCCGCCTCCAGGACTGTGTGAACTCCTCGGTGGGCGGGACCAAACACCTGGCCCACCCCCTAGGGTGGATATCAGCCCCTGGAGGAAGGCAACAAGGATTTTGTGTTTTGGCTTTGGTGTGCCTGACCGGGGTGTAGGGTGTGTTGGTGTAGTGCTTGTGACGTCCTGGCTTGTCCAGGGCGCCACATATCTTTTATATAATATAAAATATAATATAATATAAAATATTGCAGAGTGAAACATGCTTGACTGCAATCATTCAGCCAGGTTTTGAGTCATGCTGCCTGTGTTAAGGTCTTTCCCAAGTCATCTCTCTCATATATTTTAAAAACACTTCCCAAATTCCCTGTTGCATTGTTGTAAGTACAGCAACCACTACATCGCTGGGACCCTCAAAATCAATAATATGTTAAGCAGGATGTGAAGTAGAGGTGGATGGAGGTGCAGCATCGGTAGGTGAATGTGGACATTGAGTTATCTCAGGCACAAGCATGGTACGGGTCTAATAGTTGGTATGATTTAAAGGGGTTATCCGGCTTCTTTGACTTTTTTTTTTTATTTCCCTATTGGGCTACATTGGGGCAGGTAAGTAGATAGAAACCACTTACCTGCCCTGCTGTCAGCCCCTCTCCCCCGGCTCAGAGCGGTCATGTGACCGCTCCTGCCGCGATTTTGCTGCTTCCGGTCTTTGCACGTCTACATGGGCAGGGCCATGTTGACATGCAAATGTGGAGCAGCATGTCACCTCCCTGCTGGGCGACTACAGTGCGAGGAGTCACCGCCCCCCTTCCCTGCACCCTCCCACACATTCCCCTGCACCTCCAGTAACCTCTCCCTGCACTGCTGTGGGGTCCGTGATTTGGGGGCGGGGCCTGGCGGCAGCTGCCGTAGTGTCAGCTCCAGCACCGGGCCCCCTGCCCAAGATCGCACATTCAAATGTACCGGCATCACAGATCACCGATGCCGGTACATTTGAATGTGCTGATGAGAAGTCACTGTCCCTCCCGCTGTCTGTGCGCTCTGCAGCACAGCGGTGACGTCACTACTGTGCTGAAGAGAGCACAGACAGCGGACGAACGTGCAGGAGCGGCGGGGACCGAGGACGGGTGAGTATGTACTCCACATGTGTTCCCGATGGGGATGGGGGGGTTGCAGAGCCATGTGTGTGCGTGTGCAGAGCCATGTGTGTGCGTGTACAGTGCAGAGCCATGCGTGTGCAGAGCCATGTGTACGGTGCAGAGCCATGTGTGTACGGTGCAGAGCCATGTGTACGGTGCAGAGCCATGCATGTGCAGAGCCATGTGTACGGTGCAGAGCCATGTGTACGGTGCAGAGCCATGTGTGTACGGTGCAGAGCCATGTGTACGGTGCAGAGCCATGTGTGTACGGTGCAGAGCCATGTGTACGGTGCAGAGCCATGTGTACGGTGCAGAGCCATGTGTACGGTGCAGAGCCATGCATGTGCAGAGCCATGTGTACGGTGCAGAGCCATGTGTACGGTGCAGAGCCATGTGTACGGTGCAGAGCCATGTGTACGGTGCAGAGCCATGTGTGTACGGTGCAGAGCCATGTGTGTACGGTGCAGAGCCATGTGTACGGTGCAGAGCCATGTGTACGGTGCAGAGCCATGTGTGTACGGTGCAGAGCCATGTGTACGGTGCAGAGCCATGTGTGTACGGTGCAGAGCCATGTGTACGGTGCAGAGCCATGTGTACGGTGCAGAGCCATGTGTACGGTGCAGAGCCATGCATGTGCAGAGCCATGTGTACGGTGCAGAGCCATGTGTACGGTGCAGAGCCATGTGTACGGTGCAGAGCCATGTGTACGGTGCAGAGCCATGCGTGTGCAGAGCCATGTGTGTACGGTGCAGAGCCATGTGTGTACGGTGCAGAGCCATGTGTGTACGGTGCAGAGCCATGTGTACGGTGCAGAGCCATGTGTACGGTGCAGAGCCATGTGTACGGTGCAGAGCCATGCGTGTGCAGAGCCATGTGTACGGTGCAGAGCCATGTGTGTGCGTGTGCAGAGACATATGTGTGCGGTGCAGACCCCGATGTGAGGCTGTTATTTGCAATGCTGTAGTGATACCAGGTCAGGTGCTGGGGAAGAATATACTGACAGGGAATGTGTGCAGGGGGCGGGCAGGGGGCGAGGCTGGACACTGGGGTGGGGCTGGACACTGAGGCCGGGCGGTGCCAGCTCTGACTGAGGTTTTGCACAGGAAGTGGTCATGTTTGCTGGATCTGAATGTAAACAAGAAGCTGCAGAGAATAAAGGTATAATTCAAGAGGAACAAAAGTTAGAAAACAGAAAATAACAATGTAGGTGTGATTTATATGACAATACAGCACAGATAAACTCAAAAATTTTTGTTAAGCTAATGTCGGACAACTCCTTTAATGATAACAGCGTTGACCAAGTCACCCAACCATCATAGATGGGTGTGGACAGTAAACCAAAAGGTCCCTCAGTCGTGCTGGTGAGCATAGCATAGCTCAAATGCTTCTGGGATGACAGGTGTATTGCTAACAACTACCGAGGAATGACTGACTACTGGATAGCCATGTTTTTAGAGCTTTGCTATAAAAGCAAAATGGGTAATTTTTATTGTTTGCTTCCAAAAGGGAGCCAAAATTGTCACATTACCAGAATAAGCTTATGAGTCTTTCACCAATCAAACGTCTTCCATCTGCACATCTGACAAAGAGGAGCTTCTCTGCAGAGCCAATGCTCCCCCACCTGTCCCAGCGCTAGAGCTCCAAGTATTTGAGGCAGTAGCAAAGTTTACCTGATATATGACATATTAAATCAGATGTTTTATCTGTTGCTGTGCTAACCTGTGATGAACTCCAGTAAACATAGGCACTTCCTAAGTAATTACTTTCAGTTGATCCTTGATTATATCCATTCTCTGGCAGATACCATGTTGGACCTTTGGGTCAGCAATTTGGACCGGTGGCAAGAACGGACTCTTCTGCCCAGTGTCCAGTGTACTGTCAAAGAGGATATTTATGCCTAAGTGGATCATATTGTCCCCTGCATGGGTGGAATACCTTTCAATTGTCAAAATGAATCGCATGCAACAATGTCAGTTTTTATTGGCCTGTGGCTTATGATCAGATCGCACATAGCCTCTGGCTGCCTGTCAATTGTTCTACATGCTACACTGTCCTGCAGCCACCAATGCCAATAGCCTCTGCCAAGCTGGGTATTGATTGCCTTTATATCATATATTTGTACAGTGTTGCTTCCAATGCTTACCCTACGCAATTGGACATTTCCTTGCCTGACCCATCATATTCTATGCTGTTGCTGCCACTTGCACTGCTGATAGACAGCCATATAGCTATCCTACGTGTCCAATGTGTTCTATAGCTATATGGTTCAACTGTTAGGAACCATACTCTGTACAGGATAAATAAACCTGAAACTGTGCCCAAAAATGGGATAATTTTTGCAAGACATTTTAAGAAACCATTGCTTCTTCACTTTCAAAACAGCAATCTTGTTGTTGATCCCAGCATAGGAATACATTTTGGAAGGCTTTTGAGAAAGCTATAGCCTCTTTATTTAACAACTTGTTGCTAGTCCCCAAGTAGGGATAATTTTTGGATCACTGCTTGCAAAACATCAAAAGAGGAGAGAATTGGAAGACAATCATGCAATAGTCTTAACTGGATTAAAGGTATAAAATGGACGTGAGGACCTGGTAGGATTGTGTGACCACAACCACATAAAACGCTTAACACTGGCTGCTGCAAACCCAAGTGGATTACATGAGAAACAGATTGAAGAGAATGGGTGTGAAGAATGGTCCAGTGAAGACCATTTTTGGATGAAGACAGATCATTACTAAGGTTGTGTTTATGTTAAAGATCTTGAAAGAGTTCAGTACTGTTCTAGACCTCAGAATGTTATACATCTTTTCTGGGCAGTTGCAGTACTTGCAATTCATGGCATATCAAACTTTGGGGAAAAATTAGACAAAACTGGTGAATTCAATTTTAAAATATCCGTTCATCACTAGCTAAATGGTATGCTCAGTTGCCCACTCCGGATATCTAAATTGCTGTGATGAGTCATCATTGAGTTGAGAGATAAGCTCCCTAAAGCTGGTGTCACACACAGTGACAACGACATCGCTGCTACGTCATCATTTTCTGTGACGTTGCAGCGACGTCCCGTCGCTGTCGCTGTGTGTGACATCCAGCAACGACCTGGCCCCTGCTGTGAGGTCGCCGGTCGTTGCTGAATGTCCAGCTTCATTTTTTGGTCGTCACTCTCCCGCTGTGACACACACATCGCTGTGTGTGACAGCGAGAGAGCGACGAAATGAAGCGAGCAGGAGCCGGCACTGGCAGCTGCGGTAAGCTGTAACCAGCGTAAACATCGGGTAACCAAGGGAAGACCTTTCCCTGGTTACCCGATGTTTACGCTGGTTACCAGCCTCCGCTCTTGCTCAGTGCCGGCTCCTGCACTGTGACATGTGGCTGCAGTATGCATAGGGTAATTAACCCGATGTATACTGTAGCAAGGAGAGCAAGGAGCCAGCGCTAAGCAGTGCGCGCGGCTCCCTGCTCTCTGCACTGTGACATGTAGCTGCAGCACACATCGGGTTAATTAACCCGATGTGTACTGTAGGAGAGCAAGGAGCCAGCGCTAAGCGCGGTTCCCTACTCTCTGAACATGTAGCACAGCGACGTTATGATCGCTGCTTCTGCTGTGTTTGACAGCTAAGCAGCGATCATAACAGCGACTTACAAGGTCGCTGTTACGTCACCGAAAATGGTGACGTAACAGCGACGTCGTTGTCGCTGTCGTTTAGTGTGAACCCAGCTTTAGCCAATTGAAGATGTGCATGAGCTAACATGGGTATATATCCATATGCTTATTGATTAACAGACAAAGCTTTGTGGATCGTTTGTTTGAAAAAACAATCTGTGGAATACAACTGGATGCAGCATGGTTGGATGTTATATTTCATCAAAGTCCAATTAGTTTTATCTGTACTAATTGTATTGAAGGGAATTTGGGCAGCCACATAAGCAGAAAATTGATCAGTGAAGATGAAATGCACTGATTTTTACTTCATCACTATCTCTTTGATTGTATCAGGCATGGCACAAAAGGCAAGGATCTTTTTGAATTATTATTTTTTTTTTTAAAGGATTTTTCAGGATTAGGGATAAGTGAGCACTACCATGGTTGTAACTTGTAATTAGCAGTTTGATGCTCAGACGGGCTCAACTTGTGTACCGTGTATAATGAAAGTCTATGGGGAACTGGATTCGGAAAAAATGCTCACGTCCCCCATTGACTTCTATTATATTTGGGTATTCGAATCGCGTCCCTCTGAGCTTCAAATTGCTCATTACGAGTACCGAGTCCCCAGCATGGTAGTGCTCGCTCCTCACTATTCAGGATCTAATGTACACATGCAATGGTTGAATGACATTTCACTTGTTTGTCATTGATCGTATCTTTTTTGCTCATGTAAAAAATGGTTATGCGTCCACTTATGTAAAAATGTTTGTGATGCAGTCCTCCTAAAAGGAGAAAACATAAGTGATTGCATGAATAGTTTGTGTAATGAAAGAAAACAAAACTGCAAAGATTAACGTATAGAAATGCAATTCTTGTAAGATGACGCTGGTAATTCTGATAGCGAAGACAAGATGTATTTGTAATTGTCCATAAGTGGCCACAGTCTGCTTAATCAATTCAGGGCCCCATAGATAACTAAAAAAAATGTAGACCTGCCTCCTCCAGCGGTGCTAATCCTGCAATGCTATTCCCTTCGGATCATGTAGCAATCGAAATTTGTTTTCCCGAACGTCTACACTTACAAGATATTGACAAGCTGCAGCCGATCAGTGACCATTGATTGTTGTGACCCCTGACTACTGTAGATGATGCCAAGGTATGTGCCAGGAATAGCAGCTCTTAAGGCCCCTTTGCACACTACAACATCGCAAACGACATCACTGTAACGTCACCGGTTTTGTGACGTAATAGCGACCTCCCCAGCGACATTGCAGTGTGTGACACGCATCAGCGACCTGGCCCTTGCTGTGAAGTTGCTGATCACTACACATCTCTCAGGACTATTCTTTGGTCCTTTGTTTCCCGCTGTGCAGCATGATCGCTAGAAAGTCTCAGTGTGTAAAGGGGCCTTTACAGCGACTTTGTTAGCGACTTCCCTTTGAAAAAGCTGCTTTACAATGTCCCCAATGACTAGCTAGGTCGTTCTGCAGGTCCGTATCGCTGTTGCGTCATTTTCCAGGTTTGCCTGTTTGACAGCTCACCAGCGACTCACCAGAGACTTTGTAGCGATCCCGGCCAGGTTGGGATCGCTGGTGGGATCGCTAGAAAGTCTGTGTGTAAAGGGGCCTTAAGATTGCAAAAACTACAGAATGTGAGTAGATATATATATTTTTTTTTTTTTATGGGGCCGTGTTGTGGGTTGTCACTTTTGAGAACTTCTTTTTTAAAATGCAAGGTTTTGGGGGTTTTTTTGGCTAAAAAATATTTTTTCGCAATTGGGTTTTATTAAGAACAGGAAAAGACATGAAAGCTCTACAAACGCTTACTTAAGACTTTAAGGCTGTGTTCACACACTGCGTTTTTTACCTGCGTTTTTGGTCCGTTTTTGGTCCGTTTTTGCTGCAGAAATTTCTTGAGAAATTCTTGTAACCTTTCTGCAGACATTCCCCAGCAAAACCTATGGCAAAAAAAATTAGCTGTGCACACACTGCGTTTTTTTCTTAAGAAAATTCTTTCAGTAGATTTTCTTAAGAAAAAGAATGAGCATGTCACTTCTTTTCTGCAGCTAACTGCGTTTTTTGCCATAGATAATTGGCACAATAACGCAGGGAGCAACCAGCGGTAAAAACGCACCAAAAACGGACCGAAAACGCACCAAAAACGCACCGAAAACGCGGCAAAAACGCAGGTGCGTTTTTGGTGCGTTTTTTAACACAGGTGCACTCTTAAGAAATTTCTTAAGAAATTTCTTAAGAAAAATCATTTTTCTAGTGTGAACATAGCCTAAGGGGCTTTTCTCAGTAACAAAGATCTTGGAATAATAATAATAATTTCCAAAATTGGATGTGTTTAAAAAAATGTTCCTGTGCTGAGATAATCGTATATATGTGTCCCTGCTATATACTGTGTAATGGCCATGTCTGATGGCATTGGGACATGGTCTGTTCATACCACAGTTTGTGGGCAGGAGAGGAAGTAAAAAGTACACAAACATTACAGCATGGGATCACAAATAATTGTTTCTTTGAGGTAAAAGATTTTTCAAAAATGGGAAGGGAAACGTTTTACCTTACAAAAAGAATCAGCTGTGATCCACTGCTGTAATATCTGTATATTCTCTTTCGCATCCTCCCCGGCCCAGGAGCTGTGGTATGATTAGACCATGTTCCTGTATGGTCAGACACGGCCATTACACAGCACATAACGCCAAACATATATAAGATTTTCTCAGCACAAGAACATTTTTTAAGCACATCCAATTGTAGAATTTATCATCATTCCAAAATCTATTGATTACAATTAATTTTGTTCAACAGAAAACCCCCTTTAAGACTGAACAAGCTCATTTTTGCATTCTAAATTTATATGAAGTTAGCAATGGACAGCCCAACACGAAGGCTATAGAAAGCAAATGGTGTATTATCAGGTCATTATTCAGCAATTGTAAAAGGAGCTACCAGCAGTGGATTCTGATGATTTGCATGCCCAAAGTGCATTCATGGTGGCAAAAGATATCTCGGACAACTTAAAAATCTTTCTTTATCGAAGCTTCATAAAAACCCAGAACCAAGCTGTAGGTATATGGAAAGATGTAGTGAACTTCTGGATGACGACCATTTCATGCTTCATTGTGCTTCTACGGGTCCTGAAAGTCAGGACCCGTAGAAGCGCTGTGAAGTGCCCCTTGGTGAGTTCCCGTTCATTCATTTCTTTTGGATTGTGACATTTTGTCAATACTGACTAGAGGGTTGAGCGTGGCTGCATTCAGAAGTGTGTTGGTTACACGAGGTGGGGTGGTTAAAAGAAGCGTTGCTGGTCAGTACGGATCCGGTCTTCTCATTGTACGACCACTATTAATTACCTCATTGATAGTATGCTAAGTTGTGTAAGTGCGGGGATTTCTACCTGCGGTGCTCATGCTAGATACTGAATAAAACAAGATATTTTGGAAATGTTTCCCTTTTTTTTATCATTTGCATAGTATTAGTATGTCTGTTGATCTTATAATTTTCATAATGCCATGAACTTTTGGTGTTGCAATTTCAATAATGTTGAGGAGTGTAATAATGAGATCTATCTTATAATTTTACCTTTCATACCTTTTTTATATCAATATTTTTTATACCTTTCATATAATGTGTAGTTCAGACAATTTAGCGTCCATACTGCATTTAGTTTATAAAAAGAAATGAAGACTGTGCTGTGGCTTGTAGGTTTCTATGTTTGCCATGAACTGTATATGTGTCACTCGAAAAGTGATAGGAGCCTTGTGGCAGTTATTGCAGACTGAATATAGAGATCAAATAAACAGCAAAAACCCAAAAATTAGTCTGGGTTGCAATATCTAGGGAGGTTGGCGAAATCCAGAAAAGATATATAGTATGAAGATGAGTTGACCTGCTATATCTGACATTTCCCATGGACAAAATTAAAGGGGATGTCCACTACTTGGACAACTCCTACTAATTCCCTTTGTTCTCCCGTGCAGCCGCTATTCCAGTGATGACTGAAGTCACATTCCCGGGGCTCATGGGACCTTGTTATAACACACAGGCCTTGCGACCAATCATTGCCCGGCGTCTGTCTTCCCACCTTCGCTGACTTGCTGCTCAAATATCCGAAGGTACGTTGAAGGAAGCCAGTGCTTATTGGTCACGTGCCATAACATGTGGGTCCCAGGAACATGGCTTCAGACATCGCTGGAACTTAAACCACATCAGAAGTGAGTATAGGCTTATTTATATTTACAGGCGCGAACAAGGGGAACAAGAAGGGGTTGTCCAATTAGTGGACAACCACTTTAATGCTATGTTTGGGGCAAAAAAAATATTTTTTTTTTCTGATAACTAACATTTTTAAATTGAGCCTACAATGTATTGCAAATGTACAATCTATGAATGTATATTAGGTTGTAAAAAAAATTTCCTTAAGGAAAAAAAGATTAATTATTGTGCTTAATCTTCCTTAAGTCCATCAATTTTGATGATAATGCAATATTCTTTCTTACACCTATGCATTTTGTATTTGAGGCCTCTGAACTATTGCACTATGAACGGACATATTGGTATCAGACCTATATTATAAATCTTTCAGTTCCGCTATAGAATTTCCTTCTCTTAATTCCTAATCCCTGACTTTCTTGGGTTCCGTGGGGCATAAGGTCAAATAGGATTCATAATTTTTGGTTGTGTAACTAAAATAATCTTCTGCGGCTACACATCTTTATAATAATGACAAATGCCATGCGATTTAATCTACTGTACTAATGCTCGGTGTGAGAATGGCTCCAAGATAAATACCATGAAAATTTAACGCTGCCAGGTATTCCTGTGCATGTTATTGTAAGGAAGACATGATGTGAATTATTGGCTCTGCACTTATCTAATATCATCTTGACTATTAAAGAGCAGAATGCACATTGCCAACCTTTTGTTATCTAGTTTCCCGACAGCAGTACAGTATTATACATTGCCAAACTTGCTTACATTTTTGAAAGCGTTCACCACGGACCTGGTTATCTCTTCCTGGTAGGCTGCATCCTGCCTCTTAGCTGGAAATGTCACACACTCTTGCTCATTCATGTTTCCTTCAAAGGGATTTTCTTAAGTTGCAGATTGAAATGGTGGCTAACAAATAATTGTGGGTTTTCAGTGTAACTCAAATCTGAAGATGACAATTGTGACATTAATGAGGAGAAATGATTTTGTTTCACCTATCTGTAAAGTATTAGTTCTATGCAAGCTCAGCATGTTTTCCAATGTATTTGCTAGAGCTTGAGAGAGATTATACAATGGGTACGGAAAGTATTCAGACCCCTTAAATTTTTACTCTTGTTTCATTGCAGCCATTTGTTAAATTCAAAAAAGTTTTTTTTTTTTTCTCATTAATGTACGCTCTGCACCTGATCTTGACAGAAAAAAAACAGAAATGTCGAAATTTTTGCTAATTTATTAAACAAAAAAAACCCAGAAATATCATATGGTCATAAGTATTTAGACCCTTTACTCATTGAGTAGAAGCACCCTTTTGAGCTAGTATAGCCATGATTCTTCTTAGGAATGATGCAACAAGTTTTTCACAACTGGATTTTGGGATCCTTTGCCATTCTTCCTTGCAGATCCTCTCCAGTTCCGTCAAGTTGGATGGTAAATGTTGGTGGACAGCCTTTTTCAGATCTCTCCAGGGATGCTCAATTTGGTTTAGGTCAGGGCTCTGTCTTGGCCAGTCAAGAAAGGTCACAGAGTTGTTCTGAAGCCACTCCTTTGACCCTAAGCTGTGTGCTTAGGGACATTGTCTTGTTGGAAGGTGAACCTTCGGCCAAGTCTGAGGTCCAGCACACTCTGGAAGATGTTTTCTTCCAGGATATCTCTGTACTTGACTGCATTCATCTTTACTTCTATTGTATGCAGTTGTCCTGTCCTTGCAGCTGAAAAACAACCCCATAGCATGATGCCACCACCATGTTTCACTGATGAGATTGTATTGGACAGGTGATGAGCAGTGCCTGGTTTTGTCCACACATACCGCTTAGAATTATCACCAAAAAGTTCTATCTTCATCTCATCAGACCAGAGAATCTTATTTCTCTTAGTCTGGGAGTCCGTCATGTGTGTTTTGCAAACTCTATGTGGGCTTTCTTATGTCTTGCACTGAGGTGAGGCTTCCGTTGGGCCACTCTGCCATAACGACCTGACTGGTAGAGTGCTGCAGTGATAGTTGACTTTGTGGAACTTTCTCCCATCTCCCTACTGCATCTCTGGAGCTCAGCCAAATCTTGAGGTTCGAAACACACAAAGTCCAAAAACCTGTCAAAGTAGCCTTCAAAGAAGCAATTATATTACAAAAAGTACCCTTAGGTAAACTACCTGGGTATTTTGAAGCAACGCTAAGAAATAATGCAAATATCATAGAATAAATTCAAATATTTTTATTTTATCAATTTTTATTCAAACACAAACCACACCATAAAGGAGATCATGTTACATCCAAAACTGCCTCAGGTTAAAAAAGTTCGGCAATACATGTCCTAGTGAGCAATGTGGAGACACGGGGCTCAGTGGGCGCTCTAGTCCACTAAAACCCGCTGCCTTTAGAAAGACAGGGTGGCTCAGGGCTCATCCCAACTGAACGCCGGCCTCCTTAACCGTGGGCGTAACACTACTCAGACAACACAGGGTGAGGGAACCACAATAATTAGACTTTATTGGATCCCCAAACAATTAACAGCACATAACACATAACCAGCAAAACACACAAATGTAACCGGCAACAGAGTCTCACCCTTCCGCTGGCTCACCAGGGATTTAGAATGTCCATGCCTCACAGGTTCCAAGCTGTCTGAGGTCTGCAAAGTCTGTAACAGGTAACTGAACTGTCCCAACCTGCGTGTCCTCCTTAGGTAGTCCTGGTTTGATGATAAAATCCTGGCAGCCGGAGTCGAAATCCCTAGGCTGTGGATATGGTCTCCAACCGGGTCCGGAGTCCCTAGATTGAAGCCATAAGATATCCTGATCCTCTAGTCAGCTCCAAAGAGCTTAGACTGGATCCATCAGCATCCATCAACCACCCCTGGTGGCTTAAAGAAGTCCTTTTTATAACCACAACCTTCCACTTGGATACACTGCGTCCTCATTGATTGGTTGGACAAGATTGCTTCTCCCATTGGATGAATCTCAAGCTGCATAGACAATGTTCATTTAAATGATATATGGGTAGAAAGACTGAGGGTGTACATGTAAACTGGGAGTCACCGACTAGACAATGGCTACTAAGGTAATTACATTATCAATACACAACTACAATACAATGGTTACTGGAAATGTCTGGAGAACAATACGTCTAGCTTTCAGTGGCCAACACAATTACATTGAGTCAACAAGAGTCTTGTAAAAACAATGAGGGACTTCTCCCCCGTCTATAAACAATCTATCATGCTGTCTGGCTGGATTTTAAGAAACTTTAACCCATGAGAGTCCATGTCGTCACAAGCAATAACATCGATTTTTTAATTTTATATTAATTCATACGGTGCAACGGCTCATCATACTGACAAAAAATACACTCAACCATATAACAATATAGTGGTATAATAAATCCTAATCATCCTCAAACTTTAATTTCGTTATATGGCTTTCTTTTAGTGCTTCACCGTCTTGCTAGTTTTTATTAAATATATGAAAAAATCTGAGAATGAAATGCAAAAAATCACACTATTCCTATCTGCAGACAAATACGCAGAATTTCTTGATTTTTCCCCTAAAGAATAGCAATTTTGTCAGTGAAGTCAGTATCTACCCATTAATCCGTTTGTGAATTTTTTAAACAGCTGAATTAAACCTATAAAGCAGTGAATGGGGGCATGGGGCATTGGCATCTATATTAAAGACATATGTCTGGAAATAAAACCGGACCGCTAAGAGAAGGGTTTCAATACCACACAATCAAATGTTATATTCAAAGTACTTTTCCGGCACAAAGATCCTACTACGAGCCGATAGACAGACAGTATCTGCGATTTTACCTAAAATAAGGCATATGAAACAAATAACACACCTCTACCTGTCAATCGGCTAGTAGATCCGTAGGCACCCACAAGCCACACAAAGCAGCAATAAGTGTGGCCGTAACCAATGTAAACTCCCAATATATAACCGGCAGTACCATGCATCACTGCAAGACTCAAATGTTCAACACCACATCAATTTTCCAAATATAACATCATTATAATACTGAACGTTAGCCAAACATCAGTGAATACCTGAGCAGTGGATGACTCTCTCCTTTCCCCGAGGTACGTTTCGCGCCAGATTTTTCAAGAGGGGCATGGGATGGATCTTTGTGCCGGAAAAGTACTTTGAATATAACATTTGATTGTGTGGTATTGAAACCCTTCTCTTAGCGGTCCGGTTTTATTTCCAGACATATGTCTTTAATATAGATGCCAATGCCCCATGCCCCCATTCACTGCTTTATAGGTGAAATTCAGCTGTTTAAAAAATTCACAAACGGATTAATGGGTAGATACTGACTTCACTGACAAAATTGCTATTCTTTAGGGGAAAAATCAAGAAATTCTGCGTATTTGTCTGCAGATAGGAATAGTGTGATTTTTTGCATTTCATTCTCAGATTTTTTTCATATATTTAATAAAAACTAGCAAGACGGTGAAGCACTAAAAGAAAGCCATATAACGAAATTAAAGTTTGAGGATGATTAGGATTTATTATACCACTATATTGTTATATGGATGAGTGTATTTTTTGTCAGTATGATGAGCCGTTGCACCGTATGAATTAATATAAAATTAAAAAATCGATGTTATTGCTCACTAGGACATGTATTGCCGAACTTTTTTAACCTGAGGCAGTTTTGGATGTAACATGATCTCCTTTGTGGTGTGGTTTGTGTTTGAATAAAAAATGATAAAATAAAAATATTTGAATTTATTCTATGATATTTGCATTATTTCTTAGCGTTGCTTCAAAATACCCAGGTAGTTTACCTAAGGGTACTTTTTGTAATATAAATCTTGAGGTTCTTCTTTACCTCTCTCACCAGGGCTCTTCTCACATGATTGCTCAGTTTGGCTGGACAGCCAGGTCTAGGAAGAGTTCTGGTGGTCCCAAACTTCTTCCATTTAAGGATTATAGAGGCCACTATGCTCTTATGAACCTTGAGTACTGCAGAAATTCTTTTGTAACCTTGGCTAGATCTGTGCCTTGCCACAATTGTCTCTGAGCTCCTTGGGCAGTTCCTTTGACCTCATGATTCTCATTTGGTTGGACATGCACTGTGAGCTGTGAGGTCTTATATAGACAGGTTTTTGGTGTAAATCAAGTCCTATCAGTTTAATTAAACACAGCTGGACTCCAATGTAGAACCATCTCAAGGAGGATCACAAGGAAATGGACAGCATGTGACTTAAATATGAGTGTCTGAGCACTAGTCTGAATACTTATGACCATGTTATATTTCAGTTTTTTTTTTTTCGGATTATAAGCTGAACTTTTCCTCCCAAAAATATGAGAAGGGTCACAGGCTTACTGCGAGGAGGGGCGGTGCTCTAGGCTGCGGGCTGTGAGATAGGGGCCGCAATTCTGAAAATGTTGGCGGTGCGGGCGTCAAATAATGACACCCGGAGCTGGCGCAGCATGCAGATGGAGCTCTCGGCTCAAGATCTCATCTGCACACGTGCCGCTTTCGGCCCATTGATCTCCCTGCAAAGGACTTAAGAAAAATGGCGCCCGGAGGTGGCGCATGCACAGAGATGAGATTTTGGCTTGCCATTGAACCGAGAGCTCCATCTGTGCACGCACTGACTCTGGGTGCCATTTCTTTGAAGCCTGCACTTCTGACTGTTTCTGGATGCTCTTCCTGCCTCACAATGCCCACAACGCACATCCGGGACAGCCGCTACACCGCCAACAACATTGCCCTACTCCAGCAACACCTGTGCCTCCTGTGACACCGCTCCACCACCACTGCTGCCACCCTCAGGTAAGACACCACCAGATTGTAAGGTGAATCCCATTTTTTTTCCTTTTTTTTTTCTCTAAATTTGGGGTGCGTCTTATAATCCAGTGCGTCTTATAAAACGAAAAGTATGGTTGTTAACTATTTTGGTTAAAGAGATTTGCAGTTTTAATATAGGAATACTACAGCAATGATTAACATTTTGAGTCAATAATGCTATTTTTAAAAGGGCATGAATATATGAAAACAATTGGGCCAGATTCATCACAT
This sequence comes from Anomaloglossus baeobatrachus, assembly GCF_048569485.1. Lineage (NCBI taxonomy): Eukaryota > Metazoa > Chordata > Amphibia > Anura > Aromobatidae > Anomaloglossus > Anomaloglossus baeobatrachus. Next base: position 183,077,238 of record NC_134353.1, on the reverse strand, counting down.
ATATTTTAAGTTACCTTTTTGTCTTGTAGTATTTGTAAGTTTTATTTTTGACAAATTTTTCAAAATGGCGTGTATTAATTTTTGCGTATAATATTTTATTTATTTACTTTTTACATTTTGTTACTTTTTAGAGCAAAAAAAAGTCATATCTGCTAAGATTTCTCATAATTTGCACAAAAATTCCAGGCACACAGAAATTCACTCCTGGGGAGACAGGAATACAATTGCACAACAATTTTTCATTGGCTGTATCTGGGAAAAAAAAAATCACACCATTGACGATGATGATGATAATAATAATAATAATAATAATAATAATAATTAATATATTATTATTATGATAATAAAATGAAAGCACAAATAAAATAGATGTATATAACAGCAGTGCAAATTAAAAAAGGAATGTAGCACAAGTAAAAAATAGGTTAGAAACACCAAAAAACTACCCAAAGAATAGCTGCAAATGCTAAAATGAGTTGGGCGCAATGTTTTTAAAGACCATTTACTATTTTATATTTTAATTTCCTGCTCTTATAGACGTTGATACTTGAATAATACATGCTGACTATACAGTTTCTGTCCATTTAATGGCTGATCGTTTTTATCAGAATCTCTACTGCTCACATTGTAAAATTGCATTGTGCTGCATACAATAGACTCTCTTGTAGAAGGTCTGACTTTTGTGTAAAATCATTTAACCTCATTCTATACGCTTTGAAGCGACTAATCACATCATGGTTGGCCAGAAACCTGCATTCATCTCACCCGAATTTGTTTGCTCCACAGCTTTAACAAGAAGCCCATAGCCATCCAACGCATTCCAAGGGACAATAGCTTCTCATTAGTTTCCAATGTATAGTTGGGGGGAGATCTTGGAAAAGCTTTTGGAAGTCCATTAAAATGGTGTTCAACAAGTGTAAATGCGACCTAACCTAGCAATAATATCATGCTTCGCTTCCAAGGAAATGAATACAGCTGAAAATTTGTTAATTGCTAACTGCTGGACAGCAACATTTCCCTTTTTGCCAGATAGCGCGGCCAACAATCAGTTGCGTCTCATTACCTAGGGGGAAGAATTTTATTAACTTGAATTAATTTGTGAAGTTTATGTTTTTAAGAACATAGTTATTATTTTTGGCTTTGAAGGCTCATTACCATATGGAATTGGCTTTGGTACACGATAGATATAGGTTAGATAACGTGTGAATTTGTTTTAAGCAATATTTTATTTCAACAGTATTTGGCTCTATTCTCATCAGTGCTGCTCTCTAGACTTTTGGGTTTGCATGGCTTTTTATTAGAATGAAAACAGAAGAGTTTCTAGTCCTATTGTTGCCATTAAAATTTTTATAAAAATAACCCAAATCTGAAATGCATATCAATCATGTCAGCCATGTTTCTAATGCAGTATCCGCTATCACTGCTGTGTAGGAATTTGCAGACGCTCCACTTGTTCTCAGAATCAATGGTGGATACTGGGGTCAGCCCCCTACCAATCAGTAAAGGGAATCTATCGCCCCCTAAACTCAATTAAATCTATTTGCAGGATTATATGGGACTTAGTGCAGATAAAAATATATTTTTTTCTTTCAAATATAAAATATTTTTGCCTATTGAGATTGGAATACCCTTTAAAAGTTACCATATTTTTCGGACTATAAGACAAACTTTTTTTCCTCCAAATTTGGAAGGAAAGTGTGGGGTGCGTCTTATAGTCCGAATGTCATGTACCTGCGGGTTAGGGAGCTGTGGGGAGGCAGCAGCTGTGGAGTGGAATCACAGGAGGCAGGGAGGGTCGCAGCTGCAGGAAGCCGGCGGCTGCAGAAACCACGTGTGCCCATTGTTTAAAGGAATATTCATTAGCTGCTCCCCACCCACTTCTCTCCCCTCTCTTCAGTCAGTGACTAGAAGTGGGTGTGAGTAGCAGGAAATCAATACTTGTTTACTGTAAACAGCGGACACACGTGGGTGCTGCAGCCGCCAGCTTCCTGTAGCGGCTGGGGAGACTGTGTCCGCTGTTTAGGAAGCAGGAGCAAGGTACCGCTGCAGTCATGTCTCGCCCGGAGGAAGTGCAGATCATTGCAGTGTCCGGACCAGAGTACGGCATACCATCACAGCACAGCCCGCAGTCTCTGTGCTGAGTGCTCACATTGCTTTAGTCCTGCCTCTGCACTAGAAACAGTCTCCTGTTAACAGCAGGACCTGCAGTGATGTTTGCTGCTCTGGCCCCGCCTCTTCATTACATCACTGCAGGTCCTTGTTCAGCTATGGGAGACTTTTTGTCAAAGCTGAAAGCTTGGTGAGCATCACATCTGTAAAATGAAGGCAATAAATAAATATAGTATATAAAGGCATCGCTGTACACCTGGATGGGGTTGGATCATATACGTGTGTGTGTGTATATAATATATATCAGATCTCTCGATCTCTCGATCTCTACACATACACACATATACACACACACATATACACACACACATATATACACTGGAGGATGACACATATAAGCATGGGGAGCATATATATTCTACAATAGGCGCCATATATACCTGGAAGTGACCCAGAATGGGGGATATGCGTGGAGAATTTGGGGATATTACCTCCATAACAGTGTCAGGAGCAGACCCACCCCCCATAAGTGTGTCATGACCACATTTGTTTACTTTAATTTTTTCTATTTTTCCCCCTCTAAAACAAGGGTGCGTCTTATAGTCTGGTGCATCTTATAGTCCGAAAATTACGGTCAATAGTTAAAGGGAACATGTCAGGTGTAATATGCACCCAGAACCACGATCAGTTCTGCTTGCATATTGATATTCCCTTCCTAACTGTGCCTTAAGCTGGTGTCACACTAAACGACAGCGACAACGACGTCGCTGTTACGTCACCATTTTCGGTGACGTAACAGCGACCTTGTAAGTCGCTGTTATGATCGCTGCTTAGCTGTCAAACACAGCAGAAGCAGCGATCATAAGGTCGCTGTGCTACATGTGCAGAGAGCAGGGAGCCGCGCTTAGCGCTGGCTCCTTGCTCTCCTGCAGCACACATCGGGTTAATTAACCCGATGTGTGCTGCAGCTACATGTCACAGTTCAGAGAGCAGGGAGCCGCGCTTAGCGCTGGCTCCTTGCTCTCCTGCAGCACACATCGGGTTAATTAACCCGATGTGTGCTGCAGCTACATGTCACAGTGCAGAGAGCAGGGAGCCGCGCGCACTGCTTAGCGCTGGCTCCTTGCTCTCCTTGCTACAGTATGCATCGGGTTAATTACCCGATGCGTACTGCAGCCACATGTCACAGTGCAGGAGCCGGCACTGGCAGCAAGAGCGGAGGCTGGTAACCAGCGTAAACATCGGGTAACCAGGGAAAGGTCTTCCCTTGGTTACCCGATGTTTACGCTGGTTACAGCTTACCGCAGCTGCCAGTGCCGGCTCCTGATCGCTTCATTTCGTCGCTCTCTCGCTGTCACACACAGCGATGTGTGTGTCACAGCGGGAGAGTGACGACCAAAAAATGAAGCTGGACATTCAGCAACGACCGGCGACCTCACAGCAGGGGCCAGGTCGTTGCTGGATGTCACACACAGCGACAGCGACGGGACGTCGCTGCAACGTCACAGAAAATGGTGACGTAGCAGCGACGTCGTTGTCGTCGTCGTTATGTGTGACACCAGCTTTATACACTAGCATAGATAAAGAGATCTTTAGAAAAAGTATTTCTAAAGTTCTTTTAGCGTATGCTAATTAGCTAGGGGACTAGTCCCCTGGGCGTTGGTTCCCAGTCAGTCGGCTCCATTAACCATTAACATGTTAGTACACCCCTGTGGGTGTGCTAACATGCTAATGAATGTGCAGTGTCACAGGAAGATCTCACTCACCTCTCCATCACCATCGCGTTTGACCCTGGATTTCGGCTCAGTGCGCATGACCTCGGAGCTTTGGTCATGTGCACGATGAAGCCAGGTGTATATGTCCTGGCTTCAAACTGAAGTAGTGCGCATGACCCAAACTCCGGAGTCATGCGCACTGAGCCGAAATCCAGCGTCAGATGCGATGGTGATGGAGAGGTGAGTGAGATCATCCTGTGACGCTGCATATTCATTAGCATGTTAGCACACCTACAGGGGGTACTAACATGCTAATGGAGCCGACTGGCAAGGGGAACTAACGCCCTGGCGACTAGTCCCCTCGCTCATTAGCATACAGTAAAAGATCTTTAGAAATACTTTTTCTTAAGATCTCTTTATCTATGCTAGTGTATATAGGGACGGTTAGGCAGTGATTTATTAATATGCACCTAGAACTGCTTGTGGTTCTGAGTGCATATTGCACCTGACAGGTTCCCTTTAAATGCTTTTTTTTTTTTTTTAAATAAAAAACAAAATAAAAAAACTTTTTATCTAAATGTTACTGCTTGGCTTCATAATGTTACTGACCATAGTTTAGTATGAATATCACAATATGTTCACTTGTCAATATTTATAACCTACAGACTCCCTTTTCAAGGTTCAGAGGCCCTTTATTATTATAGCACAAGTGTGCAATTTTATCACCAAGCTCCTTTTGCACCTCTGATGTCTCCATTTATTGGAGGACTTGCTGCATCCTTTCAGTGCAATCGTTTTTTTTTTTGTCTGGGCAGTTTACATCTTCTGCATTTGTCTGTACTGTATTTGCTCACCATGTATTCCATGACGCCTTACATGTAAAAAGGTGTATACATAATATAAATAAGTACAATAATCATGAACAGTACAAGGCACAGCACAGACTGGTACAGGAGGAGAGAGGACCATGCTCACGAGGGCTCAGTCTACAGTTGATGGGTAAGGATACAGTGGGTGAGGGTAGAGCTGGTCACCTATCGGTATAGTGGGCTGAGGGTTACTGCAGGTTGTTGGATTGTTGGAAGACGTGGGTTTTCAGGTTCCATTTTGAAGGGTTCCAAGGCAAGCGAGAGTCTGATATGTTTGGGTTCTGATATGTTCCAGAATATGGTGGATGCACTGGAAAAATCTTGTATGTAATTGTGGGAAGAAGAGATTAGGGTAGAGGAGAGAAGATCTTGGGAGAATCGGTGGCTACGTGCAGGTAGATACTGGTACACTAGGTCACATATGTATGGAGGAGACAAGTTGCGGATGACGTATGTCATGGTTAGGGTTTTGAACTGGTGTCTTTGAGCAATGGGAAGCCAGTGAAGGGATTGGGAGAGTAGAGAGGCTGGGGAATAGTGGGGGGACAGGTGGATTAGATGTTCAGTAGAGTTTAGAATAGTTCCTTCCTTCTTTCTTTCAATCTTCTTCTTTTTTTTTTTTATCTAATCAGCATTCAAATTATAGGTTCACCAGAATGATTTTGATTTGAAGCAAAAACTGTTTTGTAAAACTGTTCTAGCATAAGGGGTACTTCACACACAGCGAGATCGCTACTGAGATCGCTGCTGAGTCACGTTTTTTGTGACGCAGCAGTGACCTCATTAGCGATCTCGCTGTGTGTGACACTGAGCAGCGATCTGGCCCCTGCTGTGAGATCGCTGCTCGTTACACACAGCCCTGGTTCGTTTTTTTATTGTTGCTCTCCCGCTGATACGCACACATCGCTGTGTGTGACAGCGAGAGAGCAACAATCCTGAATGTGCAGGGAGCAGGAGCCGGCATCTGACAGCCTGCGGTAAGCTGTAACCAAGGTAAATATCGGGTAACCAAAGTGGTTACCCGATATTTACCTTCGTTACCAGCTTCCGCAGCTCTCACGCTGCCAGTGCCGGCTCCTGCTCCCTGCACACGCTAAGCTAAGCGGTGTGCTCTAGTAACTAAGGTAAACATCGGGTAACTATACCCGATGTTTACCTTAGTTACCAGTGTCCGCAGCTTCCAGACGCCGGCTCCGTGCAAGCGCAGCATCGCTTGCCCATCGCTGCTGGCTGGGGGATGGTCACTGGTCGCTGGTGAGATCTGCCTGTTTGACAGCTCACTAGCGACCATGTAGCGACGCAGCAGCGATCCTGACCAGGTCAGATTGCTGGTGGGATCGCTGCTGCGTCGTTAAAGTGTGAAGGTACCCTAAAGCTGGGTTCACACACAGCGACAGCGACAACGACATCGCTGTTACGTCACCATTTTCTGTGACGTAACAGCGACCTTGTAAGTCGCTGTTATGATCGCTGCTTAGCTGTCAAACACAGCGACGCAGCAGCGATCATAACGCCGCTACATGTGCAGAGAGCAGGGAGCCGCGCACACTGCTTAGCGCTGGCTCCTTGCTCTCCTAGCTACAGTACACATCAGGTTAATTAACCCGATGTGTACTGCAGCTACATGTCACAGTGCAGAGAGCAGGGAGCCGCGCACACTGTTTAGCGCTGGCTCCTTGCTCTCCTAGCTACAGTACACATAGGGTTAATTACCCGATGCGTACTGCAGCTACATGTGCAGAGAGCAGGAGCCTGCACTAGCAGCAAGAGCGGCGGAGGCTGGTAACGAAGGTAAATATCGGGTAACCAGGGAAAGGTCTTCCCTTGGTTACCCGATGTTTACAGTGGTTACAGCTTTCCGCAGCTGCCAGACGCCGGCTCCTGCTCCCTGCTCGCTTCAGTTCGTCGCTCTCTCGCTGTCACACACAGCAATGTGTGCTTCACAGCGGGAGAGCGAAGACGAAAAAATGAAGCAGGACATTCAGCAACGAGCAACGACCTCACAACAGGGGCCAGCTCGTTGCTGGATGTCACACACAGCGACAGCGACGGGACGTCGCTGCAACGTCACAGGAAATGGTGACGTAGCAGCGACGTCGTTGTCGTCGTCGCTGTGTGTGACACCACCTTAAGTCTTTGAAACAGCTACATGTGCAAGATTACAGTACTGGCAGATAGTAAAATGTTAACTCATGGAATAACATTTGATGGCTGATAACGGTTATCATAGCTGAGTGCCTTGTCATTGCAATTAAACACCAAGTGGCTCTTGACATTTAAACTTGAAGCAAATGCAACTCTCTGAGCTCTGTTCAATTAGTGCAGCATGTAATTGATTTCTCATGCACTGTAATATGAGGCAGATGATCTTTGAATAGATTAATCCTTTTGCTTAACTTCTGTTAATTCTTCATTAGTCAATGCTTTATTTTGCATATGGATTTGTAAGGGGGTCTTCCTTATCTCAATCTGATGAAGGATTTTTCTAATGTGTTTGCTAACTTTAATGCTCTTAAAAGTAAAGACAATGGAAATGGCTAATGTTAATTCTGCATTGTGGTGCTCCGGTTTACAATTTGCTATTGTCATTAAGATTCAGTATCATTCTGGATAATTTTGGAGTGCCTTTGATATCTTGTGTTAAAATGAATAAAATCCACCCCTATTATTTTATCTAAGGGTACCTTCACACTTGGTCAGGATCGCTGCTGCATCGCTACATAGTCGCTGGTGAGCTGTCAAACAGGCAGATCTCACCAGCGACCAGTGAACAGCCCCCAGCCAGCAGCGACGTGCAAGCGACGCTGCGCTTGCACGGAGCCGCCGTCTGGAAGCTGCGGAGACTGGTAACTAAGGTAAACATCGGGTACAGTCCCAGAACTGTCGCATCTAATGTATGCGGCAATTCTGGGCGGCTGCTGACTGATATTGTTAGGCTGGGGGGCTCCCCATAACGTGGAGCTCCCCATCCTGAGAATACCAGCCTTCAGCCGTATGGCTTTATCTGGCTGGTATTAAAATAGGGGGAACCGCACGCCGGATTTTTTAATTATTTATTTATTTATTTTACTGCACAGTATAGACACGCCCACTGGCTGCTGTGATTGGTTGCAGTTAGACAGCTGTCACTCAGCGTGTGGGCGTGTCTCACTGCAACCAATCACATTTGCCGGTGGGCGGGGAAAAGCAGGGAATACGAGATTGTTTAATGGGCGGCCGGCTTTTTCAAAAAAGGAAAAGCCGCCGGAGCAGAGTGAACGCCGTGCAGCGCCAGGGATCGGGGATCGGTGAGTATGAGAGAGGGGGGGAAATCACCAGCAAATGAGGTGAGTAACGCGATCAGCTGAACTGTCACTGAGGTTACCCGTTGCCACCGCTGGATCCACCGCTGGATCCAGGTAACCTCAGTGACAGCTCAGCCGATCACACGGCTCTCTTCATTAGCTGCGTGCAGGTGACCAGAGCGGCGGTGTCTTCTGCTGCTCCTGTCACCTGCATGCAGCAGAGCTGGATGCGACGTTGGAGGACCGTGGATTACGCCGGACAAGGAGGGCTTTGTTGTGGGTAATAAATTGGTAATGAGGGAATGTGTTTGTGTTTTTTATTTCTAATAAAGGATTTTTCGGGTGTGTGTTTTTTAACTGTAATTTACAGATTAATCATGGAAGGTATCTCGGGGTGACGCCTGACATGATTAATCTTGGACTTATTGGCAGCTATGGGCTGCCATTAACTCCTTATTACCCCGATTTGCCAACGCACCAGGGCAAATCGGGAAGAGCCGGGTACGGTCCCAGATCTGTCGCATCTAATGAATGCGGAAATTCTGGGCGTCTGCTGGCTGATATTGTTAGGCTGGGGGGCTCCCCATAACGTGGGGCTCCCCATCCTGAGAATACCAGCCTGCAGCCGTATGGCTTTATCTGGCTGGTATTAAAATAGGGGGGGACCGCACGCCGGATTTTTTAATTATTTATTTATTTACACGGCACACAGAGCCGCGCGGCATTAAATGAAGTCGGGTGAAGTTCACCTGCTGTCCCCAACGACCAGCTAGTCGCTCTGCAGGTCCGGATCGCTGTTAGGTCGTTGGCCAGGTCTGCCTGTTTGACCGCTCACCAGAGACTTTGTAGCGATCCCGGCTAGGTTGAGATCGCAGGTTGGATCGCTAGAAAGTCTCAGTGTGTAAACCCAGCATAAGGCTTCTACATACATATTCTACATTACTGAAAGCGCATAAAGCTACAGCTTGCCAGGAACAGCTGGAAAACCACAGGTTGTCTAAGCCGTCTTCAGACACGCTTACATTTCAAAAGATGCCAAGTGGCTGAATAAATATAAAGCTCTTTATGCAGTAAATTCTTTTTCTGTCACTATTTGGCAAAACTATATGTGGCATTGAAAGAATATGTGCAAAGTAAGATGTATTTAGCTCAATGTTGCATGACGTTCTAGCCTCTTTTTATGGTGACCTAAAAGGTTTGTGGTGGGTGAGTTTTATATCGTTGGTAAGCTTACGTATAACTCGCTTGCTTTAGACATATTTCTGAAAGAAACCCACAATTGTAAATTTGTGGATTTCTTTTTTGAGGCTTCTTAGAGCTTTTTATTTAAAGTATAAAAAAATACACATCCCCCAAGTATTCTCAACTTCCCAATTCCATGGTACTCAAATGACCCGACAACGAAGATGTGGTGACAGGTGCAAGAGTAAAATCTTGACATCTTATTGCTGGAGGACCGTTGGGTAAGGGGAGAGGAAACACTAGGAATGTCAGGGGAATAGTTTTTTCTTTTATGATTATTTTGTATTTTTAATTTTATTGTGAATCCACGGGTACTTTGTAGAAATATCTGTAATTTTGGATTTCGGATCTCCTCCACGTTAAATTCAGTTGAGAAAACCTACAACACATTTATTTTTCCTTCAAGTTTTTATCCAAGGAAAGTTTTTATCAAAGCAGATTTCAAAATCGACACAGGAAGTCACCTTTTGTGTGAAATAGAAAAAAAAAGTAAATAAAAATGTTTGCTAATAAAATGAGGTGATAGAAACTCGTTGACATTCTGGTGTTACTGACCATTGTGGATTTTACCTGCACAAATGGGCAAACTGAAATAAGCAATATTTCCAACCAAAGGATGAGATTACGGTAAAAAATCACGATATAAATTAACATATGAATTTCAAGCCTTATGTATACCAACCAATGTAGCATTCTTGTTTATGGCTTTTTTGTTGGGGTGGACAATAATGTTTAAAATAAAAAAAAAAAAATACATTTTTTTGGCATACTTGGTTTATTGAACCATTTTAGCACATGTAGATCCAACAATAAGACTGTGCTGTAACCGCAGGTTCCTGTCCAGGCATATACAGTTAGGTCCAGAAATATTTGGACAGTGACACAAGTTTTGTTATTTTAGCTGTTTACAAAAATATGTTCAGAAATACAATTATATATATAATATGGGCTGAAAATGCACACTCCCAGCTGCAATATGAGAGTTTTCACATCAAAATCGGAGAAAGGGTTTAGGAATCATAGCTCTGTAATGCATAGCCTCCTCTTTTTCAAGGGACCAAAAGTAATTGGACAAGGGACTCTAAGGGCTGCAATTAACTCTGAAGGCATCTCCCTCGTTAACCTGTAATCAATGAAGTAGTTAAAAGGTCTGGGGTTGATTACAGGTGTGTGGTTTTGCATTTGGAAGCTGTTGCTGTGACCAGACAACATGCGGTCTAAGAAACTCTCAATTGAGGTGAAGCAGAACATCCTGAGGCTGAAAAAAAAGAAAAAATCCATCAGAGAGATAGCAGACATGCTTGGAGTACCAAAATCAACAGTCGGGTACATTCTGAGAAAAAAGGAATTGACTGGTGAGCTTGGGAACTCAAAAAGGCCTGGGCGTCCACGGATGACAACAGTGGTGGATGATCACCGCATACTTTCTTTGGTGAAGAAGAACCCGTTCACAACATCAACTGAAGTCCAGAACACTCTCAGTGAAGTAGGTGTATCTGTCTCTAAGTCAACTGTAAAGAGAAGACTCCATGAAAGTAAATACAAAGGGTTCACATCTAGATGCAAACCATTCATCAATTCCAAAAATAGACAGGCCAGAGTTAAATTTGCTGAAAAACACCTTATGAAGCCAGCTCAGTTCTGGAAAAGTATTCTATGGACAGATGAGACAAAGATCAACCTGTACCAGAATGATGGGAAGAAAAAAGTTTGGAGAAGAAAGGGAACGGCACATGATCCAAGGCACACCACATCCTCTGTAAAACATGGTGGAGGCAACGTGATGGCATGGGCATGCATGGCTTTCAATGGCACTGGGTCACTTGTGTTTCTTGATGACATAACAGCAGACAAGAGTAGCCGGATGAATTCTGAAGTGTACCGGGATATACTTTCAGCCAAATGCCGCAAAGTTGATCGGACGGCGCTTCATAGTACAGATGGACAATGACCCCAAGCATACAGCCAAAGCTACCCAGGAGTTCATGAGTGCAAAAAAGTGGAACATTCTGCAATGGCCAAGTCAATCACCAGATCTTAACCCAATTGAGCATGCATTTCACTTGCTCAAATCCAGACTTAAGACGGAAAGACCCACAAACAAGCAAGACCTGAAGGCTGCGGCTGTAAAGGCCTGGCAAAGCATTAAGAAGGAGGAAACCCAGCGTTTGGTGATGTCCATGGGTTCCAGACTTAAGGCAGTGATTGCCTCCAAAGGATTCGCAACAAAATATTGAAAATAAAAATATTTTGTTTGGGTTTGGTTTATTTGTCCAATTACTTTTGACCTCCTAAAATGTGGAGTGTTTGTAAAGAAATGTGTACAATTCCTACAATTTCTATCAGATATTTTTGTTCAAACCTTCAAATTAAACGTTACAATCTGCACTTGAATTCTGTTGTAGAGGTTACATTTCAAATCCAATGTGGTGGCATGCAGAGCCCAACTCGCGAAAATTGTGTCACTGTCCAAATATCTCTGGACCTAACTGTATTTTTGCTTACCTATTTTATTAAACCAATTTAGCAGGTATTCTCCCAATAACTTAACTGTGGGCTGCTGCCACATTTGGGAGCGATGGCGGTATACCTCCCTGACGTTTGTTGTTATGTCACTCGTACTAGACAGGTGGAAGTAATCTGCGTAACAAAAATGTAAAAAGAAATTTCACTAAATAAAGACATTTGCCTGTACTTGTCTGCACAGTGGAAAATGGAGACACCTACAAGGCACACCGATGTATGGGCGGGCTGTTTTTGTAATTTTTTTTTTTGCCTATCACATGTTCACTTCCTTGCATTGCTGGTTGATTCCATATTTTTCCAGGGTTATATAAGAATTCTTTATCTCTGGTAAGCATATTCGTTGGTAAGAAGTGGAAGATCTAATGGCATAGCGCTCATTTTAGTCACGGCAGTGAGATGTTTAATGTATCCGGGATGTCTTAAGAGTGGTGTGTGCCTTGCCACATATTTTACAGCAATCAAAGATCAGAGTTATATTTGTGGTCTAAGGTATACTACAACTTGTCATGTATTAGATGAGTTGGCATTTCCACACCTCATCGTGTTTGTGTCTTGCTCGGGCTCTAACAAAACTGATGTGAAAATGCCTTAAGTCACTAATGTTTTCTGTAACCTGTTATGTTCATAAAGTGTAGCTAGCCCTTATGTTTACATTCTGTCTATACTAGAACAGCAACAAAGTAGATTTTGATAGCTTAAGGCCCCATCACACACAACAAGATCGCTAACGAGATCGTTGCTCAGTCACAGTTTCTGTGACGCAGCAATGATCTCTCCAGCGATCTCGTTATGTGTGACCCCTACCAGCGATCAGGCCCCTGCTGTGAGATCGCTAGTCGTTGCATATTGGTCTAGACCATTTTCTTCAAAGGCGATGTCCTGCTGGACAGGACGCATCGCTGTGTTTGACACTGTGTGACAGGGTCCCGATGACAGCTGCGACCTGTATCATTACTGTGTCGTTGGTAAGGCCTGACTGTGTGACATCTCACCAGCGACCTCCCAGCGACTTACCAGCGATTCTTATCAGGACGTATCGTTGTCGGGATCGCTGGTAAGTCGTTATGTGTGACTGGGCCTTTAGACCTTTCCGTCTGAACAATCACAGTACCTTGGACAGTAAGGAGAGGATGAGTCTGAATATTGATCAAGTACGAACCTTCTGAACATCCTCTTAGCATGCTTGTTGGAAAAATTAAAGCCTATAGAAGGAGTTTAGGAAAAAACAACAACTGTCACTGTGCAGTATGTATCTTCTTCCCACAATTGGACTTAACTGTATGTTCAAATTACAAGTAGTGTACCATACAGTTATGGCTCAGGAATTGTATAGTCACAATCCATACCATTCTTAGCAGGAGCTGGTTGTGAAGAAATAATAAACTGCTGTTGTGTGTGCAGAGCTATTTCCAATCCCAGTACTTTTAATAGCAGCATTTGAGGAGTTTAAACAAGGAGAAATCACTATCTCGGACAGTCCATCGGCACCGTGATTGTAGGGTGCTGATGGGTTTCAATGGCAACCGGAGGCCTAACAATAGCCTCCATGTCATGCTATAAAACCCTGCCTGTGGAGTCAAACACTGTCAAACAGGTTAAATAATGTACTGTAGTACAATATATATCAATGTAAGTAAGTTATCAAATCCGTCTAAAGGCCCCTTTACACTAAACAACTTACCAGCGATCCCAACAACGATACAACCTGATAGGGATCGCTGGTAAGTTGCTAGGAGGTTGCTGGTGAGAGGTCACACAGTCAGACGCTCCAGCGATCCCACCAGCAACCTGACCTGGCAGGGATCGCTGGAGCATCGCTACACTGGTTGCTGGTGAGCTGTCACCAGTGACCAGCCCCCAGCCAGCAGCGACGCACTGAAGCGATGCTGCACTTGGTAACTAAGGTAAATATCGGGTAACCAACCCGATATTTACCTTGGTTACCAGCGCACGCAGCTACACGTGCAGAGAGTAGGGAGCAGCGCACACTGCTTAGCGCTGGTCCCTGCTCTCCTAGCTACAGTACACATCGGGTTAATTACCTGATGTGTGCTGTAGCTACACGTGCAGAGAGCAGGGAGCAGTGCACACTGCTTAGCGCTGGCTCCCTGCTCTCCTAGTTACAGCACACATCGGGTTAATTACCCGATGTGTGCTGTAGCTACACGTGCAGAGAGCAGGGAGCAGCGCACACTGCTTAGCGCTGGCTCCCTGCTCTCCTAGTTACAGCACACATTGAGTTAATTACCCGATGTGTGCTGTAGCTACATGTGCAGAGAGCAGGGAGCAGCGCACACTGCTTAGCGCTGGCTCCCTGCTCTCCTAGTTACAGCACACATGGGGTTAATTACCCGATGTGTACTCTGCTACACGTGCAAGGAGCAGGAGCCGGCACTGACAGTGAGAGCAGCGGAGACTGGTAACAAAGGTAAATATCGGGTAACCAAGGACAGGGCTTCTTGGTTACCCGATGTTTACTGTGGTTACCAGTGTCCGCAGAAGTCGGCTCCCGCTGCCTGCACATTTAAGTCCCCTTGACACACTAAGACATTCTAGCGATCATGCTGCACAGCGGGAAACGAAGGACCAAAGAATGGTCCTGCTAGATGTGTAGTGATCAGCAACCTCACAGCAGGGGCCAGGTCGCTGATGTGTTTCACATACTGCAATGTCGCTGGGGAGGTCGCTATTACGTCACAATGTTCAAGAGCCTTGTGAGACTAGTAAGCATTGTAAAAGAAATAACATGCCAGTTTTAATAGCAAAATGGTTTATATGGGGTAAAAAAACAAATCTTTGCAAAAATTATACATATTTTGGTACTCACGCTTATCTAACTACCAATTCTATAAAACAATATACCGTAGTTACTCATCACGCGTATTGAATGCTGTTAAAAAGAAAAACAGCAATTATGCCTAGTTTAACTCATCTAAAAAAAAATACCTAGCAATCAAGAAGTTGAATGTATTACAAAATAAAGCTCCCATTAAGCCCTGAACTCTGAAAAATCAATGTTTGTACTCTCATAATTTTACAACCAATCATAATTAAAGCTATAATCATATCGACCCACAGAATAGTTTACATGTCAATTATACTGTCCTGTGAACATACTTAAACACAACATTTTAATCAATTCCAGATTGAAAGAGAAACTTTCTCCAGTTTCAGCACATTAAACTGGCCATATCATAGAATAGTTGCTGCAGAGCTGAGTAAAACATATATATGTATTTTTTTTCATTATTTATTCTCTTCATAGCAGGGCTAATAGGTTGTAAAGTTTAGGTTATAATTTGCCCATTAACAGAAGTTTGTCTCTGGGGCGTCTACTTCTTCCCCTGCATGAAGTTGACTAATCATAAGCAGAGAGGGGAAAAAAAGAAAATTCCCTCCTCTACTCAAATTGTCTCTCCAGTAAAGGAGACAAACTCTAGCACAGCGCCACCTATTGGAAGTAGCGATCCTAAAAGTCACAAGTGGATTTTCAACAATCCTTTGCAATATGACTTAGGATATATAAGCCAGATCAGAATCCCAATTTGCAGACACGGTGTTTCGGGGTGCTTGCCCCTCGTCAGTGCAAAGTATGGGGGTGTCTGATCTGGCTCATGAGAAAGCTATGTGGGGACCACGGGGGAACACTATTCTCCTTAAGGAGACTTTGCAAGTGTTCCCCCATGGTCTCCTCTACTCACTAATCTTTGCAGCTACTGTGTAGTGATACAGCAGATCTGAGTTATGTATAATTACAAACACTTCCAGATCTCATTACATATACTTCCAGTCAGAGTGGGGGAACGGTGAGAGTGGACAGCACTGCGAGATGAGATCTGGAAGGGTTCGAAATGATACATAACTCCGCTCTGTTGTTTTCTACTCAGTAGCTGCAGAAATCAGTGAGGAGAGTAGGGTATGTTCTGCATGACACTACCTGCTTAAGAATGGTCATCATGCCGCAGAATAGTTCACGTCCCCAGAGACAAATCTATGGTAATGTTGTAGTTTAGAAGTTAAGAAATTAAAAATAAAAGCCGGTTTACTCAGCTCTGCAGTCACTATTCAATGATGTGGCCAGTTTAAAATGCTCATACTGGTGAAAGGAGCTCTCTAATGTTTTTTTTTTTTTTTATTTTATTTTATCTTAATCATGTCCACAAAAAAATAACAAAGTATATTTTATAATGGGTTAATTCACATGACAAAATAGGGACCATAAAAAGGAATGGTTGTTCTACTGACAGATATAGTTTGATCAAAAAGAGCAATATCTGTACACTATTTTTGTAGCGTATCACAAGACAAAATTAAATAATGTACTGTATTAAAACAAAAAGTCTTAACCGACTTTACCTTTTTAAAGCCTTCACGAAATGTGACATAAACTCAAAAACTTACATCATATATGTTGTGTTCCTGCCTTTGATGCAGGCTCGCATGCCAAGACCACATAGTGCCCCATAATTTAGTCAGTCATCATATGCCTCTTTTAGCCACAGGTAAATCATAGATCCGCCCGCAGCTGTTAACTAGTTAAGTCCCTCTGTCAATCTCTGACAGTAGGATTTAACACACCTCGGTAGGGGGAGGCGCATCATTCTCCGATCCCATTGGCATGCTCCTAACGTGATCGCAGGGTGCTGATGGGTTGTTATGACACCCATAGGTCAACTGATGACCCATGTGTCTATCATCACAATCCTCCTGTGAACAGCGGCTGTGAGCCACCGATCATAGCAGTGCTATATAGCGTAGTGCCAATTGGACAGTTGCCACTTCAAGTCCCCTAAGGGGACTAGTAAATATAATAAAAAGATACCAAAAACGTATTTTAAAAATAAGCGAAAAAATAGATACCCAAGTTTAAGTAATCTTTTTGCCCCATTGAAAAAACCCCCATAAAAATACAGATATTTGGTATCGCTGTGTTCAGAAATGTCTGATCTATTAAAATAAAATAAATTAATCCAAACGGTAAACAGCGTAACAAAAAAATAAAAACACCAGAACTACATTTTTTCTGGGCCACCAAAACATTGCAATAAAATGCAATCCGAGGTGATCAAGACATTGTATCTACCCATAAATGGTATCCGTAAAAATGTCAGCTCAGGACACAAAAATAAGCCCTCACACTGTCCCAGATCCAGAAAAATAAAAGCGTTACGGGTCTCTGATGGCGAAAACAGCATATATTTGTTTTCTTAAAAGTTTCCAAATTTTCTTTCACCATTTTAAATAAAAACTATACATGTTTGGTATCTGCTTATTCGTACTGACCTGGTGACTCAAATTGCTTGGTCTGTGTTACCATATAGTGAACATGGTAAATAAAAAACCTAAAAACCAATTGTGAAATTGCACTTTTTTTGCTCTTTCACCGCACTTGCAATTTTTTCCCGGTTTCCAATACTCTGTGGTAAAATTAATTATGTTATTCAATAATACGTCCTGCAAAAAACAGGCCCTCATACGGCTACATTGATGGAAAAGTAAAAAAGTCATGGCTCTTGGAATAAGGGGCGATAAAAACGAAAAGAATGCAAAATGGCCATAGTGTGAAGGGGATAATGAGGTTTTAGCATCTGCATTTAGAGCTAGTCACATAATTATGTATAATGTTTCTTTTTTTTCCTAAGGGTCCCGTCACACGTAGCGACGTACCAACGATCCCACCAGCAATCACACCTGACAGGGATCATTGGTGCATCGCTACATGGTCGCTGGTGAGCTGTCAATGAGGCAGATCTCACCAGCGACCAGCCACCAGCAACTCGTGTAATGATGCTGCGCTTGGTAACCAGAGTAAATATCGGGTAACTAAGCAAAGAGCTTTGCTTGGTTACCCGATATTTATCCTGGTTACCAGCGTACACCGCTTACAGGCTGCCAGCGCTGGCTCCCTGTATACGTAGCTAGGGTACACATCGGGTTACTAAGCAAAGCGCTTTCCTTAGTTACCCGATATTTACCCTGGCTACGTGTGCAGGGAGCCAGCGCTGGCAGCCTGTAAGCAGAGTACGCTGGTAACCAGGGAAAATATTGGGTAACCAAGCAAAGCGCTTTGCTTAGTTTCCCAATATTTACCCTGGTTACCAGCGTATGCTGCTTAGTGCTTACACAGTCGGTGCTCGTTGGTCTGAGACCAACGAGCAAAAAAAGGTCCTCATCATTTTGTAACGATCAGCGACATCACAGCAGGGGGCCGCTCGCTGCTATATGTCACACACAGCGACATAAGCTGGCAAGGTCGCTGATACGTCACAAAACCTGCGACGTTTCAGCGATCTCGCTAGCGATATCGCTATGTGTGACGGGGGCTTAATGGTATATGACCATGCCTTCTTGAGTTTCAAAAACTAATTTTCATTTTTATTCTGCTTTGTTTTCAGGGAATATACCAGAAGGTCTTTTGTTATTGCAGATATTAAGCTATAATATACTACATGCATTGTTTTTAAACAAGCATAATTAATATGATTTTGCTTACTAGTAGGTTATTTCAAAAGCTCAAGCAATGCCAAAATGGAGCAGTTCACCTTCCATCTCTCGTTTACAAATGTATTGACTCTGAATTGCTTCAGTCTGCCAAGAGTCTTGTTGCTTTTCTGCAGGATAAGCAAACTGCAACAGAAATAACAAACACTCGTATGAAAAAAGGACTTAATGTAGGTTTCCTTTTATTGGATATTTTTCCGGTATGGAGAGTTAAAGCATAACTTTCAAGGAGCTAGACAGACATTGAATCTATGCTTAGTAGTAGAACACTATTCCTGAAGATATGGTCACTTGGATTAGCTAGCTGTTATTTTACAGTGCATTAAATGTAAAAATCGTTAAAATATCAAAATCCTTCTGTAGAATTTTGAGTATAACTTTCTAAATATCAAAAGGGGATTTTATATAAATATGGCTGAAAAAAATACGTAGCATGAACATATAAAAATTCACATCTCAATTGACTTCAAGGGGCAGCAGCAGTAGAATGTAAATAGGGAATCCACCACTGGGTTCATCTTTCTTGTGCTTAAAAACGACAAACTTAACTTGATCCATATGATCCTCTCTAACATGTATGTGGAAATATAAACCAACCAATATCAAAATCTAATGCTGTTTAAAGAAAAACTATAGCCAAAGAAGCCATACATTGTTATGTATCACAACTGGGTGAGCATCCAAAAGTATTAATTGAACAAATGGAAAAGTTAAAACTTATCCCAAAAATGTTTTTTCTTAATCTTCTCATTTCTTTCAGCCTATATTGCCTCATAATACAATTAAATAGGCACTCTCATCAAATTTTTTATCTTCAAAATATATTGAAATCATCATACTATACAGCACTGTGTACTTACAGTTGCTCATTTTGCCCTTCTATCCAGTTAATTCTTCTCTTTTCTATTAGGTCTATGACATCACTTGATTAAAAAAAGACTAGCTGAATACTTCTAAGTAGAAACAGGAAGTATCTCTTCCCTGCATGAGTCATCATTAGAACTACAATCCTACATCACTGCAAAAATCCCTGGTAGGGGGTGGAGTTGAAGAGGGGGGATGAATCATGCAAGGGAAAAAGACTTCCTGTTTCTACATAGAGCTTAGATGAATTCAGCTAGTCTTTTATATTAGCTGATGTCATGACCTAATGTAAAATAGAAAAATTAACTCCGTAGAAGGGGAAAATTAGCAATTGTAGACAAGACAAACAATGTTATATAATATAATTACTGCAGCATATTAAGAAGTTAAAATTTTCGATGGGAGAGGTTCTTTAAATATATAAAGAAATCTGTGGGCTCATCCACACTGATCTTAGTGATATTTTGTCATACTACAGATAAAAACAGCTGGCAAGTTTCTGCTACAGTCACTTGTCTTGCAGGCACACAACGTTCAATTCCTATGGCTAATTGGGAGTGGAAATGATCAACGGGAGATTAACCATTGTATTTTCTGCAGAATTTCTACAAAACGTTCAGGATACTGCCAGAAATACTGTGGGCTAAAATAAGTGTGTGAATAATTATATTTCTTGTTTAGTTTAAAGTATAAACAATAAGTAGTATGTGTAATAATAATATTAAATACCTCCAATTAGAAATTTAGTAGAGTTCTCTTGATTAGCTATGTCTCTTACCATATGTACAAGGCATTGCAGCTTAGGTATCTATGGTTACAACCACTCATATAGTGACCGTTAGTTGCTCCAGATCATAATTGTGAAAACTTAAGCTACTGCAATGCCCTGCACATGAGGTAAGTGACACAGCTAATCAAGAGAACTATACTACATTTCTAATTGGAGGTATTTGATAATGTACGAGAAGCTGCTGATAAATCTTTGGCTTTGTGATCTTTTTTTTTTGTTTCTATGGTAAGGAATGTTACTTCACATGAAAACCTTATGTGTCTAATATATGTTTTCAAAATGTAATGTTTGTTGCTTATGGCAACAGTGTTCTACGCACGTGGGAAAACAAAATGGCGGAGTCTAATGCGATATTCATAGCAACAGAGAGCAGACGAGTGATATAATTCTTGTTTCTGCAAGGAAAGTCCGCAAAGGATATTCATGGTGATATGTTGCAGACCTTGGGGGATCAATGCCCTTCATTATTCAACTGTTAAGAACTGGGTTGCCAAATTTAAAACGAGCCACTTCAGCACCAATGAAGAGGAATATCCTGGACGACAGAGAGTGGTTGTTGTTTTGGAGATTGTCGATGCTGTGCACAACCTCATACTGGAGAATCGACAATTTTCAGTTAAAGCAATAGCAGACCTCATGGGAATTTCTCCGGAACATGTGTATTTGTTATTATCTATGAACATTTAGACATGAGCAAGCTATCTGCAAAGTGGCTTCCCAAATGTTTGGCAACAGATCAGAAAAGCATGCGAGTAAAAACGTCTCAGTCCATTTGTCAGAGTTTCCGGACTAATAAGAACTTCTTATATCGACTGGTCACTATGGATGAGACCTGGCTTTATTTGTATGACCTTGAAAACAAGGAGCAGTCAAAAGAGTGAAGGCACAGTGGTTCTCCTCATCCAAAGAAGTTCAGGGTGCAAAAATCAGTCACTACTGCTGACGTCTGTGTTCTGGGATAAGGAGGGCGTGTTGCTTGTGGACTTCCTTCAAAAGGGTTCCACCATCAATGCAAGGTATTACATTTAACTTTAGGACCAATTGAAGGCAGCTCTGAAAGCCAAAAGGCGCGACGACCTGTCCAAAGGAATCTTGTTCCTGCAAGATAATGCCACCGCTCACACTGCACAAGTGACCACGGCAAAACTGGCAGAGTTGGGCTTCCAGCTGGTTGACAACCCACCTTATTCACCAGATCTAGCTCACTTCGACTATCCTCTGTTTCCAAACCTGAAGAAACACCTCAAGGCTACCAAATTTCACACTATTTCTTCAGCCATGGCTGCTATGGATGCCTGGTTTGAGGTACAACCAAAATCATTCTTTTTGCTAGGCTTACTGAACTTGGAATATGGATGTAAGAAGTGTTGACATCAGTGGAGAGTGTGTTGAATAAATGTAAAAGTTTTATCATCCTATCTCGTTTCTACTGGGTAAAGCCAAAAATTTATCAGCAGTCCCTTGTAATTATTACACCTACATATTGCGATAGGATGTTGAATATGGAAATACCCATTTAAACATTAATATTTAGATGTTAATTTTAAGCAGTCCATACATATTATATATGTATATATTGGTTGAATCCTCAATTTTACCAAGACCAGCTAACTACCTAATGTGCATAGGGGCCTCATGACTCTCCCCCGAAAGTTGATGTTACAGAACATCAAAATTGAGCACTCAGATTTTAACTACCTGATCATTTTGATCTAAGGGAAGATAAGTTGCTATCAAAGCAGCCTTTAGAGACCAACACCCTTTTTACTACTGAAAACACTTGCACGCCTAACAACGAATAGGTATGTGAATGGATCAGGAGAGATAGAGCTGTCAATCAAATAGACACCTAGTCAATGGCTATCTAAAGTATTATGCCATTTTAGAATTTTCATTCTAATTAATAGTGGACTCGCCCAGCAGTTGCAGTAAGCCAGCAACTGGGTGGACACATGTGTCCTCTTCAAGAAAATGAGTTTTCACTGCTCTTCACATCCATAATTTTGCTTACCTCTCAGCGCTGGCTTCAGTGCAGAGAGGTGGGCGGGATTATGGGCTTGGAGAGCAGTGAATATTAATTTCCTTAAACAGCAGGCACACATGTTCTGTCCAGAGCCGGCTCCTGCCTCCTGTGACCCTGCGTCTCCGCAATTTGCAGCTCAGGGACCCATCAGGCCTCTATGCTGCAGTGCATTTCAGCTGGATGTGTGCCCTTGGATACATATCCAGCTGAAGCAAGCACCGGGAACGGCGGGCCCCTGTACCATACTCTCCATCCTTAGGCTGTGTCATGCGGCAAAACATCACCCACATCACAATCAATCATTCAGGATGAATGGTCTCACAATAGGGTGATGTCATGTTGATGTCTAAAGCCTGGAAGTTGACTTAACATCACCGGATACCAACAGCATTGGCAGCCAGTGGGCACGTGATCGGCACTGAACTACATAGCACTACTCAAAAATTGATAACAGAAAGTGTTTGATGAAACAGTTAATTTATTGATCACAGTTAGTGTGCAAAATATAGAAAGTAGTGGTCAACCTCTTTAATGGCGGTATATTGAAACCATCTTTTGAGGAATATGGGGGAGGATCCATGCGATGCTGTGACATTTTGTTTGTTTTTTTTTTTTTCAAAATATATTTTAAATAATGTACAAACATGATATTTTTACCCATATGTAATTGGTTTTAAGTAATTAATATGGATGACACATTTTTAAAATTGGGATGAGAGCGCTAGCATATTTTGTAAACTATATAAAGTACCGTGATTAACATTTTCTGGCTTTTTTTATTTACAGCAGGTACAGCAGATGTAGAATAATTTATACACATAAATTGCTGGTTTTAGTTATATTGGTACACCCCCTTTAAAGCCTGAATCATTTGGGTCTGTTTGTAATCTGCAGCAACTGTGCTGTGGTACACCAATCTAGGCAAGCAAAGGCTATGAAAACATAGATATTGGTAAGAAGAGAAAGATAATTCCTAAAGTGAGGAAGTAAGTGTTCATGGATCATGTCCTTCCATACAAAAAAAATACTTGGCAAAAAATGCAGCATTAAAAATTTCTAGATAGCTTGTTGCTTAACCCTAGTGTTCTGTTCAGTTGCTGGAAAGGTGACAGATAAGTTTGTTTTATTAGTTAAAGCTCAATACCCACGATGAGTATTTGATGAATTTTTGATGCTGCAGATTTTCTGCAATATTTGTGCACTATTAAATAAATTATGTTGCTTGCATTTTTTTTCCAGTGCATTTTTAAGTGTTTTTTTATGTTTTTGATGATGTGGTTTTTGTCTCTTTTTGGTATGTTGTTTTAAATATAGCTTCTTTGTTTCCATACTTCATGTTATTTGGCTTTGCCAAAATTTTATTGATAGTCCTCGTCGGATAAAATGCATTTTTGGTGCTTTTCCACAGCAGAAAAATAGTAAAACTCATGTGATTTTTACATGTGGATTTTCTCCATCTAATGCAAGTGGACTAGCAAGAGAAATTGCCATGTTGAGGATTTTAAACACGCACTGCAGGTTAATTTACACAACACACAAAAAATCTCATACACTTTGCTGGAACTGTAAAAAGCTGCTTATTTTGTCCAGAGAGAATACGCAGCATCAAAAACTCACTCTCTGACAGAAGTTCTGTCGCTTATCCATGTCATGTACACAGCCTATAACCTGACTTTAAATTCATCCATTGGTTTCATAAATTACTCTTTTGGAAGCTTAAACCCTCCCAAATTTGGTTAAGGTTATGAAAATAAAGTTGCTGCAAAGCTGCAACGCTGATCATTTAATGAACACAAAGGTCAGAGTTTGGCTAGACAAAAGTTTTGTCGCCTTGTCATATAATGCACCCTAGTTTACATCCTCACCTGTGCTCACAAAATGAGCAGTTAATTAGTGGGGGTGTATAAAAAGAAACCCAGCACCCCAGACCTTCACTTGAACTGCAACTTGACCTCTGACAACATGCCAAAAATCCACTCTGCAACCAAAGTATTGATTTATCAAGATGTTGAAGACCAGATCCACTGCAGAGGTAGCTGGCAACTTTAATGTGTCTCAGCATCAAGTACAAAGAATTTAAAAAATTTGAAGAGACTGGAGATGTTTTTGACAAGCCCAGGTCTGGCAGACCCCGCAAGACAACTGGTCAGAAGGAACGTTTGTTGGTTAGAAAATCCAAAGCCAGCCCCTCTTCCACTGCAGCAGAGCTCCAACAGGCCTGGTCACCTCAAGTCCGTGTCAACTAGAACAGTTTGTAGGATTCTGTCACGAAATGGCCTCCATGGTCGAATCAGTGCCCAGAAGCCAGCACTAAACAAAAGGCAATTAAAAAAACGTGTGACATTTGCCAAGTCCCACAGCCTGCTAAACAGATTAACGCTGGAAAAGTGGAAGAAGGTGGATTTCTCTGATGAATCTTCAGTTGAATTACACCACAGCCACCGCAAATACTGCAGGAGACCTACTGAAGCCCGAATGGATCAAAAATACACCCAGAAAACAGTTACGTTTGGTGGCAAGATCATGGGCTCTGATTACATTCAGTATGGGGGTGTGCAAAACATTTGTAAGGTGGAAGGCAATATCAATAGCCTAAAATATCAAGAGGTATTAGCTACCTCTTACATTCCCGATCATAAAAGGGGTCCAATTCTGCAGCAGGATGGTGCTCCATCTCATACATCCATCTCTACAACAAAGTTCCTCCTGGCAAAGAAGATCAAGGACTGGGCAACCCAGTCACCAGACATGAACATCATTGAGCATGTTTGGGGTAGGATGAAAGAGGAAACTTGGAAGACAAAACCAAAGACTCTAGATGAACTCTGGGAGGCATGTAAGACTGCATTCTTTGCTATTCCAGATGACTTCATCAATAAATTGTATGAATCATTGTTGAACCACATGGATGCAATCCTTGAAGCTCATGGAAGTCACACAAAATATTAAATATGGCTCTAATAGCACCACAACTTCATTCACCAATGTTATGCAACATATCTTTGTATTAGAAGTTAATTATTTGCTTGAATTTCACATTATTTTCTGTGGGCGACAAAACTTTTGTCTTGCCAAAATCTGACCTTTCTGTGTTCATTAAATGATCAATATTTCAGCTTTGCAGCAACTCTATTTTCATAACCTAAACCAAATTTGGGAGGGTTTCAGCTTTCAAAAGAGTAATTTATAAAACTAATGGATGAATTTAAAGTTAGGTTATAAGCTTTTATTTACATAACATGGATAAGCGACAGAACTTCTGTCAGGGAGTGTAGTGTGAATTTAGTCTGAGGCTGCGCTCACATGAGAGTAGATTCTCTCAATCACGATTATACAAATGACTCTCCGATCACAGTCTGATCGGAGTTGGATCAGAGTGTCAAGATTTATGTGATCCAATTCTCTTGCATGAGAGAATCTGATGTATAATATCTGGACCTTTTTTTGTGCTACCTGTCTGAAGTGCTGTATTTTTCTGATTTATAAGACACACTTTTCCTCCCAAAAATTTGGGAAGAAAATGAGGATTGAGTCAAATAACCTGAATGTAGCTGCTGTGTGCTGAAGCTCGCTGCGGGCAGTGAGGTAGGGGCCATCCTGAAGGTGTTAGCAGTGCAGGCTTCAAATAATAATGGCCAGAGTTGGCGCATGTGCAGATGGAACTCTTCGCTCAAGATCTCATGTGCGCATGCACCGTCTCTTTCCCAACGATGTCCCAGCAGCAGATTTAATGAAAATGGCATCCGGAAGTGGTGTGTGTGCAGATAAGATCTCGGCTTGTCATGGAGCCGACAACTAAATCTGTGTATGCACAAACTCCGGGCACCATTTCTTTGAAGCCTGCACCACTGACAGTTTCTGGATGTTCCATGCCTCACAGCTCTGCTGCCCGCAGTGAGCATCTGGGGCACTCACCGCACTGCCCGCAATATTTCCTACTCCACCACTACCCCTGCCTCCTGTGTGACCATGCTCCACCACTGCTAACAGCCCCACATCCCCCTGGTGAGACACCACCGGATTATAAGATGGACCCCTTTTTTAAACCTTTTTCTCTCTAAATTTGGGGTGCGTCTTATAATCTACTGCGTCTTTGCATCATACAAAATGATAAATACAGTAATAAAGGTGAAAATGAGTCCACGATCATAAGTTATTAGCAGCTGAAGTTTCAATACGTTTCAAAGCGTAAACTGGCTTCTTCATGAGGAAAAGACCACAATATTTTTTCCTCAGCACATACTATTATATGAGTGGATCTGATCACACTGAGAAGATGGAGAACAAAATGTCTAGATCTTCTCTAACCTGTAAGTCTGAGTGCAGTCTGTTGATTTCCACTCACTCATATAGTTGAATGGGTGCATGCCATCTGATTTACCCTGGGAGCTGGAGCATACTGCGTTTTTTTTTTTCTTGCATGAGAAAAAAATATTCTAATGAGCACTGCCCTATTGACTAACCGGTCTGAGTTATCCACTCGTGTGAACGCAGCCTAAGGCCTGCGACACACATCCGTGCTGCCGGCACATGTTTGTCCTTTTTTACACGTACCGGCGGCACGGAGACACGTTAACCAATGCTACCCTATTGTAGCAGGCACACACACATAAAACCACACGGAACGTGTGTCCGTGTGCGTTTGTACGTGTGTGCGTTTTTCAAAGCGCTGACATGTCAGTGATTTCTCCCGCAGCACGGGTGTCACACGGCCCGCACCCATACCACACGGGTGTAGTGTGGATGCGGTCCCGTGTGACACGCGCCGGAGAAAACACACATGTCAGTGAAAAAAAAACAAAACATTAACTCACCTTCTCCTGCCCTCCTGTCTCTGCCGCTGCTGCCTCTTGCTGCCGACCGCCGCTCATTATTCTCATTGAATATTCACTTCAATGCCTGGCAGCAGCAGCAGCGGGGAGACGGGAGGGTTGGAGACTGAGGATCAGCACCATGGACAGCACCGCGGACATCAGGAAGGACCAGGTGAGTATGTTAATTACCGGTTCTACGTGTGCTATCACGTGCTATCACGTGTCACGCACGTACCAGAGACACGTACTTACCTGCACGCAACACGCAGGGAAAATACGTGTCTCTCGGCACGTGCGTGAATTTCACGTGAGTGTGGCAGAGGCCTAAGAAGAAGGGTAGTGTTAACCCTGCTGCCAATCGCTAGCCTCAATGATCAAATTGTTTATAAACTTGTATCTATCCAACAAGTTATTTTCATCACGTGGCGACCTCTCTCTTCAAGCAATGACTACTCTAAATTTATGATATACAAGAAAATACAGGGTTAACAAAAAAAGTCTACAAAATGTGCAAAGACATCAAATGCAAAGTGATGCTATAAGAGATGCACAATATTTATGAGCAAATGTTACATAAGTGTAACATCCAAACAGACGTAACACCGAAGTGTGAAAATTATCACCGCTCTGCAGTAATTGACAAGGTTTGCCAAATATAGCTAAGGAAGAAAAGGCTAAAATGGCAGAGAAAACGCAGGAAGGCTTTCACAAAGAATATGATGTGAACTGATCAGTGTACAGATTTCTCGATCCTCGGCCAGTTGTAAGTTCGCACTTAGTTTCTCTATATGACCTAGAAACTGACTCCTGAAAACATTCTCCTGACAGCTTTAGAGGCCCACGTAATTCTTTTTTGACAAGTTGCTTCTGTCAAATGTTATAAAGTGTAACAAAGCTTCTCAACATATTTTGCTGAATGTGTAGAGGAGTAATTAACTTATTATCATCTGCTTAGCAGCTTGCATATAACTTGTTCTTTTTATATATTTCGAGATATTTCCGGAAATGCAACCATTGATCCGACAAATGCAAATCTTTGCCTTTTTTTTTTTTATTTTTGTCAAACTTATTCTACTGTTAGACAGATTAAAGGGAGCCTGTCACATGGAAAAATGCTACATAATAAAATACTGTGGATAGAAGCGCAAAATAGGGTCTTACCAGGTAAGGTAACAGATAAGAAGAGGCAATCTCACTTATCAGGGTTGTGCCAGTCACAGCTCCTAATTGCACAGCAAAAATGGTGACCGCCACAGCCCCAGATTACTACTGCAAATGTAAAGAGGGGGAGATCTGGTGTATGTCACTCTATCACCAGAAGAAACTATGCTGACTATTTAATCTCTTCATTCAGGTCAACGCATTTCAGAGAACACTGGGTCCTTCATCATCAGGGCAACAAGGAAAAATCTGTTGATTTTTCATTGATGTCCTGATGGAGACAGTGTTCTCTGAAACGCGTTGACCAGAATAAAGAGATTAAATAATCAACATAATTTCTTCTGGGGATAGCGTGGCATACACCCGATCTTCCCCTCCATAGATCAGCACTATGGAAAAATGCTAACTTTAGATATGGGGTTAATCTGTAGGTTAATAGCATTCTAGACCTACACGGCATCTGCACATGAATCCCACTGCCGGGGGAAAAAACAAACTTTATTCATCCCGGCAGCATCTGGTTTCAGTCATGGGGGCAGCACTGGTGTGGGTTCAGTCACTGCTCTGTGTTTGGAGTGCAGCAGCTGTAACCGCCCCACACATGGAGGAAGCTGCCAGTCAGTACAGTGGGGGCGGTTACAGCCACCATTTTCCATAAACAGAGCAGTGACTGAACCTAGGCCGATGCCACCTTTGTGACTGAAACCTGAATGCTGCAGGGAGGATTAAAGTTAAATTCCTCCCAGTAGCGGGACATTGGGCAGGTTCAGAATGCTATTAACTTGGTGATTAACCCCATATCTGCAGGTTAATAGTGTTTTTCCACATGACTGGATCCCTTTAACTATTGTTGGCCTAATTGAGGTGGGATCCTTGGATATTTGAATATACGCACTCCATGAAATTCAAGTGATTATTTACTTTGGCGCTGCATGACCTCATTCCTAGAAACACTCATATATCTTCATTAGCTATTGGATGATACTCCGTTTGGCTCAGGAGTATGTGTTTTCAGTGGGAACAGGGGTGTTAGCTTCAGTTTTTATTCCCTGAGGTCAAAAAGTTCTTTCTCTTGATGTCCTATCATAAGGGAAAGTTGGGAGGCACCTTAAACACATAAGACGGTCCGCCACTCCCACCGAAATTGTCAGGTTTGGCTTACCATTTAGTGTTCTTGCTATTTTAACTAATCATGGTTGAAAATTCCTATAATTTCCTTTTGTCATGTCATGACCTGTATTATGGAAAGTGTGCAGATTTATTAATGATCAGTGATTTATTTATTGATTCTATTTTTAAACACATTAATCCAGAATAGAATAGAGAAGCAAATGGAAGAAGTGAAAGGAGAGTAACATTTGTTTTTTAGTCCATCATTTCACGTCTCATGCTCAAACAGATGCTGATAAAGACTCAGGAAAATACGTAACTCAGCAATAGGAAGATGTTCAAAGTGAATATTAGTAACTCCAGGCAAAGGAACTATCTGCTCTCCCGAAGGAGACTTTGGTATGAGAAGCTAATAAAATACAGATTTAAGAACAAAGGGTGTGTAATGCAAGTCTCCCTTCTGTCTGTGGTCATATCTACAAAATGATTACTGGCAAAAATAGATTAACAGGTGGTGCATTTTGGATAAATGTAGGCAAACAAGCCAATAAATTATATTCTAAGGAATTACAAGTTACTTTTTTTTGGCACATTCCGTTTATTATCCTCCTGAGAAGCTTATGTTGACGCGTGAGCCTAAATGATTGTACAAAGCATCATAAAAATTGGGTTTGACCACTTTTAAAAATGCTAATGGTTTATTTTTTAAGAGATGACGCACAACTGCTCTTATTGATTTGACATTATACAGAGAACAACCCAAACCAAAGCCGTTCAGTATGGGAGCAGATGTTTATGGCGATAACAGACCAGGGCAGTGGGTGGTGGTACTTGATAATCAACAGATTATACCTGCCAGATGTAAACTTCCTGAATAGTTTTTATCATTTGGATTAAAGGGGTTGTCTCATCATGATAATGGGGAAAATTGCAAAGTAATATTAAAAATCCTTTCCTTCTCAAGAATGGAGGATTTTATGTGGTTTTATTTACTTCTCGCTGTCCTGGTAACTGACCACCAGTGGCCGGCCTTCTAGGTGGAGTGCTTCTCTATAGCGCCTGTAAGCAATGCTCTGAAGCTGACTGGGTGCTGGAGAAAGCATAGTTGGGCCTACGGAGTAACCATTCAGCTGATCTCAATTATAATCCAAAGCATAATGTGTTCTCGTTAGCCAGGAGCTAGAGGAGCAATACAGAGAGCCAACTAGTCTGGGGAAACAATGCCCCATCGACTAGTCAAGGCCCTATTAGCATAGAAACAGCAGAGTTTATAAGTATTTTTTTTTTAAACGTTTTTATTAGTGAATAGCATTATACAGGGCTGGTTAGGGAGGGAATTTAGCATACAGGTTTTAATGCTGCTGGATTAGAGAGTATAGGGGACCTGACCGTTTCCCTTTAAGTCTATCTGTGCAAAATAAAAACCAGATGCCACACGGACCATCCCAGTGGCATCCGACTTTTATGGATACATTACCATTTTGTAACAGTACACTGTAAATGGTCCTGTGAATGATAGTATAATAATAGCTGCTGAGAAAAGACGCATTGCATACGGACATTACACAGATTACAAGTGAGAAAAAAATGTCCTACTTTTCTGGGTGAAAATTGGACCTTTTTTATATTGTAGTTTGAGCATAACCTTAAAAGTCATGACTTTAGTCTCTTTTACTAGCTAACAGTGTAATAAAGGTTTGAGTTACCTTTTATATGGGCAGATTTTCTGACCACAATACGGTAATCAATGATGTTTCTTTTTCCTTTTACATAGATCATTGTGAATGCATAACTTGTATGGGAGTGTGCAATCATAATAGTAATTCCCAAACAGGTTACATTATTGGCATTATTGTGTTTAGCACATCACTATGTATACTATGTATACTCAAGGGATATGAAGCCAATGAACAATTATTTTGAAGCCTTATTAAAGGAGAATGTGAAAACAAGCTTTTTCACATTTGTTAGCTGATTACTAGGTACGTTTACACAAGGTAATAATCAGGGAGGGAAAAAAAAAATGTAACTGTTAATTTGGCCACTCAAAGGACCCTTAGACATGTAATATTTTTGTTTTTCGTTATTTGTGGAAAATGTTTATATCCAGCAGGCCAAAATTACAGGGGTTCAGTTGATTTTATCGTCTAAGAAAATGTTAAATTTATTTGGTAAACGCCGTAGAGCAGAAAAAATTTGAAACCCCTGAATTGTGATTTTCAGTCGCCTTACTCCTTCCAAATTATACAATAGGAAAAAATTAAAGCCCTGTATATATTCTGAAATGGTAGCAATAAAATGCCATCTCAACTCACCCTCCCACCAAAAACCCCGAGCCTTTACGCAGCTCAATCAACATTGAAAATGAAGAAGTTACCGGTCTCAGAACATGACGACTCACGTAAAGAAAAGAGGTACTTACAAATTTCGGAATTAGTTTTAACTACTTAAAACTATACACGTTTGGTATAGTCATAATTCTACTGACCTGGAAAATTATGTTACCAGGTAATTTTTACCATTTTTACCATTCAAGGAATTCCATACCGGTTTCCAGTACATTGAATGGTCATTCATCATACAACTCATCTATCCAATATCAAGCCCTCTTTAGGCTATGTTGCTAAAAAAAGTGAAAATATCCTGGCT
This sequence comes from Anomaloglossus baeobatrachus, assembly GCF_048569485.1. Lineage (NCBI taxonomy): Eukaryota > Metazoa > Chordata > Amphibia > Anura > Aromobatidae > Anomaloglossus > Anomaloglossus baeobatrachus. Next base: position 183,045,581 of record NC_134353.1, on the reverse strand, counting down.
TTTGGAGAAAGGGAGTAAAAACGAAAGCCTTCAAAAAAATGGAAAATCGCCATATCTGGAATATTCCTTCAGCTAAATTATCTTGACAAGTGTTTTGCTTTGACCTTATTGTGGTTATTTCTATCAAAGCTATTTTATGGTGAAAGTTAAATAAAAAAAAACCTAACAAATGTATTTCAGTGGCCTTATAATGCAGTCAGCTGTAGGTGTTAGTAAGTAGATATAGTCAACTTAGCAAGAAGTTTAAAGCAGTAATTACCAGACAGATTACAACGTGAAAATGCAGCCTATAGCATTTTAGCCAATCTATTATTGACAGAACTATTGACCGACTGTTGGTGAGCATTTTTAAGACTGTAGTGCAATAAATCATCATCGTGATTTTAATTTAAGAGTGTTGTAGCAAGACTCTAAAATCAATTGTACTCTGCAAATGCATGGTGCATTTATTACCTCCCCATAAATACATGATTGAGTGCGCAGCCAAAACAGAAATTAGCGCAAGTGGTTTGGACAAGAATTTATTAAGCTTTGTTTTTGCTTTCAATGGGGATTTTTCCATGAAAATGTTTTGACTATTGATGTAATTAAATGTTTTTCTAAATTATGGACACTGTAAAGTGGTAGGTTTTAATGCTTAAAATTAAAAACTCATCATTGAATAACCATTTGAATATGGTTCTATAGAAACACTCTGACCATTCTGTGGTGGCCTTCCACTTTCGTGCCCGAAGATGCCCAAAAAATATCACTATGCTTTGGCGAGATGTGTCATTCTAAAACTATGTTCCCATTCGTGTTTGCAGCTTTTGTTCATATTTTATACCATAGCCCTCTGCTGAATCCATTATAAGATGTATACCACCACTGATCAACGGATCTTATTAACATAACTGAGTTCATGAAGTTCCAAAGTGGGGCATGTTGACAAAATAAGAACTCTCCATGTAGCTTTTTATTTTATACAGTAAGGTTGATTCTGCTACTGAGCATGCATGGCAAACATGGAAAGTGAATAAAGACCCCCATACAGTCATCTGGCAGCAATCTTGATCTCGCTCACCTCTGCCATACTCAGGAGTGGATGCTCTGCTGGCTTCTGTGTTCCTTCTAGGGCCTTGTTCGCGAGCATATAAATATTTTAGCATTGCACTCTGAACAATGTTAGTCAATGAGGTGGAGCAGATCTGCAATTTTTTTGCTCTCCTGAATTCGGGATGAGAAAAAAAACTGGCAGCATGCCACATAAATCGTCCGAGACTCGCCAATGCAAGTCTATGGGCGCGACAAAAAATAGCACACCATCTACGGTATATGGCATACAATTTTTATGGACACATCACCATTCTGTAGCATAGGACACTGTAAATGGTCCTGTAAAATTATTGTAGATTAATAGTTGCTGAGAAAAAAACCCACATTGCATATGGACGGCATGCAAATGCTAGGTGAGAAAAAATTGCATACTTGCATGAAAATTGGTGTGATTTTTCATAAGCTCGTGTGGCCCTAGCCTTAGAGAGTTGCTGCCAGATCTCTCTGTCACAGGCTTATATCTTTAAGAACAAAAGGTTCAGCAGTCTATAATAAAATATGCTAGATCTTTACCTTCCTCCAACAATCCTCTACTGGGGGCTTCCATACAGATTACACGGTCAGCTGAACCCATTAATATCAGTGGTTCAGTCATTTGTTTAATGTGCATGGATGCTTCTTCACTTTTAGGAAAGTGATCCCCAAATGTGCTAATATAACACATCAGTTATTCTCCTTTCTCAGGTACAGCGCCAACTCCCCAGTGCTGCTCATGTCTCAGAGTTTTTGTACATCGGTGACATTCCATGATAGCACTCCCTTGTGGGTGTGCTATCATGCTAATGAATGCGCAGCATCAGAGGATGATCTCACTTACCTCTCTGCTGCCATCGCCGCCCAACGCTGCATTTTGGCTCAGTGCGCATGATCCTGGAGTTTCAGTCATGCGCACTATTAAGCCGCGTGTACGTGTCCCGGCTTCAAACTGAAGTAGTGTGCATGACAAAGTCCAGGATCGTGCGCACTGAGCTGAAATTCAGCATTGGGTGGCAACGGAGAGGTGAGTGAGATCATCCTCTGATGCTACACATTCATTAGCATGTTAGCACACCCACAGGGGCGTGCTAACATGCTAATGGAGCTGACTAGCAAGGGAAGCAACACCCAGGGGACTAGTCCCCTCGCTCATTAGCATACGATAAGATCTTTAGAAATACTTTTTCTAAAGATCTTTACCTTTGCTAGTGTATACAGGCACGGTTAGGCAGGGAATAGCAATATGCACCCAGAACTGCTTGTGGTTCTGGGTGCATATTGCACCTGACAATTTCCCTTTAAGAACCTTTCCTCACCTTGTTAAACATGCTAGTTACAAGTTGGTGGAGTCCCATGGGTCATTTGTCCCTTTTCTTTTAATCTAACCTTGACGCTGTAGGTTTCTTCTTAAAGGGGTTGTTCACTACTAGGACCACCCCTTCACTTACAGATGTACGAGTATTCAACAGGAAGTTAATGTCCAGCCACAGCTCTTTCCATTGATAAACCATACGTCCAAAGACGGGAAGGTAGAAGGCAGTGTAATTTGGGTGTAGGACTCATGTAATATTACAACCTCACGTGAGCTCTGGGAACGCAAGCTCCAATATCACTGGAACTGTGCTGGCATCAGAGGTTGACTATAAGTTTTTTTTTTTTTTTTTTTTTTTTTAATGGCGCCAATTGTTGTGAATGAGAGGGGATTGTCGTAGGAGTGGACAACCCCTTTAAAAATAGTATGAAGATCAAGGCTGATAAAAGGTAAAAAGCATCCAGTACTATAGATGTTCGAGATGAAGATACAGCTATACACATTACAAGTTATCATTTTAACTTTGTCTATTTTTTTCATTTTTTTTTTTTTTACCTTAGTACAATGGGAGTTATGGCACTCGACAAGTTCACTTATACAATTGCAATTTTACACATCTTATCTTAAATGATCTGCATATTCTTTGGGAACTTTTAATTAGTTTTTAAGCCATGCGAACATTGTCTAAGAATCCTAAGAATGTCTGTCACATACTCATGAATGGCAATGTCTGTACATACGATATGACTGTCAGTCTAAACCCAATAATAGCTTATCTTAACCCAATGGAATGTTGTCATATAATTACTCACTTTCTATATTGTTTTTTTTCTTTTAGAAGTCTTTTGGGGAGACATTGCCTTAGATGAAGAAGATTTAAAAATCTTTAAAATAGACAGAACCATTGACCTCACTCGGCATGTAAATGAACATTCGGGACACACCACCGGTAAGAAAACCTTTTTTGCACCATAGACCTGATTGTCAAAATTCAATTTTTCTTGTTCCTTTCTGCGGAGGCACATTTTTGCTATTAGCATATATTATGGCTTATTTATTGTGAATTTTAAGGCTTTTTTGAAGTTTATTTATCTGGCACTTTGTTAATTTTTCAAGGACAGCAGAAAAGCTGTCATTTTTATTTTCAGTTTTGAGCCATTTGCCAAATCATAATAATTGCCACAAATTAAAATGTGTGATTTATATATGGTCCATGTAATCTAATATACTTCTTTGGAAATGTTCAGTTTTGTTGCTGGCTGTTAGTGATGGATACCCTCCAGGGCAATCCTGTGGCCCCTCGGCAGTAATGTCCATCAGTTCAGTGTAATAATTCTAATGTCATTCTATAGACTTTTGATGAACATGTGGCACTTTCTTCGTACAGATCCAATTTTTCCTGCAGCAAATTTTTGTCGGAATTTTATTTTTAATATTTACATAGGACAAGCTGACAAACAATAAATTTGAATCACAATTACTACTAAACTATAAAAAAAATATGCAACCAATCATAGCTCAGCTTTAATTTCGTAAAATTTATTTGGTAAAATGAATAGTGCACTGTGATTGGCTGATAGGTCAAGTTTACGGGTTGACGGCTTGGCTGGATTAGTATTGTTGCTTTTGTATATGTGAAAAAAGGTTTTATTGATAAAATTTAAATACTAAAACAATTGTTACTCTAACTGCAGTGTATAATCAAACCCATATAAACTCACCTTCAATCCTGGAGGAAAAGTCTTAAAACCTTATGGGGCTGGTGATCTTATTTCAAAATCCATGGCAGAATGGCTATATACTCCTGAAATAAAAATGAGCTGGAATCATAAAATGCCCATTTTTAAAGAACCAGTCACCAGGTTTTTCCCTTATGAGCTGCGGCCACCACCAGTGAACCCTTATATACAGTATTCCAGGATACTGTATATAAGAGCCCAGGCCACTCTGTGTAACGTAAAAAACACCTTTTATAATACTCACATAGGTAGGTGTCCAGTTCGATGGGCATCGCTGGTCGCGGATCTAGCGCTTCTTGTCTGCTGTGATCGCCGGCCTCCTTCCCAGCCCACTATGGATGATGCGTCCTATGTCATCCACACAGGCTGGCATTGCGGTCTTGCTCAGGTGCACTTCTCTCTGCTCTGCTGAGTGCAGATCAGAGTACTGTATTGCGCAGATGCAAGGAAAAGTCAAAGAACACCCACTCGTGCGCAGGAACGCAATAGAGGACTCTAGATGACGTAGGACATGTCATGCACACTGGGCTGGTAAGGAGGAGGACGGCAATCGCACAAGATGGAGGAGGTACCGGACTGGTGACCAGCATCACCCATTGGACTGGACTACCCCCTAGGTGAGTGTTATAAAGGTGTTTTTTTTACGTTATACAGTGTGTCTTGGGCTCTTATATACAGTATTCTAGAATGCTGTATATAATGGCTCAGTAGTGCTAGCCCAGTTTATAAGGGGAAAAACCTGGTGAGAGGTTCCCTTTAATATTATACAGGTATTTTTTGTTCTTTGATGGATTTTCAAGGTAAGCACTTCAACTTCATCAAGTCAATGGTATTTATTTGTTAATATGTAATTTGTTTTGTGAAATTCGTGACACATCTGCTTTATGTGTGTGTATATGTATGTATATATATATATATATGTATATATATATATATATATATATATATGTATATATATATATATATATATATATGTGTATATAATCTCACGAGTATAGAAGAAAATGTCTTGTACGATATTGAATCTAAATTTCTAGAGGCCAAGCAATGAGACTATATACAAAATGACATTTTTGTTATGAAATCAGTCTATAAAAAGCAGCCTATCTTCGGTCTTTTTATACTGAAAGTTCTTTTCCATAATTTATTTTTAAAAGTACTAAACTGATTGCTAAAAACTAGCAGGATATTCCAAGATTTGTGATGCGTTTGTAATTTGTTAACAAAAATAACACATGTGAAATATTATTTTAGCGGCTATGTAAAGTAAACACCTACCAGGCATACTACACATTCTGAAATATGCCAGCTATTCTGTACTTCTAACAGACTGAGTAATGTGAATTATTTTAGCCATCCCACATTTTTCTTCCTCCATTCCCTGGCTGGGAAGTATAGGAATTACTAGCAGGAATCAAACGAAAGCCAGATCGTGATACATAGACGTTATGCTTCATTTTTCCTCATTTTGTTTTAAAAACAGTTCTGTTCTCATTCCCAACATACTGATCATAATTATCAGACTTCTTCATTTTTGGTTTGCATACTTCTTATAGCTCTCCCCAGTTATGTCACTTTTAAAAATTGTTGAACTTTCTCATGAGCCGATGATACATTTTTTTTTAGTTAATAATTTGTCCAATTAAATTAGTCTTTAGAAAAAATTACAGGACAGTAAATGATGAGATTTAAAACAGAAACTTTCCTTTATACTTTTTTTGGCTTGTTTATACAGTACAGACCAAAAGTTTGGACACACTTTCTCATTCAAAGAGTTTTTTTATTTTCAGGACTCTGAAAATTGTAGATTCACATTGAAGGCATCAAAACTATGAATTAAAACATCTGGAATGAAATACTTAAAGTGTGAAACAACTGAAAATATGTCTTCTAGGTTCTTCAAAGTAGCCACCTTTTTGCTTTGATTACTGCTTTGCACACTCTTGGCATTCTCTTGATGAGCTTCAAGAGGTAGTCACCAGAAATGGTTTTCCAACAATCTTGAAGGAGTTCCCAGAGATGCTTAGCACTTGTTGGCCCTTTTGCCTTCACTCTGCGGTCCACCTCACCCCAAACCATCTCGATTGGGTTCAGGTCTGGTGACAGTGGAGACCAGGTCATCTGGTGTAGCACCCCATCACTCACCTTCTTAGTCAAATAGCCCTTACACGGCCTGGAGGTGTGTTTTGGGGTCATTGTCCTGTTCAAAATTAAATGATGGTCCAACTAAACGCAAACCAGATGGAATAGCACGCCTGTGCAAGATGCTGTGGTAGCCATGCCGGTTCTGTATGCCTTCAATTTTGAATAAATCCCCAACAGTGGCACCAGCAAAGCACCCCCACACCATCACACCTCCTCCATGCTTCACGGTGGGAACCAGCCATGTAGAGTCCATCCGTTCACCTTTTCTACAAAGGCACGGTGGTTGGATCCAAAGATCTCAAATTTGGACTCATCAGACCAAAGCACAGATTTCCACTGGTCTAATGTCCATTCCTTGTGTTCTTTAGCCCAAACAAGTCTCTTCTGCTTGTTGCCTGTCCTTAGCAGTGGTTTCCTAGCAGCTATTTTACCATGAATGCCTGCTGCATAAAGTCTCCTCTTAACAGTTGTTCTAAAGATGAGGTGTGTCCAAACTTTTGGTCTGTACTGTATATATTATACCATTCTTTTCTGATTTGCAGGTGACGCTCAAGAGTATATTCGCACGTCGTGTTTTTGCTGATGTATTTTTTACTGCAAAAAAATTTTTACTTGCCCGTCGAAGTGAATGGCATTTCTGAAATCTTATGCACACATTGCTTCTGTTTTTCCATGCAGTTTTTAAGCAGTTTCAGATCTGTTCATCTGCATCAATTTTTTCATCATTATTGCAGCGTTTTTCACCCATTCTAATGAATGCATGGGAAAAAATGCCTGAAAAGAAAAGCATAAAAAAGCAACAAAAAAAACGCATATTTTTTTTCGCAGCATTTTTCCTGCTAAGAGACAAGTTTTTGATGCAGAAATGTTTGCAGCAATTACTAAAGTGCATACATACCCTAGATTCCCATAATGACTACCATACTTGGTGCAGTTTTGATGCATCATATTTTAGCTGCGTAAAAAAAAGTAGCGTCTTACCGTTCCAGCAAAGTGGATGTGATTGATAGAAATCTCCTGCCCACTGTGTCTTTTTTCTATTTTTCCACTTTGGATACTGACCTGCTGTGTAATTTTGACATCTGCATCGTCAATTTGTCTTGTGCTAAATATACATTTTGTTTGTGGCTTTTTCATTATTGATAAGGGAAAAATGGACATGTCTACGAGCATTTTGCACAGACACTCAGTCCATGAAAAAACAGACATGTAAAGAGCCCACCAGACTATAATCAAGTACATGTAGCCATGAAAACATGGATAGAACACATATGTACAATACAGACTCTGAATGAGGCATAAAGGGGGGTTTTCAGGCTAAACATACATTTCTGTAGTACCAACTTCTCCCTGCAGATTGATGAATCTGATTCCCACTGTCAGTATTCTGACGTTAGCAGCTCAAGCGGTCATCACGCTGATATGCGATCAGCATACTTGTGGTAGGAGCAGTCCACTTGAGCTGGCAAATAGAGCAGAGATGTGATAGAAACAATTTTCAAAAATGATCTTTTCCTACATTAATGAACATCAAGCTTAAAAATGAGTCTGGATTTATTTTACAATTTCATGAAATATGTATTTATCATCCTTGTTTGCATTCCTTATCCTGACAAATCATACACAATCTTATACATGTCAGCAGAGAACAATCATTAGACTTGTGCTTGTATAAAATTTAATTTAGCTTTTTTTCAGATTTTTACTTATTTTTTGAGATGCAGAGCGAACTTTGATGTCACTCTTCCAATGACCGTTATTTTCTGAAAGGCATTTTGGCTTTGAAATGCAAGGTACCTGATTCAATAAGATGAGTATACCTCTTACTGAATTAGGTGAAAGGCGAAGTGCCATGCATCTTCATGTAAGACTCACCACAAATCTTGGAATAACATTTGTGACCGTAGGATGCGACAGCACTTATGGTTAGTGATGGGCAACCCGAACTATAAAGTTCGGGTTCCATACTGAACACATATTGAACATGCTTGGACTCTGGTCACAGACTTCTCAAGAAGTCCATGTTACTGTTCGGGTTCGGCCACCCTGAAAAGATAAAAAAAGGAAGCAAAGTGGGGATTAAAGGGAACCTGTCATCAGAAATTTAGCTATAAAGCTAAAAGTTCCCCCCTCTGCAGCTCCTGGGCTGCATTCTAGGAAGCTTCCTATAGTTTTTGTGTCACCTTTTATCCCAAAATAAACACTTTGTAAACTGGTACCTTTTCGTATGTAAATTTCTTAAATTTTCCATGTGGGCGGGCTGCCTGATGTACGTTGCTGTTCCTCCATCATATTTACGCCGCCCCCGAACGCTGAATTTGAAAGTTCAGGACACCGCCCCTGGGTGCCCGTGGTCCAGCGCATGCGCTGTTCCACTGTAGCGGTGCCGTGCACTGTGTGCACGTGTGACCGCTGTGACGCTTTGCGCGGGCACGAGGTTATGGGCGGCGCTGTTAGTGTCATCAGTAAGTGCCGCCCATAACCTCGTGACCGCACTTTCCCATATTCCTCCAGCGTTCCTGCTGCTGAGCATGATGGGAAGGAGGGGACGTCCGGGCATCATTCCTCCAGCGCTTGCGCATAACGCTGGAGGAATATGGGAAAGTGCGGTCACGAGGTTATGGGCGGCACTTACTGATGACAAGTGCCAGCTGTTAAGAGCAGGACCCCAGTAAAAAGAGGGACAGGACCCGAAGGTTTCAAGCCAATGGGGCCAGGGACACACAGAGGACTGCTCTGTGTGGGAAGTCCTATACCTTCGTTGTGCTGACGCCGCTAATCTCTGAGCCGTTGCAGATAACACGTTAAGCTACTACCCGCTTTTTGCTAATTGTTGGGTTGCGTGAAGATACCTTCTGACTTAGGGGACTTTCTCCCGCTGTGTGCTCTGCCCCCAGAACGGTTACTGTGGATCCGATGGCTGACTGTCCTCTTGACCCATCCAGCCCTGTCCTCCAGTTCCCCGCGACTGAGTCTGTCTCCTCAGGCTCAGGACACCGTCTGCGACCCAGCCAGACTCTCCTCAGGGAGCTCTTACTCCCCAGGTCCTCTCTCTTTGACCATTACTACAATCTGACTAACTACTCCCAGCAGCCTGTCTGACTCATAGGTGGGCAGTTCCTTTCCCAGCTGGAACCACGCCCCCGATGTGCCCGACAAGTGTAGTGTTTGGTCGACTAGGATTTGTGCTGTTGGTACAGGATCACTGTTGCGGACCCCGGAACCAAGGAGGGTGGGCCCTGCACCAAGGATAGAGAATAGTGCAGTTCCCTGTGACACCCTGGATTAGTCCAGGGGCGTCACAAAATAACCATGATTTTGCTAGATTACGCTCTCCCTCTTCCCTGCACCTGACATGACGCTCAGCACACGCTCGCAGCAGAACCTTAGCACAGTGTCATTAGCATATCACATCCGAGATTCTTCCATCGGATGCCATACGCGTGTGCAAACAAGTCTAATATAGAGGCTGCTGTCTCTATATATAGAACATAGAGGCTGGCTAGCTATATACAGTGCTGGCCAAAAGTATTGGCACCCCTGCAATTCTGTCAGATAATACTCAGTTTCCTCTTGAAAATGATTGCAATCACACATTCTTTGGTATTATCTTCATTTAATTTGTCTTCAATGAAAAAATAAAAAAAAAATTGTCATAAAGCCAAATTGGATATAATTCCCCACCAAACATAAAAAGGGGGTGGACAAAAGTATTGGCACTGTTTGAAAAATCATGTGATGCTTCTCTAATTTGTGTAATTAACTGCACCTGTAACTTACCCGTGGCACCTAACAGGTGTTGGCAATAACTAAATCACACTTGCAGCCAGTTGACATGGATTATAGTTGACTCAACCTCTGTCCTGTGTCCTTGTGTGTACCACATTGAGCATGGAGAAAAGAAAGAAGACCAAAGAACTGTCTGAGGACTTGAGAATCCAAATTGTGAGGAAGCATGAGCAATCTCAAGGCTACAAGTCCATCTCCAAAGACCTGAAAGTTCCTGTGTCTACGGTGCGCAGTGTCATCAAGAAGTTTAAAGCCCATGGCACTGTGGCTAACCTCCCTAGATGTGGAAGGAAAAGAAAAATTGATGAGCGTTTTCAATGCAAGATTGTACGGCTGGTGGATAAAGAACCTCGACTAACATCCAAACAAGTTCAAGCTGCCCTGCAGTCCGAGGGTACGACAGTGTCAACCCGTACTATCCGTCAGCGTCTGAATGAAAAGGGACAGTATGGTAGGATACCCTGGAAGACCCCACTTCTTACCCCGAGACATAAAAAAGCCAGGCTGGAGTTTGCCAAAACGTACCTGAGAAAGCTGAAAACGTTTTGGAAGAATGTTCTCTGGTCAGATGAGACAAAAGTAGAGCTTTTTGGGAAAAGCCATCAACATAGAGTTTACAGGAAAAAAAAAGAGGCATTCAAAGAAAAGAACACGGTCCCTACAGTCAAACATGGCGGAGGTTCCCTGATGTTTTGGGGTTGCTTTGCTGCCTCTAGCACTGGACTGCTTGACCATGTGCATGGCATTATGAAGTCTGAAGACTACCAACAAATTTTGCAACATATTGTTGGGCCCAGTGTGAGAAAGCTGGGTCTTCCTCAGAGGTCATGGGTCTTCCAGCAGGACAATGACCCAAAACACACTTCAAAAAGCACTAGAAAATGGTTTGATATAAAGCACTGGAGACTACTAAAGTGGCCAACAATAAGTCCAGACCTAAATCCCATAGAACACCTGTGGAGAGATCTCAAAATGGTAGTTTGGAGAAGACACCCTTCAAATCTCAGGGACCTGGAGCAGTTTGCCAAAGAAGAATGGTCTAAAATTCCAGCAGAGCATTGTAAGAAACGCATTGATAGTTACCAGAAGCGGTTGTTCGCAGTTATTTTGGCTAAAGGTTGTGCAACCAAGTATTAGGCTAAGGGTGCCAATACTTTTGTCTGGCCCATTTTTGGAGTTTTGTGTGAAATGATCAATGATTTGATTTTTGTTTCATTCTCTTTTGTGTTTTTTCATTGCAAGCAAAATAAATGAAGATAATAATACCAAAGAATTTGTGATTGCAATCATTTTCAAGAAGAAACTGAGTATTATCTGACAGAATTGCAGGGGTGCCAATACTTTTGGCCAGCACTGTTTATAGTATACAGAGGCTACTGGGTTGGATGTATATCTACAAAACAAAGGCTGCTGGGCTGGTTATATATATATATATATATATATATATATATATATATATATATATATATATATATATATATATAGAATACAGAGGCTGCTGGGCTGGCTGTATATATAGAATACTGAGGCTGCTGGGCTGGCTCTATATATAGAATATATAATATGCTGTATATAGGAGCCCAGGCTACTGTGTAGAGCGTAAAATTAAATTTATAATACTCCCCTAATGGTCGGTGCAGTGCAGATTGTTTGGATGGGTATTTCCATTCTCCAAGTCCGGCACCTCCTCTTTCGGCCATCTTTGTCCTCCTTCTCCTGAAGCCTGGGTGCATGACGCATCCTACATCATGCACACTCACCGGCATTGAGGTCCTTCGTAGGCACAATTTCATCTTCCCTGAGCAGGGCAGTTCAAAGTATTGTAGTGCGCCTGTGCAGGACCTCAATGCCTGCTTGTGTGGATGACGTAGGACGCGTCATGCACCCAGGCTTTAGAAGAAGGACAAAGATGACCAAAAGAAGAGGCGCAGGACCCGGAGAACGGAGACACTTATCCGACCAGTCTGCACCACACCGACTGTTAGGTGAGTATTATAAAGTGATTTTTACATTCTACACAGCGGCTTATACTGCATGTTAGAATGCTGTATATAAGAGCCCACTGGGGGTGGCCGCAACTTTTAGTCACAAAATCTGGTGAGAAGTTCCCTTTTAAGCTTGCTTAAAAATCATCTCACCCTACGAACAAGCATTTTGCTCATTCAACGTGTAGTTGCCAGCCTGTTTAGACATGCCAATATATCGGGAAACTGAAAAATGCTCATTATGAATCATTAGCCAGTCTAAATGGACCCTAAGAAGCAATATAAATAAATATAGAATAGCCACAGCTAAGAATAACTGCTTTATATTAATGTAGGATTAAATAATAGATTAATTTTATTTTAGAATTCTAACTTTATAACGTTAAAAAAAAAAAATTAGTTTAAATACATATGAGAAATGAAGGATCCGACAGCAAGTCACATCTTAAAGACAATATATTTTAATTTTTTTTATAATTGTTTTTAGCTGACACTTTCACCTACATTTATACTACCTTAATGACAGAACACTTTTGATGATACATGATTATTCCAGTAGACAGACCCATTATTAAGTGTATAATGATACCTTTTCACGCATGGTAACATACACTTATATAGCAATTACATCTTTGTTATTTTCCTGCCAGAACTAATTATATCATATACTAGTTACGAGGAAAACTTGAAGACTCCTCAATTGATCTCCAGGTATAATTGCTTTCATAAAGGTCAATAATACATAAGCCTTCTAAATTTTTAAATGGTATAAGAAAAATCAGTACACATAGGTTGAAATTCAGACCAGAAGTTTCCCGCTGCTGATCCTCGCTCATCAAGCAATTGTCAGATGATGTTCTATCCTTTTTATAGATTGATTTATTCTAAAGCCCAGATTTGCCTTTCTTTCAAAAAAATGTCATAGCCTTCTTTATTGAATCAATGCTTGTTTAAAGGGAATTTGATTCTCTTACCATTATACTTCATCTGATGTCTACTGACAGGGAGTATGCAAGAATTTTGTGTTTCCCAGTAATATTATAATTAGTGATGAGTGAACTCGCAGATAACCAGGACTGGCTGATCCTGGTGATCCGGTTTCTAAAATCCAGTTTCGAGTCCCCATATAAGTCTATGGGGACTAGAATCCAGCGATTTAATAATGGTGTTAGGAGTGATAGGAGGATGGGAGCAAGCGTGCTGTACTTACTGAGACACTGGCACAGTTGTACGCTGCTCCCAGGCTGCGCATTATTTTCTGTTGCCACGCACTAAGCTCATTTCATATGACCTACTTTCCCCGTCCACTGGCACCTGTGATTGGTTGCAGTCAGACGTGCCCCCACTCTCTTGCAGCTGTTTTTTCCACCAGACCGTGATCCAGTGGGGTACTGTCACGTGTATAGCTACAGCCAATCAGCAGCAACTTAGCGACTGCAACCTTTACATTCCATCCGAGTTAAGAATCTTTACTTTCCCAATGGCGTGAAAAAAGTGGATTTTATTGAATAATACGGTAAGTCCAGTTAAAGGAGCAAGTAAAAAAGATGTTTCGGTCTTTGCTTAGACCTTAATTAGTTTTAACTGCTATCATGACAGGCACCTTCCTTCAGTTCAATGAGGTAGTTATCAAGGCCCTAATATTTGGAAGTCAGGAAGGACAGGACCCGAGTAGTATTTCTGGAAGTAAAGGTAGCTGAAGAGTACCAGGCGAAAATTTCCCAGGTGAGGTCCCCTAATTACGGTATCAGTGTTGCTCACACGTGGCAGGATTGTCCAATCCTGATGCTGTAATATTGCTGATAGTACTGATATCAAATATGAGGGCCTTGATCACTACCTCATGGAACTGAAGATAGCAGTTAAAACTGATGAAGGTCTGAGTGAAGACCGAAACACCTTTTTACTTGCTCCTTTAACTGGTCTTGCCGTATTGTTCAATAAAATACAATTTTTTCATGCTATTGGGAGTGCTCGGTTTTATCTTCTGTTACTGGTTTGGAAGCTACTGAAGCACCCATACCTATGCCAGAAGTGCCACGCTATATTCTAAAGAATCTTCACAGGAATAACTGGTAGATCAGCTTCACTGTAGTGGATTCAGATGAGCTGCAATAATACAAACAACCTGCGGACAGGTGTGGAATCCTTTGAGACAATGTTTTTAGCATCCACGTGGTTTGAGGATTAACAATCATCTTATTGATTTAATTTAGACGTTTGATCCTTAGTTTCCCTTTGAGATAAGTGGCAGTGATGTCTGGTAGCATCTTGTTTCTTCTTCCTCCTCATTAAAATAAGTTATTCATGTAATGTATAGCTTAAAGGCTTAAATTGCCATCTCCAAGATCCTATCCAAATATGTAGAAAATGTAGTAACAATATTACCAAGTACCTCCAATTAGAAATGTGGCATAGTTCTCCCGATATAGCCATGTCTCTTACCTCATGTGCAGGGTATTGCAGTTTAGGTATCCATAGTTACAACCAACTGTCACTATATGAGTGGAGGTAACCATGGATACTGCAAATTAGGTATTTGCTATTATTATTACACCCATTACATATCTGGATAGGATCTTGGAGATGGGAAAAACCCTTTAAAATACATATATGTAATGATTCTAGTGGGGCAACCTATGCAGCCGCACAAGGGGCCAAGAGGTAAGGGGGCCATTTTTACCTCCAAAGCAGGGGAAATTGTGCATCATGATGACCTATTAGACTGCAAAGCGCCGATATATTGTTCTTATTCAGATCTTTCGGTCTGTGTCTGTGTCTGTGTCTGGTTTGTGGTCATATAAACTTTCCAACAGTAGCTCCAATACTCAATAGATTGATCTGAGCAACTCTTACATAATTGTGAAGATTACTAAGCCGGAGAAAGACCAGTTCAATGATAAAGCCTTCTGCTTCTGTAAAACAAATGAAACCTTGGATGACTTGCGTGCTTTTACTACCAAGAATGCAGCAGCTTTTTTCTCTGTAGCCTGTGAGAATTATTTTGTATTTGTAGTCGTTACAAATTCTCAGAAGACTGAACACATATTTTCCCAAAATTATCAGAGTTGTGTACTGTTATTCTATTAAATGATCTCTCTAGGATTGATTGACAGGCGAGACACTAATTCCAAGGTTTCATTATTGCCCTGAAAAATAGTTCTGAGCAGTTAGTGGCCTTAAATATTTGCAGAGAAAACAGAACCCATAAAAGGTATAAAAATGTTTAAGGAATCACATTTGTTAGGGCAAGAAATGCGTGACCTCATAAAATAACATTATCTCTATATGTTTTTGCTGATAATTAAATTTGTTAGGTACCGAAATACTCTCGTGCCAATGTGATGTAGCTCTGCTCAAAACAGATGTCATTTTCCCCTCCTTGCTAATCTTTTGAATAATTATTATTATTTATTATTACAGCACCATTTAATCCATGGCGATTTACATGTTAAAGGGGTATACATAATAGGGACAAGTAAAATAATCATAAACAATACAAGACACCGACTGGTACAGGAGGACAGAGGTCCCTGCCCGCAAAGGCTCACAGTCTACAACGGATAGGTGAGGATACAGTAAGTGAGGGTAGAGCTGGTTGTGCGGCGCTGTATCAGACTGAGAGTTATGGCAGGTTGTAGACTTGTTGGAAGAGGTGGCTCTTCAGGTTCCTTTTCAAGCTTATCAAGATAGGGGAGAGCCTGATATGTTGTGGCAGAGCATTTCAGAGTATGGGGGAGGCACGGGAGAAATCTTGGATGCGATGGTGGGAAGAGGAGATGAGAGGGGAGCAGAGAAGGAGATCTTGTGAGGATCGAATGTTACATGCAGGAAAGTACCGGGAGACTAGGTCACAGATGTAGGGAGGAGACAGGTTGTGGATGGCTTTGTAGGTCATGGTTAGTGTTTTGAACTGGAGTCGTTGGGCAATGGGAAGCCAGTGAAGGGATTGGCAGAGAGGAGAGGTCAGGGAGTAGCGGGGGGGACAGGTGGATTAGCCGGGCAGCATAGTTTAGAATAGATTGTAGGGGTGCAAGACTGTTAGAAGGTTAGAAGGGAGGCCACAGAGCAGGAGGTTGCAATAATCCAGAATCCAGGCGGGAGATAATAAGAGCATGTACTAGGGTTTTTGCAGCTTCTTGGGAAAGGAATGTACGAATTCGGGAAATATTTTTGAGTTGAGGGCAGCAGGAGCGGAAGAGGGGCTGCATGTGTGGCTTGAGAGAGATCAGAATCTAGAGTAATTGAAAATAAATAAAGTAATGATGCATTTAGTCAGGGGAATCGTCAGGATCGTGCATAGGCACCATAGCAGAAGTTCTAATTACCCCTTCCCCCCCCCCCAAAAAAAAAGAAAAGAAAAAATATTTGGCTGGGTCACAGAAGAAGGTACTTCTCAACTTTACAGCCCTTAGAGACTATTTTACCTCCTATTAAAGTCCCTAGATTCCCCTTTCATTGTACTCATAAAGTATGATGCCAACAAAAATGCCCCCCGAGCACTGTATGATGCCCCACGGTGAATATCTCCACAGTACCCTCCACACATACAATATCTTACTGTACCCAACCCCCATGCTTTTTTGCAATTTTATTTCTCGTTTTGCTTTTTTATTTTTTTCCCGTTTTATAGTACACCTTTATAGTAAAATGAATAGTGTTTTTCAAAAGTATAACTTGTCCTGCAAAAAACAAGTTATCGTATGGCTGTATTGACAGAAAAATAAAGTTATGGCTCTTAAAAAACAGGGAGGAAAAATGAAAGCACAGAAAAAGAACAAAAACGGAAAATGGCCATGGCGTAAAGGGGTTATAGCAGAAAAACAGTGTCGTGGGGGCCCTAGCGCCTTGTGTCATTCTTCTGCAATTGATAAAACAAATGTCAGAAATCTTGAAATTTTCACACTAAGCCTAATCTTAGATTTACACTTACTGTTTTTTTTAAAAAAAATTTAAAGGGGTTTTTCCAATAACAAAGTTAATTTTAATCAATAGATCTTGGAATAATGATTTCCACAATTGAATATGATTTTAAAAAAAAATGTTCCTGTCCTGAGATATCATACATTTACAAATACATTTGTCCCTGCTATGTACTGTGTAATGGCCGTGTCTGACTGTACAGGTCTGATCATACCACATCTCCTGGGCAGGGGAGGAAGTAAAAAAGTACACAAACATTACACTTAGGGATTGAAAATGATTATTTCTTTGAGGTAACACATTTTTTAAAAACAGGCAGGGGAATGCTTTACCTTTCAAAAGAAATCAGCTGTGATCATGGGCTGTGCGATCTCCATACTCTCTTTTGCATTCTCCCCCTCCCAGGAGCTGTGGTATGATCAGACCATGTCCCTGTACGGTCAGACACAGCCATTACACAGTACATAGCCGGGGCACATATATAAGATTATCTTAGCACAGGAACATTTTTAAAAACACATCCAATTGTGGAACTTATTATTATTTCAAGATCTGTTGATTAAAATCGACTTTAAAATTAACTTTGTTCATGGGAAGTCCCTTTAAAATTCTGCTCATCATTGCATGGAGAATAAGGAAAATTAGACATGTAAAAAAAAAAAAAAATATTTAAAGGGGTTTTCCCATCTCCAAGATTCTATTCCCATATGTAGTAGGTATGATAATAATATGAGCAAATACCTCCAATTACAAATGTAGTATAGTTCTCTTGATTTGGCTATGTCTCTTACCGTATGTGCAGGGCATTGTAGCTTGGGTATCTAAGATTACAACCACTCAATAGCGACAGTTAGTTGCTCCAGGTCATAACCATGAATACCTAAGGCAGCGCTCACATCAGAAGTATTTTACCACAAAACCGGATCCGTCACAAATGCGGTACAGCCCTAATCATTGCCAATGGAATCGCGGCAAGATGCGGTCACATGCAGTGGTGTATGACGCACACTACAGCATGTGACTGCATCTTGCCGCGATTCCATTGGCAATAATTAGGGCTGTACCGCATTTGTGACGGATCCGGTTCTGCAGTAAAATACCGCTGATGTGAGCGCTGCCTAAGCTACTGAAATGCCTGCACATGAGGTAAGCGACACAGCTAATCAAGAGAACTATACTACATATCTAATTGTAGGTATTTGGCAATATTATTGTTGCACCTACATATTGGGATAGGATCTTGGAGATGGGAATAACCATTTAAACGTTAATATTTAGATGCTTCTTTTGAAAAAATTAATTTTATTTATTTATTTATTTATATATATATATATATATATATATATACACATTTCTTTACAAACACTCCACATTCTAGGAGGTCAAAAGTAATTGGACAAATAAACCAAACCCAAACAAAATATTTTAATTTTCAATATTTTGTTGCGAATCCCTTGGAGGCAATCACTGCCTTAAGTCTGGAACCCATGGACATCACCAAACGCTGGGTTTCCTCCTTCTTAATGCTTTGCCAGGCCTTTACAGCCGCAGCCTTCAGGTCTTGCTTGTTTGTGGGTCTTTCCGTCTTAAGTCTGGATTTGAGCAAGTGAAATGCATGCTCAATTGGGTTAAGATCTGGTGATTGACTTGGCCATTGCAGAATGTTCCACTTTTTTGCACTCATGAACTCCTGGGTAGCTTTGGCTGTATGCTTGGGGTCATTGTCCATCTGTACTATGAAGCGCCGTCCGATCAACTTTGCGGCATTTGGCTGAATCTGGGCTGGAAGTATATCCCGGTACACTTCAGAATTCATCCGGCTACTCTTGTCTGCTGTTATGTCATCAATAAACACAAGTGACCCAGTGCCATTGAAAGCCATGCATGCCCATGCCATCACGTTGCCTCCACCATGTTTTACAGAGGATGTGGTGTGCCTTGGATCATGTGCCGTTCCCTTTCTTCTCCAAACTTTTTTCTTCCCATCATTCTGGTACAGGTTGATCTTGGTCTCATCTGTCCATAGAATACTTTTCCAGAACTGAGCTGGCTTCATGAGGTGTTTTTCAGCAAATTTAACTCTGGCCTGTCTATTTTTGGAATTGATGAATGGTTTGCATCTAGATGTGCGCCCTTTGTATTTACTTTCATGGAGTCTTCTCTTTACTGCTGACTTAGAGACAGATACACCTACTTCACTGAGAGTGTTCTTGACTTCAGTTGATGTTGTGAACGGGTTCTTCTTCACCAAAGAAAGTATGCGGCGATCATCCACCACTGTTGTCATCCGTGGACGCCCAGGCCTTTTTGAGTTCCCAAGCTCACCAGTCAATTCCTTTTTTCTCAGAATGTACCCGACTGTTGATTTTGCTACTCCAAGCATGTCTGCTATCTCTCTGATGGATTTTTTCTTTTTTTTCAGCCTCAGGATGTTCTGCTTCACCTCAATTGAGAGTTCCTTAGACCGCATGTTGTCTGGTCACAGCAACAGCTTCCAAATGCAAAACCACACACCTGTAATCAACCCCAGACCTTTTAACTACTTCATTGATTACAGGTTAACGAGGGAGATGCCTTCAGAGTTAATTGCAGCCCTTAGAGTCCCTTGTCCAATTACTTTTGGTCCCTTTAAAAAAAGAGGAGGCTATGCATTACAAAGCTATGATTCCTAAACCCTTTCTCCGATTTGGATGTGAAAACTCTCATATTGCAGCTGGGAGTGTGCACTTTCAGCCCATATTATATATATATAATTGTATTTCTGAACATGTTTTTTGTAAACAGCTAAAATAACAAAACTTGTGTCACTGTCCAAATATTTCTGGACCTAACTGTATATATATATATTAGTGTAATATAAAATATATAATATAATGTTGCTTATGTCATGTGCGTGGCATTGCAGACATTATGTATCCATGGTTATGACCACTATATGCTTGGTCATAACCATGGATACCTAAGGTGTTCATGGAAGGAAAATTTAAAGAGGAAAATATATAAATAAAAATCATTTGCAGCCCATCTCAGATTTGCATTAGATCACATGGATGTTCGACAACTTTGAAGGGAATATATATATATTTTTTTTTTGTTCATAACTTTTCTTTTTCAGATCTTATATACCTTATTGTTTTGTGAGTTCCAGTCCACTACTCTTGGAAGAGTAATTGGACCGTGCAGACTAAAATCCATTATTGCTGTTTCTGGATATTTGGCATGACCCATTTTTGTTCGGTTTGTAGAGTAAACAATATCTATGTTTTCCTTTATTAGCATTTTTTGTTGTATCTGAGAAGCTCGGTGCTATTGATTAGAACGTGATGCAGGAATGCCTCTGAGATCCTATTACACCCTTCGAGCTGTGCTGTTCTAGTGTGATTTAAGGATGTGGTTTTTCAGATCCATTTCATACCCAATAAAGGCTTTAAAAAAATGTTTGTTCATTGCATTTTTGGGTGTCCTTTTTTTAGATGGCATAATAGTCTCTCGTTGGGAAAAATTCATCACCTGAAGATGAAAACAGTCAGCAGTATGCAATCTAGATGAAAGCAATGCGTCTGGCTGCCAATCAATATTTCACAAAAGATGTGAAGGTCACAAGGATCAGAGACACTTTAGATAATAATTTGATGATGTCATTGTCGTGACTTGTTTAGGAGAAAAAAAACGAGTTCTTGGCTGAGCCTCTAGAAATCAGATTAAAAATGACTTGAGCTAAGCGAGCTTTCCTTATAAGTCTAGTGTATAGCTTTTGTAGTTTGGCAATAGTGTTGATGATCACTAGTAACATCTTTTCTTATGTTTTCAAGGTGGCCTTGAAGAGCATGATCTGTCAAAAAAAAGAGGAGCACTCTATCAGCTTATAGACAGGATAAGAAGATTTGGCTCTGGTATTCCAACTATTTCTATAAGCCTTTAAAGCATCACGATAGTATATTAAAGCCACATTAATTGTGCTGTACTCACTCATACTGACTATGGACATAATGGAGATTTCAATTCACAGGTTATGAACGCACAAATGCAACTGGTGTAAAAGCAGATCTGACAACCTCAGGGAAAAGTCAAAAGAGAAGGATTCCCAGAGCTGCTACATCCCGAACAGAAAGAATATGGCCTGGAGGAGTTATTCCTTATGTTATTGGAGGCAATTTTACTGGTAAGATGCATTCTTTTGTAACACTCATGGTTTGTCATTACAGATATCAAAGCATTGTTGTGAAAGTGCTACTCCATTGCTTTTGCTCCTTTATTTAGCCTTACAGGTGCCCATACATCTAAGGCGGGCTTTGCACACTACGACATCGCAGGTGCGATATCTGTGGGCTCATGTCGAAAGTGACGCACTTCCTGCGTCGCTCTCGACATCGTAGTGTGTAAATCCTAGATGATACGATTAACGATCACAGAAGCGTCGTAATCGTATCATCGGTGTAGCGTCGGCAAATTCCATAATTACGCTGACGCGATGGTCCGATGTTGTTCCTCGCTCCTGCGGCAGCACACATCGCTGTGTGTGAAGTCGCAGGAGTGAGGAACATCTCCTACCTGCGTCACCGCGGCTCCCGCCGGCTATGCGGAAGGATAGAGGTGGGCGGGATGTTTACATCCCGCTCATCTCCGCCCCTCCGCTCCTATTGGCCGCCTGCCGTGTGACATTGCAGGGACGCCGCACGACCCGCCCCCTTAATAAGGAGGCGGTTCGCCGGCCACAGCGACGTCGCACGGCAGGTGAGTGCGTGTGAAGCTGCCGTAGCAATAATATTCGCTACGGCAGCTATCACAAAGATATCGCAGCTGCGACGGGGGCGGGGACTATCGCGCTTGGCATCGCAGCATCAGCTTGCGATGTCGTAGTGTGCAAAGCCCGCCTTAGACTAAAGTAGTCTGCATCTACTGACATCGGCTTGGTTGGCTGACAGTCTAATGTATATGGGGCCTCCTGACTCTCCCCCCAACAGTAATAAGAAGTGATATCCAGGCGGCACTCAAAATTGCAGGTGCTCGGTCAAGGGATGGCACACCCAAATAATATATGAACATAAGATCAGCACTCCAAAACTTGCAGTAATCTTTAGGATTTAATCCATAGACCACAGTACAAACAGAACGCTTTTCGGCTAGACCATTAGCCTTTGTCTCCCCCCCAACCGATGATGCTGGGGTACAGAAGGATCCATCCTGCTGAATTTCAATGTCTGATCTTTTTTTTTTTTTCTCACTGGAGATAAGCCGTTGCCAGAGGAGTCATTCAGTAGTATCTCTCGTAGAGAACACAGGCATAGTCAACTGAGCCAAATGTCCTTTGTATGGGGGAGAAGAGTTGTCTGTCAGCTGAAGAACCTCATATGTGGCCTAAGGGGCATTTCCACTGCAAAATAATCATGACGTAGCGTTGATTTTTATCTTGTGTAAACAGGCTGCTGATGACCCGATGAACTGGCTAAATGTTCGTTCATTATATGACAAGGAGGAAAAAGGAGAGATTCACTGTGTGATACCTGGTGGTAATGGTGAATTAGTAACTGCCCAGGGGCTGCTCACCTGCTTTTTTTTACAACCCTGGTTATGGCAGAGGATTAATCTGTGGCAGCTGGTGATGTCCTGTGCTCCCTGTAGATCCTAAGGAGCACCGTGAAGATACTTCTTCCGGGTAGATCACGTTATCGCGAGTGACCGGAAGTGCGTTACCGCAGATCCTGTCGCAAGGCAAAACAAAGGCCCGGTATCCCAGTAACCGCAGGTGCTATTGGTGAGGAAAACTCTATGCTCCCAGAGCTGCTCCCTCCGTTAATCCCTCGGCCGGGATATAACATAAAATAGGAGGAAAAGCACGGTGCGGGTGCGGGCTGGATGCTGGCGCGGTGCGCGGCCTGAAGGCACTGGTGCACTCACTATGATGACACAATACACTGGAGTCTCTGGCAAACCAAACTGGATGATGAATGGGGCCCGCAGCCGGCTGCAGCTTCTCCCTGAATGGGTTGGTGGTTTCCCTGCACCTTTTGATATGAATGTTTGACTCCTATGCCTAAGCAACGGTAGTCCGCTCCCCGCCTTACTGGTTGTCGGAAGAACCCTGTTTGCCCGCAGACGCTGGCCCTTTGGGTCTCTATGCCTTGGCGGTGGCTTTACACTGTATGGTTGGGCTGTTGTCTTCTAACGGGTCTTGTGTGGGATAGGTCCTTAAGTCCAGTCCTCAATCAGTTGATTTGACTCGGCCCTGTCGGTTTGGGGCTTTGTACTGGGTCTGAGTACCCCTCCTGGTGCTCCGGTTTCCAATCGGTTCCCCGGTTCGGTACCGACGGGCCACCGCCCGACCCCGGTCCCTACGGTTCCACCAGCTGTAATCCCAGCTTTTGCAGGCGGCCACCACCGTCTGCCTCCTTGCCAGAGGTGACTGGGCTCCAACCCAGCCACCTGAGTAGACTATTGGCAGGCCTGGTCGCAGGTCTGCCCTTGAGCTTGACTTCTTTCCTCCACTGTCAAGACTACTCTCCTTCACTGCTCTAGAACTTCTGCTAGTCTCCCTTTCTTTCCCGCCTCCAGGCCTGTGAACTCCTCGGTGGGCGGAGCCAACCACCTGGCTCCGCTCCCCTGGTGTGGACATCAAACGTGGAGGGTGGTGACAAGGTTTTTAAGTTTGGCTGCTGTCACCTTTTCAGGGAGGGGGTGTGTGTGCATGGGACTACCTGAGACGACCTGACTAGTCCAGGGCGTCACATGTGGGTTTTTTTAATATTGGTGTAAACAATCTTTCGATTAACTAATAGATTTGGGCTACGTTTGCCTTTGTAGTCAAGTTTTATAAGTAGCAACTTAAGGAAGAACTCCCACAATTTTTTTTATTCTAAACCTTAATGTAGTTTAAGTGACTTAATATACTAGCCAAATTCCATCTTCCGCGGTTTCCACTGGTTCTCTTCAGGATCATGTTTTTTCTTTTCCCACTTTTGGCTCAAACATAGACCCCAGTTGCATTTAAAATGTAAGTCTATGCATTGTCAGAAAGAGGCTTTATAGGCTAACATTGTAAAAGTAACTGCTGGCTCACCGATGGAGACCAGTTTGATCTGGAAAGTCAGAAATGCAAACAAGTTTGTGAGAAGACGACCAGAGCGGAAGTGAAAACTGGGGGAATATTGACAATTGCTGTGTGTATTACCACACTTACGTTAGGCGCCGCTCACATCAGCGGTATTTTTCTGCAGGGCCGGATCCGGTACAAATGCGTTTCAGCTCAATGCACCTCCAATGGAGTCACGGTGGGATGCGGTCACATGCACCGCATGTGACCGCATGTTGCTGCGATTACATAGTTAATAAATGGAGCTGAAATGCATTTGTACCGGTTCGGCCCTGCGGCAAAATGCTGCTGTTGAGCGCGGCCTTACTTACATTTAGACAGGTTTACAGTATAAATAATTTTATGCGAGTGCTTCATTATGCTCTCTCATGTGGATAGACTGTTCTCTTTATTGATGGATATCAAATTGTGAGTTATTCTAAAAAAAAAAGTAGAAGTTAAAGCAAACCTACAATAGACTGAAGAAAAAAACTAAACTATTGTAACTTTTAAAGTATCAGGTAATTTATAATATTTCTAAAAATACAATTTATAAATTTAAAATAAGACCTTTACTTGAAGTTTTATAACTTGTGTTGGGCTTTGCTCAGCTCTTCACATGGCGTTTGAGATTTTCAGTGCCTTCTTGGCAGTCTGCACGTTGTCACTTTTGTCAGCATTACTTGCTATTTAAAAAAGTGCTAGTTTGTAGTCTGCAGGTAAAGGGCTACTTGCATTATATTTATGTAAATCCTTATGTAAATGATTTTTATTATTATTATAATTATTATTATTATTAGACATACATGCACCGATTTGAAATAATTTTGCTTTAGGTGTTATCTATGGTTGAAGAGCTTGTCTGTAATATGAATGGTGTTTAAGCTTTTGTATATCTTTTTTTTAATATGATTTATTTATTGTTTTTATTCTTATTTTTTTGCCCTGATTTAATACATTGGTTGTATAAACAGAATATGACACATGCCTGTGTGTGGCCAAGATGAAGGTTAAGAGGGAATCTATTCTGGTATCATTAATCCTACAACAGAATTCAGCCTCTTTAAGCACGTGGTGAACATTAAACTGCATAGTAATCCACACTGGAGAACACAACTGACATAATTCTGGAAAAAAACTGTCTCAAAATATAAAAAAAGGGTGCTTATTTATATTCACTTGTACACATTTGTATGTAGCAGGGGAGGTCAGATAACTACATTTTGGTAGCTTTAAAGACTTATAGAGGGTTTTAATCGTGGAACTTTGCCATAGCAAATTATTTGGCTATAAGACTTTGACAGTTGTGCACTGTTCACTTTTTTGGCAAGCACACTGAATCTGTTCTTAGGTCCTCATGCACCAAGCGAATGACGAGCTTCTGTTTGATATGTCTGCCCAGTGTATCTTTTTATTTTATTTTTCTATGTAAAATTTATATCAGGAGTGAGTGCCTCTGTGTATCTACAATAGGCTCATTTAGTAAAGTTTAACTGTGCCTATGACTGGCTCTGACCTTGTTCTTGAAGTGCCTCAGCTCTACAGTAACACTAACGAGAGTAAAGGTCCCCATACTCAGTAGACTAATGTAGGCCGAACCCACCGATATCGACTAGTTTAGCCGACGGCCTAAAGGATATGGAGGCGCTGGCCAATTGATGGTGTGGAAAGATGTCAATCACGTATGTCCAATTTCCGACTGCCGATCACGTTGTTTTACCTAAGATAAGCCACCAACTGACATGTCACTTTGCAGTTTTCTCATAGAGTATGCAAGCAGTGCTCAGCTGAATGAGCGTTTCTGTACTCGTTGTATATGGGAGAGTCGGTTGAGATGTTTCATGGGTGGACATATCCTTGGTGCAGCCTGTGTAGTCACACAGCGCCAAAGAGTTAAGGTGGCCTAATTCTTCCTCCAAAGCAGATGGGATTCTGCATTTTGATGAGCTCTTAGGCAGCAAGGGGCCCATATATTTATCTTGCACAGAGGCCCGTTTCTGTCTGTGTCTGCCAGTGGGCTGAACGATTGTCCGAAGCATCATTCTGCCGACAGTCATCTTCATGTATTGCCAGCTGAATGCCAGCTAGAAACTGTGTGGCTGTGAAGTGGCCATGACCCATGGTGGTCAATAACCACTTCTGTTGGGTGATCAATAACATGCAGTCATTTTGATTTTGTAGGGGAATAGCTGATTCACCTTCAAGCACATGCAGTTTATTGTAATTGCAATGTAATTTTTGGTGATTAATCAGCTATTCTTGTACAAAATAAACATACTGTTTATTAACCTCTGCCTCACCAGCCAATTTTAGTTTTTAATTTCGCATTTTTCCTCCACTTCTTCCAAGATCCACAACTTTTTTTTATTTTTCCCAGCAAGAATAGTGAAAAAGAAATGCAAGTCTGCTATTGTTTTTTGGATTTTGCTTTTATGGTATTCACTGACTAGTAAAAATGACGACATGGAAACCTGATTCTCCAGATCAGTGCAATTTCAACAATATTATATTTGCATAATTATTTTTTTTAAATAGTGAAAAAATTCTGAAGCTTGTTTAAAAAGGAAAGTGGATTTGTGTGACCATTTTTCAAGGCCCGTAATAGTGAAGGGGAAGTCTTTATTTGTTTTGTATGTTCAGCTGATGTTCTTTTTCTCTTTTACAGTGTTTACTGTATTGGTTGATTAACTTTTACAGACATACTGTTACCCTATATGTTCATTAATAAATTACTTTTTTTTCATTTATTTTTAATTGGGAAACTGAGTAATTCATATATTTTTTTAATTTTCTAGTTTATTTTTTAGTCCCCCTAGTGTTTTAAAACTTATCATCTGATCACTCAAACAATATACTGCAATGCCACAATATTAAAGGGACACTTTCGCCAAGTTTGGTCCCCCATCTGAGAGCAGCATAATATAGAGACAAAGACCCTGATTCCTGTGTCACTTACTGTACTGCTTGCTTTCATTTTCATAAAATCAATGTTTTCTCTGCAGCAGATCTAGCAGTTATACAAAGCTCATGAATATGCTGGACTACCTGACAGCACAAAAAGTAGTCCTCTAATGATAATCTACTGCTGACTATACAGTGATTTTATCAAAACTACACTAAGCAGCCCAGTAAGTGAAACATCGCTGGAATCTGCTCTTACATTTTTCTGATATCGGACTAAGTGGCAAAAACCTGGCGACGGATTCCCTTTAAAGCATATCCTAAAAATTGTAATTTCCTTTGAGCTGCACAGGAGTATGAAAATGGCAGCATGATTATTCATTGGTGATGAAGCCGGCATCTAAATAATTACTATTCGTGTTCAAAGCTCGCTGCTGTTTAAGGCAGATACCAGCATTTACAATGTGTAGGTAGCTTGGCTGCTGAACAGGCTCCTGAACCGGCCCCCACACACGGTGAACCCAGAGCGCAAGTATATGTCAATTTGCTCTATTGGGTTGATCACAAAACATCAGTGGTTAATTGGCGCTGTGATGTTCTGTCACAGCTGTGACCTAGGCTCTTCGTCTTGTCCTACCTCCATTCCAGCTTGATTCTTTCTAACTGGAATGAAAAATGCAGGCTACCGCTATGATATGGCCATCTTACATATACGGCTCACAATAGAAATGGAATTACTATACCAGTGTTCCCACTCCACACAGTTACTCAATGTATTGTGCTAGCCATATGGTAATGACTATAATAAGTATCACAGAGTCGTAATCATTGATTACTTACTGCTACACAAATGACCTTACATATCCTCTTATCGCCAACACGTTTTCTGCCAACGTCTACATTCTTCTGTATTTGTAGAACAGAATCAGACATCATAATCTTTGTGTGTGCTAAGGCGTGGGGTATACTGTGCCTAGTACATTTATTGGCTCTGATGTGAAATTGCAGCTGTCTTGTGTTGCTTGCTCATCCTCGCTTTCAGAACATGGCTAGTATAAAATTGCTGTCTTTTTTTTTATTCCCTCTTGCATTTCCTCTAGGAAGTCAGAGAGCCATGTTCAAGCAGGCCATGAGACACTGGGAAAAGCACACCTGTGTAACCTTTATAGAGCGTACTGATGAGGAAAGCTACATTGTGTTTACATATAGGCCTTGTGGGTAAGGAACATGCCTTTTATTAATTGTGGGTTTTTTTATTTTTATTTGTACCGGTCTATAACTCTTCAGCTAAAGCACGAATGTACGCTGTTACAACCTTGATTATTCATACAAGCAAAAATGCCCTAAATTATGTTCTTACATCTGATAGATCTCCAAACTTCTACCCTATTACTTACCCATAAAATCCTATAACATTCCACCTGTGTGGCTCCACCGGCTTCCTCAAGTCTTGCCATTATAACATCCCATCCTTTAGTCAAGCCAATAACTAGACTCAGCAGTAACGTTTGCCTGTATTGCATGTGAAAGCTATGGCTAGTATTTGGATGTAGTGATCTCATAAATGGTGGATGAGATGTTATTATTGTAGGACCATCAGTAAGCATGGGGCCATCGGAAGATTGAAAGAGTAAGCAATAATAATAATAATCTTTATTTTATATAGCGCCAACATATTCCGCAGTGCTTTACATACATCAGCAACGCTATCCCAACTGGGGCTCACAATTAGAGTTGAGCACTTATCTAACTATTCGTACTCACTATACACATAACGAAAACTGTCTAAGGCTATGTGCGCATGTGTGCGTAATTCATGCAGTTACGCTGCGCTTTGTAGCGCAGCGTAACTGCATGCATCCTGCGTCCCCTGCACAATCTATGGAGATTGTGTAGGGGCCGTGCGCACGTGGCATATTAGAACGCAGCGCTTCGGCTGCTGCTCGAATCGCTGCGTTCTAAGAAGTGACATGTCACTTCTTCCGTGCGCTTTGCCAGCAGCCCCTGCTGTCTATGGCAGGAGCTGCAGGCAGAGCGCACGTTCTCGCCGGCACCATGCGCTTCAGAGCGCAGCTTTTCAGCTGTGCTCTGAAGCGCACCTTACGGTGCGGTGCAGAGCGCACGCGTGCGCACATAGCCTAATACTCGCATATTCATTCCGAATAGCAGGTGCAATGCAAGTCAGTGGGGAAAACTCGCAATGTAACAAGTAACCCAAATTCCGTACTATCGCTACTCGCACAAATAGTGCGGAATTCGAGTTACCCCGTTACATTGCGAGTATTCCCCATTGACTTGCATTGCACATGCTAATCAGAATGAATACACGAGTATTAGACAGTATTCGATATGAGTATAGCGAGTACAAATAGCTAGGTACTCGCTCATCTCTACTCACAATCTAAATTCCCTATCAGTATGACTTTGGAGTGTGGGAGGAAACTGGAGATCCTGGTGGAAACCAACACAATGATTATGTCTTTATTTTATATCATATCAACTTTTGGAAAACCAGTTGAACATGGGGCTGGAATCCTCAAATGCTCATTTTAATATCACACAGAAAATACTTCTACCCAAGGTCATTGTAATCGGGCATTGTATTATTGTTATTTGTCATTCAACAGAGTTGTCCAAGCAGAATTAATGTATTTCTTCACTAACTAATTTGTGTAGACTAGAAGATGAAAGCACTCCAATTATGGTCCAGACGTAGATGATATGTTTGTGTCGTATAATAAATACCTATTGTTTGGAGTGCCGTGGTTGTCTTCTCTATATATGCTCAATGCGTTATCCAGGAACTAGAATTTTTTTTTTTCTTTTTTTTTTATAATAGCAATCATTTATCTGCAATTTAAGACAGACTGGGAGTTTATTTCCCGGAATATAAACTTGCTGCATTTTTATAACCACCTCAGGTGTGGTCTGTTACAGTTCATATTTTATAGAAAAATTAATTTCTGAATTATCGAATACAGTTGAAAAGGTTAAGAATGTAGTTTAGGAATTCTAAAGTAGTCAGAAATTGGAAGCTTTCATATTCAGATTTTATTTTAAGAGAATTATACTATAAACACTAGGCACTTATATGAACTCCTCCATAAATGAGTGGAAATCCACACATTCAATATAAGTAAATTCCAGTAGTGTGCTTCTACAGGTTGTAATACAGCTTTAGGAACTTGAGCTGTAAATCTCAGGCCAGACGTGAAGAGATAAGATCTTGATTTGACATGCACTAACCTTTCATCTGGTCACGTGGTTGCTTGAGATCATGTTTATAAGTTGAGAGTTGACTATTTTATTATGGTTTAAAGACCAAAAGAATGAAGTAGAAGAATATAGGGTCATTTACGGTGTATGATTATCATGAAATTAGCATTCCTAAGATAATCGTGCCATCTAAACAGGCTGCTGATGACCCCATAAATGAGAAAAACCCTTCTTCAATGAGTGAAATTATCTTTCTGCTTACACAAAAAGATCATTGTTCTCGGCAGCGCATCATCCTGTGAAAACAGGACCTGTACCGCCAAGAACAATTGTAGCTTTTTCACATTGAAAGATCGATTTGGTTATATGCACATTGAGTATTTTTGCGGCAATTTTGGAGCCGAAACTGGAAGTTTTGGGGTAGGATTTTAGAGCGTTTCTGCTCTTACAAAAAGAACCTTAAGCTGAGTACACTCATAGGTTGTACTGCCTGTGGTCTGCTTGTGTAAACAGGCAATTACACGACTACAAGCTGGAAACATGTTGCTGGTCCACGGATGTTTAATGCTTCCCATCATGCACTGTAAATGCACCTTATATTATAAATTGACAACCTCACAATTATTCTATTCTGTAAAAGACACAAGGCTATAGTGTATTCAGTACTGTTGAATTAGTAGTATGGTCTTTAAATATTGCTTGATATGAACATACAAAACAGTATTATTCTTCAGAAAGATTGCAAAGTTGTTTCAGAAGAATAGGGCCAGTATACAAAGGGTAAGATAGTAATGACAATCTATCACAGAAAATCTGTTTCCCCAAAGAGAAGGGTTTGGTGGAATTCTGGAGATTTGATCCACACCAGAAAGATAAAAAGAACAAAAAATGACAAATCATTTGTAGGTTTTCAAAGTTCAATATGTGCTTGCACTTGAAAATTCTAACAGCCTCCCATCATTTAGATTAGATAAAATACTGGACATTTAAAGGGAACCTGTCAGGTCCAATATGCACCCAGAACCATGAGCAGTTCTGGGTGCATATTGCTAATCCCTGCCTTATCGTCCCTGTATACACTAACATAGATAAAGAGATCTTTAGATTTAGGTGATCTCACTCACCTCTCTGCCGCCATCGCGTCCGATGGGGGATTTCAGCTTAGTGCGCATGACCCCGGGGTGTGGGTCATGCGCACTATGAAGCCGAGTGTACACGTCATGGCTTCATACTGAAGTAGTGCGCATGACCAAAACTCCAATGGAGAGGTGAGTGAGATCATCCTGTGACACTGCGTATTCATTAGCATGTTAGCACACCCACAGGGGCGTACTAACCTGCTACTGGGGGCGACTGGCAAGGGAACTAACGCCCAGGGGACTAGTCCCCTCGCTCATTAGCATACGATAAAAAATCTTTAGAAATACTTTTTCTAAAAATCTCTATCTATGCTACTAGATACAGGGACTGTGAGGCAGGGATTAGCATTATGCACCCAGAACTGCTCGTGGTTCTGGGTGCATATTGGACTTGACAGGTTCCCTTTAAGAAGATATTTTGGGAAACTAAATATTTGCTCAAAAAAAGCCAAATCCAAAATGTAGTATTTGCTTTGATGCTTTGCGTTCTGATGTAAGCTCAGCTCTTGCTTGAGGGATTCTTGGTTGTAACAGGGTAACATGTATGTGTTAAGAGACATATGTTCCAAAATAATAAGAAATATTGATCGTGATGTGGAAGACAAACCTGGAAAAGCTATTCATGCTCATATATCACGACCTAGTCTTTATTGACCTCTTTCCCAATAAAGGTTTCAAGGTGTTCCTGAAAACCTCTCAGGATTACAATTAAACTATTGATATTAGGAAATAAATTTCGATGTCACCCTGCAGAATTGTATTTTTAGTACAACATCAATACATGGCGCAGTGTTCTCAGAATTGTTGTTGCTATGATACGATGGAAATCTGTGAGTGTAACAGATGTGACATGTAATAAATGATTCAAGTGGTCTATTAATAAACTTAACTCCTTTTCGATCAGAGAGTAGAAGTTAGTAATTGAGTGGAAATATGTTATGTTTGCCACTGGTGGGTAAAGGTTATATTCTTTCATATGTTCTGCAGGTGCTGTTCTTACGTGGGTCGACGAGGAAATGGCCCTCAAGCAATATCAATAGGCAAAAACTGTGACAAGTTTGGAATTGTGGTTCATGAGCTGGGTCATGTAATTGGCTTTTGGCATGAGCACACTCGCCCGGACCGAGATGACCATGTCACCATTATCAGGGAAAATATTCAACCAGGTAATTCTTTTAATTCTTTCTGTCTCTCATTTTCAAACTTGAGTTTTTGTTTTAATTAAAATTTTCTTCACTAAATTAATTTTTAAGTTACATATGTTTTGTTTTTGTTTGTTTTTTTTTTATTTCGCAGGCCAGGAGTACAACTTTCTGAAAATGGAGCCAGGAGAGGTGAACTCGCAAGGAGAACCATATGATTTTGAGAGCATCATGCATTATGCAAGGAACACCTTCTCAAGGTTGGAACCTCAGGTTATAATTTTTGACTTTTAATTCCATATTCTATAGTTGAATATATATCTATATATTTTTTAAGTAACATGGCTCATTAGGGATATACATTCAATAACTTCTTGCCTAATATTTATCTTTGTGCCTTTGCAATGCCCCAGGACTTGGCAGAGAGGGCCCATAAATACTATATTTAAATTGGGTTAACCCACTGATTATGGTATAACTGGCTGACAGATAATGTGACAGAAGGATATTTTAGGTTGAATTTCAAGAAAACTTTGCACTTTACTTCTTTCTAATGGACTAACCCTTGATAACCTATACACAGAATATCTAATAACTACTAGATTAGTGGGAGACCAATTTCTAAGATGGCATGGAAGTTGAGCATGTTCACCACCAGTCCAACTATCATTTATCTGATTTCTGAAAATAGCCAAGTAGTCTCCAGTAGACCCATACATAATGAAAAGAGTGATGGTGTCTAGGGCTTGCTCTACGTGGGGAACACTAGTTCTTTATTCTGGTTATTGGTGGGGCTCTTGGTGGTCTGTCTTTCATTGGAATACCCCTTTAGGGTAGATAAGCCACTGGAAGAGGTGTTTGGATGTGGATTTCGCTTTGTTGAAAACATATATATATATATATGTTCAGTCGAGGAGTAGTGGGCAAACAAACATGTTCTCAACAATGTTTGAAAATGTATTGTCAGCGTAAATGATTTTTCTGAAGATAGCATCAACATTGTATTCAAAATTGGGCTACACAGTCTGTTCTCAATGTTTAGGACATCTTTCTCAACATCGCTGGTGTCCCTGCAATCCATCCCCCTACGATCAAGTTGTTAGGGATAGGGAATAACTTTGTTATTTTAGGAGTAACCCTTTCAGTGGCAGAATGCAGATGTGACCTTCTTAAATGTTTCCCAACTGTTTTTGCTGTGCTGCAGTCCTCTCGATTTTTCTATATTTTCAAAAATTCCATCTCTACCAGCAATTCACATCTCAAGTTTTTATTTTAAAGTGTAGATTTTGCTTTGGATTTTCTTAAAATTACTATTTAATGAATAGTAATTACATTATGTGGTTCTTTTAGACATTATTTTATATGGTAGCCTTTCTCAGAGGCTATGATAAAGGAATTTCCACAAAGACATTTAGAGTTAAATCTTCTTCTGAATTATCCACCGTGTCAGCGTTAAAGGTGTTGTATAATGAGCTCCTGTATATCACACATAAATAGTAAAGCCACTTTGTATATTTTTAGTTTAAAGTCCTCAGTGAGATATGGCATCTGTTTTGTATTACACAATGTGCGATGTGTTAATGCATGATAAATGCTGAGATATATTGTCTAAACAAAGGAGAAAAGGGAAAAAAATGCTTACTGCTCTGTAATGAAATTCAAGTGCAGTGGAGTCCTGGGCGGGTGCCAAAATCACTGGTGGGGCACATCCAGTGTAATATACGTGAACGGAGAAAGACGGTGAAGACACGTCTAATCCAGGAGATTAAGATTAAAATAAAAAAACCTTTATTCAGATCATATTAAAAACATGTGCAAATGTTGCTGAACAGGACAACCTGAAGCGTTTCTGACGTCTACAGGAACCGTTAGTCATAGGAACTTCTTATGATGAAGGGTATCTGTAGACGTCACACGTTAGCTTGTCCTGGTCAGCGACATTTGCACGTTTTTAAAAAGATCTAAATAAAGATTTTTTATTTTCATCTTCTTGTCCTGGATTGGATGTGCCTTCACGATCTTTCTCCATTCAAGTATATTGTCTACACACTTTTTAGTTTATTAGGTGCGCAAACATTTAGTGGAATATTCGTTATAAAGAAGGACAGATAGATTTATCTTGCATCGTTGTAAAGGGCAGAGCAAGCTTCTGGCTGTATGTTATGTTACCTACTGGGATCATGTTCATTAATATTAAATTCCATGTATAATTACGTATTCTAACTAATGGCGAAATAAATGGCCAATTAGAAACTATTTCTTAACATAAAATATTGGGCGACTATATTATCATCTGATAAATTTAATAACTCTAAAGATGTCAAATTAATGGTAAGGTTGCAACATGCTTAAAGGGGTGGTTCACCCATTTTCATTATTGGCCACAACGATATTATGTTGAGAAACAAGGTTTGTCTCAAATACCTTGTGTTGCCAATAGTGCCTGTGAGCGGCGCTATTGCTTACCTCTCTTCCCCATCGCCTGACCCCCCCGGGCTCCATGACCTCGGGGATCCGGTGATGTCACGTCAACTTTCTGCCCACCTGGCATCATCACGGCCGGCCCCAGTCTCCATAAGTGACTGGGCTGTGGGCGAAGCTTCACTGCTCATCACAGCCCAGCATCACAGCGCAGCACCTCCCTGCTCACTCCTCCTTCACTGCAGAGCGGGCAAGCAGGAGGGATACTGGGCTGTGAGGAGCGATGAAACGCCGCCCACAGCCAAGTGACTAATGAAGACTAGGGCCAGCCGCGGTGATGTCAGGTGAACAGGAAGTTGACGTGACATCACCGGATCCCCAAGGGCACGGAGCTCGGGGGTCAGGTGATGGGGAAGAGCGGACTGCAATAGAGCCGCTCACAGGTACTATTGGCAACACATGGTATTTGAGACAAACCTTGTTTCTCAACAGAATATTGTTGTGGCCAATAATAATCTTTAAAGGCCTGCCTGTCCTTCCTCCACCCTGTCCTTCCTCCCTTCTTTCTCCCCTTGTAATAACAGAGACAGGGGGAGAAAGGATAGGTAGACAGACAGGGACGGCAAAACCCCACCCACCTATTAGATATTCCGTTGCACCTATTATCAAGTAACCATACATGTCACAAACTTTACCTCCCTATATTTCAGAAACTATACATACAATCTCACAACTAAAGGTATGTTTAGAATAAGCATGAAAGCGCCAGTTAAGTACTGACTTTAGTTTATATATGAAAATCCTTGTGATTTGTGTTCTTTAAACAGCATAATCATAAATTTTCAATTGATGCAGGTTCTGCTAGATGCAGGAGCCACATTCTTGAGATAAGGGCTAGGGATAAGCAATTTTTTTTTTAATTCAAATTTGCCAAATTTTCTCAGGATATTTGATTTGCAGCATATCAATTTGCGTGACTCTAAAGTTATCCAGAGCCTCCAATTTCACTTGTATGACACTAATCTCATTTTTTCACTCACTAGTCTTCTGGCAGCATTTACATGTTACAGCCAAGTTGCATTTTTTGTTTTGACTGCAATACAACTGCCATGTTTGTGCCACAATTTTTGGCAGAAAACAGCATTATGGTAGAAATATTTGAACAGTCTTACGGTTTCTTCAGTATTTTACAGCCTTCTCTTTCTTTCCTCCTTTGAGCTGTGACGTCCAGTAACTTTCCAGATTCACCATAAAATGCTGCATTTCCTGCTTCTGATTTTATGCGGGCTATGATTGTTCCTCCTTTATGCTATACCATGTGATGTGATAGTTACAAGGCATTGTTCGTCAGCTAGAGGTCATGTGAGGCTTCTCTGGCTGATGCGATCTTCTGCAATGTGAGAAATAGCAGCAGCCATCTGGGGGGGATTTGTATAAAGTAAATCACAATTTGTTAGAATTTGCTGGGTTTAGCACGTTTTTAAAGATTTAAAGTGAGCCTGAGATCTGAAAAATGCTGAACGAGCCATAAGCAGTGTGTATTAGACACTGGCTGTATGAATATGAGCTCTGCCAGGTATGTTTGGCTACTTTCACATTTCCGTCTTTTACCCTCAGCCACAGTCTTCTTGAGAAAAAACGGTATCCTGCAAAATTTTTTGCAGGATTCAGTTTTTCCCCTATAGAGTTGTATTACCGATGGATTGCGACTGATGGCATTTCGTTGCATCCATCTCGCGATGGATCGTTTGTGGAATGACTGACCGTCGGGTGGAAGCAACGCAGAATGTAACGTTTTTTGTGTTTGTCGGAAAAACTGACAGCGACTGATCCTTCGGCGTCCGTCGTTTTATATAATGAAAGCCTATGGGCTCGGAATCTGTCAAATGCCGGATTCCAGTGACTGGTCCGTCTTTTAGCAACTGAGCATGCTCAGATGTGTAAATTCCTTTCTGGTTAGAAATCTCTCTTTCTCTCTGTCTTTGTCTCTGTCTCTCTCGTCGCATCAATTTTCACACAATCTGACAGATCAGTCGCATCAGTCACAAAATGAATTGTGGCTGATGGAAAAAATGGAAGTGTAAAAGTAACCTAAGGCTGCTTTCACACTTGCATTGTTTTGCATCCGTCACAATCAGTTGTGTGACTGATCCAACGGATGCGTTGCAGATAGTGGCACAGCTGATGTGACTGATTCTGCAAAACAACGATCCGTTTTTTTTTTGTTTTTTTACTGTTTTGCTGGCTATAGTGAACGACCAACTGATCACCCGGCAGCCGGGCGATCAGCTGATCATTCACAGCAGCCGGGCGATCAGCTGATCATTCACAGTAGCCAGCCGGGCGATCAGCTGATCATTCACAGTAGCCAGCCGGGCGATCAGCTGATCATTCACAGTAGCCAGCCGGGCGATCAGCTGATCATTCACAAAAGCCGTCCGCAGGGCGATCAGCTGATCGTTCACAGTGGGGAAAAAAAAGGATTCCGCTGCTCAAAAAGCGCTACTTGCTGCGTTCTTGCCGCCCAATGGTTAGTCGTTCCACCACTGATCCGTCACGGGGAAAAAACGGAATCCTGCTAAATATTTTGCAGGATACCGTATTTCCTCAAGGCAACAGATTGCAACTGATGCAAAACAACGCAAGTGTGAAAGCAGCTTAAGACTATGACCGAGTCGTGCTCTAGACTAGTCCATGGTTTGTGCACCATGTATCCGATGTCAGGTTCAATTTAA
The DNA here is from genome assembly GCF_048569485.1 of Anomaloglossus baeobatrachus. Lineage (NCBI taxonomy): Eukaryota > Metazoa > Chordata > Amphibia > Anura > Aromobatidae > Anomaloglossus > Anomaloglossus baeobatrachus. The sequence continues at coordinate 183,007,994 of NC_134353.1, read as the reverse complement.
CGTTAATTCAATTTGCATCAAATTGCTTTGCTCATCTCTTATATAAACATAGATAAAAATATGTAATTGCAAATATTAAAAAAGAGTAACAAATTGTAAGCATATATAATTTTTAACGCTTGGTTCTTTTGAGTCATTTAACCAGAAGTGTCAGAAGTGTAATAGAACTGATGATTCTTTTTGTGTATGTATCATATTTCAGGGGTATGTTTCTGGATACAATTCTTCCCTCCCGAGATGACAATGGCGTCCGACCTTCTATTGGGCAGCGCACAAGGCTTAGTGCTGGAGATATTGCACAGGCACGAAAGCTTTATAGATGTCCAGGTACGAAACCGATCTGCAAACATGTATTATTCAACAGTTTATTTCTATATTTCTAAAGTTCAGAGGTGAATGAATGTAAATTGGTTGCAAGCGCAGTCAGCACAAGCAAATGTCTTTAAAGCGTATAACCTTTGCTAACATTGTATTTATTAGCTCTTTTCACTTCTTTCACAATTCTACAAAGGCAGCGGGAATTTACTTGTAGGACCTATTATCTAAATCCACACAACCGTATTTCAGTTAAATGGATACCACCCAGTGCTGTCATTTTGGTTTTTTTCCAAAATAAATACAATTCTGTTCCAAGTACCGTAAATACAGTAACTAAGTGTTATACACAAAGATTACGAAACAATATATAAACTATGCTCTTAGATGAGACGCAACATGTTTCTTACTGGATAGTCATTGTTTCGACCACAGGTACATTGACATATTCACTCGACAGGTAGTGTCAGTGTTGTACTGTTGAGAAATACATTTACACACTAAAAATGGCTAAACTTTGAGAAAATGACAGCAAAACTACAAATATGAATAAAATGGCCGTAAATTATTCTCCATATAAAATAGAGATGATGTTTAGACCATGACTGGTAAGTGGACATAAGCAGTATATTCAAGAGTCATCTGTTGACGCCAACCACTGTGATGGAAGTGTACCTTCTTGGTTGTTTTAAAGGGGTTGTCCACTCCTTTATCATTGATGGCATATCCTTTGGATAAGTCATCAATGTCTGATCGGCCAGGATCCAACACCCAGCACCCCAGACAATCAGCTGTCCTCTGAGTCAGATGTTCTCGGAGGTGGATATACAGTACCTGGCTGTGGCCACTATCAGAAGACATGGCAGCTCTGGAACTGAGCATTTTCAGCTGCCTGTTGCCCCTACCAGCACCACGAACAGCTGAATGGTGGGGGTTCAGGTGTCGATCAGACATTGATAACCTATCTTAAGGATAGGCCATCAGTATTAAAGTAATCGACAACCATTTTAAGATCATTGGAAAAAAATAGACATGAGCATAAAAACAAAGACATTCGGAACAGTGGTAAATTGAATTCTGTGGGGAATTATTGAACTGTCAAGTGCAGAAAGTGCACAAATTCTTCCCATTTTTATAAATGCCCAGTTGAACATTACATATAAATGATCTACTTAATAGCTAGAACTGTAATGTGGATGGAGTTACCAACAATGCACCCAGGCCGGAAATATGTGAATACTACTGGATTATATTTTCAGACACATGTCCTTTCCACTGGCTTTCTTTTGCAGACCAGATTATACTACAAAGATGCAACATTGTGTTATATTTTATTATTGATGCTTAGTGATCAATTTAAAACCACTTTGATGTATGTGATGAATCCTTTTTCAGCATGCGGAGAAACGTTACAAGATTCTACAGGAAATTTTTCATCTCCTGGATTTCCAAATGGCTATCCATCCTATACTCATTGCATATGGAGAATTTCTGTGACCCCTGGGGAAAAGGTACAGTGTTTTGTTTTCGTTTTACTGCTACATTTTGTGTTCTTCAAATGGAAGTTTAGAAACGAGTTAAAAACCTAGCTTGGATATTTAAGCATACTCTTTAAAAGGAATCTGTAAGATAAACTGTACCTACTCCCACCAACTACATTAATAGGTATAAAAATCAGTGAAATATAAAGTCACAGACACCTTTATATCTCATATCTGTTGCTGCATTCCAAAGCAATGAACATTTTAATTCTTATGTAAATAAGACATTATGTATATGTCAGAACACTTAACAAATCACTGTAATCAGAATTTGTTTCCCCTCCCAGTACTAGAATTTTTTTATTGATTGATAGGTCACTGTCTGTGTGACAGGCAAGGAAATTGGAGAGTAGGCTGTCATTCAAGCTAAAGAATCAGCTAAGTGCTCTGGAAATAACAGAGCATTTAACACCTAATTTGCATATTAATTAAAATGCTGATTACGCAGAAATGCAATAAGAGATTGAATATTTAAGAATATCATGATGGATTTATGCTTCAAAGATCTACATGCTCATATATATGGTTTGATGGAGGGGTTGATATTGCTGACAGATACTCTTTAACCCCTTCATGACCAATATGACTGATATAGCACATCTTGAACAGTTATCAGTTCCCGCATCATATCCGTCGCGACGCGTTATATCCGTCATGGATTAAAACTGTCACTGTATGAAAACACACAGTGACAGCTACATGCCGGCAGCGGTCACTGACAGCTGACCAGCATGGCCAGAGATGTGGGGACTCATTTTAGTGGTATTCACTCTCTGATTGCTGTAATCAGAATATCAACATGTGATCAGCGGGAGGTGCTGAAATATCAGTACTTCCCACTTCCCTGCATTTTCACCAAAAGAGCTCGGCATACTGGATAGCTAAGCTCCTGCAGTAACAACCAGAACTGGCACACACGCCGTTCCTGGCTGATTAAGGCCCGTTTCACATATCCAGCATTTCGCCAGATCCGGCACGCATGCAGTACAGTACATTCATTTACAGTGGAAGCGCAACACCATGCGGATAAATTCGGTTGTGCATAAAGCACACAACCACATGGTGTCACACTTCCACTGTAAATGAATGTACTGTACTAAATGCGTGCCGGATGCGTGAAACGTGCCTAACCCTCCTGATGCCGTGATGAGGATATTTAGACAGTTTTGGGAGAGGGCTTTCTCTCTCACCTCCATCGGCACCCCCGTGACAAACAATAACCTAGTGTGCCAGGTATGGTGGCCTGTTTGACCCATACATAGGCAGGGTCTAACAGGCAATCTGTCTGTGTAATCTGACAAGTCTCATTTATTGCAATACATAAATCACAATATCCATGTGGATTTATACCAAAAAAAAACAAAACTATACAATTATGCAGAATAGAGGATACATTGCATACTCCAAAAGCATATTAAAAAACAGGATAAAAAAGGAGAAATACATGCAAAAAATAATTTTATTAAAGAGTGCACTGGCAAGTTAAAACACCAATGGTTCACAGAAAGGAGAAGAAATGTAGAAGCTGGGACGGATAACAAACTGACAAAAAATAAATACAATTGTGCACAATTTACATAACCACAAAGGCCTAAAGTGCACAAAAGAGGTGACCCATAGGTGTTTTAACTTGCCACTGCACTTTAATAACATTATTTTTTGCAGCTATTACTCCTTTTTTTTTTATTGCAATACATGTCTATTGCAATGCATGAAACCAGTGATCAGAAGAATATAAATTAAAGTCCCATAGAGGGACTAAATAAAAAATGTAAAAATGTTAAGGAAAAAATTGCAAAAATTATTAAACCCCTCCCCCTAAGTAACGGAAAAAATATTGCCTCAATAAATATGAATATTGATGTAAAACCAAAAATGAACTAATAAGGTACACATATCCTCACATCTAGAAAGACACAATTTATAAAACTGACATATTTACCCCCTACAGTGAAAACCAAAAAAAGTGGCAAAAAATTATGCTTTTTCATCATATTTCCAAAATGATTGGAATAAAATACCATCAACAAGATGAATCAAAATAAAAATGGTTTAATTGGAAACGTCATCTTTTCCTGCGAAAAACAAGCCACAACAAAGCTATATCAGTTGAAAAATAAAAAAGCTATAGCTCTCAAAATACAGAGATGCAAAACAATACTTTTTCTTTAAAATTGTTTTCTCGCTTGCTTCATTGGGGGACAGACAACCCTGGCATAGTCTGCTGCCACCTGGAGGCTGACACTGACATTACATAAGAAATTCCCTCCTCCCAAGCAGACTTTACCTCCTCTGCTGGTCGCTGACTTCCTAAGTTTTTTTTTTTGTTTTTTTTGTTTTTTTGGTTTTTTTTTGTGGCAGTTGGAGGAGAGTCTGTTTCAGATCCATCTAAGGTGTTTGTTAACTTTTTTCTATTTCTATTTCATAGTCTTCTGGGCAACAGTGTGTAATTCTTGTGCACACTGTTTCACCCACATTGTGGCGGAGAGTACAGTCTGTACCCTCAGTCTATATATTCTCACGTCGCTTGGTTGGACCTCTTACCCTGCTATGTAGGTACAGGGCAGTGGTCCATATACGCCAGTACACTCCTGCCCATTCGCCCCTCATAGCATTTGTGTGCATTGCGTAGAAGATCGTGTTGTCTTCTGGACTGGTGAGTTTTCCCCTGTCCCATTTCACTCCATCTTCTCTCTCTTCCCACTTTCCTCTGTGTGTTGATTGCAGGGGGGGGCGACATGTGTGCATTCTCTGGGTACCTTTCCTGTGGCTGGGACGTGGTTGGTGGTGTGAGTGTAGAATTGTGTGGTGGCAGTCTTGTGTTGTGGTGGTTTCACCCTGCTTTCCTCCAGGTTGCCAGCTGTGATCATGCTTCCTTGCGGGGACTTGTTTTTTTTCTGGTCGTCAATCATCCTGTCTCTCCCAGCCATACAGTGCTACCGTTGCATTGCATGTGGTGCCCGTTGCCCTGTCCCTTTCTGTTCCGCCTCCACTTCTGGCATCAGCAACATTTTTCATCTTGTGTCCCTACAGTTCACTGGGATCTTGGTGAAGTTTCCTTGGCACCTAGCTTCGTGGATCGTAGTCTAGGTAGAACTGTCTCTGCTTGGTGGCTGATACTGCTTCTCCCTATCAGTGTCCCTTCACTGCTCACCTGCTTCCTCTGTCTCAGGATATCTGAGTCTAGAGAGGACCATGCCTGCCCTCCTGGCAGCCCGCTCTAGTCCCTTATTACACATGTGCTGTTTATGGTAATAAGTTTTCTTCTGGCCTGTACTCCTTTCCCCTTGCACATGCCTTGAGGACCCCAATAGTGTCAGAAGAGAGTATCTCTCCTTCTCTGTGGGCTCAAAATCTTACTCAGGCTGTTACTACAGAACAAACTAAGGTGTCTAAGACCCTGGTTGCTGCTGTTGATCAACTCCCTTTAACTTCTATTGGCCTGGAAGCTCAGACCCTCCTGTGACTTCTTAACAATATCGTAGACCTTAGCTGCGTTCTACATACCCTCGAGTATCTTCTCCTTCCAGATCTCTGTTGCTGGAAGGGCAACCTGAGGCCTTTCTATTTCCGCTGGGATTACATTCTCTGGACTAGCTTTAGCGTATAGTCTGTGCTGGACCTGTATTAGGTGGAAAGGTTGAGACATATGATTGAGAGTTTGATTACAGCTGTTGATTCTTCCCTAGCAGTCAGACCAGGAGACCCCCGTCCACTTAATGAAGCAGATTTCTTTAGGAAAGGCAAGCGAGTGCTTAAAACCTTTATGGATCATGAACAGTTTACTGAGGTAATACAGAAAGCCTTGTATTTCGACATCTTCTACCTACTAGGCGATGCTCTGTGGCCTTACCCAGAGCACCCAGACCTTTTTTTCTCAGCGTCCATTCTACCACTCCAGTTTACAGCTGCTTGCTATAATGCTATGTTGACTTTACTGTTCTGAGGAGGTTAGGCCTCTTCGAGACAGTTATTTAGACCATGCTTAATGCATGAAATCATCACATTTACTACTGCACTTTTAAGGCTTTCTTTCACTGGTGCGAATCAATGTTTACTTCTCCGATGTCCTTTTACTTGCCTACACTGCTTTCCTTTATTTGCAGTCTGCACTAGAAGCAAGGATAGCGCTTAATTGGCTTAAAGGCTAGGTTTCCACTCTGGCTATTTTGTTCCAAAAGGATTTGGTCACTGAGCCACAGATCAGGACTTTTTTTTTTTCAGGGGGTGGCACATATTAAGGCCACTTTACACGCAATGACATCGCTAACGAGATGTCGTTGGGGTCACGGAATTCGTGACGCACATCCGGCCTCGCTAGCGACGTCGTTGCGTGTGAAACGCAGGAACGACCGTTAACGATCAAAAATACTCACCATATCGTTGATTGTTGACACGTCGTTCTAATCCCAAATATCGTTGCTGCTGCAGGTACGATGTTGTTCGTCGTTCCTGCGGTAGCACACATCGCATTGTTAGGCCACTTCCAAGGTGACTATCTCTCGCTGGATCAGAAGAACTATAGTTCAGGCTTATTGATTGAAGAATAGGGCTCTCCCATTTAGTGTTAAATCGTATTCTACAGGAGTGGGTAGGGCTTCTTGGATGGTTCATCATCAGGCCTCGACCCTGCAGTTTTGTAAAGCAGCTAATTGGGCATCATTATATACCTTTTCTAAGTTTTACAGGGTCCATACCTTTGCTTCGGCCAATGCTAGTTTGGGCAGGAAAATGTTACAAGTAGCAATTACTCAGGCTTGCGCTTGAGCTTCACCAGTAAGTTCTGTTTATCTTTTGTGTTTGCCCCCCTCAGGGACATCTTTAGGACATCCCAGGGTTCTGTGTTCCCCAATGAAGCGACCGAGAAAAGTAGATTTTTGATACTCATCATAAAATCTGTTTCTCGTTAGTTTTCATTGGGGGACAGAACTTCCCTCCAAGTTGTCCAGGTTGGGCATGTATTTTGGTTGTTTTATTTTACTTTATCTTAGTTTTTTTTTCTTTCTTTTTCTTTATTGCTTTTTCACTAAACTGAGGACGCCAGCGACCCGTGGGCGAAGTATAGTCTGGTGAGAAGATAATTTTTTTTTTTCTGCTGTATAATATCAGTGTCAGCCTCCAGATGGCAGCAGACTATTCCAGGTTTCTGTGCCTCCCCCATTGAAGACTAACTAGAAACAGATTTTACATTGCGCACCAAACAGATTTTTGGTACTTTTTAATTTTGGAAAAGTGGCAAAACATGAAAAAATTATATAAATGTTTTTTCACTGTAACCCTACTGAGCTGAGGAATAAAGATGTCTAATCATATACACCACATGGTGAACTAGTGTAAAATATATTAATATAAATTCTAGACCTGATGTTGATTTGTTTCTTCTGCCTCCCAAAACTCGTGGTAAGGTTCAGCTCACATTTATTCTCCACTCTACGCTGCGCACTTACACCTGGGTTTCCATGTAAATCTCTGAAATACATGATCCAGACAGAACATTCACTTTAATGAGTCGGAGGGAGTAATTTTGGCCTACGATACAGTGGTGTCTATCTTTTTAAGTCTGCTTAAAAGTGCAGTCGACCACTTCTTTTGTTTACATCTTAAAAGCCGGACACCACCAAGCAGAAGGTGCACAGAGTCCGTAGTAACTGTGTTACCTCAAGATTGAATGGATCCATAGGGGATTTCATCTAAATCACTTATATTGTTGATCTAGATGGAAACCAAAATACCATCAATAATAGCTTCTACTCAAACCAAAAAATTCAAGTCCACACTCAGGCTCATCATTTGTTAACAGAAATGTAGGGGATTTTCACATTACTGGTAGCAGGCAGGCTGTGGAAAACCACTATAGCTAAAAATCCAATGAAATCTGTGTTCCCAAACCCAAATATCCCCTTCTCTTCTGGGCCAGTGAGCCTAAACACAATTAATGTCCACATTTGGCATTTCAGTAGCGAGGATAGCCCGCTAAAATTACAAGTTAACACATAAATGGTCCTAAGGTATGTGGACACTCCCATTTTTCAATAATCTCAACAATTGAAAAAACTTTGTGTAATCATTTTTCCAAAAAAGGAGCAAAAAGTCCTAAATATATAACAATCTTTATTCAATAAATATAAATCACACACACATAAAAAGATGTTTACAGCAACAGAATCAACTGGCAGCACAATAATATTGCACATATATTCAGACCGTTATGTAAAGTGACTCATGCAATACAGAAGGTGCAAATTCGCAATATATTCACATATGTTGTCCATTATAAGATATTATACCTACACTATTTTCTAATAAAGGAATATTAGTGGAGGGTCCAAAATAATCTGACAACTATAAAGTTAATTTGTTACTGCACAACAAGATATTAATGGTCACTACACCAGAATAGCAGGTCTCAATATCATGCTATCATCGTTGAAGCGGGATGCGAAACGTACGTCGGGGTAGGTGACTGGCGGCTTTTTCTTAATATGCCCAGGTAACGTCTTGCTTATAGATTGTGGATTTATGCCCGTAGTCAGTTCAGCTTGATGTCCGTGCAAACAGGGTTAATTCTCCCGTTCATCGGGAGTTGTTTGCGGGCACCAGCTGACTGATTCCTTGTCTACATAGACATTAGAAAGGCCCTGCTTATAAGCTGGGACCACAGTGCCACCTATGGATGTAATGGGGTTTTCATCCACCATTTATTTGCAATTGGGCTTGATAGCATGATATTGAGACCTGCTATTCTGGTGTAGTGACCATTAATATCTTGTTGTGCAGTAACAAATTAACTTTATAGTTGTCAGATTATTTTGGACCCTCCACTAATATTCCTTTATTAGAAAATAGTGTAGGTATAATATCTTATAATGGACAACATATGTGAATATATTGCGAATTTGCACCTTCTGTATTGCATGAGTCACTTTACATAACGGTCTGAATATATGTGCAATATTATTGTGCTGCCAGTTGATTCTGTTGCTGTAAACATCTTTTTATGTGTGTGTGATTTATATTTATTGAATAAAGATTGTTATATATTTAGGACTTTTTGCTCCTTTTTTGGAAAAATGATTACACAAAGTTTTTTCAATTGTTGAGATTATTAAAATTACAAGTTGCAGGATTCCAGAAGCTCAAGCTGGGCACAGTGTATGAGCACTACAATGCACTGGGCACTATAATGGCTGATTTCTATTTTCACTCTGCAACACTCATTGCTGCTTGTTTCTAGAAAACACCCATGAAATCAAAATCATCAGTACACCTGTAGATGACGGGAGTAATTTCTAAATTGGGGTCACTTGAAGAAGGTTTCTGTTATTGTGGCACTGTATATGGAGGGGCTCTATATCTGGAGATCGCAAATTATTCTAATAACTGTACCCTCATATACAGTAGGGGGTATTGTCACATTTTGGAGAAATTGTGTAATAATTAAACTGTCATTTTTATCTATTTCCCCTTGTGAAAATGTAAAATCTGGGACTAAAACAACATTTTGGTGGTAGAAATGTAATAATTTTTTCTTCACTGCCCAATTGTATAACATTTTGTGAAACATATGTAGTGTCAATATGCTCACTGCACCACTAGATAATATCATTAAGAGGTGTAGTTTGTAAAATGGGTCACTTATGGGGGTATTTGCTGTTCTGGTATCTCAGGGGCTCTGCCAATGTGAAATGGCACCCGTAAACCATTCTAGCCAAATCTGCACTGAGCCTGAAAAGTAGTTTCTGCTCAAATATAGGGTATTGCCATACTAAGGAAAAATTGCATAACAAATTTTAAGGTCCGTTTTCCCAGTTACCCTTGTAAAAACTAAAACGTGTGCCCAAACAAGAGTTTCCAACCATATATGGGGTATCCCTGTATACAATTGAAATTGCACAATAAATTGTATGGTCCATTTTCTCCTGTTACACTTGTGAAGCTGCTAACTTTGGGGCTAAAACAACATTTTTGTGGGGAAGAGGTAAAATGTTATTTTTTTTGTTCCACGTTCCTTTAATTGCTGTGACGCAGCTGAGGGGTTAATAAACTTCTTAAATATGGTGTTGAGCACTTGAAGGGTGAAGTTTTTATAATGGTGTCACTTTTGGTATTTTCTGTCACCTAGGCCTCTCAGTTACTTTAAATGTGATGTGGTCCCTAAAAATATTGATTTGTAAATTTTGTTGGGAAATTGAGAAATTGCAGATAAACTTTTAATTCTTCTAACTTCGTAACAATTTAAAAAAAAAAAAAAAAAAATGGTGCTCATGGAAAGTAAATATGTTGCAAATGTTAGTTATACTGTGCAAAATAGTCAAGAAATATTGTAGTTTAAGGATATAAAAATTTCAAAGGTTGAAAATTGTGAATTTTTCAATTTTTTTTTTTACCAAATTTGTTTCACAAATCATAATGACCAAAAATTACTAATAACATGAGGTACATGTCTCGAAAAAACATTCTCAGAATCACTGGGATATGTTGAAAGGTTCCAGGGTTATTACACTGGTCTTATTTGGAAAATGAGGCTCGGTCATGAACGTACAAAATGTTTTAATGTTTTAGGAAAATAATACAACTGGTGTAAAGTGTTCAAATATTAAAAAAACCCTGAAAATGTAAAATGTTAATGCGCACCAACCACCAGGATTTTCCTATATAACCTAAAGCCAGTGCTCTACTGGCACTATCATGCTCATTCTATACATGCCTTTAATTGTCAGCTCGGATGTATAGGTTTTGAAATACAAGCAAGTAAATCTTTTAAAATTAGCAGTTTTTTGAGTGACAGCAGCTGCAGCAGCTAATAGCTGGGTTGGGGTTTCATAGTGATTCCTGCCCCCCTACCTGTTGTTCCTGCCCTTATCTATTATTTATGTTAATTCCATTGTAGAGGTGTTTTACTAATGGTTGTGGCTATAAATCATGGCTAGAAGGACCTTGCTGATATCATACCCATGTGACCAGAAGGGACGGGGCCTCACCCAACATAGCTGATACCAGGAAGTAACATTATTTATCTTTTGGCTGAGGCCCTGCCCCTTCTGGTCACATGGGAATGATGTCAGCATAGCCACCATAATTTATAGCCACAACCTTCTATAATGGAATTAGTATAAATAATAGGGGGAGGACGTACAGGCATGGGACGGGAATCACTATCAAACCCACCCCAGCTATTAGGTGCTGCCAATCATTACATTTACAAGCTTTACTTGCTTGTGTTTCAACACCTATACATCCAATTTGGCAACTAAAGGTATGTATAGAATCAGCCTGATAGTGCCAGTATAGCACTGACTTTAGGTTATATAGGAAATTCCTGGTAATTGATGTGCTTTAAGTTGTGATTGTGACAGTATTATCTTTATCTACTTATTTTAATATGTTTTAATAGCCCATGGAAATCTCAAGCCTCCGCACATTTTAAAGTATGAACACAGAGGAAACTTTAATAATTTGCTCAATTTTGCTGTTGGCATTTAGCACACATACTTCATAAGTATTGCATCAATATTTTGTAGCTACTGATGGCGTTTTTTACTGTATCTCTGACAAGTAATATTGTATATTCTTAAAATAACTTGCCAAGAAATTGCACTGTCAAGGTTAATGAGATGGATGACAAATTACATTAATTGACTTCAGAGTGCAATACCAGAATTTGCTTATGTTGCCAATTCTGTGCTAACTTATGTGACAAACATTGGCCAAATCATCACTATAGAGACTTGTACTAATCTCCTCTTTGAACTGCTTGGCTGCAGCAGTGAGTATTGCTTAGGAATCTAATGGAGCATAATTGTTTCATAGAGGAAGGTCTCTGAATTTAATGGTTTATTAACAAATATATTGTAAATTAGTTTATTTTAATTAAGAGGTTTGAAAACAAAATTGTTTGATGATTCACACTGATTTATTTTAAAGCTGCATCAAAGTCAAGTCAATGGATTGGCTTCATTATGTTCTTTTGAAGTTGGTTAAATATTTTGGAAGTGCTCACATCCGGAGCTGCCACGTCAACTGATTGCGGCCGCAGTCGGGTGCTGCGCATCCACCACCCATTCAAATCCATTTGAAGCGGATATGCAGTACCTGGCCGCGGCCTCTATTAGATGACTGGGCAGCTCTCGAACTGAATAATTCCGGCATCCAGGTGCCGCCACTGGCACAGAGATCAACTAATCGGCGCAGGTGCACTGTGTCAGACCCTGGCCTATCAGACATTGATGACCTATCCTAAGGACAGGCCATCAGTGTAAAAGTAGTGGGCAACCTATTTAAGCTACCAATAATTTTGTAGTGAAGAGACAAATGTCATTGTGTCACACATATGTTCATATATTTGATTACTCTACTTTACAGATTGTATTAAATTTCACAACTATGGATGTTTACAAGAGCAGTCTCTGCTGGTATGATTATATAGAAGTCCGAGATGGATATTGGAGAAAATCACCATTGCTGGGTAAGTAATCGCTGCCTGTTTGTATAATACAAAATGCAGATTGGCTGCACAATAGTCTGTTTACTGCTGGACATTTTCGTAAATGCTTTACATATTTAATATGAAATTGTTTAGTTTAGTACAATTTTTAATTTGAACTACTTGTATTATACCACAATGAAATAGCGTACACAGGCAGATAAGGGCTCTACGTAATAACAGTATAAGGCTATGTGTCCACGGGGAGAGTGTCCTGCGGGTATATCCGCAGGAGCTGGCAGAAATCCGCAGCACAACTTTTGTCTGTTTACATGCTGCGGTTGTACAACGGAATATCCTGCGGACATGCTGCGGTGTCCTGCATTGAGGATACAGTACCATGGCTTGGGCACTGCATCCTCAATGCAGAACAAGTGCTGGAGTGATCGGGGCGTTCATACTTACCTCCATCACACAGCATGTCACTTTCCGGCCGTATCTGTGCAGGAGAAGGTGGGCGGGCCTGCACTAGCTCTGGCTGTCACATGACCGGAGCTCGTGCAGGCCCCGCCCAACTCCTCCTTCCTGCTCCTAGCTCCACTGCACTCCAGTCTGTACTGCTGCTATCAAGGCAGGTAAGTATGGGACCTTGCGGAGAAATCCGCAGGAATAAGTCACATGCTGCAGATTTTTCCGCAGGGAAATTCGCATTATTTCCGCTGCGGAAAAAAACGCAGCATGGTGACAGCACTCCCCAAATGCTAGTACTTGCTGTACTGCGGATTTTTGAAAAATCCGCTGAATTTCCATGAAAAAAATCGCGGCAAATTCCGCGAATTTTCCACAGCGTGGGCACATAGCCTAAAGGCCCTTTGCAGTTCAATATCTCATTGTAATTCACAATTCTACTTGTTTTGGAGGTGGAAATGGGCCCTATTACCTCTTGGGCCCCTGTGTGGCTGCACAGGTTGCACCAATGATATGTCTGCCCCTGCCAGAATGCCAATGCTAAAGTTGTTCAACTCTGTCATCCACATTGCAACTTTTTAAGCATAGCGGAGTCTTGACTAAAGATGAGTGGATCGATCTGCTATGAATTGACTTTGAATTAATTTCCTGAAACTTGCATATAGGCGTAAATTTGCAATCAATTCACAAGCACCATTTAACACACTGCCGAAGATGGCAACAGCCAGAAAGCAGGCTCACAACATCAGGCACGGAGACATAGGCTTCCCCATAATGCATTGTAACTATCATATCACATGGTCTAACGCAGCCAATTAGGGAGGATTATCACAGCCACTATAAATTATGAGGGCTGATCAATTAACACAATTTAAAGCCTTGGGATAGGAAGTCAAAGTGCAGAGATAAAAAAAGGCTGTGCTGTAGCACTTCGAAAATGTAAGTGGTACTCTGTGATTAATAATCCAAACATTCAAGTGATAGGAAGGTGTTGGACCTGCATAGTCCGTGTGATTCTGAATTCATTGACATATAGTTCTTGGTTATATGTATCTTAAGCCAGCTTTACACGTTGCAATTTCACATACGATATCGTATGCGATTAGCAACGCCCCCATCGTATGTGCGGCACATTCAATTTGTTGAACGTGCCGCACAAACGATTAACCCCCCCAAACGATTAACCGTCACACGTACTTACCTTCCATACGACCTCGATGTGGGCGGCGAACGTCCACTTCCTGGAGTGGGAGGGACGTTCGGTGTCACAGCGACGTCACGCGGCAGCCGGCCAATAGAAGCGGAGGGGCGGAGCTGAGTGGGACGTAAACATACCACCCACCTCCTTCGTTCCGCATTGCTGGCCGGGAGCCGCAGGACACAGGTAAGATCTGTTCATCATTCCCGGGGTGTCACACACTGCGATGTGTGCTACCATGGGTACGATGAACAATCTGACTTTCAATTCTAGAGAAATGAACGATGTGCGTGCGATGTTTTACCATTCAATCGCACGTACCTGTCACACACTGCAATGTACCTTACGATGCCGGATGTGTGTCACTTACGATGTGACCCCGCCGACACATTGTAAGATACATTGCAGCGTGTAAAGCGGGCTTTAGTTTTTCATATTGTATATCATACAGTAAGTTGTATCTATAAATGTGAATTTATGTAATAAAACATAAGATTAGAATATATCTGACGACATCTTACACCTGTTTCATACCTGTAATGTAATGTTTATTCTCTTATTTATATGTCACTCCTACTTCTAGGCAGGATTTGTGGTGATAAACTTCCAGAGGTCTTGACAACAACAGACAGCAGAATGTGGATCGAGTTCAGAAGCAGCAGTAACTGGGTTGGAAAGGGGTTTTCCGCAGTTTATGAAGGTAAGATAATATCCATATACATGGATGTCAGTTATGAAAGAAGTATGTATAATTTTGCTCACACTATGTATGTGACAGCTTTATACAGTTTCTCCAATGGATGACCAATACACTTGAATTGAAATGTTAACTTTATTACACATTACAATGCTCTCAAGGTGCACAGAAAATATTCACTGCGTATTAATTCTTGGAATAGCTGCATGCAATAACTTTTCATTTTCCGAGATTGTAGCTGAAGGGGTATTCCCATCTCCAAGATCCTATTCTCATATATAGTAGGTATAATAATAATAATAATATTAGTTAATTCCTCCACTTAGAAATGTAGTATTGTTCTTCTGATTCACTATGTCGCTTACCTGATGTTCAGGGCATTGGAGGACCTTAGGTATCTATGGTTACAACCACGCATATAGTTAGTTAGTTGCTCTTGGTGGTAACCATGGATACCTAAGGTCCTGCAATGCTGTGAACATGAGGTAAGTGACATAGTGAATCAGGAGAACTATACTACATTTCTAAGTGGAGGTATTTGCTAATATTATTATTATTTCACCTACTGCATATTGGGATAGGATCTTGTAGATGGGAATAACCCTTTTATGCGAATTTCAGCAAAGTTGCAAAAAATAACAATAGCAACAAAAAGAGGAATAAATATCCTCCAAAAATTAAGCATTAGTTACAGCAAAGATGGGCTGCAGTGTGTACATCGCCCAGGCCAAAAACTAGAACTCTAGCAGGATGCAGCTAAACCCCCACTAAATGAAGGCATCATAGATGCAGGACGAGCAAATCACACACTTCCAAAAAATGGAGGGGGTGATTGCTAGATGATAAAACTGCACACTGGTGGCTTGCATAGAGCGCTATTCACACATGCAGATGCACAGTCACAAGCCTGCAGCCTATTAGGTGACGCCCATACTATTAGATCAGGCGGGCTACCAAGCCGTACTCAATCTGTGCACCATACAGAGACAGGAGCTCTAATATGCAAGGCCTAACAGAAAGGGGCCTGGCTGCATCCTGTACAAAAAAATATGAGGTTTTAGTTGGTATTATGTCAAGAATACGGAAGCCTATAACCCTCGTCACGGGAACCTCATTCTTGTAGGTCCCTACAGTACACTAAATATAAAAATAGCAACAAAAAGAGGAATAAATATCCCTTAGTTGGCCATAACACCAATTTGCATAATACTGCATTTACAATTTTTTTTACAATGAAATTACCGATATGTAATTGAAGTGCAAACTTTCAGGTTTAATTAAAGGGGTTGAACAAAAATATCCTGTGAAAAGTTTAGGAATTGCAACCATTTTTCTACAGAAACTCCTCATTTCAGAGACAAAGTAATTGGACACATTTACTTTGCTATAAATAAAATGTGCATTTTTAATACTTTGTAGAGAATCCTTTGCAAGCAATGACTGCCTGAATTCTGGAGGCCATGGACGTCACCAAATGTTAGGTTTCCTCCTTGGTTATGCTTTGCCAGGTCGTTACTTCAGCTGACTTCAATTGTTGCTTGTTTGTTGATCTTTCTGCCTTACGTTTTGTCTTAAGGGGGCTTTACACGCAGCGACATCGCTAGTGATGACACTGCCGATCGCACCCGACCCCGTCGTTTGTGCGTCACGGGCAAATCGTTGCCCGTGGCGGATAAACTCGCTGCTACCCGTCACACATACTTACCTTCCTAACGACGTCGCTGTGGCCGGCGAACAGCCTCCTTTTATAAGTTACAGTGACGTCACACGGCAGGCGTCCAATTGAAGCGGAGGGGCGGAGAGCAGCTGCAGGAAATTCACGCCCACCTCGTTGCCGGAGGACGCAGGTACGGTGTTGTTCGTCGTTCCTGGGGTGTCACACATAGCAATGTGTGCTGCCTCAGGAACGACCAACAGCCTGCGTCCTGAATCATCAACGACATTTGGGAAATGAACGACGTGTCAACTATCAACGATTAGGTGAGTAATTTTGATCGTTAGCGGTCGCTCATACGTGTCACACGCAACGATGTCGCTAACAAGGGCGGATGTGCGTCACGAATTCCGTGACCCCCAACGACCTCTCGTTAGCGATGTTGTTGCATGTAAAGTCCCCTTTAAGCATGTAAAACAAATGCATGTTCGATGGGTTTGAGATTTTGGGATTGACTCAGCCAGGCTATAGCAGAATATTCCACTTCTTTACCATAGAAACGAGTCTGTTTTGGGTTATTTTCCATCTGTACTGTGAGTCGTCATCCAAATCAACCTTACTACATTTGGTTGAATCTGAGCAGAAAGTAAGCCCTGTACAATTCAAAATTCATCCAATTGCTTTTGTCTTTAGTCACATTATCATAAACACAAGTGACCCAGTGCCATGCATGCCCATGCCATCATGGAGAGTTTTCATCCATTGGGTGCATGTTGTGAGAGCATTTTCTTTACCATGGAAAGGATTCTGCCATCATACACCACTTTTGATTTCTGTGGATGTCATGGCCTTTTTGAGCTCCCAAGATCACCAGTGCGCTCTTTTTTTGCAGAAAGTACCAGACTGTTGATTTGACCACTAACATTTCTGCTATCTCTCTGATCGATTTCCTCTTCTTTTTTTTTTTTTTCTACCTAATGATGATCTGTTTCTCTAACATTGATAACTCCTATGACCGCTTGTAATGGTTTCACAGCAACAGCTTCCAAAGGCAAATGCCACACCTAGAATCAGCTCCAGACCTTTTTCATGCTTAATTGATGATAGATTAATGAGGGAATAGCCTATGCAGCCCATTAAAGAGCTTTTGAGATAGAACTTTTGGTCCCTTGAAAAAGAGACCTCTACATATTAAAGATCTAGTTCCTAAACCCTTACTCCAGTTAGGATGTGAATACCCTCAAATTAATGCTGAGAGTCTGCTATTTAAGCCCATAACTTATTAAATAACTGTATCTTGAATATGTTTTGGTAAGAAACTAAAAAGTCAAAACTTGTCACTGTACAAATATTTCTAGAACTAACTATGTCAATATATTGGCAAAAAAAATCACTTGTGGTATTAGTGGTCAATTTAATCCAAGGGCCCCTGAGTATTGGGCTGGATCTGTACACTATTAAAGGGAACCAATCACCTGGATTTTCGTATATAACCTAAAGCCAGTGCTATACTGGCACTATCAGGCTGATTCTCCACATAACTTTACTGTTCAGCTCGAATGTTGAGGTTTTGAAATCCAAAAAAGTAAAGTTTATAAAATCATCAGCTTCTTGAGTGACAGCAGCTGAGGATCAGATAATAGCTGGGGGATATTCATAGTTATCCACTCCTCCTGTTAGAATTAGCATAAGTATTATACCATCGATTTTACTTTTACTTGTAGGACTTGTGGTGAGGTCATACCTATGTGACCAGAAGGGCCAGGGCCTCAGCCAACAAAGTTGAAACCAGCTGGTCACATGGATATGACCTCACCACAGGTCCTGCAAGAGACAAAGTGAATCGTTTGTATAATGCTTATGCTAATTCTAATAGAGGGAGGGAATAACTATGAATTCCCTCCAGATATTATCTGATACTCAGCTGCTGTCACTCAAGAAGCTGCCGATTTCAAAAACTTTACTTTCTTGGATTTCAAAATGTAAACATCCGAGCTGACCACTAAAGGTATGTAGAGAATCAGCCTGATTGTGCCAGTATAGCATTGGCTTTAGGTTATATATGAAAATCCTGGTGATTGGTTCCCTTTAAAGGGAACCTGTCACCAGATTTGGCGACTATAAACTGTGACCACCACCAGTGAGCTCTTATATGCCAGAATAATGTATATAAGTGGCCAGGCCGCGCTGAGGGCAGCTCAGAGTACTGTAATGCGCAGGCGCGAGGAAAGGTTAAAGACCCCCGCGCATGTGCACCACAATACTTTGAACTGCTCTGAGCAGGGCAGATCAAAGTGCGCCTGTGCAGGTACTCAATGCCGGCTAGTGGGCTAGTGTGGATGACGTAGGATGCGTCATGCACACGGGCCTCGGAAGAAGGAGGATGGCGATCGCCGCAGAGAGGAGGCACCGGATCAGACAGCAGCGACACCCATCGGACTAGACCGCCCCTTAGGTGAGTATTATAAAAGTGTTTTTTACATTCTACACAGTGGCCTGGGCTCTTATATACAGCATTCTAGAATGATGTATATAAGGGCTCACTGGTGGTGGCCGCAGCTTATAGTCGCCAAATCTGGTGACCGGCTCCCTTTAACATAGAACTCAAAGGTTAGTTATCTGTAGTTATGTGACCAGCTAACACAAGATGGTGATAAATGTGAAGGTACATAACATTATTAAAATATCTAATGAGGCTACCATAGAATAACCTATAAAGCATCATTGTATGAAGCCAATTATAAATCCTCAGACTTTGATGTATTTATGAGGTTGGGTCAGCATTAATTTGAAGATTTATTGGATTATTTACTGATTCATGATTATTTAGGATTGTTTAGAATTGGGCATTAAATTTATTTGACAAATGTTCTTAGAAGTTAATGACTGATTTGGGGACCGTTTTGTCAACTGTCTAAAAGAAAATCTGTCTTTGTTGCCCATTGCAAGCTCTGATTAGTTGCCGCAGGCGAGGGCCCAAAGTGTTTGACTGTGTTCCATGTCTTATGTATCTTATATATAAAGATGTCATTTTCTGTAATTCTCTTTTCAACTTACCTTCATTTTTAGCAATTTGTGGAGGAGAGATCCACAAAGATTCTGGGCAGATCCAATCCCCCAATTACCCAGACGACTACCGGCCATCAAAGGAATGTATATGGAAAATAGCAGTAGCAGAAAATTACAATGTAGGATTAACCTTCCAGGCATTTGAGGTAACGTTATCTGACCTAAGTGGTGGTGAAGATAAATTCTATTGCTTTTAGAAATCTTTAATGCGGACTGAACAAATTGTCATTGACAGGCCGAGCTCAGGGCGAGACCTGATTCACGGCATGCATTTTCAGGAGGATTAAAAGGCATTCAATGTACAAACGCCATATTCTAATGAAATGTACAGGTCTGGCAGTAGGCTCCTTTCATGCGACTTGTTATCTATGTTTGCAGAATGAATTGCTGAACCACAAGGGATAAGATAATCAATAAAAGCTATATATATTTTATTATAAATTTATTTTAGCCTTTAGTTGATGGCAGTCAGAATAGTCTTGTCATTTTCTACAAAGCCATATCTTTTAATTATTTTAGGTATATGGAACCATTTTTTAATCCCTAGGTTGCCCATTAAATGTGTTGCTATAGGGTCACATGAATGTCTTCAAATTGTTCTCTGCATTAAAAATGTCCAACTTATGTTTTATTTATCTTGGAAAACCAGGTGAAAACTGTTTACAGCTACAGTATTATACCTCCCATAGACATATAGTGGTACATATAAGAGCTGATGTAACTTTAGAAGGACATTCCCGTCTTGGTTATTTATTGTAAATTGGAAGGATATTGTAAATGTCTGATAGCTGTAGGTCCTATCTCTGACATTCTCTGACATTCACACCTATCTTGAAAACTAGGGCCGGCCACGTCTTGTTCTACCGGCAATAGACAGTTGGCCGAGAATGTGCAGCTCTCTCCATTCACTTCTATAGAAGGTCCAAAAATTGCTCATAAATCGTTGAAATGCCCATAAGTGTGTGGAGAAAGCTATGCAAGCGTCCTATTCTCTCCATTCATTCCCAACTCCCTAATGAGTACATTAACAATATGCTAATATAATGATCAAACATAGTGTACTGGTTATTTACTAGGATTCAATGGAAACATTTTTGGTTGTTGTAAACAGTTGGGTCATAGTGATTGCTTTTCATGTAAAGTTTGGAAGCCAGTATCCAAGTAATTCAGTAGATCTGGGCTACATTATTTTATTCCCTGAAGTATTTAATGAGGTATATCTAGGGTTCTAAGATTCCATCTGTCTGATGTACACCTGTGATCGCGAACCCTTTCTGAAATCCCATCTTTGAATTTGCAGGTTGAGCGCCATGACACTTGTGCTTACGATTACTTGGAAGTAAGAGATGGCAGCAGTGAAAACAGTCCTCTAATCGGACATTTCTGTGGCTACGATAAGCCAGACGATATCAGATCTACCTCTAATACCTTGTGGATGAAGTTTGTATCAGATGCAACCGTGAACAAGGCAGGGTTCGCTGCTAACTTTCTAAAAGGTAAGAACTATAGAAACTCTTACATAGTGCTTACACCTCGCAGACACTGGGGTTATGGATAGGCCAGCAGGTTCATGTCTGGGAACCTTCATGTGCATTTAGCAGTTAGAGTAAATAAAATGCCGGCAGTCTGGCATGGTGGTGCTAATACGTCATGAATGGCCTCTAGACTTTGCTTATACCTCGTAAAACAGATACTTTGTATTTTCCTTCACTTAATGCTCATATATCATTTATTATCTATCTATCTATCTATCTATCTACTGATCGACCATACTCCTGTTATACCTTAGGGACTTTAGTATTAGAATAGGTAGCATTGCTTTTTTATGGTATTAATGTGTTTTTTAAATACCTTAATGTTCTGTATTTTACAATAGAGGAAGATGAATGTGCCAAACCAGATAACGGAGGCTGTGAGCAGCGCTGTGTGAACACTCTGGGAAGCTATAAGTGTTCTTGTGATCCCGGCTATGAGCTTGCTCCAGACAAGAAAAGCTGTGAAGGTAACATTTGTAGGAAGACTGAATCGTGTATCATCCGAGTGCTGTCTAACTTCTACTTTTTGCATACAATAAACACTGATACCACTCTGATGGTAAAAAATAAAGCTCAGACAGAAAATGGGCTCAAATCTGATTTACCACACTGGTGTTAATGTTTTTTCTTTCTTCTATGCAATCCTTCCCCCCCCCCCCACCCAAAAAAAAATGCATTGTTATAGGTTTGTGTCCAGTTCTGTTCTCTACCACTGCTTCATGCATTTATAACCTTCATTTTCCGTCCAGGTTTTTGCCACTTCTATCCCCTTTAGTGCTTAAAGCGCACCAATCACCAGGATTTTCCTATATAACCTAGTGCCAGTATAGCAATGGCTTTATCAGGCTGATTCTATACATACCTTTAGTTGTCAGCCAGGATGTATAGGTTTTGAAACACAAGCAGGTTTTTAAAATTAGCAGCTTTTTAAATGACAACAGCTGATAACCTAGGGGGGTATTCATAGTTATCCTGTCCCCCTGTTATTTATGCTACTTCTGTTATAGAGTCGATTTACTTTGTGACTAAAAGGACCTGTGCTGTTGTCATACCCATGTGACCAGAAAGGGTGGTGCCTCAACCAGCATAGCTGATACCAGGAAGCAATATTTTTCTGTTGGCTGAGGTCCCGCTCCTTATGGTCACATGGGCATGACATCACGACAGGTCCTTTTAGTGATTAGTGACAAAGTAAAACAATTGTATAATAGAATTAGCATAAGTAACAGGGGGAGGGGATAATTATGAATACCCACCTCAGCTATCAGCTGATTGGCAGCTGCTGTCACTCAACAAGCTGCTGATTTTACAAACTTTACTTGTTTGTGTTTCAAAACCTATACATCCAAGCTGACAACTACAGGTATGTATAGAATCAGCCTGATAGCACCAGTATAGCACTGGCTTTAGGTTACATAGGAAAATCCTGGTGATTGATGCGCTTTAACCTACATTGGTTTACAGCTAAAGAGAAACCAAGGAGAAAATTGTGAAAACATACCCTGCTGTAACTAAATAAAAGCATAGTGCATATAAACATAGGGTACTTAGTAAACCCTGTTTTTGATCAAAAAAAGCATAAAGCCATCCCACCAAATGTCAAGGTGTACCCAGTTGGGATAGTACCTACACTCTCTAATATTAAAACCTTACCATGGGTCTAAAATAGGCCTCAATGTGGCTAAGGGCTGAGAGTGACCGGGTCCCAACAGGACACACACAGTCCTGTTGGTTTACAGCTAAGCATAACCTTTTTGTTTCCCAGTTGTTTTCGGTTGTTGTACATTCGGTATCTGAATGTACAACAATGTTACATAGAGTATTTACAAATTCCTTTGTTTAGAAGCATTTTATTACCTTTACTTAGTCATACCTCTTGATTATTAGTTTATCATCATGAATGAACTGCTTCATAATTCAGTAGTTCTGGTATTACAGATTTCTGACAATTTCTCCTTTTTTGTCTTTTCAGCTGCATGTGGAGGATTGTTAACCAAACTCAATGGAACTATAACTACCCCAGCGTGGCCCAAAGAATACCCTCCCAATAAGAATTGTGTGTGGCAGGTGGTAGCGCCGTCTCAGTACAGGATATCTGTGAAGTTTGAGTACTTTGAGCTAGAGGGAAATGAAGTAAGTATTCATCACTCCTATATTCTAATCTAAGCATCATAGTTTGCTGTAAACTACGCCTTTTTGATCTACTGGAGTTTTGTCACCATTTGTAATATGTTAATAGTGGAGAGTAATAGTTTAGACCAGGGGTCTCAAACTCGGCTGTGTGTATGGGCCGCACAGAGGGAAAAAAATAATTTGGGGGGCCGCATTCTTTGCAGGACAAAGTGACATTTTTATTGGTACTATATATATATATATATATATATATATATATACTGTATATATGTATATATATATATATATATATATATATATATATATATATATATATATATATATATATACACACATATATATACATATATATATATATGTGTGTATATATGTGTGTGTATATATATATATATATATATATAATGTGTGCATATATGTGTGCGTATGTGTGTGTGTGTGTGTGTGTATGTATATATATATATATATATATATATATATATATATATATATTTATTTTTTTTTGTACACACCTTTGGATCACTGATTTTGAACATTTTTACTTGTTCATTATAGCAAACGTGCACATTCTTTGTTTAAATATAAACCTTTTTTTTTACATTTTATTCCTTTCTTGTAACTAATAGTCTTACAATTAGCACTATATAGAAATTTTGACCAACATATTTTAGTAATGTTCCCTGTATTGTTGTAACGTGCCCATCCTTGTCCCCTTGTAGTATTGTGCCCTATCCCACAGTAATGTGCTCATCCTTGTCCCCTTGTAGTATTGTACCCCATCCTAGTCTCCATCCTAAAGTAATGTTCCCCATCCTTGTCCCCATTTTGTAGTAGTGTTCATCCTTGTCCCCATCCTATAGTAATGTCCCCAATCTATAGTAATGTGTCCATCCTTGTCCCCCATCTTATAGTAATGTTCCCCATCTTTGTCCCCTTGTAGCAATGTCCCCATCCTATAGTACTGTCCCCATTCTATAGTAATGAGCCCATCCTTTAGTAATGTGCCAACCTTGTCCCCACCCTATAGTAATGTCCCCAGCATTATCCCTATTGTATAGTAATGTTTCCCATCCTTGTCCCCTTGTAGTAATGTCCCTATCCTACAGTAATGTGCCCACCTTGTCCCCATCCTGTAGTAATGTCCCCAACCTATAGTACTGTGCCCATCCTAGTCCCCATCCTATAGTACTGTGCCCACCTTGTCCCCATCCTATAGTAATGTCCCCATCCTAGTCCCTATCCTATAGTAATGTCCCCAGCCTAGTCCCTATCCTATAGTAATGTCCTTGTAATATCCCAATCCTATAGTAATGTCCCCAGCCTTATCCCCATCTCATAGTAATGTGCGCACTATGTCCCCATCCTGTAGTGATGGGTCAGCAGCTCCCCTCACCTTCCACCGACTTCTGAGTGAAGCTGAGGGGAGTTTTCTCTGGCCCCAGATCCACAGTGATTGGAGAGATCGGTCACAAGGCCGGTCTCTCCAATTAGAGCTGGGGGCGGGTGAAACACAGGTCACCCAGCTCCAGGCAATGATCAGGGCTACAGCTGCACTGATCTTGGCTGGATTTCAAAGTTTCAGCGATTTTCAATGGCTGAAACATTAGTGGCTGTGATTGGCTGAGCGGCGTTCGTCAGCCAATCACAGCCTCCGTAGGTCCGGGGAGGAGACACCACCCCTTCTGAGGTCCCCCTACTCCCCGAATCTAAGGTATTTGCAGCAATCGTAGCCACCGGGACTGCGATTTCGCCATGACTTACTGGGTACGTCATGGGTCCTTAAGTACCAGGGAGCCATAACGTACCCAGTACGTCATAGGTCGCTAAGGGGTTAACATCCAACACACACACACACACACACACCATTCTTCTCACCTGTCCCGCGCTCCCTCCGCTGCCTCATCTCTGCTTCGTGCGACCCCCAGGCCCGTGCCCCCGTTCACTATTGTGGCAGGTGCAGTGTCACTGTCAGTGATTTATGTGAGATGACTGTATTGCCGGCGCGAGAGCACAGTGCTGGCAACACATTCATCTGACATAAAGTGCAGACAGTGGCTGCGGCCCCTGCACCTGCCGCGATAGTGAACAGAGGCACGGGCCTGGGGGCTGCGCGAACTAGCCTGAGGGGCCGCATGCGGGCCGCGTGTTTGAGACCCCTGGTTTAGACCCTAAACTTTAGGATTATTTTTGTTTTTCAGTACCTACAGTATTTATGCAGTATGGCGTGATTACACACCATACATTAAACTTCATGGATGCTCGTTGATACATTGACTTTGAATACGACACATAACCTGACAAGAGTTTGTGTGTGGTATTTGTAACTTTAATGGAATAAAGCTGAGGTGCAGTACCAGACATAACCATTGGATAGGCGTGGTGCTGTTTCTGTAAGCAAGCTACTGTTCTTCAATCCTGCAAAGTGCACTAAATATTCAAGTTCATTTGAGTCAGAAATATCAGCAGAGTTAAAGTGGCTTTTCTATCATAATCTTAGGTCTCTACATTTTGCTCTGACACTCTATACTCAAGAGTTAATGTTACCACGTATGAGACGCCGCTTTTCTGAAGTGGTAATATGGCAGGCCTAGTAGTAGTGAAGGTAATGGATGGGCACAGCTGATCACATTGCTCTTAATCAGTTTTCCAACTGCTCAGTTCTTAAGGGGAATCTGTCTCCAGGTTTTTGCCACGTAATCGGCTAGCAGCATAATGTAGAGACAAAGATCCTGATTCTAACAGTGTATCACTTACTAGCCTGCTTAGTGTAGTTTGATAAAAAACATGAGATTATATTAATGGACTACTTGGATTGCTGCCAGGTGATCCGCCATATTCATGAGCACTGTATAACCCCATCCTCACCACTGATTGGCAGCTTTCTGTGTATATGGGCAGAAAGCTGTCATGCAGAGGTGTAGGTGGGTTTATACTGCACAATATTCAAATAACTTCTAGATCTGTAACAGAGAAAGCAGCAGTGATTTTATCAAAATGTCAGCAAGCTGCTCAGTAATTGACACACCACTGGAATCAGGGTCCCTGTCTCTACGTTATACTGCTCTCAGATGAGGTAGCAAAAAACCTGGTGACAGATTCCCTTTAAGCCCTCATTCACACATCAGTATTTTTGATCAGTATTTAAAGGGAACCTGTTACCAGTTTTTACCCTATAAGCTGCGGCCACCACCAGTGGGCTCTTATATACAGCATTCTAACATGCTGTATATAAGAGCCCAGACCGCTGTGTAGAACATAAAAAACACTTTATAATACTCACCTAAACCAGTCGCTGCGGTGGTTGTTGCTCAGATAAGCGTCTTTGTCCTCCGGTGCTGGAGCCGCCTCTTTCGGACATCTTCGTCCTCCTTCTGAAGCCGCGGTGCATAACGCGTCTACATTATACACACTCACCAGTCCCGCACATGTGCAGTACAATACTTTGATCTGCTTTACTCAGGTCATATCAAAGTGCGCCTGCTCAGGACCTGAATGCCGGAGAGTGTGTATGACGTCGGACACGTCATGCACCGCGGCTTCAGAAGGACGACATCGGCGGCGACAAAGATGGCCGAAAGAGGTGATGCCGGCACCGGTGGACGAGGACACCCATCTGAGCCACATCCATTGCAGCGACCGGTTAGGTGAGTATTATAAAGTGTTTTTTATGTTATACACAGCGGCCTGGGCTCTTATACATAGCTTGTTAGAATGCTGTATATAAAAGCCCACTGGTCGTGGCCGCAGCTTATTGGGCAACAAACTGGTGACAGGTTCCCTTTAATCAGTATTGGTATGACAAAACCAGGAGTGTCTCCAACACACTGAACAGGTGTCAATCTTTCAATTATAGGTTTTTTTTGTAGATTGTACTCCTAATTTTGTCATACAAACACTGATGCAGAATACTGACGTGTGAATGAGGCCTAAGACTTAGTTTACATTTCATACAATATTTTCTGCAGCGCATTTAAATGACTGTGGCTTTTGGTTTTGGCACAGATTTCACCTCTTCCGTTGCAAAAGGTGAATCTGCATTGATTCTGTGGATTTGAAAAATGCAACAAACACATTTCCCCATGGCTGCTGCACTAAAAACAAAAGCAAAAACACAGCATGTGGATGAAACTAAGTAAAAAATCACCCACTTTGATAAATGCTATTGAGATTAGATGTGGAACATCCACTAGGTAACTTTCGTAGAAAATGCACAGCGTGTGAACCCAGCCTTAGGAGAGTTTCACACGTGAGTGAAAAACACAGACGTTTTTCACTGACATGTTAAAAACGCACATGTCCTTTCATGTGCACGGCACATGTGTGTTCCCCATGTGCTATCCGTGATCGATGATAGCACATGGAGATCAGGTATTCTACACTCACCTGTCCACGCTCCAGCTGTCCGTGGTGCTGAATCTCCGGCTCTGCTGTGTCGGGCCGCTGCTGTGTCACTGCTGCTACTTTCGGGTCGCGGTGCAGTGCATATTCATGAGAATAATTAGCCGGCTTGGAAGCAGCAGGCAGCAGCGGCCAATCACAGCATCGCTGGAGAAGGTGAGTATTAAAAGCTTTTTATTGCAGAGATATGTTTTTTTTTCTGGTACGTGTGTGTGTGTGTGTGTGTGTGTGATCCGTGGGACATCTGTGATGCCAGAAAAAAAATGGACTTGTCTCCGTGCGGAAACACGGAGAAGCGTATACGCCGCACAGAGACACGGTCAGTGAAAAATCATTGATGCGTGCGCAGACCCACTGATTTTAATGGGTCTGTGTATGTCCGTGATTCTGGTACGTATAAAAACTGTCACATATGTACCAGAATCACTGAGCTGTGAAAGAGGCCTTAAAGGGAATATGTGACCAGATTTTTGCACCTATTCTGAGAGCTGCATAACGTAGGGGCAGAAATCCTGATTCCAGCGATGTCACTTACTGGACTGCCTAGTGTAGTTTTGATAAAATCACTGTTTAATCAGCTGTAGATTAGAGGACTACATGGCCAGGTGTTGCCAGGTGGTCCAGCATATTCATGAGCTCTGAAAAACTGCTAGATCTGCAGCAGAGAAAACATTGATTTTATCAAAATAACAGCAAACAGCTCAGTAAGTAACACATCGCTGGAATCAGGGTCCCTGTCTCTACATTCTGCTGCTCTCAGATCAGGGAGCAAAACCTGGTGATAGATTCCCTTTAAGGGTTTTCACTAGAATAGGATGCCTGACCGATGTTGGGCTGTTCTCTCTGCACCTGCAATGTAGGGGACTCTCTCCACCCCCAAAGTCAGATTAGGCGGAAGAGAGCTGCTGTGCTTACACTGTAAGCCAAAAAATAATATCCAGGGAGAGGATTGTTTTTCTCTTAATTTGATTGCCCCCCTCATCCCCACTTTATACCCCATGGCGGCCCAGAAACCATGTTCAGTTTAGCACAGGTTTCATTGAATCATTGAAAAAATGATATTTTGAAACAATATGGTAAAACGTAAAACTGTCTTATTTTAGGATTTTTCTATTAATGTGGATCAGTATTCAACCAATATACAATGTAATAGAGCAGGAAAACTAAAAGCATATAGTTTTTATTTTTTTAATGATCAGCTATAGCAGTTTTGGTTTTTATAGTATGACACCGGTTTATTATTAGACAGAAGTTGTGTTCACTGAATTGCCGTAAATTAAGAGAAACGCCAACGAATCATTTTAATGGAAAGGTAGAAACTTCAGCCAAGATTTTTTTTTTTTTTAGCTTTTTTCTTTAACTTTTTAGTATGTTAAACAGCTGTGATTTATGGACCATGAATTAATAACACACATTGAGCCTCAAATGAACTTTCTTAAGCATGGCTGTGACTGGAGGCGAAGACACATAGCTGAAAACAATCGCTGCTTTTTCTAAAGCAATTCATGGTTCATTGTAAGAAGCTTAGAAAACTCCAGCTTAAATCATCATCATCATCAAAGACATTCGATTTTATATAATTTAATTCACAACATTGACGTATTGTACACTGTTTAAAAAGGGACATTAACCCCTTCTCTGCTGAATACATGCTTGGCAAGGAATGGATTAAAAATAACGCGAAAAATAAAATACCCCTTTGATCGTCTGGCTTAATAATAACAACAACAAAATGTATGACTATCCTATATCTGTCCATATGTGCCAGATAGCTGTCAGATGAACACATTGCACGTGTACAGTTAGGTCCAGAAATATTTGGACAGTGACACAATTTTCGCGAGTTGGGCTCTGCATGCCACCACATTGGATTTGAAATGAAACCTCTACAACAGAATTCAAGTGCAGATTGTAACGTTTAATTTGAAGGTTTGAACAAAAATATCTGATAGAAATTGTAGGAATTGTACACATTTCTTTACAAACACTCCACATTTTAGGAGGTCAAAAGTAATTGGACAAATAAACCAAACCCAAACAAAATATTTTTATTTTCAATATTTTGTTGCGAATCCTTTGGAGGCAATCACTGCCTTAAGTCTGGAACCCATGGACATCACCAAACGCTGGGTTTCCTCCTTCTTAATGCTTTGCCAGGCCTTTACAGCCGCAGCCTTCAGGTCTTGCTTGTTTGTGGGTCTTTCCGTCTTAAGTCTGGATTTGAGCAAGTGAAATGCATGCTCAATTGGGTTAAGATCTGGTGATTGACTTGGCCATTGCAGAATGTTCCACTTTTTTGCACTCATGAACTCCTGGGTAGCTTTGGCTGTATGCTTGGGGTCATTGTCCATCTGTACTATGAAGCGCCGTCCGATCAACTTTGCGGCATTTGGCTGAATCTGGGCTGAAAGTATATCCCGGTACACTTCAGAATTCATCCGGCTACTCTTGTCTGCTGTTATGTCATCAATAAACACAAGTGACCCAGTGCCATTGAAAGCCATGCATGCCCATGCCATCACGTTGCCTCCACCATGTTTTACAGAGGATGTGGTGTGTCTGGGATCATGTGCCGTTCCCTTTCTTCTCCAAACTTTTTTCTTCCCATCATTCTGGTACAGGTTGATCTTTGTCTCATCTGTCCATAGAATACTTTTCCAGAACTGAGCTGGCTTCATGAGGTGTTTTTCAGCAAATTTAACTCTGGCCTGTCTATTTTTGGAATTGATGAATGGTTTGCATCTAGATGTGAACCCTTTGTATTTACTTTCATGAAGTCTTCTCTTTACAGTTGACTTAGAGACAGATACACCTACTTCACTGAGAGTGTTCTGGACTTCAGTTGATGTTGTGAACGGGTTCTTCTTCACCAAAGAAAGTATGCGGCGATCATCCACCACTGTTGTCATCCGTGGACGCCCAGGCCTTTTTGAGTTCCCAAGCTCACCAGTCAATTCCTTTTTTCTCAGAATGTACCCGACTGTTGATTTTGCTACTCCAAGCATGTCTGCTATCTCTCTGATGGATTTTTTCTTTTTTTTCAGCCTCGGGATGTTCTGCTTCACCTCAATTGAGAGTTCCTTAGACCGCATGTTGTCTGGTCACAGCAACAGCTTCCAAATGCAAAACCACACACCTGTAATCAACCCCAGACCTTTTAACTACTTCATTGATTACAGGTTAACGAGGGAGACACCTTCAGAGTTAATTGCAGCCCTTAGAGTCCCTTGTCCAATTACTTTTGGTCCCTTGAAAAAGAGGAGGCTATGCATTACAGAGCTATGATTCCTAAACCCTTTCTCCGATTTGGATGTGAAAACTCTCATATTGCAGCTGGGAGTGTGCACTTTCAGCCCATATTATATATATAATTGTATTTCTGAACATGTTTTTGTAAACAGCTAAAATAACAAAACTTGTGTCACTGTCCAAATATTTCTGGACCTAACTGTATATTGTCAGAGCATGCTGTAAGCCATTGCCAGACCCTCCTGTCACCTCTGTATGGAGGAGATTGTATGGTCATAGGTAGAATTGGGATTATTTGAATTACAAATTCACTCACTTTGCCTAATTTTTTAATAAAATTGGATTGACAGCAAATAGTCATATTGCAAATCTGTAAGCCTCTAATTGCTTAGAAACTTTCCATACCACATTTTGAGACATCCTAGGACTGTATTGAACCTATTTCAGTTCTTTTTGTAAACCCAACCTCATTAATGTTCAAGGGGAAATCAAATTGTACCTGGTAGAAATCTGAAGCTGTATTTGGCTTGTGTGTTTAGGTCAAATATTTGGACCATTGATCTCTTCATGACCAAGGATGTACTGGTCCTTGGCCATGTCTTAGTGCTATTATTAAGATGCTTATACTGTATTATACCACAGATCAATGAATTCACAGTGACACCAAGTGGCTATGCAGCTCTAGCACCTCCCTAGCCGTTGAATCTCTGGATTATTATTCATAGACTAAAGGCTGCTTTACACGCAGCGACATCACTAGCACCCACCCCCATCGGTTGTGCGTCACGGGCAAATCGCTGCCCGTGGCGCACAACATTGCTAGGACCCGTCACACGTACTTACCTGCCTAGCGACCAGCCTCCTTTCTAAGGGGGCGATTCGTGCGACGTCACACGCCAGCCGTCCAATAGAAGCGGAGGGGCGGAGAACAGCCGAAAGAAAGTGACGCCCACCTCGTTCCCGGAGGACGCAGGTAAGGTGTTGTTCCTCGCTCCTGGGGTTTCATACATAGCGATGTATGCTGCCTCAGGAACAACGAACAACCTGCGTCCTGCAACAGCAACAATATTTGGGATTAGATGACGTGTCAACGATCAATGATTAGGTGAGTAATTTTGATCGTTAGCGGTCGTTCGTACGTTTCAGACCCAACGACGTCACTAACGAGGCCGGATGTGCGTCACGAATTCCGTGACCCCCAACGACCTCTCGTTAGCGATGTCGTTGCGTGTAAAGCCCCCTTTAGGCTATGTGCACACACTGCGTTTTTTTGACGCTGCGTTTTTGTGCGTTTTTTAGCGCTAAAAATGCACAGAAACTCAGCGTCTTTAAAAACGCATGAAAAAAACGCATGTGTTTTTACCGCATTTTGGTGCGTTTTTGGCTGCGTTTTTGCTCACTGTGTTTTTCTGCGTTTTTTTTTTATCAGTGAACATTGCAATTAAAGATTGTTGAAGAAAAAAAAAAAAAGGGGCAGGAGAGCAGACAGCTGCAGAAATACAAGGCTCAGCATGCTCCATCCAGGACTGTATGATTGAGGGAGAGTCAGGGGGAGCAGACCTACAAGGCTCAGCATACTCCATCCACTAGTGGATGCAGGAGAGCAGCAGCTGTCGAACTACAAGGCTCAGCATCCTCCTTCCAGGACTGTATGCAGGATTTCTTTGCCCCCCCAAACAAAAAAAAAAAATGACGTGGGCTTCGCCCAATTTTTGAGTCCAGCCAGGTACACCTAGGCAGCTGGGGATTGGAATCCACAGTGCAGGGTGCCCATGCTTTCTGGGCACCCCCGCTGAGAATTGCGGTCCGCAGCCACCTCAGAAAATGGCGCTTTCATAGAAGCGCCATCTTCTGGTGCTGTATCCAACTCTTCCAGCTGCCCTGGTGACGGGTGGCTCACTGGGTAATAATGGGGTTAGGGCTAGCTGTTTTTTATCAGCTGGCCCTAAGCCCGAAATTCATGGTGTCACGCCAATATTAGACATGGCCACCATGAATTTCTAGTAAAGATAAAAAAAAAAACACAACACAAAATATTTTTATTAGAAATAAAACACAATACAATTAGTGACTCCATCTTTATTGAAATAAAGAACCCCCCTCCGCAGTAATCCTGGGTCAAGGGTCCCGCGCCGTCCAATCCGGATCCAATATCATCTGATCGGTTTGCTGGAAGGCAAAGCGATCAGATGATGTGTCAGGTTCTAGGATGTGAATCACATCACACATCAGCTGATTGTATAAAAGCCATTTATACAATCAGATGATGCATCGGTGCAAAAAAAAAAAAAAAAAATACTCACTTATGTGCTGATTACCGGCAGCTCCTGGAGCGGAGTTTGATCCCGTCCGATCGCTGCCGGAGCTGCCGGTAATCAGAGATGAAGTCTCCTGACGGTATCCGCTGACAGGTTAAGCCGGGCGCCGGCGTCACCGCGAGACTTACGATCAGCTGATGCGTCAGGTGACCGCATCAGGTGATCAGCGCCAGGTCCTGCAGCTATCGGAGGTGTCCCGGCCATCTGCACACAGCCGGAGCGGCGGTACCTGGGAGAGGAGCTGGGAGCGGACATGGCACCAGGAGTCTGCAGACAGGTGAGTATGACATTTTTTTTTCTACTGTTCACTTTTGTTTTCGCAGCTGCCTCCACCTCCTGCCCATACATGGCGCCGCACGGGAGCTGACATGCACAGGACTGGAGGTGGACGCAGCGGTGAAAGTACCGGGAGGATTCACGCTTCTGTATTTACTGACAGAAGGAATCCTCTTCCTGTACATGTCACTTTACTGCCCACCCCTTGCGTGTTTAGCTGCGTTTTTAGTCATAGAAACGCACTAAAACGCAGTTATATTTGCAATTTGCTGTTTTCATTGCATTTTTGAACATCTCATTGAACTCAATAGGTGGAAAACGCAGTAAAAAATGCAAAAATAATTGACATGCTGCGTTTTTGTGGCCACCACAAAAACGCAGCTAAAAAAAACACTGTGTGCAGACAGCAAAAATGAAAACTCATAGACTTTGCTGGGGAAGCAAAGTCATGCAGTTTTCTGAGCAAAAACGCACCTGAAAAACGCGCAAAACCGCACTGTGTGAATGTATCCTTAGAGTCACACTGCAATAATGGACCACAATCAGATTAGGCTTTTTTCTAATCATTAAATGGGCAGAGCTATGTGCTCTGAACTCAATCACTATGCTGTAAAAACCTAAAATGGCACTGCTTGACCAGCACTCCTCTTTTATAGTCACTGAGGTAGCCCCTCCTAATTGGCTGCAGTAGACCATATGATGTGATGACTGCAGGGCATTATGTGGAAGCCCACCTGGCGGTGCTTGATATCACTAGTCTGCTGTCTGTCTATAGCAGTGTGTGAAACGGCACTAGGCATTACTATATTTTTTGCCAATTCTCAATAATTGTATCACAGATTGTTTGAATTCACGGCGACCTATCCATTTTAGAAAATTCGACTTGAGCAGATTGTTCTATGTAGGATCAATTTCATCTCCAGTCATAAGATATAATTACTAGAATATATTAGTCTCCATAAATGAAGTGATCTGACTCCAATGGCTCCATAAACACTTATATAGTAAACTTTTAAGTTTACTCCACTTAGAGGTGTTCTCCAGGATTCCAAAAATGTGGTATCCTTCTTCCAAAAACAGTGCTATGCGAGTCCACTGGTCTTGTGCTGTATTACAGGTCATTCCTATTTAATTTGACAGATAAATTAGAAAGAACCTATTATGGCACTGTGTTTGGAAGAATGCAGCCATGTTTTTCTAATTATATGAATGTCCCCTTTAAAGTGATACTGGTATACTTTCCCCAATTATACTGTGGCCTGTACAATAGTTTATATACCTCTGCTTAAATCTTCAGTAACTTCTTTATGACAAGCATTTTGAAATGCTTTATACTCTGGCATCTGTTGATTTAGTTGATACGTGATTATCTATGCTATTCAATAAAAGCCTTAAAGATGTG
This sequence comes from Anomaloglossus baeobatrachus, assembly GCF_048569485.1. Lineage (NCBI taxonomy): Eukaryota > Metazoa > Chordata > Amphibia > Anura > Aromobatidae > Anomaloglossus > Anomaloglossus baeobatrachus. The sequence goes on along the minus strand of NC_134353.1, from coordinate 182,973,321 downwards.
TCAACATAAACAATCTATAGATTGTTTGCCCTTTGTAACACTAACTTAACACCTCTTGTGACAGTTGGGATAATTTACTATATGGTATTAATATGCTGTGTTTATATCCAGGTTTGCAAATATGACTATGTTGAGATTCGAAGTGGTCTATCCTCCGATTCCAAGCTACATGGAAAGTTCTGTGGGACCGAAGTGCCTGAGGTTATTACCTCCCAGTACAACAATATGAGAATAGAATTTAAATCTGATAATACAGTATCAAAAAAGGGCTTCCGTGCACACTTCTTCTCAGGTAAGGGCACTGTGGTCTTATCTTATGATTTTAGGCAGATTTTGGGTAGGTTCCGAATCTTTCCAAATGTGGTTAAAACCAAATTTAGTTTTTCAGCTTTATACACATTTGATGTCTGTGTAAATTTATTTATTTTTTACATTTTAAAGGCAATATTTCCACTTGTCTGTTGTACTAAGTAAATGTTATGGCATATCAAAACACATCCAAGAACCAGGCGGCCAATGTCCCTCCCAGAATTACAGATCCTACATTTTCTTGTTTTCCTTAGTGCTTATTGCCTTTGGCCTTGGCTCCTAGGTGTAGGACTGGGCTCTGTTCACTCACATGTAATGAATCAGTCTATGTGAGGGAAGCAGTGTTATTACATAGTCTTTTCCAATGCTTTTTTACCATTCACATTCTTGAGTTTCCTCCTTGGCAAGGTATAATTAAAGTGAAGTCTAAAACAAGTTCACAATTCTTTGCCATGTTAACCTTTTTGCCAACACTCACTTATGTAATATTGATGACTTTCCATTTATACTATTAAAACTGAGTACTGTGTGTTGAAAAACAGTCATTCAATCAATCACATGTCTGCCTTGTATGTATAATTACATGTTATATGCCCCAAAATGTATGCAAATCTATACTGTAACTTTCAAAATAGATTTTTACACTGAGAGATTGAAAATACCATATTGTAGCCTTGGCATTGCAAAATATATGTAACTGAACTTCAAGATTTAGAAGGTTACAAAGGTAAAACATATAATATACAATAAAATAGAAAGACTCTTTCATGACTGTTTTCCCGGCCATCACTTATCCACAGGAGCGGATAGAAAGTATGATTTTAATTGGCTTCATTATTGTGTAGAAATAATTCTGCTAAATGTCGGTTCTTGCTACGATTTCTGCGTTTGCTAAAGTAAAGAAATCAATCACATTTTTCCACTTTTGGTAATTATTCCACATCTAATCAATAAATATAGAAGGCACTCTATAGAAAGTACCGTATTTTTCGGTTTATAAGATGCACCGGATTATAAGATGCACCACAAGTTCAGAGGAAAAAAGGGTGAAAAAAAAGGAGTCTGTGTTATAATCCGGTGGTGTCTTACCGGAGAGGACTGCAGCGGTAATATAGTGGGGTCACAGGAGGCATGGGCGGTGGGTGTCTCAGATGTTGTCGGCTGTGCTGGGGCAGCTATGTTAGTGCTGAGGCAGCTGTGCTGGAGCTGTGGCGGCGGCTGGGGCAGCTGTGCTGGGGCTCAGGTTGTGGCGATGGCTGCTGTGAGCAGTGAGAGCTTTAAAGAAATTGCGTTCGGAGTCAGCGTGTGCGCAGATTGAGCTTTCAGCTCAGTGGCAAGTCGAGATCTCATCTGTACAAGCCAGAGTCGGCGCGTGCACAGCTGAGATCTTGAGCTGAGAGCGCCATCTACGCACGCGTTGACTTCGGGCACTGATATTTGAAGTCCTCACTGCCCGCCCCGCAGCACCAGCCCAGCCACCGCAGCACCAGCTGCTGCAGACCTCGCACAGCCGCCGCAGCACCAGCCGACGCAGACCCCACACAGCCACCACAGCACCAGCCGCCGCAGCCCCTGCACAGCCGCCGCCGCATTCTCCCCGAGTATATGACATTGGGCACGGGACTTAGATTTAAAATACAACTTCAGCGCTGCAATGTAAGAAAATACTGGAGTGGTGCTTTAAGCGATAGAAACTGCAGAGGGGAAAATGCAGGTCACAAAAAAATATTGCCAAAAATAATGTTATTCATCATGTACACACAGGACAGCTTACTTTGAAAAATTACTTGAACGTATTGCACCCTTTAAAACAATTACATTACACTGGAAAGCTGAGAGCTGAAGATTTCAGTTCTGAAGTTTGCAAAATATGTCTCTGAATTTGTTCAAAACAAGATACCGGTATACAATGTATTTGATTATTTTAAAAACGGATATGTACACATCAAAATTCTATCCCTTTTATGTTTTTTTTATTTCTTTAAAGGTGAAACATGAATGAATATTGTTAGGAAATTCATTAACCATAATTTTTTCTTTTGTAGCCGATATTCTTCATTCTACATTCATACATTTCCATGTGTTTTATGTGGTATAACATTTTGTATTCATTTTTTAATATACATTAATTTACATTAATAATCTGTTAAAGTCATAGTAATATTTACAGTTGGTAAGTGCTATTAGAATGTTATCTTGATGGTTTATTATCTTTAACTTGAAACTCTAAAGATGCAAAGCCAGTCAATCTTGCCAGTTTCAGACTATCATATGTATTTGGGGGCCTTTTGAATCCCCATTGATGTATCATGTTGAGAAAAAGGATCGGGCATGTTAAATTTCAATGTCCAATCTTTTTCTTTTCTCGTGGATGAGCTGTCACAAGTCTTTCTATTTAAAAAACAATTATTCTCCGCCGAACCAAACATGGTTGTGTATATGGCTGTAGTAGTAAAGAGTTGTCCATTTTACCAACAGCTCTTTGGGCACCTTAACTTGGAGGTACTGCTAAAACGTTTTGGGGAATAGCATAATGTGTTTGAATGTTTCACTAGTATACAGCTCTGGCAAAAATTAAGAGACTACTTCCAAATTTTCAGTTTTTCTGATTTTTCTTTTTATAGGAATATTTTTGAGCAAAATGTAAATCATTCTTTTATTCTATAAATTACTGACATGTCTCCGAATTTCCAAGTAAAAAATGTATTTATTTTCTGAAAATGAGAAATGGTCAAAATAACAAAAAAAATGCATTGATTTCAGACACCTCAAATAATGCAAAGCAAACAAGTTCATGATAATTTAGAAACAACTATACTAATATTTTAACTCAGGAAGAGTTCAAAAATCAATATTTTGTGGAATAACCATGATTTTTAATCATAGCTTTAATTCGTATTGGCATGCTTTCCACCAGTCTTTCACACTGCTTTTAGGTGACCTTATGCCACTTCTGGCACAAAAATGTAAGCAGTTCTTCTTTATTTGATGGCTTGTGACTATCCATCTTCCTCTTGATTACATTCCATAGGTTTTCAATGGGGTTCAGATCTGGAGATTGGGCTGGACATGACAGGGTTTTGATGTGGTGGTCTTTCATCCACACATTGATTGACCTAGCTGTGTGGCATGGCGCATTGTCCTGCTAGAAAAAAACAGTCCTCAGAGTTGGGGAACATTGCCTGAGCAGAAGGAAGCATCTGATTTTCTAGGATAACATTGTATGGGGCTTGATTCATACATCCTTCGCAAAGATTAACCTGCCCAATTCCAGCCTTGCTGAAGCATCCCCAGATTATCACCGATTTTCCACCAAATTTCACAGTGGGTGAAAGACACTGTGGCTTGTACACGTCTCCAGGTCTCCATCTAACCATTGGATGACCAGGTGTTGGGCAAAGCTGAAAATTAGGTAAATAAAATTCAACAAATATCTTTGTGAAGGACGTATGAATCAAGCCCGCATACAATGTTATCTTGGAAAAACAGTTGCTTCGTTCTGCTCAGGCAATGTTCCCCAACTCTGAGGACTGGTTTTTCCAGCAGGACAATGCGCCATGTCACATAGCTAGGTCAATCAATATATGGATGAAGAACACCCACATCAAAACCCTGTCATGGCCAGCCAAAGCTCCAAACTTGAACCCCATTGAAAACCTCTGGAATGTAATCAAGAGGAAGATGGATAGTCACAAGCCAGCAAACAAAGAACTGCTTACATTTTTGCACCAGGAGTGGCATAATGTCACCCAAAAACAGTGTGAAAGACTGGTGGAAAGCATGCCAAGACGCATAAAAGCTGTTATTAAAAATCATGGTTATTCCACAAAATATTGATTTCTGAACTCTTCCTGAGTTAAAACATTAGTATTGTTGTTTCTAAATGATTATGAACTTGTTTTCTTCGCATTATTTGAGGTGTCTGAAAGCAATGCATTTTTTTTATTTTGACCATTTCTCATATTCAGAAAAACATTTTTTTTGCTTGAAAATTCGGAGACCTGTTGTCAGTAGTTTATAGAATACAAGAACAATTTACATTTTACTCAAAAATATACCTATAAAGAGAAAAATCAGAAAAACTGAAAATTTGGAAGTGGTCTCTTAATTTTTGCAAGAGCTGTAGTGTTACTGTCAAAAATGACTACAGCCCACCTAATCAAGTTTATTATTGGAATTGGTCCACACTAAGTGCCCTTTAAAGAGAAAGTATCGTCAAAAAAAAAAAATAATAATAACTGAAAAAATGTAAAGTAATAATGTTTAAATGTTTTGTTTAAATATTATTTTTTTTTAATTGAGCAAAATATAAAAAAAAAATTAAAAAGTTTGATATTTTCCACTGTTAAACACTAGGGGGAGCAGCTTCTGAAATCCCACTGAATTTCCACTGTATAAAAAGCTCCGATTACAGCCTGCCGTAAAGTGGGCGGAGTCTGCTCTCCTGTGTGTGATGGCACGCCTCCCTCCTCCTAATCTGAGTGTTTACAACAGATAACAGAGAATGACATGTAAGGACACAATGCACAGCCATTTTCCCGGTGACCAGAAATGTCTAAAGTGTCACCAAGGACAGCAGGAGTATCACACAGGATAGGATTAGATACACGGCTCTGCAGACAGTATCACACAGGATAGGATTAGATACACGGCTCTGCAGACAGTATCACACAGGAGAGGATTAGATACACGGCTCTGCAGACAGTATCACACAAAATAGGATTAGATACACGGCTCAGCAGACAGTATCACACAGGAGAGGATTAGATACACGGCTCTGCAGACAGTATCACACAGGATAGGATTAGATACACGGCTCTGCAGACAGTATTACACAGGATAGGATTAGATACACGGCTCAGCAGACAGTATCACACAGGATAGGATTAGATTCACGGCTCAGCAGACAGTATCACACAGGATAGGCTTAGATACACAGCTGTGCAGACAGTATCACACAGGATAGGATTAGATACACAGCTCAGCAGACAGTATCACACAGGAGAGGATTAGATACACCGCTCAGCAGACAGTATCACACAGGAGAGGATTAGATACACGGCTCTGCAGACAGTATCACACAGGATAGGATTAGATACACGGCTCTGCAGACAGTATCACACAGGATAGGATTAGATACACGGCTCAGCAGACAGTATCACACAGGATAGGATTAGATACACGGCTCAGCAGACAGTATCACACAGGATAGGATTAGATACACGGCTCTGCAGACAGTATCACACAGGATAGGATTAGATACACGGCTCTGCAAACAGTATCACTTAGGAGAGGATTAGATACACGGCTCTGCAGACAGTATCACACAAGAGAGGATTAGATACACGGCTCAGCAGACAGTATCAGACAACATAGGATTAGATACACGGCTCAGCAGACAGTATCACCGGTACACACACAGGTACTCACACGCAGTGGCGCGCGCGTGCACACACACACACACACACACACACACACACACACACACACACACACACACAATCACCCCTGATGGGGACCTTGTGCCACACACGCGCGCACACACACACAATCACCCCTGATGGGGACCTTGTGCCACACACACACACAATCACCCCTGATGGGGACTTTGTGCCACACACACACAATCACCCCTGATGGGGACCTTGTGCCATACACACACATACACACACACACACACACACAATCACCCCTGATGGGGACCTTGTGCCACACACACACACACAATCACCCCTGATGGGGACCTTGTGCCACACACGCACGCACACACACACACACCCACACACACACACACAATCACCCCTGATGGGGACCTTGTGCCACACACACACACACACACACAATCACCCCTGATGGGGACCTTGTGCCACACACACACACACACACACAATCACCCCTGATGGGGACCTTGTGCCACGCACGCACGCACACACAGACACACACACACAGACACACACACACAATCACCCCTGATGGGGACCTTGTGCCACACACACACACACAATCACCCCTGATGGGGACCTTGTGCCACACACACACACACAATCACCCCTGATGGGGACCTTGTGCCACACGCACACACACACACACACACACAATCACCCCTGATGGGGACCTTGTGCCACACACACACACACAATCACCCCTGATGGGGACCTTGTGCCATACACACACACACACACACACACAAAATCACCCCTGATGGGGACCTTGTGCCACACACACACACACAATCACCCCTGATGGGGACCTTATGCTACACACACACACAATCACCCCTGATGGGGACCTTGTGCCACACACACACACAATCACCCCTGATGGGGACCTTGTGCCACACACACACACAATCACCCCTGATGGGGACCTTGTGCCACACACACACACAATCACCCCTGATGGGGACCTTGTGCCACACACACACACACACACACACACACACACACACACACACACACACACAATCACCCCTGATGGGGACCTTGTGCCACACACACACACAATCACCCCTGATGGGGACCTTATGCTACACACACACACAATCACCCCTGATGGGGACCTTGTGCCACACACACACACAATCACCCCTGATGGGGACCTTGTGCCACACACACACACACAATCACCCCTGATGGGGACCTTGTGCCACACACACACAATCACCCCTGATGGGGACCTTGTGCCACACACACACACAATCACCCCTGATGGGGACCTTGTGCCACACAGACACACACACACACACACACACAATCACCCCTGATGGGGACCTTGTGCCACACACACACACACACACACACAATCGCCCCTGATGGGGACCTTGTGCCACACACACACACACACACACACACAATCACCCCTGATGGGGACCTTGTGCCACACATACAATCACCCCTGATGGGGACTTTGTGAGTGTGTGTGTGTGTGTGTGTAGCATAAGGTCCCCATCAGGGGTGATTGTGTGTGTGTGTGTGTGGCACAAGGTCCCCATCAGGGGTGATTTTGTGTGTGTGTGTGTGTGTGTGTGTGTGTGGCACAATCACCCCTGATGGGGACCTTGTGCCACACACACACAATCACCCCTGATGGGGACCTTGTGCCATACACACACACACACAATCACCCCTGATGGGGACCTTGTGCCACACACACACACACACACAATCACCCCTGATGGGGACCTTGTGCCACACACACACACACACCTTTCACATCATTCCTCCCTGTGACCTCCGGTGGGCGCTCCAGGCAGCTGTGCTGCATGCCATCCTCCTCTGCGTCCGGCCGACATTTCACACATCCGATCGCATACACTCACACATCCGATCCCATACACTCACACACACTCATGATATCTCACATACCTGTACAATCGCACGCACACACTCACAACATCCGGAGATATCACATGCTTCCCATGTGATCCTCTCGCAGGTCCTGGAAGCTCACTGCACGGTATCGCACACACACACAATGACCCCTGATGGGGACCTTGTGACACACACACACACAGCAGCGGTGGGCAGAGCTGGGGGAGCTGCGGCAGCGGGCAGAGCGGGGACTTGGGAGAACGGAGGGAGGGGGGTGTCATTGGAGACGGTAACAGCGGGGGGGAGGGGCGGCGTCAGTAGCTGGGGCAGAGCAAGGGCTGGGGAGAACGGAGGGAGCGGGGTGTCATTGAAGATGGTAATGGCGGGGGGGAGGGGCGGCGTCAGTAGCTGGGGCAGAGCAGGGGCTGGGGAGAACTGAGGGATGGGATGTCATTGGAGACAGTAAGGAGGGGAGGGGAGGCGGCCCGTACTCACACATCCCGGCGTGTGACAGGGGTAAAGTGGAGCAAACAGCACACGCTGTGAGCTCCACAATGATGGCGCTCCTCCCTCTGTTGTGCTCTGGACAGCCCAGGGGGCGCGTCCAGGTCACAGCAGACGCCCACTGTAACGTACTTCATGGGGTCGGAGCGCGACTATCAGAGTCTATGCACAGGGGCTGCCATAAAGGAAGGAGTTACTGTCGTTACACACAGCAAATCCAGCATGGCAGCCCCCAGTGCCTCCAGTAAAATAAGAATTACATAAAAACTAAATAAGCTGCGATTTTTATTTTGTATTAGAAATACTTGATTTCATAATCACTATTTTTAATACAAAAATAAAAAACCACGATACCTTCCCTTTAAATGCTGCTAGCAGAGACAGCTTTGTCCTCACAGCTTTGAAGAAGTGCAGGGGCACTGAAACTGTTTGGATTGTTTGCAATTATAATCATTACAGGGGTCCTTCAAGAAATGTAATAAAATAAATGAAAAAAATGTATAATACACTGGACTCTGTCAGGATTATAAACATGGCAACTGCCAGGACCTGTAGTAGGATGGGCTGCATAACAGACAGACGCACTAAACCTGTCAGGCTGACTGAAATGGATGTTCATTCTCAGTCAGCTAAAGAAGTTTATCTCCTTTTAGTACTCTTCGCTTAGTGTCCTGTCAGGTTGACTGAACAGAGAAATGTGTGTTCATAATGCGTGACAGGACACTGTTTTGACTTGACCTCTGTCTCCTGCTTCATGCAGCTCGTCCTATTCCTACTATGTCTCCTCTGAGATCTAGGACAGGGTGTGATTGATGGTTGTTTCAATCTTGGAATCCAGACAGAGTGCTGTAGATAAAGCATACAATTTTGCTCAACAAAGGTATTTAGAAAAATGTGTAATATTTAAATGTGTATTATATATGTTATATATTTTAGTACATTTCTCGGAGAACCCCTTTAAAGAATTTGAGACCACAACTTTCATACACCTATCTGGTCACTGTATTCAATTGACTGTATCCATTTTTGGATTATGAATTTTTTGGAGAGAGGAGTCGTTTACATTCACTTCTGCCAATATGCCGATACATTTTTGTTTACAGACAAGCAAGCTGCCTGCAAAGAGAAAATTTTTATTTTTGAATCTTGCAAGGACATGATAAAAGGTGCCCCATCAGGTCGTGTACGTATATATGACAGACTGGTGGCCTCTGACAGGCTCAGAGGTACGACCAACCTGATGTAAGCTAACCTGTGTTGGGGAAAGGACGCTTTTTCTTGGGGCTAAGGACACAAGCATCCAAAGTTGGGGAAACTGCTTTCTGCTCACTAAACAACAAATGATTTGGGGTTTATGGACTCCACAATACATTTGTTTCAAAAACCTCAACTAACCATTTGGAAATATTAAAGAGCTATTCTTTAACCATATACTGACATTAAATTATGAGTAATTTCTCTATAACCTGGCCTAGAAGCATCAATAGTATTGTCTCATTTTTTAATTTCCAAATTTCTAGCATCAACATGTCATATAAAATCTATTTTTAGGCAGTAAAAAAATGGAATGTTGGCCTTATTTTGTTAAGGGCTGTGAGCATTCTTCAATTTCTTTGCATATCTTAAACTCACCCATGTGTACTGTAATAAGGAAGCCATGGTATCTGTGAATTTTTTTTATATTCACATTTTTTCGTTTTGTATATAGAGGATATTGCCTATATATTTTCACAAGTAAGGTAACATTAACAAGAATTTGCCAGCAGGTGTTTGCTACCTAATCTCAGAGTAACATAATGTAGGCGAAGAGGTCCTGAATCCAACAATGCATCACTTAGATTAGTCATTGGAAAGGAGTAGGGGAGGGAAACATATCCAGCACCATGTCTTTAAAAAAACTTCAAATTTATTCATTCAAAGTAAAAAAAAATATTTTCTTATATGGACTAAAACAATCTCTCCATATGCCTTATAGCGCCTTAAGGGATATGGAGAGCTTGTTTTAGTCCATATATTCAATTTTTTTTTTTTTTTATTTGGAATTAATAAATTTGAAGTTTTTTTTAAAGACCTGATGCTATATATGTTTCCCTCCCTTCCTCCTTTCCAATGATTGTGACAGCTGTGGGCGCCAACCATGGATACCGTCCACCGACCCAGGTGAAATCTATAATCACAGAGACTGGTGAACTGGATATATTGTATTTTTGTTAGCACTTAGATTACTCGGTGCAGCCGTTCTGACATAATCAGAATTTTTAGATTTAGCAGGTAGCTGAGCTGACTGAATTTCCTCGCCCCCACCAGGCTCTCTATAAAGATTGTACATTGACAATAAGGTGTCAATCGGAGGAGGGGGTGTGTCAGAATGACATGCGCATGTGACATGGTAGTCCCAGCAATGAGAAGCCCTGCTGCTTAAACAAACAGCAAATAAACAACAGATGGGACCTTGACAAGACAGACATCCCTGAATTGTATGTTTTAACCTTTGCAACATACTGACTTCAGCTTACATAGCAAAAACCTGCTGACAGATTCCTTTTAATGGAGTCCCTTACTTTATTAGTGTACAAACTGAAAGTTTCTTTCCACTCACTTTTTAAAAACTGAAAACACATGTGAGCTGATGTCAAGCTGAATGTAAAAATATTTGAAATTGGAATGTAAGGACTGAAAGGGTTGTAGCTCCATTTAGTTTAAAAGGAACCAATCGCCAGGATTTCCCTATATAACCTAAAGCCACTGCTATACTGACACGATCAGGCTGATTCTATACATACCTGTAGTGGTTAGCTTGGATGTTTAGGTTTTGAAATCAAAGAGTAAAGTTTATAAAATCTGCAGCTGTTTGAGAGACAGCAGCAAAGGAACAGATAATATCTTGGAGGAATATGCATAATTATCCCCTCCCTCTTTTAGAATTAGCATAAGTATGATACATTCAACCTTGCAAGACCTGTGATGAGGTCATATCAGAAGGGGCGGGGGGCCTTAGCCAACAAAGCTGGATACTAGGTCACATGTGTATGACCTCACACAGGTCCTTCTAGGTCAATTGTATTATACTTATGCTAATTCTAACAAGGGGAGCGGATAACTATGCATACCGCCCCAGATATTATCTGATCCTCAGCTGTTCTCACTCAAGCAGCTGCAGATTTTATAAACTTTACTTTCTTGGATTTCAAAACCTATACATCCGAGCTGACCACTAAAGGTATATAGAGAATCAGCCTGATAGTGCCAGTATAGCACTGGCTTTAGGTTATAAATCCTGGTTGGTGCGCTTTAAGTAACAGAGTAGTAGGTATAATATGTTGTATGTTTTGTTTGATCCGCTAGCTGGGGCTAATAAAAGGATCATTACATAGATTCATTCAGGTGTATGCTCACATTCCAGAACATAACTTTGTATAGACATACAGTATATTTTGCACTAGTCCATAGTTGCAGTGTCTGATATCGGTCTTGGCTGACGGCTGCACTGTGCTTATGTCTCACCGCACAATTGAGATCTCAGCTGGATGCTACTGGGAACAGTTTATTGCTTGTCAACATACACCTCTAAGACATTGGCTGTGATCCGATAATGCAAGAAATGTTTATTTGTGGCAGAGACTTTCTTCAACATCATATTATTTTATTGTTCCTACCTCAATTGCCAATCACCACATAAAGCTCTGCACAGAGCATACACATAATACAAAAGCTAGTTGTGTGCTATTGGAAACAATTTAGGATCTCATTGGGATCAAAACAAAAATACTGAGATACACAATTTAGACTATGTTCACATAGCATTGTAGCCTACAGTGGCTTTATTGGGGCTTTCATCTGAACCTCTGGAGGATGGGATTCGGGTGTTTGTGCTGACATAGTGGCATAATTACATAGTTACATAGGTTGAAAAACACCTAGGTCCATCGACCTTCCTCCACCAATTTATACATTTCATCACTATATGATTTATAACCGAATGACGAAGCCATTGGCTGTAATAATTCAGACGGAATCAGTGTGTGCTCTGTTGACATGATTTTCAGTCGTATACCTGTTTTCCAAGTCTTCAGACGTAAGCTTCAACGGAGCACCTGACTATAGGCTAAACCATTATATAAACACAGCCTTAGGCCTCCTTCACACGTCCGTGTCTCCGGTACGTGTTTGGTCCATTTCCTCACGTGCCGGAGACACGGGCACACGTAGACCCATTAAAATCAATGGGTGTGCACTCACGTCCGTGTTTTGGCATGGACCGTGTGTCTGTGTGGAGCATACATGTGCCTGTGTGCTCCACACGTAGACATGTCCGTTTTTCTCCAGCATCACGGGTGTCACACGGACCACACACGGACCGCACAGATGTGATCCGTGTGACAGGCACTGGAGAAAACACACGTGCCTGCGAAATAAAAAGAATTTCTATACTTACCTTCTCCAGCATTGCTGTCTCTGCCGCTGCTGTTACTTGCTTCCGACCCCCGCTCATTATGCTTATGAATATTCACTCCACTGCGGGCCAGAAGCAGCAGCAGCGGGGAGTCAGCAGGGCGGGAGACCGTAGATCAGCACCACGAACAGCAACGCCAGGGACAGGTAAGCAGAAAGTTCACGTTCTCCATGTGTTATCACGGAGAGCATACGGAAAACACACGTGTGCCATAAACACGGCACATGGAGGTTAATACGCACCTTTGACACGTCCGTGAAAAACGTGCATGATTTTCACGGACATGTGAAAGAGGGAATCTGTCAGCAGGTATTTGCTACCTCATCTAAGAACAGCATGATGTAGGCAAGGAGATTCTGACTCTCCGACGATCTATCACTTAGATTACTGGCTCCAGCCATCCTCACAAAATAAGTATTATTAGCCCACATCAGGCTCCCTATGGCGATTGTATATTGAGTGTGAGGTGTCAATCAGAGGAGGGGGCACCCCAGACAACATTGCACAAGCCATCTAGCCACAGCAATGATAAGGCTCCGGCTGCTAAAGCAAACATAGCAAACAGAGATGGGACAGTGACAACACAGGCATACCTTAACGGTCTGTTTCAACCCTTACAGCATGTTGGCTTCAGCTTATATAGCAAAAACCCGCTGACAGATTCCCTTTAATGGATATGCCTATTTTGTAGTTTCTTCTTAATCTTTTTTTTTTATTTTTTTTTGAATAGCAAAAATTGCTTTGCAATCCAATATGAAAGTCATGCCAAAATGCACTGTAGTAGAATTCCATTTAAAATCAAAGACACAAAAATAAGAATCATTGATTTTGTGAGGGTTTTTTCATTGAAATTGCTAAATACTGCCCAGTTATATCTGTTGGAACTGTAACTTAAAAGGAATCTGTCAGTAGGTTTTTGCTATGTAATAAGATTGCACCAATCTCAAATTGTATGGTGTTTTTTACCTGAAATATTTGCTTTAGCTTCAGGAGATTATCATTGCTGGACTAGGTAAACTAGAGGACAGCTAGTCTGGCATTCCCCTGCTGTGATTATCAGCTCACTGTCCATAGATTATGTATATACAGAGCCTGGTGTGGGCGGATGCTGCTTTCTCTGCCGCCTTGTAAAATCTAAAAGCTGATTTATGTCAGAATTACTGCACCCAGTAAGCTAAGTGAAACATAATTTGATTCAGGCTCTCTTTGCCTACATCATGCTGTTCTCAGGGTAAAAACAAATCAACATTTTATTGAACACTTATGCAGAAAAGACATACAATACATAAAAAAAATCAAAGTGCATGGTGCAGGAATACAAACTGGTAGAGATAACACCAGTCAGAAATATATAGGGGGAGAACAAATATCTCCAATGGGATGTGCATGGACCCAGTTTTACACTTATATAATCAGCACTAGATAGCTAATATAAATCATCCATTCTTCACAGTTGCATTAAGGCACTTACCCATGCTATGCCCTTTTCACAAGTGGTACTCCCGTAACCCCAACACGCATTTCACGTGGGCTTCCTTGGTTTGGTTTTTTTTAATCTTATCTGGTGATTTCATGGCTCCATTTTTGTATAGGTGCAATATCCATAAGGGAGCCTTTCAAAATTTACTTAATTTTTAATCGGGTTTCAGTCCCTGGCCTACACTGGGAGGTGCTGGGGTAAACTATGTTGGCTGTCAGATGTGTTCTCTATTGCTCTCAGATAGGGTAGCAAAACCTGCTGACAGATTCCATATAACCTTGCTGAGATTACCCCTTCCAGAAAGGCAGTGCTACCTATCTATACATCTCCAACATCGCTACATAAACTGACAAATACATTGCTGAAAAGACTAGACAAAAGTAACGAATTATACTTGATGGTATTTTGTTGGTTTTTATTGGTGGAAATTCTTTTATATAAGAAGAAATAATTATTCCCATGATTTATTTAGAATATAACTTGCAGATAAAAGACTGGTTTAACAAGATTTCACGCTAAACAGTTTTCACAGCCGCCCCCTTCAGAGGCCCCGATGACTAATAAGCCCTTAAATGATGACATGCTAGATGAAATTGTTGCGCTTCGACTCGTGATTAATTTTGTCCCTTTTAATTACTGTAATTGTTATGCATCTGTATGGTGCGTTGTTGTAGAAAGACATTAGATGCTGTAGGATTTTCTATGTATGTCAGGAGGAACCTGCCAGTTTTGATTTCAAGTCATGGCCAGGTCCATTTGGTAATAGCATCTGACACTTTCCTGCGCCAGCGTATGCCTCTCTCTGGAATGTCGGCTGTAGAGACCTTTTTATGTAGCAAAACTGTTGACCTTCTGCCAGTTACTCCTCATCTTTTCATCTCTACTTCACTTCTAATGGTGGAAGTATCAATATTTAATACCTATTAATTTACGTCTTTGCACTGGCCGCTTCCTTGTTACATATTAATACATCTCTCTAGCACTATGGATTGGTCTCACATGTACACGTTTATTTACCCAGATGATTTATAATGTTTAAAGGTATAGATCGGTTTAATCTGTGTTTAAACGATTAGCAGCTTGTACCCTTGTATGTTTTTGCTCGTGAACTTTGTCTCCAGTGATTTACAATTGGCCTATTAAAAACAAAGAGCGGAGATGGTTATTGATTTTCGCAATTTCTGTTTGCAAATTTTATACCAAATTGAAAGGATAGAATTTATACAAGGTTACAGGTTGTCCTGGTAAGCTTCATTGCATGAGATGCTTGGCTTGAATTAACAAGGATTCGGTAAAGATGTTTATGCTGATTCTGTACATGCTGCAGAGCTGTGTTGTAATTTAACCCTGTCGTTATTTGCAGACAAAGATGAATGCTCTAAAGAGAATGGAGGCTGCCAACACGAATGCATCAATACTATTGGTAGCTATGTCTGCCAGTGCCGCAATGGATTTGTACTCCACGAGAATAAACATGACTGCAAAGAAGGTAATAGACACTGAAGATACATGTGGAAATATACTGTGAATTACTTATTGCTTACAGCAAATCTCTTATCTGACAAAAGGCTTGTTAACATGATAATTATTGCAATCCTTTTCCAAATGCCCATTAGAATAATTTCCCTGTAAAGGAGGTCTTGCATCAGGTTTTCTAAGGGCATAAATGATATTTGGTCGTAATGGTTGGAATCATTGGAGATAACCAACATTGCTTGTCAAGACCTAATCTTGAGTTACTACAAAAAATAGGGCCCGCACACCATTAGTATTACATTAACGAACAGGTGCACAAATGCACTATGTGGCCTATATACAAACATATACATGGCCGAAAGTGTTGGCATCCTTGAAATTGTTCCAGAAAATGAACTGTTTCTCCCACAAAATTAGTGCAATTACACGTGTTTTGTTAAACACATGACTTCTGTTGTGTGTATTGGAACACCACAAAAAAAACAAGCACAAAAGTAAAATAGGACATAATTTCACGCAAAACCAAAAAAATACAGGACAAAATTGTTGGTACCTTTCCAAACTTTGTGGTAGGTAAATAACTTTGTTTCAAGTATGTGATGCTCTTTCAGCCACACTTGTAGCAAGTAACAGGTGTGGGCAATATGAATACCTAAATCTTGATAAAAAAGGGAAGAAGTTGACTCAATGTTTGCATATGTGTCTGTGTATGCCACACTAAGCATGTAGAACATGAAAGGAGGAGAGCTGTCTGAAGACTAAAAAAAACAAAATTGTTATAAAACCCGTGTGGGCAATATGAAAATAATACCTAAAATTAGATAAAAAGGGAAGAAGTTGACTCAATTTTTGGATTGTGTGTCTGTGTGTGCCACACTAAGCATGGAGAACATGAAAAGGAGGAGAGCTGTCTGAGGACTTGAAAACCAAAATTGAAGAAAAATATCAACAATCTCAAGGTTACAAGTCCATCTTCAGAGATCTTGATGTTCCTTTGTCCATGGTGCACAACATAATCAAGAAGTTTACATCTCATGACACTGTACCTAATCTCACTGGACTTAGATGGTAGAGAAAAATTAATGAACGTTTGCAACACAGAATAGTTCGTATGGTGGATAAGAAGCCCCAATCAACTTCCAAATAAATTCAAGCTGTCCTGGAAGCTCAGGGTGTATCAGTGTCAGTATGAGCTATCCGTCGAGATTTGAATAAAATGAAACACTATGACAGGAGGCACAAAAGGAACCCACTGCTGGCATAGTGACTTAAGCTATTAAATGTTCATTTAATGGGTGCATATTCACTCTAGTGTTAGTGTCTTCTGCTTTCAAGGTGCTGGTGACTGATAGTGGTGGCAGTTTTGCTGAAGAAAGTGAAGTGCTTACTCCTGAATGGGAGCATTACTGATTGTTGCACCAAATCTGTGTAAATTGAGCACAAATTGGCACACATCAGTCATTTTTACGCCCAAAACTGACAAAAAATTGTCAGAGGCTCCCCATGGTGATAGGGTTACTGTAACACAGGCTCTTGATGGGAAAGTCAATGGGTTAAAGGGGTTATTATATATATATATATATATATATATAATTTCCGAGCTGCACTGAGAAATTATAGTTGGGTGCAAAAATCCTTAAAAACAGCATCCTGCCATTCAATATATTCAAAAAATCAGAAGGCAGCACTCCATTTTTCTTCGGGTTTGACTTTCTTTAATGGCCCATAACACAGGATGTTTCGGTCAGAAACTGACCTTTCTCTAACAGTGTTCATATATACTGTATATAGATAGATATAGTCCCTGACTGGAGGAACATAAGATCGGCCCTGTCCATCAGCATCCGCTAACAATAAAACAGGAGTAGGCCGATGGACAGGTTTGGTCACATGTTCCTCCGGTTTCCTCTGACACTCCTAAGACATATTGATAGGGAATTTAAATTGTGAGCCCCAGTGGGGACGGTGACATCACATGTGTAAAGCGCTCTGGAATTAATTGTTCTATATGAGTGAGTAAAATATACAGTCCCTGACAGAAATTCTGTCGCTTATCCATGTTATGTAAATAAAAGCTTATAACCTGACTTTAAATTCATCCATTGGTTTCATAAATTACTCTTTGGAAAGCTGAAATCCTCCCAAATTTGGTTTAGGTTATGAAAATAAAGTTGCTGCAAAGCTGAAATATTGATAATTTAATGAACACCGCAAGGTCATATTTTGGCAAGACAAAAAGTTTTGTCGCCTTGTCATATAATGCACCCAATCCTAGTTTAGATCCTCACCTGTGCTCACTAAATGATCGGTTAATTAGTGGATGTGTATAAAAAGAAACCCAGCACCAAAGACCTTTAGTTGAATTGCAACTTGACCTCTGACAACATGCCAAAAATCCACCCTGCGACCAAAGCCTTCATTATCAAGAGGCTGAAGAACAGATCTACTGCCAAGGTGGCTGGCACCTTTTAATGTGTCTCAACGTCAGGTACTAAGAATTAAGAAAAGATTTGAAGAGACTGGAGATGTTTTTGACAAGCCCAGGTCAGGCAGACCCCGCAAGACAACTGCTCAGGAGGAACGTTTGTTGGTTAGAAAATCCAAAGCCAGACCCTCTTCCACTGCAGCAGAGCTCCAAAAGGCCTGGTCACCTCAAGACTCTATGTCAACTAGAACAATTTGTCGGATTCTGTCTCAAAATGGCCTCCATGGTCGAATTAGTGCCCAGAAGCCAGCACTAAACAAAAGGCAATTAAAAACCGTGTGGCATTTGCCAAGTCCCACAGCCTGCTAAAGAGATGAACACTTAAAAAGTGGCAGAAGATGGATTTCTATGATGAATCTTCAGTTGAATTACACCACAGCCGCCACAAATATTGCAGGAGACCTAGTAGAGTCCGTATGGATCCAGAAAACAGTTAAGTTTGGTGGTGGAAAGATCATAGTCTGGGGTTACATTCAGTATGGGGGTGTGCAAAACATTTGCAAGGTGGAAGGCAATATCAATAGCCTAAAATATCAAAAAGTATTAGCTCCCTCTTACATTACCAATCATAAAAGGGGTCAAATTCTGCAGCAGGATGGTGCTCCATCTCATACATCCATCTCTACAACAAAGTTACTCCTGGCAAAGAAGATCAAGGTGCTCAAGGACTGCCAACCCAGTCACCAGAAATGAAGATCATTGAGCATGTTTGGGGTAGGATGAAAGAGGAAGCTTGGAAGACAAAACCAAAGAATCTAGATGAACTCTGGGAGGTATATGTAAGACTGCATTCTTTGCTATTCCTGATGACTTCATCAATAAATTGTATGAATCATTGTTGAACCACATGGATGCAATCCTTGAAGCTCATGGAAGTCACTCTAATAGCACCGCAACTTCATTCACCAATGTTATGCAATATATCTTTGTATTAGAAGTTAATTATTTGTTTGAATTTCAAATTATTTTCTGTGGGCGACAAAACCTTTTGTCTTGTCAAAATCTGACCTTTCTGTGTTCATTAAATGATCAATATTTCAGCTTTGCAGCAACTTTTTCATAACCTAAATCAAATTTGGGAGGGTTTCAGCTTTCAAAAGAGTAATTTATGAAACCAATGGATGAATTTAAAGTCAGGTTATAAACTTTTATTTACATAACATGGATAAGCGACAGAATTTCTGTCAGGGACTGTATATTTTACTCACTCATATAGCACAATTAATTCCACAGCGCTTTACACATGTGATGTCACCGTCCCCACTGGGGCTCACAATTTAAATTCCCTATCAATATGTCTTAGGAGTGTCAGAGGAAACCGGAGGAACATGTGACCAAACCTGTCCATCGGCCTACTCCTGTTTTATTGTTAGCGGATGCTGATGGACAGGGCCGATCTTATGTTCCTCCAGTCAGGGACTATATCTATCTATATACAGTATATATGAACACTGTTAGAGAAAGGTCAGTTTCTGACTGAAACATCCTGTGTTATGGGCCATTAAAGAAAGTCAAACCCGAAGAAAAATGGAGTGCTGCCTTCTGATTTTTTGAATCGGACTACTCCTGTTTTATTGTTAGCGGATGCTGATGGACAGGGCCGAACTTATGTTCCTCCAAGAGGTAGCCATGTTAGACCTGAAAAGATATGTAATATGTGAGAGAGGCTGCACTAAAAAAGTGCAGAAGGAGAATCTGTAATACTTAAATAGTAGCAAATACCTCATAATCATATCCCTACACATTTCTAATGATGTAGTTGCCATCCAATGTCCAATAAAAAGAAAATCAATTTAGTCTATTGGGACTTTATTAAAAGGAAAGCTATAAATATTACAACATTTATAGCAATTAATAGAGGAAATATGTCACATATTAAGTAATACAATCAGGTAGGAAGTCTTAAGATTTAACACCAGAACGAGTGTTAAAGGGGGACTAAATTCCAAAGAGGCAAGTGTTTAAGTGATGGCATGTACATTTCTATGAAAATATATTAAAAAAACTTATTTTTCTTTACACAGCTGAATGTGAGCACAGAATTCATAGCCCTAACGGAGTAATAACAAGCCCCAACTGGCCAGACAAGTATCCAAGTCGGAAAGAATGTACTTGGGAAATAAGTGCCACTCCAGGCCATAGGGTTAAACTAGTAAGTACTTTCATAAATGAAATAAGATACACTACTTTGTACAACCTTTCTTTCTTCTTTTTTTAGAAGAACTTCTGTTTAATTTTAGATTTTGGTTTGTAACTAGGGGGTTTAACTAATTCAGGTATGAGATCTGTAGTAAGACTGGCGCCAATATTGGGTAATAAGGCCATTTTAGATAGCTAATAAGGTTCTTTTACATTTCTGTAAAGAGATTGTGGATGACTAATAAACATGGCTGCCACCTTCCAAACATTATGACAGAAGACAGGTTGGGTGTGTGGTCCGGTCAACCACATTACTTTAGTTGATCTGAGTTATAATACCAGAGACATCGGAGATGGTCGAGGAACGTCTTTGACATTATAAAGTGCGTTACCACCCATATGGTCAAATAGTCCTTGGTGCTGGAAAGACCAGGAAAACACAGGGAGGTATTGGGAGTTGTGGCAGACATGGCATAAAGATTCAGAGGTGTATAATGTGTTTTTTAGTTTAACCTCTTCATGGTCTTCAAAAGAATTCAGCCAAATGGTGGTGGGCTGGCTGCCATTTTGCTTGATTTGTGCCAATTGAATCCCACAAGTTTCAGACTCGCTAGAATCTGAAATTCTTTGGGAGTTAGCAACGAATTTGACTAGTTAAGGATCAATTTTCTCATCTACAGACAGAAACCATGGGCAGGTGGGGTGATGTTTTTGGAAGAAAACAGATCTGGTTTGCAGACCATTTTGTGGATCTCTTTGCACATTTGGGCAGAGGCTTTATGAAGGCCATTACCACAGAGCTGGAAATACAAAATTTTGATGGCTTTATATGCTAAAGCTGTCAGGTTTATTTGAAGCAAGGTGCCCTATCCAAACACCCAAAAAAAATGGCTTCCCCGGAAATTCTGTAGGACAGCAGCTGATGGTGAAGTGTTCAACACTACTTGTACACTGTGTGCAGAATTATTAGGCAACATGTATTTTAGAGGATTTTTTTTATTATTATTATTATTATTGATCAACAACTATGTTCTCAATCAACCCAAGAGACTCATAAATATCAAAGCTTAATATTTTTGGAAGTTAAGTGGTTTTTTTTTTTTAGATTTGGCTATCTTAGGAGGATATCTGTTTGTGCAGGTAACTATTACTGTGCAGAATTGTTAGGCAACTTAATAAAACCCAAATATATTCCCATCTCACTTGTTCACTTGTTTATTTTCACCAGGTGAACCAATATAACTGCACAAAATTTAGAAATAAACATTTTTGACATGCAAAAACAAAACCCCCAAAAATTAGTGACCAATATAGCCACTTTTCTTTATGATGACACTCAACATCCTACCATCCATGGATTCAGTCAGTTGCTTGATTTGTTTACGATCAACATTGCGTGCAGCAGCCGCCACTGCCTCCCAGACACTGTTCCGAGAGGTGTACTGTTTTCCCTACCTGTAGATGTTACATTTTATGAGGGATCACAGGTTCTCTATGGGGTTCAGATCAGGTGAACAAGGGGGCCATGTCATTATTTTTTCATCTTTTAGACCTTTACTAGCCAGCCACGCTGTGGAGTAGTTGGATGCATGCCATGGAGCATTGTCCTGCATGAAAATTATGTTTTTCTTGAACAATACCAACTTCTTCCTGTACCACTGCTTGAAGAAGTTGTCTTCCAGAAACTGGCAGTAGGTCTGGGAGTTGAGCTTCACTCCATCCTCAACCTGAAAAGGTCCCACAGTTCATCTTTGATGATACCAGCCCATACCAGTACTCCACCTCCATCTTGCTGGCGTCTGAGTCAGAGTGGAGCTCTCTGCCCTTTACTGATCCAGCCTCTGACCCATCAAGAGTCACTCTCATTTCATCAGTCCATAAAACCTTTGGAAAATCATTCTTAGGGTATTTCTTGGCCCAGTCTTGACGTTTTATCTTATGTTTCTTGTTCAAAGGTGGTCATTTTTCAGCCTTCCTTACCATGGCGATGTCCCTGAGTATGGCACACCTTGTGCTTTTTGATACTCCAATAACGTTGCAGCTCTGAAATATGGCCAAACTGGTGGCAAATGGCATCTTGGCAGCTTCACGCTTGATTTTCCTCAATTCATGGGCAGTTATTTTGCGCCTTTTTTGCCCAACACACTTCTTGAGACCCTGTTGGCTATTTGCCATGAAACGTTTGATTGTTTGGTGATCACGCTTCAAAAGTTTGGCAATTTCAAGACTGCTGCATCCCTCTGCAAGACATCTCACAAATTTGGACTTTTCAGAGCCCGTCAAATCTCTCTTCTGACCTATTTTGTCAAAGGAAAGGAAGTTGCCTAATAATTAAGCACACCCTATATAGGGTGTTGCTGTCATTACACCACACCCCTCCTCATTACAAAGATACACATCACCTGATTTACTTAATTGGTAGTTGGCTCTCAAGCCTATACAGCTTGGAGTAGGACAACATGTATAAAAATTATCATGTGATCAAAATACTAATTTGCCTAATAATTCTGCACACAGTGTATATGTTTTCAAGTAAGCATAGATCTTGTTCTTGTTACCCATAGCAACCAATCGGAAAACGCTTTTCGATGTTTTATACTGCTCTAGATAAATGAAAGCTGTGATGTGATTGGTTTTTAAGGGTAACAAAACCGTTTTATCCCATTTGTATTTTCTAGCAATGAACTAATAACCTGGAAGCTTCCTTGCGTGTACGTCTCTTATAAACTGTCGCTACCCTGCTTTCACAAAGACATTTGCAGCATTTTGAGTCAGCCGAGATTAACAGATTGTACAGATTGTTCTTGAGGGAAAATTTTGCTGATTTTGGCCCAGACACTGAATAAAATATAATGTGTATTCCTTCTGTGTTAGAAACATACATTCTTTGATATCTAGGATGATCTTTGATATAACCAATTATCTGTGAAGAAAAGTTTAGTTTACTGGCTCCTCATTGTAAAAATCAGAAAATGCACTTATGATGTTCAGGACACCTAAAATAATAGAGACCAAAAGTTTTTATTAGGAAACCCCGAGATTTGACTTACAAAGTGTTATATGTCACCCAATTGATCTTTACAATCTTTCATGCTGTGTTCACATTATGCATTTGTCATGCTTTTTTCTGTAATTTTCTGAAAAGATGTTAAAAGAAACGCATCAATTTTACTTTGTTTTTGGGAAATTGCACTAATAAAAATGCACAGCAAATGTATTTTGTGAACACAACCTCTGCCAGACATGTCAGGCTGCTGTGGTACGGCAGATCTGATGAGTGAGTCAGTCAACTCCTCTTTGAAATTGGTAGGAGCTACAATTGGCTAAAATTGATAGTATTTGTGTTTCCCTGAAAATAAGACTTGCGTCTAAATTAAGCCTTCTTATGGAGCCAAAAATAATGGAGGACTGTCTTATTTTTGGGGAAACACAGTAAAAATCGTTGCTCGTTGGCCCTCTCACTCCTTTTCAAAATATCGTTGCTGCTGCAGGTACAATGTTGTTCGTCGTTCCTGCGGCAGCACACATCGCTATGTGTGACACCGCAGGACGACGAACATCTCCTTATCTGCGTTCACGGGCAATGAGGAAGGAAGGAGGTGGGCGGCATGTTCCGGCCACTCATCTCCGCCCCTCCTCTGCTATTGGACGGCTGCCGTGTGACGTCGCTGTGACGCCGCACGAACCGCCCCCCTGGAAAGGAGGCGGATCACCGGCCAGAGCGACGTCGCAGGGAAGGTAAGTCCGTGTGACGGGTGTTAGCGATGTTGTGCACCACGGGCAGCGATTTGCCCGTGACGCACAACCGACGGGAGCGGGTACGCTCGCTAGCGATATCGGTACCGATATCGCAGCGTGTACAGTACCCTTTAATCTCCTTTTCTACAGTGAACTTGAGGAGTACTCTGTTGGGCTTAGAGTCCGTTTTAGGCTGGGGTCACATAAGCGAATTGGATGCAATATTCTAATGACACTCGGCACAAACTCTGCAGCAAGCATGAATGAAGAGTCATTTACTGTGATCTTATTCTCTGGCGTGCGATAATCTGAGCACAGGTGTAGAAAAGATGGACAGATTAATTTCTCTATCTTCTCCATTGTCTGTCTCTACATAGATCGCACTCTACACAGATGTCATTTGAGTGCAGTCCGATGTTTCACAGTCAGCCGTAGACTTGTATAGATGCGTATGACACACTGCCGAATCACCATGAGCTATAAATTTCAGATCTCCTTGGCCTCATTGACTAACATTGGTCTGAGTGAAATGTAAGATTTTCTCGCATTGCACTCGTTCCGATTCATACTCTTGGCCTTTATGCTATTGCAGTTGAGGAGGTAACATTTCCTGTTAGGCTAGGGTCATACTACAGTATAAATATTTGTTAATATTTTCATCCACAAAAGCGGGACGATTTTTTTCTCACTTGTCATCCATGTGCAATCCATTTTTTTATTTAGTAGTTATTAACCATTTACAGTGTGCTATGTTACACAATTGCAATGTATCTATAAAAGTTGGATGCTATACTGTGGCATCCGATTTCATTCTCGCACCCGTAGACTTGAATGGGCGAGACTGACCTGATTTCCGAGTCAAATCGTAGCATGCTATAGTCTTTTTTACAGACATTCTGTCAGTGGAAAAAAAAAAACGCTCATCTGCATTGATTGCCCCATTGAAAACAAGGGTCAGTATGCTGACTCAGTTTACTGGATGCAACAGTTGTGACATAATCAAAGTGATGCATCCTTGTAATCAGAGTCTCTTTTCTTACATTATGCTTCTCTCAGATGAAGTAGCAAAAGTTTGCTGATAGATTCCCTTTAAGGGAATGTGTGACCCGATTTTTGCTATGTTATTATTATTATTATTATTATTTATTATTATAGCGCCATTTATTCCATGGCGCTTTACAAGTGAAAGAGGGTATACGTACAACAATCATTAACAGTACAAGACAGACTGGTATAGGAGGAGAGAGGACCCTGCCCGCGAGGGCTCACAGTCTACAGGGAATGGGTGATGGTACAATAGGTGAGGACAGAGCTGGTTGCGCAGCGGTCTACTGGGCTGAGGGCTATTGTAGGTTGTAGGCTTGTTGGAAGAGGTGGGTCTTGAGGTTCCTCTTGAAGCTTTCCACGGTAGTGGAGAGTCTGAACTGTATGTACTCTATACTCTATGTAAACTGACAGCAGCATAATGTACTAAGATGGACCCTGATTCCAATGATGCATCACTTAGTTTACTAGAAGCAGCAGTTGGGATAGTCACCGCTTTCTCCGCTGCAGAGCACAGTTGTTGAGCTGTGTTTATCCCACACTACAGCTTTCTGTGTACATTTTATAGTGACTGAAAGCTGCTAATTGGTACTGGGCTTGGTTGACCTAGGAGGTAGGAGAACAGTTGTCCTGTAGGGATAATCTCCTACTAATAAAAACACTGATTTTATTATAACCTCAAAATACATCCTAATAAGTGATACATTACTGGAAAGCGGGGTCTCTGCCCCTACATAATGCTGCTCTTAGGTTACATAAAAGTGTTATTTGCATCCCAGATTTTCAAGGCTGCGATGATAACAACCTCATCAAGCTCCAGCCATTGGCAGTGTGACTATCAAATCAGCTGAACCTGGGATTTCCATTATTCCAATTCATTTTTCTTTCACTGTTTCCATAAGCCCACCTCTGGTAACTAGCACCTGGGTGGAGTTGTTGTAATTTCAGCCATGAAAGGCTGAGACGAGAATAGCCCTTTAACGTAATATGAAAGGCTGAGACAGGAAAAGCCCTTTAACGTACAAATTTTAACTATTGACTTCTATTTAAGATGCATTTTTTAAGCTGATAAAATGATGGAGTATCTTGTTTTTACTTATATTTTTATATATGTACATAGAAAATAAGAAAACATTACACACATAATAAATACTGCCATTTCTCACATTACCAACACAGTAGGTTCTTCGTATACAGTCCAAGGGCTGATTGATATGAAAATGGTTTGGTCTCAATGTCATGCATACCCTTGAAGATGGCATATTGTCCTCTCTTCACAATAAAGCAAGACCATGTTCTAGAGCTTCCCATAGACCGTGTCCTCTTGTTTCATGTGAATCTGTTTTTGCAATAGACGTTTGGCGAATTCGAAATTGAGCAGCATCAGGAGTGTGCTTATGACCACCTGGAGATTTTTGATGGAGAAAATGAGAAGTCTTCGATCCTGGGACGATTGTGCGGCAATAAGATTCCAGAGCCTCTAGTTGCTACAGGAAATAAGATGTTTCTGCGTTTTGTGTCGGACGCATCCGTACAAAGGAAAGGTTTTCAAGCCACACATTCCACGGGTAAGTAGGAAATGATATTTAACTCAAGGTCTGTGTTTATCATGTTTAGGAAGCACAAAGGTATGCGTAATCTCTGAGCCAAGTGGGAAGCAACCAAAGGAAGGCTTCCTTGTAACAATGAAGCGTGGGATAAGATTATATTATATTATACACCTGCATATTCCTGGATGGAGTATTCATGTAAACATATTCCACAATTTACAGAATAAGTAAAAATAACACATGTTGGATAGAATGGACTGCTGCACGGAGATATTGTTTTTATTTCCATCAATGCATGACATTTGTTATAAATTACAATACACTAGGGTTATCCCGGGAACACAAAAAAATCCTCATCTTTGTTCTGAGAAGCTATGCAAGCACATTTAGTTTATTTCCAGGGGATTGTACTCCACTATCGATGTGCAGCTTATGGGTTAATGACAAAAACAGTCCATGGGAAGCAAGTAAAGAAATAAACTCGTGTCATACTGACATTCTTCCATCAATGTCCTGTAATACGACATCTCCAATAACGGATAGGCTACATTTTATATTTAGAAGGGGGATAATTTATTTATGCAACAGAAAATCTTCTGAAGATAGTTATTTATGCAAAAAAAAAATAGTTGCATTATAGCGACCTCTAGTGGTAAATTACCTCCCTATACGGTATCTTTGGATTCTTGTCGTTTTTTCATTTTACAAAAGTAGTAATAACCCATATGTAAATATTGCAGCTTGCTGTTATCCTAACTCTTTGTGAAATATTACACTACTTTGTACAGTTGATTATATTTAGACTAATTATTTCTAAAGATATTTATCTTTAAATTATAGACTTTCATATCAACAAGATTTAAGTGATTGAATGCTAAGTTTGGTGTTCCAATTGACAACATTGATGTTGGCTGACAAAGATTATCACTAATATATAATGTGTGCATACACTATATGTGTGTGTGTGTATGTATATTATATGTATGTGCATACGCTATATATATATATATATATATATATATATATATATATATATATATATATAGATATATATGTATATATATCTATATATATATATGTATATATATCTATATATATATATATATATATATATATATATATATATAGCGTATGCACATACATATAATATAGAAATGTAAATATGTATGTGTGTGTGCATACGCAATATATATATATATATATATATACATATATATGTATATATATATAAATATTGAGAGAGAGACGCGTTCGTTTCAGTGTGTTTATATAAACTGTTTCTTTAGTTTTTTTTTCCATTGAATGAATTTATATACCAATGTCCTAATGTGCATATTTTTTCAGAGTGCGGAGGTAGACTAAAACCAGAGGCAAAACCGAAAGACTTGTTTTCACATGCTCAGTTTGGAGACAACAATTACCCAGTCCAAGCAGATTGTGAGTGGTTGTTGGTGACGGAAAGAGGTTTTCGAATTGAACTCGACTTCCCAACATTTGAGGTGGAAGAAGAAGCAGATTGTGGTTATGACTACATGGAGCTCTTCGATGGTCATGATACCTCTGCGATGCGGCTGGGACATTTTTGTGGATCAGGGGTGAGTCATAACATGTATAAAATATTTGTCCTCATAAAAGGATATTTTACTTGTTGAGGGGTAAGCAGATAAATCATGAAAAATACTAATAAATACCTGTTGGGCCTTTATGCTTTATGCAAGTAATCGAGCAGTTCTGATCTGTAGGTTCTTGAACATTTAGTTCCCTTTTTTTTTTTTTTTTTTGAAGAGTGTATGTGTATATATATAATGGGATTTATTGCCTTGATTAAGGGGGTCTTTTGTTCTTATGAAATCCCTTTTGTGGTAGAAGGACCCAGAGAAACTCAGATAAATGTGTGAGTAAACCAGAAACAAAGTGTTATATAGTTTCAGCACCATTGGGAAAATGAAGAATTGCATGGTGTTACACTAAAATTAATCTCCAGGCAGGAAACAGACTAACTCTAGCACCACCTATTGGAAGTGGCAATCCTAAAAGTCAAAAGTGGCCCTTTAATGACCCTTTTCATATGACTAAGGATTTATGCCAGATCAGAACCCCAATTTGCAGACAGTGTTTCAGGGTAATTGTCCCCCATCAGTGCAAAGTATGGGATCTGATCTGGCAGCATGAGAAGCTGTAGTGGGGTCTTAAGGGAAACTTTTCTTCTTGCAGAGACCTGACCAACCAGTCTGGCTGCCAGTGAGGGGTTTTATAGGTGCCATGCCCCTCTGGGAAATTGGTGTTCTGATCTGGCATAAATCCTTAGTTATATGAAAAGGCTCGTTATAGGGTCCCTTTTGACTTTTAGGATTGCTACTTCCAATAGGTGGCGCTAGAGTTTGTCTCCTTCCTGCCTGAAGAGACAATTTGAATATTTCCCAGAGGGGCATTGCAGCTATAAGACCCCTCACTGTCAGCTAGAATGGTTTGTCAGGTCTCCGCAAGGAGAAAAGTTTTCCCCTTAGACACCACTTCAGCTTTTCATACAGCCAGATCAGATCCCATAGTTTGCACTCATGAG
Organism: Anomaloglossus baeobatrachus; assembly: GCF_048569485.1. Taxonomy (NCBI): domain Eukaryota; kingdom Metazoa; phylum Chordata; class Amphibia; order Anura; family Aromobatidae; genus Anomaloglossus; species Anomaloglossus baeobatrachus. The sequence goes on along the minus strand of NC_134353.1, from coordinate 182,944,270 downwards.
GGGCAATCACCCCGAAACACTGTGTCTGCAAATTAAGGTTCTGATCTGGCATAAATCCTTAGTCATATGTAAAGGCTTGTTAAAGGGCCTCTTTTGACTTTTTGGATTCCTACTTCCAAATAGGTGGCACTAGAGTTTGTCTCCTTCCTTCCTGGAGAGACAATTTGAATATTTCCCAGAGGGGCATTGCAGCTATAAGACCCCTCACAGGCAGCCAGACTGGTTTGTCACTTCTCTGCAAGGAGAAAAGTTTTCCCCTTAGACTAAAATGAATAGGATAGCCATTGTTCTCCAAGAAGACACTGGGTCCTCCACAAAAAAACATACTGTTTTCATAATTGCTCTCCGCTCTGGTTAATCCATGGGGCTCTAAAAAAGGGAAACTCTGTTAATGGGGTGGTCCATGACTTTTATTTTGCTGGCCTATCTACTGATTCAAATAGGGCAAGATGTGCAGTACCCAGCCACTGCCGCTGTACATTTGCCGAAGCTGTGCTGTGCCACTGTACAGCGGAGTACTTCTTTCCTCCGGTGTCAGCAACAGCTGATTGGTGGAACTGCCAGATGTCGCACCCCCACCAATAAGATATTGATGACCCTAGGACAGGCCATCAATATAGCAGTCACTCCTAACCCCTTTTGAACACAGATTTCTCTAAAAAGACCTCTAGTCAGATATACAAATTCTCAGAAACATAATTGTAATTTCTGCATTCCCGTTATGACATTACATAAAGGATATCTTGCTTGTCATTGTATGGACACATCTAATGTATACAAATGGATATTTCTTGTTCAGATTTGTTTTCATGTCATGTAAAGATTCAGAGCTGTAACCTCTTCTATATGTATTTCAGCCTCCAGAAGAAATTATATCCAGCGGGGATTCAATACTAATTCATTTTCATACTGATGATACAATCAGCAAGAAGGGATTTCATATACGATACAAAAGCGTGAAGTATCAAGATATCCTGCTCACCAAATAACACACAACCTCTGAAGCTGAAAATGGGGGGGTAAAAGACTGCACATGTGAACTATAAAAAGGAAGTATTTTTTTTACTAACGTTATTAGTACAAGTGTTTTATATCATAATTTAGAATTGGAAGCATCGACCTAAGGAACTGCACTGGCCAGTATTGGACGATCCAAGCTAAAGACGTTGATAAAATGGTTGCAATTATACTACCATGCCACACAGGGTTTTGCATGCTGCTAGGGAAGCTTCGGGGGAATTCACAAAAGTTGTAGCTAATAGGATAGTGTGCAATATATTGGTTTTTATGTTGCTTTTTTTCCAGCAACAGACAAGGTAATTGTTCTTCGTATGGTGGTTTCCAGATAATGCCTTCTGATGATCACAAGCACAAAATACAAAAATGGTAAATGAAAACCATGAATATTTATACCCGATCAAACCAGCTAGGTCCCTTTTGTGAATTTCCCCTTAAGCGCTTTCATACTTGGCTTTCATTGACATTTGTCAATGCTCCCTGCAAGATCACTCTGCAACGTTCATTGAAAGTCACCCCAAGGACAGCTCTATCTTCTGACTATTGTCTAAGAAGAAATATAAGACAAGATGAAAAGTTCCTGTAGGCCACAGACTCATCGTTCACAGAATTCCTCAGACTGGACTTTTGTGCTTGGCAGGCAGCTTATCGTGCAAACAAAATGGCATACAGAATGCAAAATAGGAAGATCTTTAGGATATGTTCGGAAACCCGGTCAGGGCTCCTCCATTTATCCAACTACACAAAGATGCTTAGGATCTGCAAACTTAAAGCCTCTTTGTCTCTACACAGACGTCTGGTTTACATCCGAGAAACAGCCACTTTTGTTCCTTTCGTTCTAACCATCATTTATACGAATGTAACATTCTCTTTCCTCCGCTACATTCATAGTGTGAACGCTGTTCAGAAAAGGATGTTGTCAATGTACTGATCTAATATGCCATATGTTGTAATGCACTGTTACTTTGCAACAAACATAAAATCAGGGACCTGTTAGTGGCTTTCACGTCTGTCCTTCTTTGAGCGGAATAAACGACAATAAATAAACGGGAAATATAATCAGCTGAATTGCAAAACATGAAACGCAGACTCTGGTTTCACCTTCACCTTTCAGTATCCATCCTTGTAACGGCTGCTACAGTATTTCTGTTTTGTGTGTGAATATTAAGGACAAACTGTCATTCAGACTCCATTAAATTCAGAGATTTCAGGAACGTCCTGTCTATATACTTCGCTTATACATATTATGTTATTGGATGAAATCTCCAATGGTGCTATATCCGTTACAAAAAAAACAAAAAACAGAAATTATGCTAAAAAAAAACTATTTGAGCCAACTAAAGTGAGAAATTTGAATGTGTCTCTGACCGTCTGCATATTATTACTAAAGACTTCAGAAGTATATGGAGAACTCTGCAATCTCAGCTCCCTGTCCTGTGGAACAACAATTGTTGCCTTAGAATTCTTGCACATGATCAAAGCGATCGTCATGTAGATACATCTGTAATTTCATATGTCTCTGGACTACTTTAACCTTTTAATGTATGTTACAAAGGATCTTTAAGGACATTTAACCGTAGCTCTACATATAGTGTACATATAACATGCTGCTTTCTCGGTAGGTGTATTTTTTTTTTTTTGTTTTTTTTTAACCTGTTTTATTATGTGCTTTTAGACATTGTACAGCCATGTTGTACCTGCTATTGTCAATTTGTGTGAATGTACATGTTCCAGGCGTGTGAAATATCTTGTTTGCGCAACCATTTAAATGTTACTTTATGTGCCAAACTTTTTTTTTTTTTCTTTTGACGTAGCAACTTTTTATTTAAAGTTGTCATATGCAGATAAGTATGGTTTATTTAAGATATTCAGGTTCCCGTTTGTTTTATTAAATAGAAATCTGGTTTTGGTATTATTGGATGTATGTTGCTGTCTACATTGGCATCAAACATCTGTTATCTCACTGCAACATTCACTGGCACTAATAAAACACATCTTATTTCTTTAAAGTACATCATCCCATGAAGTTACCAGTATGTATATTCAAAGTGCTCCATATGGTTTTTTTTACATTTATTTTTAATTTATTAGACATATCGATGACTTTTAAAATAGATCAGTAAACTCCTCAACCTAGCACATATGATGAGTATGGTACAATATAGTAAACCAGCATATACCTCTGACATGCTAGCCATGGTATACTTTTTTTCAAGGTGGTCTGAGATTTCTTGAATTGCAATACGTTATACAATTTGTCTCTACAGCAACTCAATATAAAGTTAAGGTTGGAAACCTACATACGTCTGAAATCTGAGTAGGATTTCAGCAATCGGAGCGAGTTTGCCTCAACCATTAAAAGTGTTGGATGGATGTAGTAAACCTTTAACTCCTTAACGATCGCGGGCCGTAATGGTATGTTCTAACGTATATAGTTGTAATCACCAGCAACTGCTGCGGAAAGCCAGCGGTGATCTGCACACATATCAGCTGATTTGAACTGCTGACGTGTGTGCTTCACAGGCACGATTGGATCCGCCATCACCCACGCCTGTTAACCCATTAACAATAGAAGTCCCAGAGAGGGGTCATTTAACATTTCTACCATTGGAACCCTATGGAGCTCGAAATCTCTGGGACTTCTAGTGTTAAATCGCAATGTCAAAATGTGTCATTGCAATTTTTAAATACCCGCCGCGGTAAATCTTCATTTATCTGTCGCCATCGGCGGCGCTATGACGTGATCACTGTGAACCGATGGTTGTCATGGTAGTGCAGGTCCATGTGATGACTCCTGTAGCTATCATGAGTCACTTCCTGTTTCACCCAGCCGAGTGCTGCCAGTAACAAGAGGTGAGTATTTCTGGTGATCGCAGCTGTGATCACCAGAAATGAATGAGCGATCAGACTGCTGATCCTTATAGTCCTCTAAGGGGACTAGTAAAATTAAAAAAAAATATAAAAAAAGTTAAAAAAACAAAAACTTCAAATCACCCCCCATTCGCCCTTATTGAAAATTAAAGGGTTAAAAAAATATACACACATTTGGCATCGCCGCATTCAGAAATGCCTGATCTATCAAAATATAAAATCAATTAATCTGATCGCTAAACAGCGTAACGGCAAATAAATTCAGAACACCAAAATCAAGTTTTTGGACACCGCACGTTTTGCGCAAAATGCAATAATGGGAGATCAAAACATAGCACCTGCACAGTACTGCATAGTACCGGTCACGGAAAATAGCGCAAAAAATGTGTGCCACTTTTTTGATCAAACTTCTGAATTTTTTTTACCCCTTAGATAAAAGTAAACTTATACATGTTTGGTATCATCAAACTTGTACAGACCTAAGGAGTCATACTGACACATGAGTTTTATCATATAGGGAACATGATGAATAAAATAACCCAAACACAATCATGCAATCGTGCTTTTTTTTTTGCAATTTTTCCGCATTTGCAATTTTTTTTTTGCAGTTTTCCAGTACACTATATGGTAAAACTTATGGTTTCCTTTAAAAGTACATATTTTCCTGCAACAAACAAGCCCTCATATGGCATTGTTGGAAAAATGTAAAAGTTACGGCTCGGAAGAAGGGGAGTAAAAAAACGCCTGAAAAATGGAAAATCGTTTGGGGGTTAAGGGTTTAAGGCATTATTCACATGGTAGTATTGCTATCCGAGAGCTCTCTCCGTAAAAAGAACCTGTCACCAAGTTTTTCCGTTATGAGCTGCGATCACCAAAAGTGAGCCCTTATATACAGCATTCTAGAATACTGTATATAAGATCTCAGGCCTCTCTGTATAACGGAAAAAAAAAAATAACTTTATTATACTCACCTAGTGGGTGGTCCGGTCCGATGGCTGTCACCTCCTGTATCTTGTCTATCTTGTACGAATGTTATCGTCCTGCCCAGCCGCATGTGCATGACACCTCCTGCGTCATTCACAGAAAGGTATCAACTGAGCTTCTGCGCATGCGCACTTTGATCTCCCTGGCTGAGGGCAGATCAAAGTACTGTAGTGCGAATACGCAGGTGGTCTTTGACCTTTTCTTGCACCTACGTTTTACAGTACTTTGCTCTGCCCTCAGCAGGACAGATCAAAGTGCACATGCGCAGGAGCACAATGGTGGCCTCTCTTTGAATGACACAGTACGAGTCATGCACACGGGGCTAGGCAGGAGGGTGGTGGTCACAAGAAGAGAGGAGGCACCGGACCAAGACCAGCAACACCCATTGGACTGGACTGCCCCTTAGGTGAGTATAATAAAGCTTTTTATATTCTACTCCACGGTCTGGGCACTTATATACAGTATTCTAGAATGCTCTATAAAAGAGCTCACTGGTGGTGACTGCAGCTCATAGGGAACCTGTCACCAGGTTTTTCCCTTTTAAGGGTATGTGCGCTTTTTCTGACCACAAAGATGCAGTGTTTTTGCAGTGAGCAAAAAACGCACCTGCGGCAAAAACGCACTGGTAAAAACGCATGCGTTTTACCGTGTTTTGGTGCATTTTTGGCTGCGGTTTGCTGCATCTTTCCAATGCATTGCATGGGTGAAAAAATGCAGAAAAGAATTGACATTTTGCTTTTTTTTTGTCACCTCAAAAACACAGCTAAAAAAAAAAAAAGTACTGCTGACAGCAAAAATGAAAACTCATAGACTTTGCTGGGGTTTTGAGACCAAACACGTACTTGAAAAACGACGCGAAAAATGCATCGTGCACACATAACCTTGAAGGGAAACTATTATCAGGAATTAAGTTTCATGTGTTTTTTAAATATGCCAATTTTTTCACATATATTGATCTTTATTAAAAAATAAAAGACAATATTAGTAATCCTGCAATTTTCACACTGGCTACTGGGGCTTTTTTTTTTTTAGACTTTTTTTGTTCTTACAGGAAGAGTTTACAGCACTGATCCATATGATCAAAGGCAGGATTATAATGACAGGTAACACCTCTACCACAAACAATAATAGATGATTTAACACGTCACGCTGCTGCCCCTCCTTCACCTTTGTACAGGTTCATTAGAGTATGTGCACACATGTTTTTTAGGCAGGTCCACTACCTGTGTAAAAGTGCTTAAAATAATGAATATGCATTGTCTGTAAAAAACAACTTACTGTTTATATGCTCAGTCTTTCAATTGGTTCAAGTTTCAGGCAGTTAAAAGAAGTGGACTGACCATTCCTCAGGTGTTTTCCACTCTATAAAAACTCTCAAGACTTTACAATAAAAGTCAAAAGGAAGGATGAGAAGACGCCAGGCATAATTATGAGCGTTTTTGTTTAAAAAAAAACAAACCCAAAAACCCACTAATGGTTTCTTCATAGTTGAATAAACTTGTAATGTAAATGCAAGTACAAAAGACACTACCAAAATAAGTGAAACAAGATGGTCCAGATCAAATGAACAACTTCTTATTTATTGCTTTAAAAATTCTTATACACGGGACATCAAGTATTTATACAGAAAACTAGACTGAAAATACAATGAACTATCTGAAAAACATGAAAATGGAATATGCATAACTGCTATGAATAATAGGAATATAAGAGCTGTTTAGCCATTGTATTGATAAATGCAAGAGTCTTATTTCACATACAGTATATAGCTTGGTCCTTTGCTTCCCATACAGAGCAAGTTTTTTAACTGCAGGTGAGGTTACATATAGGTTAGGGACCCCCCAAAAAAAATCAAAAATAGAGATTACCGTGGCGTGGTTTGTGGCTCTTTTGCATTGATCAATACAATGGTTAAACATCTCTTATATTCCTATAATAGCAGTTATGCATATTACATTTTCATGTTTTTCATTTTTTCAGATAGTTCATTGTATTTTTCAGTCTAGTATTCCCATAGCAGTTCTGCTTTTCATCATTCCCCTATACATTTTGACTAGTGTGCAACTCTTTATCCTATTGTATAGTTATACGTTTTTGAGTCTTGCACCTTGTTCACACCATTCCAGACATACAGTCTTTAATTGTTATACAGAAAATATTAGGCTAGGGCCCAACTTTGCGTTTTTACCTGCATTTCTGCAGCGTTTTGAGAAGCACCTTTTTCATGCGAAATGGCCTGCGTTTTGCGTTTCCATGATATTCTATGGATAAATGTGATTTCCAGACCCCACTTTGCGTTTTAAAACGCTGCGTTTAATTTGCATATTATGTGGCAAAAGCCATGCGTTCAAAGAAGCACCATGTCAGTTGTTTTTGCCATTTTAGGTGCGTTTTGCTAACATTGGAGTCAATGAGAAATGGCAAAAAACAAGATTCCTTCAAATTTCTGCGTCTTACCTGCTTTTTCAGTGGAGAAAACATGCGTTTTGGACTTCCAAAACGCATGTTTTTTTTACCTCAAAATAATGAATTCATATGTCCCTTTACACACACAGATAATCCGACAATTTAATATAAAAGGAAATTTATACTTTATTACTATTTTTACATCAAATATAATATTACCGCAATAATTTAATGAACACAGTTCAATTTAATGATTTATTCTATGAATATAGATTTGATTCTTTTCTTCCCATTTTTTCAAAGAATTTGACTATTTAAACTTTATTAAGCAGTGTCTTTATGTTCAAAACACAACTATCAGAACGCAGGTGAAAACGCAGGTAAAAAGTGCTGAAAACGCATCAAAAACGCGACAAACGCATGCGTTTTCAGCGCTAAATTTCTGAAAAAGGCAACTTTGGTCAAATCAATTAAGCCAAAAATGTGCGTTCTAAACTGCAAGTAGGTGAACGCAAAGTGGGTCCCTAGCCTTATAGTAGCGTAAGCATCATCGCATTTCTTGTGTGCATCCACCCTTAATCATGATTAAGGGTGGATGCACACCAGAAAGGCGTTAATGCATACACTACTATAATGTTTTCTGTATAAATACTTGATGGCCCATGTATATGAATTTTTAAAGCAATAAAGAAGAAGTTGTTCATTCGAACTGGGCCATCTTGTTTCACTTATCATTAATCAGGCCATGGCGGAGCCTATGTCCGAGTTCTGAACAAAAAGTAGACGACAGTAATAGTGAGTTGAATTTTACACTACCAAAATGATACAAAATATTGACGTTAAAAAAATTGGCCAGAAAACTGCGAAACAAGTTGAGTCAGGTGAAAAAAAAGCTACCATATCCTGCCGTGTCCCTCTTAAACTCTGAGGCTTCGCCCACCTGAAAAACATGACGTCTGCACATGCCCATAGATGCTTCAATAGAAAACGTATCGTCCAGATCTGAATATTGTGGCTCTGTACGTGTTCTGTTCTGAAACAATGGGAAGCTAAAGTGTAAAAAAAAAAAAAATCCTAGTGGGGAGTGTGAAAATGGCAAGCTTTCTAAATTTTATTTTAAATAAATTTTAATTTTGTGACGTGTGGGGAAAAAAATGGCACTTTTTTTTAATACATGCATGTGCCACAAAAACCTGATTTAAACCATAGGCATTTTTTTGTTGATGTCCTACAAAATAAAGTCCTTTCTTAAAAATATATTATCTTTATTAATTTATTTAAAAAAAGAAACAAACACATATAACCACCAGTAAGATAAAGAGGCCGCCTCTAAAGGGACCTAAATAATTGTAATATTACTAGGTAGCCCTAAATTTTACCCTATCTAGCCACAGAGGTTGTCATCCTGATTAATCATGCAACAATGGAGCCCCCGCTCATTGTTGTCTTCCCCTACTTATCCCTGAGTATACGCTACCCTAGATGTTAAAATTGCTATAATGTTACTACTAATTACTGTCCCTTTAGAGGCGGTCTCTGTTGAACTTACTAGTGGTTTCATGTTTGTTGCTTTTCTTTTGATCAAATTAATAAAGGTAATGCATTTTTAACAAAGTATTTTTTTCTCTAAGAAGTTTTTGAATAATGGCCTTAAAAACATTAGTATTTGTTAGGCCTGCGCCACACATCCGTGCCTCCGGTACGTGTTTGTCATTTTTTACACGTCCCGGCGGCACGGAGACACTTTAACCAATGCTACCCTATTGTAGCAGGCACACACACGTAAAACCACACGGAACGTGTGTCCGTGTGCGTTTGTACGTGTGTGCGATTTTCAAAGCGCTGACATGTCAGTGATTTCTCCGGCAGCACGGGTGTCACACGGCCCGCACCCGTACCACACGGGTGTAGTGTGGATGCGGTCCCGTGTGACACGCGCCGGAGAAAACACACATGTCAGTGAAAAAAAAACAAAACATTTACTCACCTTCTCCAGCCCTCCTGTCTCTGCCGCTGCTGCCTCTTGCTGCCGACCGCCGCTCATTAATCTCATAGAATATTCACTTCACTGCCTGGCAGCAGCAGCAGCGGGGAGACGGGAGGGCTGGAGACCGAGGATCAGCACCACGGACAGCACCGCGGACATCAGGAAGGACCAGGTGAGTATAATAATTACCGATTCTACGTGTGCTATCGCGGATAGCACACGTAGAACACACGTGTCACGCACGTACCAGAGACACGTACTTACCTGCACGCAACACGCAGGGAAAATACGTGTCTCTCGGCACGTGCGTGAATTTCACATGAGTGTGGCAGAGGCCTTAGACTGTATGCCCATTTTCTGATAATCTTTCCCCTGCCCAGCAGTGTGCAACTTCTTTATCTGGTTGCAGCATGTGAGAGACAAAAAAAGATACATAAAGGCCCCTTTACACACTGAGACTTTCTAGTGATCCTGACCGACCGGGATCGCTGTAAAGTCGCTGGTGAGCTGTCAACCAGGCAGATCTGGCCAACGACGCAGCAGCGATACGGACCTGCAGAACTACCTTGCTGGTCGTTGGGAACGTGTCACACAGCAGCTATTTGACGACTCACGCCTATGTTAGGGGCGTGGTGTTTGGCGCTGAAGCCAAATAGGTGTCCTTTATACATGCCCCCCTCAGCTCCGATTGGTGATCGCTAGTGCGTTCTTATTGGCGACCCCGAGCTTGGAAAGATTGGCAAAAGTCGCGCTTGTATATCCTTTGTTCCTGAGCTTCTGTTGTTTAGTGGATCTTTGTAGAGTTCTCTGTACGGTGACTCCACACTGGTTTATCTATACAGCATCAATAAAGCTTCAATCAAATGATGCTTACCGTATAGGCTTTATAGTATTGTAGACTGGAGAACTCTCTAATGATCCGCAAACCAGCACGCTCAGGAACGAGGTAGCTTTGAAACAAAGGACGGAAGCGCTAAAGTTGCCTTCTTTTCAGTGAAAGCCGCCCAACCAGAACGCAACAGCGATCACCAATTGGAGGTAAGGGGGCAGGAAAGGGAACGCTATAGCACGCCTACGGGCTGGGTTCTAAGTCGCTAACAATGTCATTGTAATGGTGTCAAACACACCGATGCATGCTGCGCAGCGGGAAACAAAGGACCAAAAAATGGTCCTGAAAGATTTGTAGGGATCAGCGACCTCACAGCGGGGGCCAGGTCGCTGATGCGTGTCACACACTGCAGTGTCGCTGGGGAGGTTGCTAGTACATCACAAAACCGGTGTCGTTACATCAATGTTGCAGTGTGTAAAGGGGCCTTAAAAGACCATTCAAAGGACCCACTACACATATGCATACAAGTGTAAAGGATTTGGGGGACAGAGTTAGTGCCACCTACTTCATGCTAAGTGGATTCAAAGTTAGTGTATTTTTATGCAATGACACTAGAGATGAGCGAACTCAAAATCTAAAGTTCAGGGTTCGTATCGGACACCAGGTGTCCATGGCTCGAACTCGAACATGGACTTTAAAAAAAAAAAAGTCTGTGTCGGAATTTGGGTGCTGTTCGTATTCTCATAAAGTTTGGTGAAAGGCTCCAGCACAGCCAGTCAACAAGCTTTATTGCATGGGGAATATACGTGTACATTTCTGTGAACAAAATAAGTAAAAAAAAAAAAAGACTTCTGGTTCTAATTATTTTTCATAACCAGTGCAGGTAAAGCAGACAACTGTGGGCTGCAGCCCTCAGTTGTCTTCTTTACCTGCAATAATTATCAAAGATAGAGGGGACCCGATGCCATGTTTTTAAATTATTTCAATAATTTAAGAAAAATGGCGTGGGGTCCCCCCTATTTTTGATAACCAGCCAAGGTAACACAGACAGATGGGGGCTGGTATTATCAGGCTTGGAAGTCCCATGGTTTTTTGGCCCTTCTAAGCCCAAAAATTGCAGCCACAGCCACTTGCAGTCAAGCAGTGTTCACACAGGGTGACAAAGAGGCAGTGACCCAGATACGTTCAACTTAAAACTGCTTTATTCAGCACTTGAAGCAGTAGATGTCCTTTGGATCACAGCCAGGGTTCCACATAGTCTAAAACAAACAAAACTGTTGCCGTGGGAGACTGCCATGCTGTATCGCTCTATGGTATGCCAGTTGTTTCAGCAGACCGGTATTTAAACGCCACACAGGCATGACATGCACAGAGCTCCGTGCTCTGCACCTTGCAAATGTAAACTTTGCCCCTCCCAAATCTTTGTAAAGACTTTTTAAATGAAATCTGTGGCCATAAGCCCCATGCAAAACCCGACCCGGAGGGAGTGGACTGACCACTGTTCTGTACTCTTAAGGGATTAATATGTTTCCGTGTGTATTCTGGGGGATATGTACCAAACCTCACATATGATTCCCCTTACTGCCTCACACACTCCAGAAGTGGTGCATCTGTGCCGCCCCCGTGCCAGCAGCCGGCACTGCTCGGATCCGGACCGTCTGTGGGTGGCTCGAGGGTCTCCCGGTCACTGCGAATAAAAAGGGGGACGTATTTGTACGGGGTTAGTGATAAAATGTCTGTGACGCCACCCACGGTGTGTGGTGAGGTGGGACTCCACCATTGCTGGAATGGGGCACCCGTGGGCGGTATAACGGCAGCAAGATGTCAACCCCTCTGTGAATAGGGATGGTTTCCCCGGGGCCTAGTGGGAGTTGTGGTGGTGGCAGGGATTGCAGGTAGCAGGAAACTTACAGTTCGGTTGTCCTGGTGTTGTATGAGGCTGCTTTCATGTGTAGGGTCAGGAAACACAGAGTCCAGTACTTAACCAGAAATTGCTGGTGTCTGTAGGCCTTTGGTATGGGGGTGTTCGGATCCCACACCCGGTACAAGAAGCAGGGCCCTCTCTCTCTCCTGCACTCCAGCTAAGAGTCACCTCTGTTTCGGACGGGGGAAGTCCTCTTTGCACAAGTCCGGCGTCCCGTGCACACTATCGGCGGGCCACTAACCTACCCCGGTCCACTACAGGTTCCCCTGAGCCTACTCTCAACTTCAGCTCCAAGACTTCTGCTTTTTCTTTGCTTCACTTCCCCTGCAGCAGAGGGGCAACAACCCTGTCTGCACCCCTCTCCCTCCTTCCACCGACTGACTCAACTCCTCCCTTTCTGCTCCTTTAGTTACACTCGGGGGGGAGGTGCGGCTGCTTCACTGTACTAGTGTGGGATCAGGTGGTACCAGGGAGGTTTAACTCTTTCTGTGACTACCTGGTTTTGCCAGGGTGTCACATACCCCCTTGGTTAAACACAGCATGTCCGTGGGCTGTGCAGATACCAACGTTTTTTTATTTTTCAGGAAAACTGCAATGGAAAAACAGGTAAAACATTAACATGTTATCCCCCTAAGGGGAGGCATTTTTGCTTACAATGTTGCTAAACTGTCCTTCCTGCCAGTCCATAAAACAACATTTTTACAACTGCTGCCACTACCAATACGGGGCACGGGTTCTGTGCTCCGCCTCCTGCTCAGGAGTCAGGCCCACTCAGATGCCCTCGGCGCCGGCTACAACCGGCCTTGCTAACTGCCGAGAGCCCCAACACCTTCGAACACCATTGAAAACAATGGCAGGCAAATACAAACCTTACCTTCTGTTCCATCGCCGGCCTCCTGGGACTTGCAGTTCGCCGGTACAAGATGTGTATCGGGTAACCATGCAACCGATGACCCGGAGCTTCCACTGCCAGCGCGCTGACGTCAAAGGCAGAAGCCACTTGCCTCTGATTGGGCAGCATGCTGCATTTCAGTAGCGTCTGACAGAGAAAGTTCCTCCCTCGTCGCGATGGTTACCCGCTACACGTAGTTCGCCGCTGCAGGATGTGTATCTGGTAACAATCGCGACCGATGCCGGAACTTCCGCTGCCATAGCGCTGACGTCAAAGGCAGGAGCCGCTTGCCTCTGATTGGCCAGCGAGCTGCCTTGGAGTAGCGTCTGATGGAGGAAGTTCCTCCCTTGTCGCGATGGTTACCCGATACACATCCTGTAGCGGCGAACTACGTGTATCGGGTAACCATCGCAACGAGGGAAGAACTTCCTCTGTCAGATGCTACTCAAAGGCAATCAGAAGCAAGCGGCTCCTGCCTTTGAGCCTTTGACGTCAGCGTGCTGGAAGCGGAAGCTCCAGGGCATCGGTCGCATGGTTACCCAATACACATCCTGTACCGGCAAACTGCAAGTCCCAGGAGGCCGGTGACGGAGCGGAAGGTAAGGTGAGCATAATATGTGTGTGTGCGCATGTATGTTTGTGTGTGTTTGTACGTGTGTGGAATGGCACAATAGGGGACCAGGATGGGGCATTTAACAAGTTGTTGAACAAATTGTCTGCATTGCAATGATTTCCTATGGGAAATCTTGCTTTGCTTAACAAGCACACTCCCAGAACAGATTGTTCTCATTAAACAAGGTTTCACTGTATTAACATTGAATGACAGTGTTACTGTGAAAAGTCAGTTACGCTTTTGGTGATCGAACCGTTATCGAACATAACCTCGAACTGTTGAACTTGAAGCTAATTGTTCGCGTTCGTCGAACAACTCGAACATCACCTAAAACAGGTCGAATTTCAGATTGGCGAACAGTTCAATTCGAACACCGCTCATCTCTACTAAAGAAGGGGCGATGGATTTTATATAAGAAACACCAACATGGTGTAAACATTAATATAAGACGCAAACAGTGAGAAATTCCATAACAATAATAGTTCCTATAAACCGTCTCTTGTAAGAGGATTTTGAGTCTGTTTTAAACCCCTTACAAGCTGAACTGTTGAAAAACATGCCGTAAATCCAAAATATATTAAGGTGAAAATTGTATATTTTGGATTTTCTATGCTTCTTTTCTCTGTAAAATATGTGGAACTTATGATGTCTGGCAGCCACTCACCACCTCCAGGTTGTTCCATTATCTTACTGTATGTGGGAGCAGGCTATGAATTGCCATAGAGACACAGGCTGTAAATTATGGTCTTATTGAATTTGGGCACACAATTCATATCTCCCTATTTGAAGCTATCAACAACTTTTTCCCCTTTCTCCACCCCAAAGTTGTAGCCAGGCTTTCCTTCATAAGGCTATGTGCGCACTAGAAAATTTACTTTTCTTAAGAAAAATCTGCACCCTCTGGCAGAATACTAAAACCGCACATGCGTATTTGTCGCATTTTTGCCGTGGTTTTTTACCATTATCTATGGCAAAAACCGCAGGTACCTGCAGAAAAGAAGTGACAGACGCATTAATTGCGCAGTGGAAATTCCACGGGTAAATCTGCAGGTATAAAAAAAACGTAGTGTGCGCACAACATTTTTTATACCCATAGGTTTTGCTGGGGAATGACTGCAGAAATGTTAGACACACTTTCAGCAGCAAATCCGCGGTAAATCTGCAGCATGCGCACATAGCCTAAAGATCAAAAGGCACAATGAGCTTCTTTCATAATGTGTCTCTCTCTCTCTTTATATATATATATATATATATATATATATATACACACACACACATATACATACATACATACATATATACATACATACCGAGGCAAAATGTCTATTTGGAGATCTCTCTGATACTTTACACCTGGGCCAAATTCCCACCTAGCTTTGTAACTATACTCTTCTTAATCTTGAATAGAGTGCTATTTTTAGGCTGGACTCACATGAGTATATGGCATCCGATGCGAGATGCTAATGACCCCCGGCTCAAGCTCTGCTGCGAGCGTGAGACAAATGTCATGTGATCGGGCCACAGCTGCGAAGCTGAGGGCTGGCACTGCGGAGGAGAGGGAGGGGTTAGTCCCCCCCATCTCCTTCATTGTCAGCCTGGGCGTATATCACACTGCACTGGGATAACATCCGAGTGCAGTCCGATGTATCTCTCGCACCCATTCACTTGAATAGGTGCTAGTGATACGGCTCTATCAGAAAATCGCAGCATGCTGCTACTTTTCTCGCATCCTGAAGCTGGATGAGAAAAAAAGCTGACCAACTGCTCTCCGTCATTGACTAGCATTGTTCAGAGTGCAATGCAAGTTTTTGTCGCATTGCATTCGTCCGATTTCAACGCTTGTGTGAGCATACTCTAAGGTTGGAAAACCCTGTACAAGATCATAATGTCGCAACGACAACTTATGGAATTTTTTGGGTAATGAATTGGGTTGTATTTAATCTAGCACTCAGTATGTCTGTAGTAAGAATAATGTCTAGGTCCTAATTCTGATAACAAATCTGCAGTTATTTCTATTGAATGCTCCATCTAATAAGATCTTGAAAAAGAAAACAAAAAAAAAATATCAGTTAATGTTACGCACAAAGCCAGAGAAAAACTTCATTACTGTTCTTCCTCACCTGATGAGGTTGACCCTTGCAGCCTTTGGTCTAGATGAGCAGATGGAATTGGGCATGGACAGATGTCGTTGATGCAGTGAAGTGATCCGGCTGGAAGAATAGAGGCTTGATGGCAGATGGAGCAACTGAGGCTGAATTTGACCACAGAGAAGTTGGGAATAAGGAAAAATATTAAAGTAATAAAGCAGGATATGACTGGATACTTGTCTGTGGTGAAATAGGTTTGTCAGGAGATGCACTTGTGATGTAGAGATACATGGTTTAGCAGAGCTGGTTTTGTCTCTAGACACATTTAATGATGTAGCAGAGTTTAGCAGAACAGCAGAGCGGAATACTGCACGGGACACGCTTGTGGTGAAGTCACTGAACCCAGTGTATGTAGCATAGTCCAGTGGGTGTAGTAGAACTAGGCATGTCAGATTAACTGATCCCAGCAGTGGGATGGATAGTGATAATTCTTAACCTACCATAATACACTGGCATCATATCAGAGCCTGAACCATCATAAAAGATCTTAATGTGTGACTTCAAAGCTGTGCCCTGAATTACTATGGTAACTAGTGATGAGCAAACCCGAACTGTAAAGTTAAAAAAAAAAAAAAAAATCAGGCAAAATGGGAAATAAAGCTGGACAATTAAACTTACCGAGTCTCCGTGCGACTGTCACACTGCTTCTGGGTTCACTCACTGAATATTCACTGCTTCCCCTACCCACCCTCTGTGACATCAGCTGTTGCCCTCAATGTAGCTGTCTGGGTCCAGGAAGTAGAGTGTGAAAAGGAATTAATAATTGGAAAAAAAAATGGTGTAGCTTGCCCCAAATTGGGGTCACCTTCAATTTTTATACTCAGCTATGATAAAGCAGACAGCTGGAGCAGCCTCCAGCGTATACCAGCGTATTCTCAGGCTGGGGAGACCCATGGTTATTGTGCCCTCTACAGCCAAAAAATAGCCTGGAGTACCCCAGAATTGGCGCATCTATTAGATGCGGCAATTCTGGTGCTTTACCTGGCTCATCTCGATTGCCCTGGTGCAGTGGCAGTCAGGGTAATTTAAGGGTTTAATGACATAAAGCCCGAGGTTAGTAATGAGTAGAGGTCTATAAGACTCCACTATTAAAAATTGTGTAAGTAAACAGAAATAAACACAAAGCAAAGAGAAAAATCCTTTATTTAAAAAAAATAAATAAATAAAAAACACCCTCTCTCTCTCCAATTTATTGACCCCCAAAACACCCTTGTAGGTCCGATGTAATGCACAGACACGACATCCCTCGATGATCCTGGCTTTGCTATATCTAAGGTTGGAGTGCACAATCACATTAGAAAATGCGAACGCTCACTGGGGTGTTAGGGACACACCGATGATGCCATTACCAGTTCATTCATTACGTGAAGTTCATGAGTTTAGCTCAGGTCAATTCACCTGCAATTACATCTGGGGAAATGTAGAACTCCCAGCTGTGTTCTCAGGTGAAGTCATTGAACGCAATGCCAGATTACCGGATTAGGCTATGTGCGCACATTGAGTATTTGGTTGCAGACATTTCTGCACCAAATCCGTTTCTCCTGGCAAAAACGACACCAAAACTGCATGCATTTTTTATTCAGTTTGGGTGCATTTTTCTGCCAGGAGATGCAGATTTGGTGCAGAAATGTCTGCACTCAAATGCTCAATGTGCCTAATCCGGTAATCCAATCCGGCATTGAGTTCAATTAGTTCACCTCAGGTGAGGTCAATGAGTTCACCTCAGGTCAGTTCACCTGAGGTCACAGCTTGGGTACCATGGGATTCCCAGCTATGACCTCAAGTTAAGTCACTGCACTTAATGCTGGATTACGGGATTAAGCTATGTGCAGACATTGAGTGTTTGCTTGCAGACATTTTGGCACCAAATCTGCATCTCCTGGCAAAAAAAAGCACCAAAACCGCATGCAATACCTAATCCGATAATCCAGCATTGAGTTCAATTAATTCACCTGTGATGAGGTAACTGAGTTCAATGAGTTCACCTGAGGTCAATTCACCTGAGGTGTCAGCTGGGGTACTGTGGAAATAGACAGCTGTGACGTCAGGTGAACTCACTAACATCACTGCTCAGAGCTGTGGCCCCGTCAGTGTGTCCTTGACGCCTCAGTGAGCAGTTGTGTTTTAATATGTAACCACGCACTGCATCCTCAGATGTAGCAGAGCCGGGATCGTCGAGGGACCTCATGTGGATTACGTCAGACCTGCAGGGGTGTTTTGGGGTTTAATAAATTAAGAGAAAGAGGGTGTTTTTTTTAATAAAGGATTTTTCTGTGTTTTGGGTTTTTTTTTTTACTTACACAATTCGTAATGGGGAGATCACATACACCTCTACCCATGACAAAATTATTTTTTTTTACAAATCACAGCTGTCATTAACTCCTTATATTACCCCAATTATCACCGTACCAAGACAATTGGGATTATCCAGGTAAAGTGTGCGGATTAGCATATCTAATGGATGCGCCAATTCTGGGGTGGCTGCGACCTGATATTTTTAGGCTGGAGAGGGCCCAATAACTATGGACCTCCTCAGCCTGAGATTATCAGCCACCAACTGTCTGCTTTATCATGGCTGGGTATTAAAATTGTGTGGGGGACCAGATGCAGTATTTTAAAAATATTTATTTAAACAATTAAAAAAGCCACATGGGGTCCCTTGTATTTTGGTGCACAGCCTCCAGCTGTCTGCTTTATCTGTGCTGGATATTAAAATACAAGTGACTCTACACCATTTCCGTCAGTTATTTATTGTTACACTCCATTTCCGGGACCCAGACAGCTACTGTGAGGGAAACCAATCACAGATGCCCGCAATCTGACTGGGGCCAATCACAGATGCAGTCACAGAGGGTGGGCATGGGAAGCCATAAATGTGCATGAGATTTAAAGTGCAGGCACAAAAGCAGTGTGTCAGTCACGCGGAAATTCGATAAGTATAATTGTCCTGCTTTAATCCCCATTTTTTTGCTTTTTACAGTCCCCTAGCCCTTACTATCATCATTTTATAACATTTAAGTTCAGGTTCCCATAGACATATGGGGTTCAGGGTCTGGGCTGAAGTTCGGGTTCAAGTCCGGCCCCGAATCGGTCTTTTTTTTTTTAAGTCCTGCAGGACCCACTGAACCCGAACATCTGTTCTTCTTTGCAGAACATTTGCCCATCTCTAATGGTAACCAACCAAATGAATATGGGAGAGTTGGCCACTAAAGAAGGATACCTCAAAGCCAATTTCTGGAACCACGACAGGTCAGTAACAAATACATTAATGGTTAGCATAAAATAATTGTGTTCATATAAGGGAAAAATGATATAGAAAATTTACAGAATTATATTAGAAAATGCAGGGATGTCAGTAGCACATTTGCACCAACTTTTTTGGATTTTGGTGGTAATTTACGGATTTGCCCCTGTCAGTAGTATTAAATGAAAACTGAAAACATTTCTTCCATTTCCCTAGTGTTTCCATGATTCACTTTCCTGGTCCTCTGCTGCAATATTATCTTGTACCAAGTATCAGCTGAAGCTTGTAATTTATTGCAGTTATACACAAGATACATCATCACAGAAGGCCTGGTTATACACCAGAGGACTAGACAAGGGGCCAATGAAACATCGGGGAAGATTAATAGTGTTTTTAAAACGTAACTTCAGTAAAAGTGATTTTTTTGGGGGGGGCAGGGGGGGATTGTGGATTTTGATGCTGATTAGTGATGCTCGAGTCTTCAGTACTCGAATCAAGCAGGTCAGACACTAGGCCAGGCTTGACTTGAGTACCGAGTATAATTGAAGTCAATGGGCAACTTGATCATTGTTCCATAAAATCCTAACAGGAGGGCTGAAAGGGGGGGGGGGCAGGAAAATCGCTGAAATTAAAGGAAACAGCACTCAAATGGAATGGTAACAGAATAGGGAGCAAGCCTGAATACATTTCTGACTCAGAGGTCTGCTGGGAACTATTATTATTATTATTATTATTATTAATTATTATAGCACCATTTATTCCATGGTGCTTTACATGTGAAAGGGGTATACAAAATAAGGACAGGTACAATAATCATAAACAATACAAGGCACAGACAGGTACAGGAGGACAGAGGTCCCTGCCCGCAAGGGCTCACAGTCTATGAGGGATGGGTGAGGATACAGTAGGTGAGGGTAGAGCTGGTCATGCGGTGCTGTGTAAATAAGTAAAAAAAAATTATGTGAAGTACTTCCTTTTTTTTTTATATCCAGCCAGGGTAAAGCAGACATCTGGTAGCTGATGTATTAAAATATCAGTCCGCAGCCACCCAGAATAGGCATATCATAATTTGGCCAGTTCTTCTCGATTTTCCTGTTGTAGGGCAATCGGTGTATGATTTTTTTGTTTTTTGGTGTGATATCATCTTTGTAATGTTAGCTGGCATCAAGCCCTACTCCATCAGAATCCCCCATTACTAGCCCTGTAATCTAAAAAAAACACAGGAAAAAACAATTGATTTGAATAATGACTCCCCGCACACTATCCCTCATTCAATTTATTAGCAAAAATGTTACTACAAAGTTCCATCATGGTACACGTTCCCCGAATGCAGCTCAGGCAAGTGTGAATAGCAGTAAAATACAGCTATTCACAGGCGCCAGGTAGTGATGACAATGCTTATCAGGGTTGCCGGATCTCGCTGATAGTAGTTGTATTTATAGGCTGGGAATGGCCAAATAACCATGGACCTTCCCAGCCTGATAATATCAGCCCCCAGCTGTCTGCTTTGCTTTTGTTGATAATTAGTGATGAGCGAGCATGCTCTTCACTGTTCGTTACTCAATTGAGCATTGGGGTTCTCGGGGGAAGATCTAGTACTGACCAGTGTCACTTTCACATGTTACAACTCTCGAACACTTCAATGGATCCCGGTGATTCTGACATTGTTTTTTATTACATATTTTAGTTCAGGATAGTTATAAATTTAGGACAATATTTTTTACTTTTATTTGTGAAAAAATTGGAAATTTGACGAAAATATTGAAAATTTCACAATTTTCAAACTTTTCATTTTTATGGCCTTAAATAGAGAGTTTAGGGTGCTTTACACGCTGCGACATCGCTAGCGATAGCACTTGCGCCGTCGTTCGTGCGACATTTGGTGATCGCTGCCGTAGCGAACATTATCGCTACGGCAGCGTCACACGCACATACCTTTTCAGCGACGTCGCTGTGAATGCCGAACAATCCCTCCTTCAAGGGGGAGGTGCGTTCAGCGTCATAGTGATGTTACTGTGGCATCACTAAGCAGCCGCCTAATAGCAGAGGAGGGGCGGAGATGAACGGCCGAAACATGCCGCCAACCTCTTTTCTTCCTCATTGCTGGTGGACGCAGGTAAGGAGATGTTCGTCGTTCCTGCGGCGTCACACATAGCGATGTGTGATGCCGCAGGAACGACGAACAACCAGCGGCATGCACCACCAACAATATTATGAAAAGCAGCGATGTGTCAACGATCAACGATTTTTGACGTTTTTGTGATCGTTGATCATCGCTCCTTGGTGTCACACGCTGCGATGTCGCTAACGGCACCGGATGTGCATCACTAACGATGTGACCCTGACGATATATCATTAGCGATGTTGCAGCATGTAAAGCACCCTTTACAGTGTGTCAGACAAAATAGTTAATAAATAACATTTCCCACATGTCTAGTTTACATCAGTGCAATTTTTAAAACACAATCTTTGGGGTTTAGGAAGTTAGGAGGGTTCAAAGTTCATCAGCAATTTCCCATTTTGTCAACAAAATTTACAAAACCATTTTTTAGGGACCACATGACATAGAAGAAATAATACAACAATATTGACCCCAACATTTGTTAACCAGTTTCTTCTGAGCTTGCTGATACTCAACATGTGGTCGGAAACCTCTGTTTGAACAAATGGGAGGGCCCGGAACAGAAGGAACAATATTTGAATTTTGGAACACAAATTTGGCAAAAATAGATTGCGAGCACCATGTTGCATTTGCCGGGCCCCTAAGGTACCTAAACAGCAGAAACCCCCACAAGTGACCCCATTTTGGAAACTAGACCCCTCAAGGATTTTATCTAGGAGTATAGTGAACATTTTGAACCACAGGTACTTCACAGAATTTGATAACATTAGGCTCTCATATTGAAAATTTTCATTTTTTTTCCCAAAAATGTTGCTTTATCACCAAAGTTCTCACTTTTTCAAGAGGTAATGCCAAAAAGTGGACCCCATGGTTTGTTACCCACTTTCTTATGAACACAATGATACCCCACATCCATGTCGCTGGCCATGGAAGGCTGCAATCCATGGAAGAATGGTTGTCAATCCAGGTCAAACCAGGAGGTACAGAAAAGGGACAAAATCGGCAGGCAACAGCGTAGTCAGGTGATCAGGCTAAGATCAAACCGGATATTGCAACGAAGTACAAAAACAGCAGGCAGGAGAATCGTCAGAGAGCAGGCAGAGGTCAAAACAGCAGGGCGTGAACCAGAAACAAGCAGTAATAACAGGAATATATCTGGCAGGTAGCAGCAGACCACTGAAAGTATAAGAAGGGTGTGGTGCCTTCTAATAGGCTGGAGCAGGAAGCTGATAACTTCACTTTTAAGGCACACACCACCACAGTCATCTAGTGATACTGCACGTCCCAGGCCAACCAAGCTTGGTGAATGGGCAGAGACTGTTCCTGACTCCACCTCTATCACCGCCACTGCCCACCGTGGGAATGCGGTGGTGCCTAGTGGCCAAAGCAGAAATCATAGCCACAGACTGGTGCAGATGGGATACTTGGCTGGGAATCCAAAACGGAGGGCACCCCAGGCTGTTTTTTTAATTATTTATAAATAAATAATAAAAAAAATAATCCCCCAAATTGGAATACCAGCCAAGATAAAGCGGACATCTGTGGTCTGGTATTCTCAGTCTGTGAACAGCCATGTTTTTTTTGCCCTTCCCAGCCTAAAAATAGCAGGCCATAGCCACAACAGAAGTAGCACTTCCATCAGATGTGCCAATCCTGGTGCTTTGCACTGGCTCATCCTGTTGCTTTGGTGCGGCGGTAAACAGGGTAATATATGGGGTTAATACCAGCTGTAATGTCACCTAGCATCAAGCCCAGCAGTTAATAATGTTGTGGCATCTATCAGATACATGAAATCACTAACCCAGTCATTAATAAAAAAAAATAAAGACAAAAAACTTTTTTATTTAAAAAAAAAATTATTCCCAACACATTCCCTCTTTCACCAATTTTATTTAAAAGAAAAAAAAATCCAGTCCGCTGTAATCCATTTTTGTATGTACCATTACGATTCTGGATCTTCCAGAATATGGGGGGCATGCTCAGTGAACGTATCCCCCATTTTCTGGAAGTACAGGCGCTCCATGTGAGGAGTGTGGGTGCAGTGATCTGAGAATACTGCACTCACACTACCCAGGTCCACACCACGGCAGTGTGAGCTGCAGTAACCTCAGTATCACTGCGCGCAAGGAGCTGGTTTGAGAGCCGCACTGCGCATGCGGCTAGCATCTTATGAGAAGGGGGAGGAGGGATCACGAGGGTAGGTAACGGGGTGATCTGGCTAGACCTAGGGAGGATTTTTCTGTTGCACCTGACATGTCAGATGCGACAAAAATCAGAGGAGGAGGATGAATGCAGCAAGCGCACCACTCGTGCGGCCGCTATTTTAGATGATCGAGAGGGAGAGGGGCCCGGAGGGGCACTTTGGCAACACTGGGAGACCAGAGGAGACCGGGGGAGGAGATTTATCTCCCATCTGACATGTTTGATAGTGCCAGGTGGGAGATAAATCATGTTTTATCGGTGCTGTCATTTACTGTAACCTCATCATGGTTATACCAGTGATCACATGACCGGGGACCGGAAAAAATGGCCTGAAGTTTTTAAAACAGTGGATCAGAATAAGTACCCTCTCTTGCTGCAGTTTTAATCCGTAAGGCTGTTGTAAAGGGGTTAATAGATTAAGAGTTGTCAGCATACAAGCATATTGGGCCCAATCTCCTAGCTCTCATATCCTGACTGCTTGGTAATATATTATATGGAAACACGAAAAGTGCCCTTGATGAAGCTGCACCTTCTACACATAGAAGAACTCAGCTCAGACAGCGGAAGCTCTGGTGCATGCTGAAAATACATTTTCTCCAGTGGCGCCCCAGGTGCGCTGAACGTCTGTGGAGAGAATCCAATCTGGCTGAAGATTTAATCCATTATAAGTTTATGCTTAGAAAAAATCACTCTGCCCTCCACCTCTCCAAACAAGCCTACTTCAACACCCTCATTACCTCAGTATCTAACAATCTTGAATGACTCTGACACTTTTCATTCCCTCCCCGGTCCAAGACTGCTGCCCCCAACCATCAATCTGGTTAATTAAATTAAAGAAAAAATGTGCCATATCCGACAGAGTATCTCAATTTCCTAATCTCATGCATTCTCTTTCCTTGCACATCACCTAGCTCATTTCTATCTTTGAACTTGTCACAGAAGAAGTTACCAGGCTCCTTGCATCTTCTCGCCCTACTACCTGCATTAGTGACCCTATTCCCTCACATCTCCTTCAATCCATTTCCCTGGCTGTTACCACTCTCCTAACCAAAATATTTAGCCTCTGTCATCTGCTGTCTTTCCCTCCTCCTTCAAACACGCCAGCATACACCCATTACTTAAAAAAACAATCCCTCGACCAAAATTGCTCTGCCAACTACAGTCCTGTCTTTAATCTCCCCTTCATCTCAAAACTTCTGGAATACTTGGTCTACTCCCATTACTGCAGGTTGTAGGCTCGCCGTGGGTCTGCCTTGCTCGCCGCAGGTCTGCCCTGCTCTGTGCGGCGAGTGGTAAAGCAACGGCCAATCTGAAGATGTCGGCAGTGAGGGCTTCTTCAAATAATAGCGTCCGGAATCTGCGCTTGCGCAGATGAGAGTTTGAGCTGAGAGCTCCATCTGCTCAAGCGCCGACTCTAGACGTTATTATTTGAAGAAGACCTCACTGCCAACATTTTCAGAATGACCGGTGCTTTACTTCCCACCGCACAGAGCCTAGCAGACGAATAGCGAGCAGAGCAGACCCGTGGCAAGCAGAGCAGCCCTGCACCGAGTAGAGCAGCACCACACAGAGCAGAGCCAAGCAGACCAGAGCCCCGCAGCAAAATGCAGAGCAAGCAAGCTGCACAGAGCTGAGTCCGCTGTACCGCACAGAGCAGAGCGAGCTGCACAGACCCGAGCCCCACACAATGCAGAGCTGCACAGAGCTGAGCCCCACCACGCCACACAATGTAGAGAGAGCCGTGCTGCCTGACGCACAGAGCAGAGCAGGCAGCACATCGCATAGCATTGCCCCTTCCTTCTTTGAGCCCTCTTCACCACCACCCAGTAAGCTACATTCAGATTTTAAGATGATGAATTCTGTTTTTTTTCCATGTTCAGTTTTAGAAATGGAGCAGAAAAGAAGGATAAAATAGCAGACAGACATTGTGGGATTTTGGTTAGTAGGGAGCTGATATCAGGGCCAGAGAGGTAGATCTGCGTATCATCAACATACAGATGATTCTGAAAGCCGTGGAACTCTATCAGCTGTCACAGGTCGAAGGTGTAGATGGAGAACAGCAAGGGTCCAAGAACTTAGAGGGTGAGATAAGGAGGTGGTGTGAAAGAGGGAGACACTGAAAGTCCAGTCCGTTAGTTATGAAGTGATCCAGGATAGGGCCATGTCTGGGATACCAAGAGATGAGAGAATCTGTAGCAAGAGAGAATGGTACCCAGTGTCAAAAGCAGAAGACAGGTCTAGGAGGAGGAGGACAGAGTAGTGTCATTTGGCTTTGGCAGTTAGTAGGTCATTGGTGACTTTAGTTAGGGCAGTTTCATTGGAATGATTCTGTTGGAAGCCAGATTGTAGCCAGTCAAAGAAGGAGGAGGACGAGAGGTAGGAGAACAGTGCAAGTAGTTTTGAGGAATAAGGGAGAAATGATATGGGGTGATAGCTAAACACACAGGCTGGGTGTCACGCTGTTCAAAGGGTTGGTAGGACGTAGTACAGCGTATTCCCCACTAGGTGGCAGCAGAGTAGTGAAGGAGAGACAAAGTAACTCAGTAATAGTGATGAGCGAGTACTAAAAAGCTCGGGTGCTCGAAGCTCGGGCCGAGCCTCCCAAGATACTCGTGTACTCGGCCCGAGCAACGAGCCCAATGTTATCCTATGGGAGACCCGAGTATTTTTGTGAAATGACCCCCCAGCAGCATGTAGAAACCCTAAAAATGTCACAAAAGTCTCAGAAGAGTGCTCAAATGACATGGCAACAGCATGGGGAAGACCCCTTGAAGCATTTATCACTCAAAAGTCACAGCTGTGAACAATTTTGTCCGCGTTTCACGCCATTTTTACGGACTCACCAGAAAACCTTCCAAAATGACCCCAAAATGATTTTTCATGGCAGAAATGTTAAGGGCACATACCCAATAGTGAGATAGAGCTGGTGTATGTTACTTTTTGAGATTAATACATGAAAGATTTTACGTGAAAACATTGTGTGGCACTCCGATGTCCCTGAGAAGAGACGTACATGAAGGCCTCTTGAGTCTAATGTGCCCATTTTGAGGAAGTGAGTCTTTGTAGTATTTTCCTTTGCCAGGGCAGTCCAAAATTGTGAGGTTCACCAATGCCCCTGCATACAGACGTGCATGAGGGCCTGTAAACCTGAAGTGCCCATTGTAAGGAAGTGGGTCTATTGTAGTATAGCCCTTAGGCAGGGCAGCCAAAAATTGGGAGGCTCCACATTGTCCCTGGATAGAGACGTGCATGATGGCCTGTAAACCTGAAGTGCCCATTGTCAGGAAGTGGGTGTATTATAGTATAGCCCTTAGGCAGGGCAGCCAAAAATTGGGAGGCTCCACATTGTCCCTGGATAGAGACGTGCATGATGGCCTGTAAACCTGAAGTGCCCATTGGAAGGAAGTGGGTCTATTGTAGTATAGCCCTTAGGCAGGGCAGCCAAAAATTGGGAGGCTCCACGTTGTCCCTGGATAGAGACGTGCATGAGGGCCTGTAAACCTGAAGTGCCCATTGGATGGAAGTGGGTCTATTGTAGTATAGCCCTTAGGCAGGGCAGCCAAAAATTGGGAGGCTCCACGTTGTCCCTGGATAGAGACGTGCATGAGGGCCTGTAAACCTGAAGTGCCCATTGTCAGGAAGTGGGTGTATTATAGTATAGCCCTTAGGCAGGGCAGCCAAAAATTGGGAGGCTCCACATTGTCCCTGGATAGAGACGTGCATGATGGCCTGTAAACCTGAAGTGCCCATTGTAAGGAAGTGGGTCTATTGTAGTATAGCCCTTAGGCAGGGCAGCCAAAAATTGGGAGGCTCCACGTTGTCCCTGGATAGAGACGTGCATGAGGGCCTGTAAACCTGAAGTGCCCATTGGAAGGAAGTGGGTCTATTGTAGTATAGCCCTTAGGCAGGGCAGCCAAAAATTGGGAGGCTCCACGTTGTCCCTGGATAGAGACCTGTTAGGTTCTTAGTGCCTCCGTGCTTGCATTTAAAAACCGCACGTGTGTGCCTGTTGGTGGCAGCTTTCCGCTGCATTTGTGTGAGTTTTGCAAAAACTTGGATATAACGCACAAGTCTAGTGAATACACATCAGCACAGCATTGCAAAATGCGCAAGGGCGTTGTCAACGAACAAGGAAGTGGACGTGATGGTGGTGCAGGCAGAGACCGAGGTTGTGTGCAAGCTCTAATTTCGCCACAACAAAGGGCCACATCTAGTCGCTCGCACGTCCTGTCCCAAATTCTTGGGGACCGCAGCAGTACACCGCTCTTGAACCAAGACCAGTGTCAACAGGTTGTTAGTTGGATAGCGGATAATGCTTCCAGTCAGATTGGCACCACCACAAACACTCTGTCTTCCACACGGTCAAGTGTCAGTAGCCGTGATACTGCACCGCACATTTCAGAACCTGATCCTCCTTCCTACCACCAGGCCGAGTACACGTCCACGGACATTACTGATCCCACACTTGGACACTCGGAAGAGCTGTTCGTTCACGTTTCCATTCACAAATTCTGGCCTCTCGCCAGCTCCTGTTGAAGTGGGCCATGACGAGATTGTATGTACAGATGCCCAAATATTTGAGCAGCCACGTTCTCACGAAGTTGGCAACGTGTCTCAACAAGGGGTGGACGATGATGAGACACAATTGTCAGGAAGTCAGGAGGAGGAGCAGGGTGCGGAAGAGGAAGACGACGTGGTGGATGATCCAGTAACTGACCCAACCTGGCAGGAGGATATGCAGAGCGAGGACAGCAGTGCACAGGGGGAGGGAGGCGTAGCATCCCAACAGGCAGTAAGAAGCAGAGTGGTGGCCCCAGGCAGACGTCAGGCAACTGTTCCCCGGAACAACACGACACAAGGTGCCTGTACAAATGTTAGGTCTTCCCGAGTCTGGCTGTAATACTATTGTATGTATTGAGGATTTCGATTGCGTTAGGGCAATGACAACCAGAGACGAGTTCTTGGTGCAAGACGTTTATAATATGCAACCAGCAAATATGTACATAAACGGAACAAAAACACAGTAGAACATAAATACAGGAAATACCTTCCAGGGACGGAGCGAAAGGGAATTCCCGGGACCGCGCACCGGACTCCCCCAGGGAGACCACCAAGAGCGAACCCCTATACAGGGACTGTCTGGCAATCACCCCAGAAGCCCTAAATGCGCAGCAGCCGGGACACAAAAGGGCAATAGGTAAGTCCAAAAATGTCCGTACGTGATGTGAGTCCAGAGTGGTATTAAACGGAAGGAACCGGGCAGAAGTGCCGACCAAAGACGGCAAACGGAGTCCGGGCACAGCTAGATGATACCAGATGAAGTCCAGAGTCGGTGTCGGTTGTTTTCCAAGAGGATCCGAATAACAATCAGGAACCAAAAGCAGCAGGGCAGGAGCACACAGGAAGCAGTATACTCAGGCACTGGACTAAGGTTTAGGGGCGGCTTTTAAACAGATGGACAGGAAGTAGGGCAACAGAACAGAAAACTCCATATTAACAAAGGGCAAGCTCTTTCAAAAGAAAACTGGAAAACCCGGAACTCTGACACTGGCAGTTTTTTAAGTTGGCTCCAGATGATTCTAAAAAGGCCATTTGCAACACCTGCCATGCCAGCATCAGCAGGGGTACCAAAACTAGCAGCCTGACCACCACCAGCATGATCAGGCACATGTCAGCCAAGCACCCGACTTTGTGGGAAGTACAACAGAGTCGAGGAGCAGTGCTTGCTGATGTCACTGCTACGTCTTCGCTGGTTGTGCATGCGAGCCAATCCCCTGTCCATGCTGCCTGCGAACAAGCCTCCTCCACTCCTGCACCTGCAGTTGCCTACGCAGAAAGAACACCATCATCAAGCACGTCCTTGTCCCAGCGCAGCGTTCAGTTATCCATTCAGCAAACCTTTGAACGCAGGCGCAAATACACTGCCAACACCCCACATGCCACAGTTCTAAATGCTAACATTTCGCGACTGCTTGCGCTGGAAATGTTGCCTTTTAGGCTGGTTGAGACAGAAGCATTCCGCGACCTGATGGTAGCAGCTGTCCCACGTTACTCGGTCCACAGCCGCCACTATTTCTCCCGGTGTGCCGTCCCCGCATTGCATAACCACGTGTCACAAAACATCACACGTGCCCTGAACAACGCTGTTTCAGCCAAAGCCCACCTAACCACAGACACGTGGACAAGTGCATGTGGGCAAGGCCGCTACATCTCGTTGACGTCACACTGGGTTAATATTGTGCAAGCTGGGACCCAGTCTGAGCGAGGGACGGAACACGTCCTTCACACACCAAGTTTTGCAGGCCCTACCTCAGTCAGGGTTTCACACACACTCTACAGCTCCGGAATGTCATGCTCCTCAGCCTCCTCCTCCTCCTGCGCATCCTGATCCACTTTACCCTCCACACCAGTCCCAAGCTGGAAGTGTCGCGGGCGGAGGAGGGGACGGTGCGCTCTCGAACTGCTCGGGTCCGGCTGACGCTGCTCTACGGCTGCTGCTGCTCGTTGGCTCGAGCGATGGCCGGATCCCGGGGACTCGAGCGGCGCTACTCGCCCGTGAGTGAAAAGGGGTGGTTTGGGTTTTGGGGATATTGTCCGTGACGCCACCCACGGTTGTGGTGATTGTGTGGACACCACCGCTGCTCTGGACGGGGATCCCGGGAGCCTGTGACAGGGAGCAGCTTTGTTGTTATTTCTCCCCTCCGTGGGTAGGGGGGTTGGTTGTCCCGGGGCCTGGTGATGGGGTAGAGATGGATGACAGGCGGGTTGCGGGGCCTGATGAGGTGCAGGGTCGCAGGGGCAGCGCTGTGCCGCACGGCACGGAGGTACTCACTCAGCCCAATGATGATGACACAGTTCACGGTAAAACAAGTGGCTGGATGGACGGGTCACTCGGACGGCTGTGGTTGTTCCTCCCTGCAGGTTAGTGATGACTGTCTCTCCCTGCACCTAAGTTAAGTGTTGGTAGTGATGGTTTCCCAACGGTAACCCGCTCCCCGACCTGGATATGGGCCGGAGGAGCCCCTTTTGCCCACAGGCGCTGGCCCTGGGAGACGGTTGCCCTTGGCGGTGGCGGTGTCTCCCCTTCACGGTTGTACGGTTGCCTTCTATCTGGACTTGGCTGTTTGGAAACCCTGAGGTTCCCTTCACTAACGGATTTGGCAAATTCACGGTGACACCAAGCCTTGCCGGGATCCGAAAGTCCTCTGCCAATGGTGCTGGCTTCTCTTTATATACCGGTCCGGTACGGCCGGGTCACCACCCGTCCACGGTCCTTACGGCAGACTCCAATCGGCCTCCACTGCAGACGGTCACCACATCCTGCCAACCTTGCTGTCCTGTCCGGGCCACACACCCGGACCAACTTCAGGCTCTTTGCTGTCACTTTTCTCCTCTCTACTACTTTCCTCCTTCCACTTCCTTAGCTTAACTCTCACTGCCTGTGTTTTCCCTCCTCCTCGGTGGGTGGAGACCAACCGCCTGGCTCCACACCCTGGTGTGGACAACAGCCCCTGGGGAAGGCAACAAGGATTTTGTGTTTTGACTATGATATGCCTGCAGGGAGTGTGGGGTGTTTAAGTGTTGTGCTCTGTGGCCCCTGGCTTGTCCAGGGCGACACAGAAGCACTGCAGCACTGCCTCGGCGAAGCGGCAACAGGCAGTGCTGAAGCTAATCTGCATAGGTGACAAACCCCACAATGCAGAAGAGGTGTGGACAGCTCTGAAACAGCAGGCAGATCACTGGCTCACAACTCTGAACCTAAAGCCAGGAAAGGTCGTGTGTGACAATGGCCGGAACCTGGTGGCGGCTTTAAGGCGAGGCCAGCTGACACATGTTCCATGCGTGGCCCATGTGCTCAACCTCGTGGTTCAGCGGTTTCTAAAGTCATACTCAGAGCTGTCTGATCTGCTGGTAAAAGTTCGCCGCCTGTCTGCACATTTTCGAAAGTCACCTACTGCTTCAGCCGGCCTTGCCGGCTTAAGACGCCGTTTGCATCTTCTGGCACACAGACTGGTGTGTGATGTCCCCACGCATTGGAATTCAACTCTGCACAAGTTGGTCAGGATATGTGAGCAGAAGAGGGCAGTTGTTGAGTACCTGCATCACCTAAGCCGTCGGGAAATGGGTCAAACTCCACACATAACACCTGAGGAGTGGAGATGGATGTCCGACCTATGCACCATCCGCCAAAACTTTGAGGACTCCACCAAGATGGTGAGCGGCGATGACGACATTATTAGCGTCACCATACCGCTTCTCTGCCTTCTAAAATGGTCTCTGCTCAAAAAACAACCATGATGCATTGCAGGCGGAGCGCGATGAGTTTGAGCAAGAAACAGTAGTGGGTGTGGGTGATGATAACACACAGCCCAGCCTCATCTCATCACAACGTGCAGTGGAGGACTATGACGAGGAGGAGGATGAAGACATGGAGCAACTCTCTGGCCAAATTGAGGATATGACATGCAGTCATATCCTCGGTTCAGCGTGGCTGGCCAGAGGACAGGGTAGATGATGAGGAGGAGGAGGAGGAGGCCAGCATGTTCAGTCATCGTGTTGGTCAGGATACTGAAGTGATGGCTGTTAAGAGTCTGGCACATATGGCTGACTTTATGGTAAGCTGCCTGTCTCGTGACCCTCGCGTTAAGAACATCTTGGCCGACAATCATTACTGCTTGGTAACACTGTTAGACCCACGCTAAAAGGAGAACTTTATGTCTCTTATTCCCGAGGCGGAGAGGTCAGGCAAAATGCAGCAGTTCCAGAAGGCCATAGTCACGGAAGTAGGCAAAGCATTCCCCTCACAAAACGCTAGCGGCATAGGTCAGGAATCAGTGGACAACCAAGGCGTACAGCCGAGAGGGGCACAAGTCCAATCCGCCAGAGGTAGGGGAACAGTCTTTAAGATGTGGGACAGTTTTCTCAGCCCCTCACATACCACAGCCCCTGAGGTGAGGGGTAGTGCCACAAGAAATCCTAAGTTTGGCCAGATGCTCAAGGAGTACCTTGCAGATCAAACAACTGTACTCCGACATTCCTCTGTGCCTTACAATTAATGTGTATCCAAGCTGGACACGTGGCATGAATTGGCTCTCTACGCCTTGGAAGTCCTGGCCTGCCCTGCCGCTAGCGTTTTGTCAGAGCGTGTTTTTAGTGCCGCAGGTGGAATCATTACAGATAAACGCACCCGCCTGTCAACTGTAAATGCTGACAGGCTGACTCTGATCAAGATGAACAAGGGTTGGATTTGGCCAGACTTCACCACACGCACCAACAGCAAATTACAGCGGAATTTAAAGTTTGTAACGGGAATTTGCCATGTACCTCCACTCAGCCATGGTAACACACTTCTGGACTTTGGCTAATCGCTGGACTGCTCCTCCTTCTCCTCATGCGCCATCATGGTGACCGTTACAATAGTTAAGCCGTTGTTTCAGGTATACCCCCAGTGGTAAATTTTTTCGCCCATTCTTTCTGAATGGGCATTACAACGACAGGAGACCCGCTCCTTTGCAATGGGAACAATGTTTTGAGGCCCTCATGCACATCTCTATCCAGGGACAATGTGGAGCCTCCAAATTTTTGGCTGCCCTGCCTAAGGGCTATACTACAATAGACCCACTTCCTTACAATAGGCACTTCATGTTTACAGGCCATCATGCACGTCTCTATCCAGGGACAATATGGAGCCTGACGCTTCCACCGACTGCCACACACATGCTGTTTTTAAATGCAAGCACGGACGCAATAAGAACCTAACTGGTTTTTAGGAGCGACAATTACTGAGAAGTCTGACACTATCAGACACTGCTGACTGACGTGTATTATACACTAGACTTGTGCGTTATATAATAGTTTGTGCAAAACGCGCACCTGTACGCTGCCACCGACAGACACACACGTGCTGTTTTTAAATGCAAGCACGGACGCAATAAGAACCTAACTGGTTTTTAGGAGCGACAATTACTGAGAAGTCTGACACTATCAGACACTGCTGACTGACGTGTATTATACACTAGACTTGTGCGTTATATAATAGTTTGTGCAAAACGCGCACCTGTACGCTGCCACCGACAGACACACACGTGCTGTTTTTAAATGCAAGCACGGACGCAATAAGAACCTAACTGGTTTTTAGGAGCGACAATTACTGAGAAGTCTGACACTATCAGACACTGCTGACTGACGTGTATTATACACTAGACTTGTGCGTTATATAATAGTTTGTGCAAAACGCGCACCTGTACGCTGCCACCGACAGACACACACGTGCTGTTTTTAAATGCAAGCACGGACGCAATAAGAACATAAATGGTTTTTAGGAGCGACAATTACTGAGAAGTCTGACACTATCAGACACTGCTGACTGACGTGTATTATACACTAGACTTGTGCGTTATATAATAGTTTGTGCAAAACGCGCACCTGTACGCTGCCACCGACAGACACACACGTGCTGTTTTTAAATGCAAGCACGGACGCAATAAGAACCTAACTGGTTTTTAGGAGCGACAATTACTGAGAAGTCTGACACTATCAGACACTGCTGACTGACGTGTATTATACACTAGACTTGTGCGTTATATAATAGTTTGTGCAAAACGCGCACCTGTACGCTGCCACCGACTGCCACACACGTGCTGTTTTTAAATGCAAGCACGGACGCAATAAGAACCTAACTGGTTTTTAGGAGCGACAATTACTGAGAAGTCTGACACTATCAGACACTGCTGACTGACGTGTATTATACACTAGACTTGTGCGTTATATAATAGTTTGTGCAAAACGCGCACCTGTACGCTGCCACCGACAGACACACACGTGCTGTTTTTAAATGCAAGCACGGACGCAATAAGAACCTAACTGGTTTTTAGGAGCGACAATTACTGAGAAGTCTGACACTATCAGACACTGCTGACTGACGTGTATTATACACTAGACTTGTGCGTTATATAATAGTTTGTGCAAAACGCGCACCTGTACGCTGCCACCGACAGACACACACGTGCTGTTTTTAAATGCAAGCACGGACGCAATAAGAACCTAACTGGTTTTTAGGAGCGACAATTACTGAGAAGTCTGACACTATCAGACACTGCTGACTGACGTGTATTATACACTAGACTTGTGCGTTATATAATAGTTTGTGCAAAACGCGCACCTGTACGCTGCCACCGACAGACACACACGTGCTGTTTTTAAATGCAAGCACGGACGCAATAAGAACCTAACTGGTTTTTAGGAGCGACAATTACTGAGAAGTCTGACACTATCAGACACTGCTGACTGACGTGTATTATACACTAGACTTGTGCGTTATATAATAGTTTGTGCAAAACGTGCACCTGTACGCTGCCACCGACAGACACACACGTGCTGTTTTTAAATGCAAGCACGGACGCAATAAGAACCTAACTGGTTTTTAGGAGCGACAATTACTGAGAAGTCTGACACTATCAGACACTGCTGACTGACGTGTATTATACACTAGACTTGTGCGTTATATAATAGTTTGTGCAAAACGCGCACCTGTACGCTGCCACCGACAGACACACACGTGCTGTTTTTAAATGCAAGCACGGACGCAATAAGAACCTAACTGGTTTTTAGGAGCGACAATTACTGAGAAGTCTGACACTATCAGACACTGCTGACTGACGTGTATTATACACTAGACTTGTGCGTTATATAATAGTTTGTGCAAAACGCGCACCTGTACGCTGCCACCGACAGACACACACGTGCTGTTTTTAAATGCAAGCACGGACGCAATAAGAACCTAACTGGTTTTTAGGAGCGACAATTACTGAGAAGTCTGACACTATCAGACACTGCTGACTGACGTGTATTATACACTAGACTTGTGCGTTATATAATAGTTTGTGCAAAACGCGCACCTGTACGCTGCCACCGACAGACACACACGTGCTGTTTTTAAATGCAAGCACGGACGCAATAAGAACCTAACTGGTTTTTAGGAGCGACAATTACTGAGAAGTCTGACACTATCAGACACTGCTGACTGACGTGTATTATACACTAGACTTGTGCGTTATATAATAGTTTGTGCAAAGCGCGCACCTGTACGCTGCCACCGACAGACACACACGTGCTGTTTTTAAATGCAAGCACGGACGCAATAAGAACCTAACTGGTTTTTAGGAGCGACAATTACTGAGAAGTCTGACACTATCAGACACTGCTGACTGACGTGTATTATACACTAGACTTGTGCGTTATATAATAGTTTGTGCAAAACGCGCACCTGTACGCTGCCACCGACAGACACACACGTGCTGTTTTTAAATGCAAGCACGGACGCAATAAGAACCTAACTGGTTTTTAGGAGCGACAATTACTGAGAAGTCTGACACTATCAGACACTGCTGACTGACGTGTGTTATACACTAGACTTGTGCGTTATATAATAGTTTGTGCAAAACGCGCACCTGTACGCTGCCACCGACTGCCACACACGTGCTGTTTTTAAATGCAAGCACGGACGCAATAAGAACCTAACTGGTTTTTAGAAGCGACAATTACTGAGAAGTCTGACACTATCAGACACTGCTGACTGACGTGTATTATACACTAGACTTGTGCGTTATATAATAGTTTGTGCAAAACGCGCACCTGTACGCTGCCACCGACAGACACACACGTGCTGTTTTTAAATGCAAGCACGGACGCAATAAGAACCTAACTGGTTTTTAGGAGCGACAATTACTGAGAAGTCTGACACTATCAGACACTGCTGACTGACGTGTATTATACACTAGACTTGTGCGTTATATAATAGTTTGTGCAAAACGCGCACCTGTACGCTGCCACCGACAGACACACACGTGCTGTTTTTAAATGCAAGCACAGACGCAATAAGAACCTAACTGGTTTTTAGGAGCGACAATTACTGAGAAGTCTGACACTATCAGACACTGCTGACTGACGTGTATTATACACTAGACTTGTGCGTTATATAATAGTTTGTGCAAAACGCGCACCTGTACGCTGCCACCGACAGACACACACGTGCTGTTTTTAAATGCAAGCACGGACGCAATAAGAACCTAACTGGTTTTTAGGAGCGACAATTACTGAGAAGTCTGACACTATCAGACACTGCTGACTGACGTGTATTATACACTAGACTTATGCGTTATATAATAGTTTGTGCAAAACGCGCACCTGTACGCTGCCACCGACTGCCACACACGTGCTGTTTTTAAATGCAAGCACGGACGCAATAAGAACCTAACTGGTTTTTAGGAGCGACAATTACTGAGAAGTCTGACACTATCAGACACTGCTGACTGACGTGTATTATACACTAGACTTGTGCGTTATATAATAGTTTGTGCAAAACGCGCACCTGTACGCTGCCACCGACAGACACACACGTGCTGTTTTTAAATGCAAGCACGGACGCAATAAGAACCTAACTGGTTTTTAGGAGCGACAATTACTGAGAAGTCTGACACTATCAGACACTGCTGACTGACGTGTATTATACACTAGACTTGTGCGTTATATAATAGTTTGAGCAAAACGCGCACCTGTACGCTGCCACCGACAGACACACACGTGCTGTTTTTAAATGCAAGCACGGACGCAATAAGAACCTAACTGGTTTTTAGGAGCGACAATTACTGAGAAGTCTGACACTATCAGACACTGCTGACTGACGTGTATTATACACTAGACTTGTGCGTTATATAATAGTTTGTGCAAAACGCGCACCTGTACGCTGCCACCGACAGACACACACGTGCTGTTTTTACATGCAAGCACGGACGCAATAAGAACCTAACTGGTTTTTAGGAGCGACAATTACTGAGAAGTCTGACACTATCAGACACTGCTGACTGACGTGTATTATACACTAGACTTGTGCGTTATATAATAGTTTGTGCAAAACGCGCACCTGTACGCTGCCACCGACAGACACACACGTGCTGTTTTTAAATGCAAGCACGGACGCAATAAGAACCTAACTGGTTTTTAGGAGCGACAATTACTGAGAAGTCTGACACTATCAGACACTGCTGACTGACGTGTATTATACACTAGACTTGTGCGTTATATAATAGTTTGTGCAAAACGCGCACCTGTACGCTGCCACCGACTGCCACACACGTGCTGTTTTTAAATGCAAGCACGGACGCAATAAGAACCTAACTGGTTTTTAGGAGCGACAATTACTGAGAAGTCTGACACTATCAGACACTGCTGACTGACGTGTATTATACACTAGACTTGTGCGTTATATAATAGTTTGTGCAAAACGCGCACCTGTACGCTGCCACCGACAGACACACACGTGCTGTTTTTAAATGCAAGCACGGACGCAATAAGAATCTAACTGGTTTTTAGGAGCGACAATTACTGAGAAGTCTGACACTATCAGACACTGCTGACTGACGTGTATTATACACTAGACTTGTGCGTTATATAATAGTTTGTGCAAAACGCGCACCTGTACTCTGCCACCGACAGACACACACGTGCTGTTTTTAAATGCAAGCACGGACGCAATAAGAACCTAACTGGTTTTTAGGAGCGACAATTACTGAGAAGTCTGACACTATCAGACACTGCTGACTGACGTGTATTATACACTAGACTTGTGCGTTATATAATAGTTTGTGCAAAACGCGCACCTGTACGCTGCCACCGACAGACACACACGTGCTGTTTTTAAATGCAAGCACGGACGCAATAAGAACCTAACTGGTTTTTAGGAGCGACAATTACTGAGAAGTCTGACACTATCAGACACTGCTGACTGACGTGTATTATACACTAGACTTGTGCGTTATATAATAGTTTGTGCAAAACGCGCACCTGTACGCTGCCACCGACAGACACACACGTGCTGTTTTTAAATGCAAGCACGGACGCAATAAGAACCTAACTGGTTTTTAGGAGCGACAATTACTGAGAAGTCTGACACTATCAGACACTGCTGACTGACGTGTATTATACACTAGACTTGTGCGTTATATAATAGTTTGTGCAAAGCGCGCACCTGTACGCTGCCACCGACAGACACACACGTGCTGTTTTTAAATGCAAGCACGGACGCAATAAGAACCTAACTGGTTTTTAGGAGCGACAATTACTGAGAAGTCTGACACTATCAGACACTGCTGACTGACGTGTATTATACACTAGACTTGTGCGTTATATAATAGTTTGTGCAAAACGCGCACCTGTACGCTGCCACCGACTGCCACACACGTGCTGTTTTTAAATGCAAGCACGGACGCAATAAGAACCTAACTGGTTTTTAGAAGCGACAATTACTGAGACGTCTGACACTATCAGACACTGCTGACTGACGTGTATTATACACTAGACTTGTGCGTTATATAATAGTTTGTGCAAAACGCGCACCTGTACGCTGCCACCGACAGACACACACGTGCTGTTTTTAAATGCAAGCACGGACGCAATAAGAACCTAACTGGTTTTTAGGAGCGACAATTACTGAGAAGTCTGACACTATCAGACACTGCTGACTGACGTGTATTATACACTAGACTTGTGCGTTATATAATAGTTTGTGCAAAACGCGTACCTGTACGCTGCCACCGACAGACACACACGTGCTGTTTTTAAATGCAAGCACGGACGCAATAAGAACCTAACTGGTTTTTAGGAGCGACAATTACTGAGAAGTCTGACACTATCAGACACTGCTGACTGACGTGTATTATACACTAGACTTGTGCGTTATATAATAGTTTGTGCAAAACGCGCACCTGTACGCTGCCACCGACAGACACACACGTGCTGTTTTTAAATGCAAGCACGGACGCAATAAGAACCTAACTGGTTTTTAGGAGCGACAATTACTGAGAAGTCTGACACTATCAGACACTGCTGACTGACGTGTATTATACACTAGACTTGTGCGTTATATAATAGTTTGTGCAAAACGCGCACCTGTACGCTGCCACCGACAGACACACACGTGCTGTTTTTAAATGCAAGCACGGACGCAATAAGAACCTAACTGGTTTTTAGGAGCGACAATTACTGAGAAGTCTGACACTATCTGGACTGTTTTAGACTGTGTACACCAGCCGCAGAAATGATGAAGGCTGGTATACGGTCACCACTAGGAATGGCTATATACCCTGCCTGCCTGCCTGCCTGCCTGTATACTGCTACAATAGTCCTGACAAGGACTCTTCTGGTCACTAGCCTGTATTCCGACCTGGCTATACCCTGCCTGTATATAGCAACAATAGTCCTGAGAAGGACTCTGCTACTGTACTCCGACCTGGCTATACCCTGCCTGCCTGTATACAACTAGAATAGTCCTGAGAAGGACTTTTGGTCACACTGTTTGCAGCCCTGCAACTGAAAAAGCTATAAAGGGCCGCAAAGCTTTCCCTGAATCAGCGACACTCTCCCTGCACTGACTGTCTGGATAGCTGTGAGCAGAGCACAGCGCGCCGGCCGGTATAAAGGCTCGGTCACGCTGTGCAGGCCGGCCAATCACTGCAATTCCACAACTAACAGGGCTGTGGCATTGCAGTGGTCTGCCAGCCAATCCCTGCATGAGGGCTGGCTCTCAAAAGAGCGCCAACATGCAGAAATGAAGACCACGAGTACAGCACGAGTATCGCGAGATTACTCGGTCCCCGCCGAGCAGCCCGAGTACAGCGATACTCGTGCGAGTACCGAGTAGTTACAAGCATGCTCGCTCATCACTACTCAGTAACAGAAAGGCAACTGAAGTACAGCAGAGTAACTTCAGCAAGCAGTTACCCGGCAAACCACCAGGGGCAAAAGAGTAGTCAAATAGTCAGAGTCTAAAGCCAGGAAAGTCGAGTCACTACAAAGGGAGGATCAAAACCAAGTTAGAAAACATAACCGAGTCGGAAGCCGGGAGATCAGGTATGCAGAGGGAAACACAAACAACAGACAAGAGTGGGAAGTCACAGGCTGGGAAAGACAGACGAGCGGGGAAGGGTACAGGTCAGGGCACAGTAACAAGGAGTCAGATCAAACAGGAATTCTCACCAGAGCTAGTCACAGGCTGCAGAGCAAAACTGTAACCAGCGCCAGGATGCAATTGCAGAGACTAGATGTAGTGTCTTCTGAAACCGGAATGAGGCTGATGGGAGTTAACCCCTGACATGACCAGGACGGGTCTGGGAAACTCTGGAGCGGAGATTCCCTGTCCTGGATCATGACACTGGGTAAAGGGAGAGCTTTTTGAGAATGGGTGTGATAAAGGCATATTTGAAGGATGAGAGGAAGGCACCAGTTCTTATTGATAGGTTGAATAGATGGGTTGGGGTTCAGATGCAAACTGCAGTGAGTTTGGGGATGAGGTGGCACGGGAGCAGGTCAACTGCACAGGTGTGAGATGTGATTTGGAGAGAAGAGAGGAGGGCTGGTCTTCTGTCATGGTGGAGAAGCTGGTTATGGAAGAACATGGCTCAGTAGTTATGGGGAAGGGCTGGGGGAAGTGAAGGCCAATACTTCCTCTGAAGTTTTCGATCTTCTGTTTTAAATAAAAGGCAAAGTCTTCAGCTGAGATGATAGGAGAGGGAGGATGTCCTGGAAGATGGTAGAGAGAATTGAAAGTGTTAAATAGCTGTTTTATGCAGCATTGAGTGCAGACTTGAAATTGGGGAGGTACTGTTTGTATGCAATGAAGTGCCCAGTGGAATGGTATCTCTTCTATCTCCGTTCAGCAACCTGGAGGCTTGTCTCAGTTCTTTAGTCAGGCTTGTATTCCAGGGTTGTCTGTTGATTGTGTAGGTTTTGGTATGCGTCAGGGGAGCTGCCAAATAAATTATTAACAGCTAAATTTAATGGTCACTACTCTCTCCTGGTTCACCTGGATCTCTCTCCTGCATTCGACACTGTGGATCACCAGCTATTCCTCACTATGCTCCGCTCTATTTGACTCAAGGGCACTGCTCTCTCCTGGTTCTCCTCCTAATCTCTTACTTCTTTTCACAGTTTCTTTTGCTGGCAGTCTTCCTTTTTTCTTTACCCTAACTTAAGGTTCCTCAGGGTTCAGTCCTAGGCCCCCTCCTCTTCTTTCTTTACACTGCTCCTATTGGAAAAATCAGTAGATTTGGTTTTCAGTATCATCTATATGCCGATGACACCAAGTTATATACTTCTGCTCCTTACATCATCCCTGCATTATCAAAAAATACCAGTGATTGTCTGACTGTTGTAACTGTTGTCTCTAACATCATGTCCTACCTCTATCTAAAACAGAATCTGTCAAAAACTGAACTTCTTGTGTTTCCTCCTTGTACTAACCTTCCTAAACCCAATATTGCCATTTCCGTTTATGATTCTACCATTACTCTTCAGCAGCATGCAAACTGTCTTGGGGTTATATTTGACTCAGATCTCTCCTTCACTCCTTACATCAGATCACTGACGTGCTCATGTCACACCTCAAAAAAAATCTCTAGACTTTATCCTTTTATTACCGTTGACTCTGCAAAAACTCTTACTGTTGCTCTTATTCATTCCGATCTGGACTATTGCAACTCTCTACTAATTGAGCTCCCGCTTAGTAAACACTCTCCTCTCCAATCTTTCCTGAATGCAACATCCAGGATCCTATTCCTCTCCAATCGCTATATTGATATTTCTACCTTTTACCAGTCATTGCACTGGTTGCACATCCACTACAGAGACAATATAAACTTAACACTCTCACCCACAAAGCCCTCCAGTTCTGGGCCCCCCTACATCTCTTCCCTCATCTCTGTCTATCACCCTATCCGTGCCCTCCATTCCACTATTGACTTAAGACTAGAGTTGAGCGATGTTCGAGGTTCGCCAATTTCATGTTCGAGTGATTTTGGGGGGGCTCGAGATCGAACGCGAGCATTATGCTAAAAGCTTGATAGCTCGAGTTATGTTCGAGAACAGTTCGATCAGCAAAAAGCCTAGCTAGTTACTAGCTGGCTTTTCACTGTAATAGTGTGAGTCACTCTGTGATTCACACTATTATCTAATTTCAGCATATAGTGTGCGGGGGCGGTGCGTTTAGATCAGTGCTGCTGGGATAATGGCGATCGCCATTTTTTTTTTTTCTCCCCCTAAGCGCACGTGCAGTGGGGCGGGCCAGCATGTCAGCCAATCCCAGACACACACACAGCTAAGTGGTCTTTTTTGCCAGACAAGCAAGGGCATGTGTCATAGGCTGTCCATGTCACATGTCCTTGCATTATAAATACGGGCATTTTCTCTCACGGCGCCATTATCTGCTTTCTGCGTGTAGGTGACAGTCACTGCTCACGCAGCTCCTGGCGCCGCTCCAGCTGTGTACGCTATACACACAGCGCTCTACAGATTAGGGACAGAAGTTTATATCAGTCCTTTTCAGGGCTTATTTTCTCGGGCTCAGAGCCATAGGTGACAGTCAGGTCTGTGGAAACGCTGTATACAGCTTCAGATAACAGCGTCTTTGTACCTAAGCTCACAGAATTCCTTGGTGCATTTCACCGTTAGGAGGGATAGAACATGAGGCTTCCTTTCATGTCCACTGACCTAGAGAACCCGGCCACTGTACCCACCTGCCCACTTTTGCCACGCTATTTTTATAGCAAACAGTGCTGGACATAAGTGGCATCCAAAAAGTGGCTGCTCTACTAACTTTGTGTCCCACTGGTGCCAAGCATTTTCCAGCACCTCTGCATTAAACCCTCATGCACATTTTGCTATGCTATTTTTATAGCAAACAGTGCTGAATATAAGTGGCATCCAAACAGTGGCTGCTCTACTAATTTTGTGTCCCACCAGTGCCAAGCATTTGCCAGCACCGATGCATTAAACCCTCATGCACATTTTGCTACGCTATGTTTATAGCAAACAGTGCTGAATATAAGTGGCATCCAAAAAGTGGCTGCTATACTAATTTTGTGTCCCACCGGTGCCAAGCATTTTCCAGTACCTCTGCATTAAACCCTCATGCACATTTTGCTATGCTATTTTTATAGCAAACAGTGCTGAATATAAGTGGCATCCAAACAGTGGCTGCTCTACTAATTTTGTGTCCCACCAGTGCCAAGCATTTGCCAGCACCGATGCATTAAACCCTCATGCACATTTTGCTACGCTATGTTTATAGCAAACAGTGCTGAATATAAGTGGCATCCAAAAAGTGGCTGCTATACTAATTTTGTGTCCCACCGGTGCCAAGCATTTTCCAGTACCTCTGCATTAAACCCTCATGCACATTTTAGCTACGCTATTTTTATAGCAAACAGTGCTGAATATAAGTGGCATCCAAACAGTGGCTGCTATACTAATTTTTTGTCCCACTGGTGCCAAGCATTTTCCAGCACCTCTGCATTAAACCCTCATGCACATTTTAGCTACACTATTTTTATAGCAAACAGTGCTGGACATAAGTGGCATCCAAAAAGTGGCTGCTCCACTAATTTTGTGTCCCACCGGTGCCAAGCATTTGCCAGCACCGATGCATTAAACCCTCATGCACATTTTGCTACGCTATTTTTATAGCAAACAGTGCTGAATATAAGTGGCATCCAAACAGTGGCTGCTATACTAATTTTGTGTCCCACCGGTGCTAAGCATTTTCCAGCACCTCTGCATTAAACCCTCATGCACATTTTGCTACGCTATTTTTATAGCAAACAGTGCTGAATATAAGTGGCATCCAAACAGTGG
This sequence comes from Anomaloglossus baeobatrachus, assembly GCF_048569485.1. Classification (NCBI taxonomy): domain Eukaryota; kingdom Metazoa; phylum Chordata; class Amphibia; order Anura; family Aromobatidae; genus Anomaloglossus; species Anomaloglossus baeobatrachus. The sequence continues at coordinate 182,900,350 of NC_134353.1, read as the reverse complement.
CTGCTATACTAATTTTGTGTCCCACTGGTGCCAAGCATTTTCCAGCACCTCTTCATTAAACCCTCATGCAAATTTTGCTACGCTATTTTTATAGCAAACAGTGCTGGACATAAGTGGCATCCAAAAGGTGGCTGCTCTACTAATTTTGTGTCCCACCGGTGCCAAGCATTTTCCAGCACCTCTGCATTAAACCCTCATGCACATTTTGCTACGCTATTTTTATAGCAAACTGTGCTGCCAGTTTTAGGGCCATAGTTGCATTGTCAGGGATAGTCAGTGTTGGTTCTTCAGCTGTCAATAAAGTTAGACCACCTCTGAAATCTACACCACCTCTCAATTTTTGCTACCACATTTTAAGTGACCAATCTTGTCGCTAACAAAATGAGTGGCAAAAGGACAGATGCTGGTAAAAAGGGGAAGAGGCGTGTTGGAAAAGGAAAAAAAGTTTGTGGGGAAGGTGGCAAAGCTACATTAACATCTGCTGAAGATAAGCCATCTTCTAGCAAAAGTAAGATGTCTACTACTTTCCGTGGACGATCCGATGTGCTCCCTTTTTTACGGACCCAAACAACTGTAAGAAAGGTAGATGATGCACAAAAAAAGAACATGCCTGAATGGATCTCAAGTGCTCCACAAAGTGCCTTCTCCTCCACCTCAACTACCACATAAAAAAAAACCAGTCCTCTGAGTTGTCATCCCAATCACAATTGCTTTCTCCCAGCTATCAAGTCTCCACCCGCCCTGCACAGTATGGTGTACCAGAGCTGGCTGAGTCTGCAGAGCTGTTCAGTCACACTATAGCCTGGGAATCAGAGGTCTTCTCCCAAGCTACAGTGAGTACAGACCAGGAAATGGACTGCAGTGATGCCCAGAACCTTTGTGACTCAGATTCAGGCCCTGATGACCAAGTTTCTGAGCATAATGTAGACCCTCATTCCCAAACTGTAACACCTGTTGGTGGAGACAATGAGGAACATACTGATGACGATGAGACGCAGATACCAGATTGGGATGACAACTTAAATATTCAGTCAGGGCAGGAAGAGGCTAGGTCTGAAGGCGAGGGAAGTGCAAACACAACGCTTGATGATGAAGTTCTAAATCCCACTTACTGTCAACCCACAGTCAGGCACTTGAGGAGGTCAACAGAGGCAGTGGAGGAGGATGCAACTGACGACGAAGTTACCTTGCGTTTTCCTGGACAGAGTCGGAGTACTGGTAGCACGTCTACAACTGCATCCTCAGCCACCACTCTGCCTCTGAGCACAAGTCGGGGTGGCTCTGCAGGTCGCATGTCCTCTAAGCCTTGCCTAGCCTGGTCCTTTTTTTGACCTTGCAAAGGATCTCCCAAATCATGTGATGTGTAAAAATTGTCGGGAATCTATAAGTAGAGGCAAAAACAACTTCTTCCATGAATCGTCACATGAATACCAAGCATAATTCCCAGTGGGAAGCTCACCGTGCTGCAATGCAGCCTAGCGTAGCAGGCCAACCACCGCCTGCCCCTTCCAGTGCATCCGCACGCTCTTCATCTTCTATTACTGGGGGGACAGCTGTCACACCTGGTTTTCCACGCACACCTTCCACCACTGTAACCGCAACAGGCAGTTTGCTTGTTAGGTCGTCAGTTGGTTTGGAAGGGGAAACAAGTTCGTGTGTACAGCTCTCTCAGACATCGATAGCACCAACGTTGGATGAAGGCAACATCATGTCTATGCCTGCACTTTCCTCACAAACCTGCATTTTTCCAGGGACACCCTACTCACCACCGTCTACACACAGCAGCCAGATCTCTGTTCCTCAGATGTGGACAAATAAAAGGCCATTTCCTCCGACCCATGACAAAGCTAAGAGGTTGACTTTATCCCTCTGTAAGCTCTTGGCTACCGAAATGCTGCATTTCCGCCTGGTGGACACAGAGGATTTTTGAGACCTTATGTCCGTCGCAGTGCCCCAGTACCAGATGCCCAGTCGCCACTACTTCTCTAAGAAAGGTGTGCCTGCGCTACACCAGCATGTCTTACACAACATCACCGCTTCCTTGAGAAACTCTGTGTGTCAACGGGTGCATTTCACCACCGATACTTGGACCAGTAAGCATGGACAGGGACGTTACATGTCGCTGACTGGGCACTGGGTACCTATGGTGATAGATGGTGAAGGGTCTGCTGCACAAGTCTTGCCATCCCCACGACTTGTGTGTCAATCCTCTGTCTGTCCAAGTTCCGCCACTGCTTCTGCCTCCTCCACCTCATCTGGGTCCTCCACCTCCGCCCCAAGCCTGCCTGGTCAGGCCTCCAGCATTGTAACTGCGCACAAGGAATCACGCACACCTCCTTACTATGCTGGCAGCAGTGAGCAACGGCATCAAGCAGTCTTTAGCTTGAAATGTCTTGGAAATGAGAGTCACACAGCAGCTGAGTTGTGGGCAGCTCTGCTGTCCGAGTTTCATAAATGGTTGTCTCCACTCAACCTGCAGTCAGGTAAGGCCATGTGCGACAATGCTGCAAACCTGGGTGAAGCCCTTCGCCTGGGCAAGGTGACACACATGCCTTGTATGGCTCACGTGTTGAACCTTGTTGTCCAGCAATTTTTAACACACTATCCTGGCCTAGATGGCCTTCTGAAAAGGGCACGAAAACTGTCTGCTCACTTCCGCCGTTCAACCGCCGCAGCTGAGCGACTTGCATCGCTCCAGAAGTCTTTCGGCCTGCCGGTTCATCGCCTGAAATGCGATGTGCCGACATGCTGGAATTCGACTCTCCACATGTTACAGCGACTGTGGCAGCACCGCCAAGCACTGGTGCAATACGTCATGACGTATAGCCTGGGCCAACGACATGCAGAGATGGGGCAGATCACCCTGATGGAGTAGTCTCAGATCAAGGACCTATGCACTCTTCTGCACAGTTTCGACATGGCGATGAATATGTTTAGCGCTGACAATGCCATTATCAGCATGACAATTCCAGTCATTTTCATGCTGGAGCACACGCTAAACACTAGAGTTGAGCGCGGTTCGCGATTCGAGGTTCTCCAGTTCTAGGCTCGAGTGATTTTGGGGCCTGTTCTAAATCGAACTAGAACTCGAGCTTTTTGCAAAAGCTCGATAGTTCTAGAAACATTCGAGAACGGTTCTAGCAGCAAATAAACAGCTAATTCCTAGCTGGCTTTCCGCTGTCATAGTGTAAGTCACTCTGTGACTCACACTATTATGACATTTCAGTGGATAGTGTGCGGGAACAGCGCCTTCAGATCACTGCTGTTTGTATAATGGCGATCGCCATTTTTTTTTTTTTCCTTGTCTTCCTTCCCTAAGTGCGCGCGTCTTGTGGGGCGGGCCAGCATGTCAGCCAATCCCAGACACACACACAGCTAAGTGGACTTTTAGCCAGAGAAGCAACGGCATGTGTGATAGGATGTCCATGTCACATGTCCCTGCATTATAAAAACGAGTACCTGCCCGTCCGGACGCCATTATCTCTTCTGCGTCCTTGGTGTCAGACATCACTGGCGCAGCTCCGTCCTTTGTCCTATCGCCAATACTGCTGTATGCGCTCCATACACAGCGATAGACAGCTTAGGGAGAGCACTTTCTATCAGTCCTTTTAAGGGCTCGTACCGGCAGGGTCAGAGCCATAGGTGACAGGTCCTGAAAACAGAAACAGCGTCTTTGTAGCCAAGGTCAGGGATTTCGTCGCTGCATTTCCCCATTAGGAAGAAATAGAAAGGCAGGCTTCCATTCCTCTACCCAGAGCCCCACAATCCTGGCACTGTACCCTCCTGTCCTCTGCACACTCCAACTCATTATAACTAAGCCATTATACTAGCAAACAGTCAGTGTACCTAGTGGCATCCTAAACGTGGCTATTGGACTTTGCTATAGTGCCACTAGTGCAAAGATATTTGCAGCACCTCTGCCTGCATTGCACACTCAAACTCTTTTTAACTAAGCCATTATACTAGAAAACAGTCAGTGTACCTAGTGGCATCCTAAACGTGGCTATTGTACTTTTGTGTAGTCACACTAGTGGAAAGATATTTGCAGCACGTCTGCCTGCATTGCACACTCAAACTCTTTTTAACTAAGCCATTATACTAGCAAACAGTCAGTGTACCTAGTGGCATCCTAAACGTGGCTATTGTACTTTTGTGTAGTCACACTAGTGGAAAGATATTTGCAGCACGTCTGCCTGCATTGCACACTCAAACTCTTTTTAACTAAGCCATTATACTAGCAAACAGTCAGTGTACCTAGTGGCATCCTAAACGTGGCTATTGTACTTTTGTGTAGTCACACTAGTGGAAAGATATTTGCAGCACGTCTGCCTGCATTGCACACTCAAACTCTTTTTAACTAAGCCATTATACTAGCAAACAGTCAGTGTACCTAGTGGCATCCTAAACGTGGCTATTGTACTTTTGTGTAGCCACACTAGTGGAAAGATATTTGCAGCACGTCTGCCTGCATTGCACACTCAAACTCTTTTTAACTAAGCCATTATACTAGCAAACAGTCAGTGTACCTAGTGGCATCCTAAACGTGGCTATTGTACTTTTGTGTAGTCACACTAGTGGAAAGATATTTGCAGCACGTCTGCCTGCATTGCACACTCAAACTCTTTTTAACTAAGCCATTATACTAGCAAACAGTCAGTGTACCTAGTGGCATCCTAAACGTGGCTATTGTACTTTTGTGTAGTCACACTAGTGGAAAGATATTTGCAGCACGTCTGCCTGCATTGCACACTCAAACTCTTTTTAACTAAGCCATTATACTAGCAAACAGTCAGTGTACCTAGTGGCATCCTAAACGTGGCTATTGTACTTTTGTGTAGTCACACTAGTGGAAAGATATTTGCAGCACGTCTGCCTGCATTGCACACTCAAACTCTTTTTAACTAAGCCATTATACTAGCAAACAGTCAGTGTACCTAGTGGCATCCTAAACGTGGCTATTGGACTTTTGTGTAGTCACACTAGTGCAAAGATATTTGCAGCACGTCTGCCTGCATTGCACACTCAAACTCTTTTTAACTAAGCCATTATACTAGCAAACAGTCAGTGTACCTAGTGGCATCCTAAACGTGGCTATTGTACTTTTGTGTAGTCACACTAGTGGAAAGATATTTGCAGCACGTCTGCCTGCATTGCACACTCAAACTCTTTTTAACTAAGCCATTATACTAGCAAACAGTCAGTGTACCTAGTGGCATCCTAAACGTGGCTATTGTACTTTTGTGTAGTCACACTAGTGGAAAGATATTTGCAGCACGTCTGCCTGCATTGCACACTCAAACTCTTTTTAACTAAGCCATTATACTAGCAAACAGTCAGTGTACCTAGTGGCATCCTAAACGTGGCTATTGTACTTTTGTCTAGTCACACTAGTGGAAAGATATTTGCAGCACGTCTGCCTGCATTGCACACTCAAACTCTTTTTAACTAAGCCATTATACTAGCAAACAGTCAGTGTACCTAGTAGCATCCTAAACGTGGCTATTGGACTTTTGTGTAGTCACACTAGTGGAAAGATATTTGCAGCACGTCTGCCTGCAATGCACACTCAAACTCTTTTTAACTAAGCCATTATACTAGCAAACAGTCAGTGTACCTAGTGGCATCCTAAACGTGGCTATTGTACTTTTGTGTAGTCACACTAGTGGAAAGATATTTGCAGCACGTCTGCCTGCATTGCACACTCAAACTCTTTTTAACTAAGCCATTATACTAGCAAACAGTCAGTGTACCTAGTGGCATCCTAAACGTGGCTATTGGACTTTTGTGTAGTCACACTAGTGCAAAGATATTTGCAGCACGTCTGCCTGCATTGCACACTCAAACTCTTTTTAACTTAGCCATTATACTAGCAAACAGTCAGTGTACCTAGTGGCATCCTAAACGTGGCTATTGGACTTTTGTCTAGTCACACTAGTGCAAAGATATTTGCAGCACGTCTGCCTGCATTGCACACTCAAACTCTTTTTAACTAAGCCATTATACTAGCAAATAGTCAGTGTACCTAGTGGCATCCTAAACGTGGCTATTGTACTTTTGTGTAGTCACACTAGTGGAAAGATATTTGCAGCACGTCTGCCTGCATTGCACACTCAAACTCTTTTTAACTAAGCCATTATACTAGCAAACAGTCAGTGTACCTAGTGGCATCCTAAATGTGGCTATTGTACTTTTGTGTAGTCACACTAGTGGAAAGATATTTGCAGCACGTCTGCCTGCATTGCACACTCAAACTCTTTTTAACTAAGCTATTATACTAGCAAACAGTCAGTGTACCTAGTGGCATCCTAAACGTGGCTATTGTACTTTTGTGTAGTCACACTAGTGGAAAGATATTTGCAGCACGTCTGCCTGCATTGCACACTCAAACTCTTTTTAACTAAACCATTATACTAGCAAACAGTCAGTGTACCTAGTGGCATCCTAAACGTGGCTATTGTACTTTTGTGTAGTCACACTAGTGGAAAGATATTTCCAGCACGTCTGCCTGCATTGCACACTCAAACTCTTTTTAACTAAGCCATTATACTAGCAAACAGTCAGTGTACCTAGTGGCATCCTAAACGTGGCTATTGGACTTTTGTGTAGTCACACTAGTGCAAAGATATTTGCAGCACGTCTGCCTGCATTGCACACTCAAACTCTTTTTAACTAAGCCATTATACTAGCAAACAGTCAGTGTACCTAGTGGCATCCTAAACGTGGCTATTGTACTTTTGTGTAGTCACACTAGTGGAAAGATATTTGCAGCACGTCTGCCTGCATTGCACACTCAAACTCTTTTTAACTAAGCCATTATACTAGCAAACAGTCAGTGTACCTAGTGGCATCCTAAACGTGGCTATTGTACTTTTGTGTAGTCACACTAGTGGAAAGATATTTGCAGCACGTCTGCCTGCATTGCACACTCAAACTCTTTTTAACTAAGCCATTATACTAGCAAACAGTCAGTGTACCTAGTGGCATCCTAAACGTGGCTATTGGACTTTTGTCTAGTCACACTGGTGCAAATCTATGTGCAGCACCTCTGCATGACACCCTCCTGCTCTGTTTTTAATAAGCTATAATGATAGCAAAAAATACTGCCATTTAGTGGCATCATAGAACTCGCTGTTGTATTCCATTAGTGCCCCACTGGTGCAAATCTATGTGCAGCACCTCTGCATGACACCCTCCTGCTCTGTTTTTAATAAGTTATAATGATAGGAAAAAATACTGCCATTTAGTGGCATCATAGAACTCGCTGTTGTATTCCATTAGTGCCCCACTGGTGCAAATCTATGTGCAGCACCTCTGCATGACACCCTCCTGCTCTGTTTTTAATAAGCTATAATGATAGCAAAAAATACTGCCATTTAGTGGCATCATAGAACTCGCTGTTGTATTCCATTAGTGCCCCACTGGTGCAAATCTATGTGCAGCACCTCTGCATGACACCCTCCTGCTCTGTTTTTAATAAGCTATAATGATAGCAAAAAATACTGCCATTTAGTGGCATCATAGAACTGGCTGTTGTATTCCATTAGTGCCCCACTGGTGCAAATCTATGTGCAGCACCTCTGCATGACACCCTCCTGCTCTGTTTTTAATAAGCTATAATGATAGCAAAAAATACTGCCATTTAGTGACATCATAGAACTGGCTGTTGTATTCCATTAGTGCCCCACTGGTGCAAATCTATGTGCATCACCTCTGCATGACACCCTCCTGCTCTGTTTTTAATAAGCTATAATGATAGCAAAAAATACTGCCATTTAGTGGCATCATAGAACTGGCTGTTGTATTCCATTAGTGCCCCACTGGTGCCAAGCTATTTCTAGCACCTGTGCATGACACCCTCTAGCTCTGTTTTTAATAAGCTATAATGATAGCAAAAAATACTGCCATTTAGTGGCATCATAGAACTCGCTGTTGTATTCCATTAGTGCCCCACTGGTGCAAATCTATGTGCAGCAACTCTGCATGACACCCTCCTGCTCTGTTTTAATAAGCTATAATGATAGCAAAAAATACTGCCATTTAGTGGCATCATAGAACTCGCTGTTGTATTCCATTAGTGCCCCACTGGTGCAAATCTATGTGCAGCACCTCTGCATGACACCCTCCTGCTCTGTTTTTAATAAGCTATAATGATAGCAAAAAATACTGCCATTTAGTGGCATCATAGAACTGGCTGTTGTATTCCATTAGTGCCCCACTGGTGCAAATCTATGTGCAGCACCTCTGCATGACACCCTCCTGCTCTGTTTTTAATAAGCTATAATGATAGCAAAAAATACTGCCATTTAGTGGCATCATAGAACTGGCTGTTGTATTCCATTAGTGCCCCACTGGTGCCAAGCTATTTCTAGCACCTGTGCATGACACCCTCCTGCTCTGTTTTTAATAAGCTATAATGATAGCAAAAAATACTGCCATTTAGTGGCATCATAGAACTCGCTGTTGTATTCCATTAGTGCCCCACTGGTGCAAATCTATGTGCAGCACCTCTGCATGACACCCTCCTGCTCTGTTTTTAATAAGCTATAATGATAGCAAAAAATACTGCCATTTAGTGGCATCATAGAACTGGCTGTTGTATTCCATTAGTGCCCCACTGGTGCCAAGCTATTTCTAGCACCTGTGCATGACACCCTCTAGCTCTGTTTTTAATAAGCTATAATGATAGCAAAAAATACTGCCATTTAGTGGCATCATAGAACTGGCTGTTTTATTCCATTAGTGCCCCACTGGTGCAAATCTATGTGCAGCACCTCTGCATGACACCCTCCTGCTCTGTTTTTAATAAGCTATAAAGATAGCAAAAAATACTGCCATTTAGTGGCATCATAGAACTCGCTGTTGTATTCCATTAGTGCCCCACTGGTGCAAATCTATGTGCAGCACCTCTGCATGACACCCTCCTGCTCTGTTTTTAATAAGCTATAATGATAGCAAAAAATACTGCCATTTAGTGGCATCATAGAACTGGCTGTTGTATTCCATTAGTGCCCCACTGGTGCAAATCTATGTGCAGCACCTCTGCATGACACCCTCCTGCTCTGTTTTTAATAAGCTATAATGATAGCAAAAAATACTGCCATTTAGTGGCATCATAGAACTCGCTGTTGTATTCCATTAGTGCCCCACTGGTGCAAATCTATGTGCAGCACCTCTGCATGACACCCTCCTGCTCTGTTTTTAATAAGCTATAATGATAGCAAAAAATACTGCCGTTTAGTGGCATCATAGAACTGGCTGTTGTATTCCATTAGTGCCCCACTGGTGCCAAGCTATTTCTAGCACCTCTGCATGACACCCTCCTGCTCTGTTTTTAATAAGCTATAATGATAGCAAAAAATACTGCCATTTAGTGGCATCATAGAACTGGCTGTTGTATTCCATTAGTGCCCCACTGGTGCAAATCTATGTGCAGCACCTCTGCATGACACCCTCCTGCTCTGTTTTTAATAAGCTATAATGATAGCAAAAAATACTGCCATTTAGTGGGATCATAGAACTGGCTGTTGTATTCCATTAGTGCCTCACTGGTGCAAATCTATGTGCAGCACCTCTGCATGACACCCTCCTGCTCTGTTTTTAATAAGCTATAATGATAGCAAAAAATACTGCCATGTAGTGGCATCATAGAACTCGCTGTTGTATTCCATTAGTGCCCCACTGGTGCAAATCTATGTGCAGCACCTCTGCATGACACCCTCCTGCTCTATTTTTAATAAGCTATAATGATAGCAAAAAATACTGCCATTTAGTGGCATCATAGAACTCGCTGTTGTATTCCATTAGTGCCCCACTGGTGCAAATCTATGTGCAGCACCTCTGCATGACACCCTCCTGCTCTGTTTTTAATAAGCTATAATGATAGCAAAAAATACTGCCATTTAGTGGCATACAAGAAGTGACTGTTGTATTCCATTAGTGCCCCACTGGTGCCAAGCTATTTCTAGCACCTGTGCATGACATCCTCCTGCTCTGTTTTTAATAAGCTATAATGATAGCAAAAATACTGCCATTTAGTGGCATCATAGAACTGGCTGTTGTATTCCATTAGTGCCCCACTGGTGCAAATCTATGTGCAGCACCTCTGCATGACACCCTCCTGCTCTGTTTTTAATAAGCTATAATGATAGCAAAAAATACTGCCATTTAGTGGCATCATAGAACTGGCTGTTGTATTCCATTAGTGCCCCACTGGTGCCAAGCTATTTCTAGCACCTGTGCATGACACCCTCTAGATCTGTTTTTAATAAGCTATAATGATAGCAAAAAATACTGCCATTTAGTGGCATCATAGAACTGGCTGTTGTATTCCATTAGTGCCCCACTGGTGCAAATCTATGTGCAGCACCTCTGCATGACACCCTCCTGCTCTGTTTTTAATAAGCTATAATGATAGCAAAAAATACTGCCATTTAGTGGCATCATAGAACTCGCTGTTGTATTCCATTAGTGCCCCACTGGTGCCAAGCTATTTCTAGCACCTCTACATGACACCGTCATGCACATTTTGCTATGCTAATGTTATAGCAAACTCAGGGAATTCATTGCTGCATTTGATAATTCGGAGGGATAGAAAGTGAGGCTTCCTTTAGCTTTTCCTTCTGTTCATAGACAGCATCTCCAAGTTCACACCCGAAGAGCAATTTCTCCTCCACGTCTAAGTGTGGAGAGGCAGCTAGTGCGCATGCGTGTGCCGATTTACCCCAGCTGCAGCCTAACTACAGTGTTTCGCCTAGTGAGTTTGCTCAGCCTGACTGTGCCATTCCTGACGCTAAGTCTTCATTTCGGGATACAGCGCATGCTCCCACACTAAGTGTGAAAAGCCTCTTTGCACAGGTACTTGCATTCCGTGCCGGGTCTAAGTCCTGTTTTGTGCATAGACACCATGCTAAAGCTGATAGTCTTTTTTCAGAGACTGTATTTCATGCAACTGAGCATGCTCAGGCACTTACTGCATCAGAGACTAGGTTCGGTAATGAACTCTTTGGCCCTGCCTTTGATGTGGGGGTCCCATATAGACCACAGGGCATCAGGTGTCCTCCCAAATGGCTTGCAGAGGCCCACCCCTATGACTTGTCACCGCATTATTAATGGTCAGACGATGACTGGTGAGGTGTTTGGGTCATGGCAGCCATGAGGTCATCATTGAAGTTGCGGTTCCAAATAGGACGCTAGTTATGCCACTCATGACGTGTCACTCTACTTTTGTCTCCAGGAGGTGCATTGTGGTTCACCCTGGTTTGGGGCAGACCCAGGTTATAAAAGGGGCTGGAGCCAACAAGGAGGTGCGCAGTCTTCTATTATGCTCCGAAAGAGCACACCTCCATATGTTGAACCCATTGTGGCTTTAGGCCAGAGGTAGGCAGGGATAGGGTGTCGATGCAGGCCACCACCACAGTTGGTAACGCAGAACGGTTAAGACCAGCTCCTGTCCTACCAGTCCTGCTTGTGCAGCCCAGTGGCATTAACAGGCCTGCTGCTGCTGATGCGCCTGCTGTCCACAGGTGTGGCCCCTACGCACACGGTCAGCGTACTCAATGGCCCCTGTGTTGTTAACAGGGAGTTCCTGGGCTGGGTGGGCATGTGGACCCTGTGACGCTAACAGGGCTCCCAGTCTCCAGATCCGAATGGCGTCTAACTCGGTTCAGGCTACTATTAGTTTCATAGTCACACAGCTCTGTATCCTCCACCAAACCTTCCAGTTGCCAACCTCTCCTTTTCCAACTGGGAACACGGTGGACACTGACTGCTGATGGGGATATATACCTTTCTCTTTCTTTTCTTATTAATTTTCGTTATATAGCGGTAACATAGTATATACCACCTTATCCAAATCTGCCAGTCCCACTGTAACAGATGTTGTTTCTTCAGCAAATGTTACTGTTGCTTAACCACCAAATCCACGGACCAAAACTTTTTTCCCCTTTCCAACACACCTGTTCCCCTTTCCACCAGCATCTGTCCTTTTTCAACTCATTTTGGTATATGACCAAAAGTGCAACTCTGCAGGGACACCGTACTCAACGCCATCTCAGCACAGCAGCCAGCCCTCGGTCCCTCAGATGTGGACAAGTAAAAGACCATTTCCTCCTATCCATGACAAAGCGTTGAGATTCACTCTGTGCAGCACTGGTGTTTAGTGGAAAAGCAGATCTAAGATTGCGTACCACATTCTGCAGATACTCCTGTATACGTGCGTCCATTTCTATGGCAGGAATTATTTTGCCAAATTTTGTCTTGTACCGGGGATCTAACAGTGTGGCAACCCAGTATTCAGGATTACTTTGAATTCGTACAATCCGAGGGTCATGTTGTAGGTAGTGCAGCAAGAAGGCGCTCATGTGTCTTGTGCATCCAGGAGGACCAAGTCCTTGGTGTGTTGGTGGCAGAGAGGTGAGAATCGTGCCTCCTTCCTCTGCCCTCTCCCCACAACCTCGCACAACTGAAATGTGAGCAAGCTCTCACTCATCTGATGAGTCTTCCATGCCCATCGCCAGTTCGTCCTCCATTTCTTCATGGGCTCCTGCACCTTCCTCAACACTTTTTGCTGATACTATGCGCCCTTGTTAATCCCTCTCCCTCACCATGACTGCCGCATAGGTGCCGCTGACCATCTGGACCTCGTAGATCTTGTTATCCCTTCCGCATATGACTCCTCCTGTACTTCCTCCCCTTCCTCTTGTCCCAACACCTGACTCCAAATAATAATTAGTGTGCTCCATCATGTAGATGACCAGAATTGTCACGCTGAGACTGACATTGCCAGTGCTAAACATCTTCGTCGACATTTGTAAACTGTGTAGAAGGGTGCATAGGTCCTTGATCTGACACCACTCCAGCAGCGTGATCTGCACCACCTCTGGATCAAGTTAGCCCAGGGTATACGTCATACCGCATTTCAGCAGGGCTCTGCGGTGCTGCCACACACGCTGCAACATGTGCAGATTCCAATTCCTGCATGTCGGAACATCGCATTTCCGGCGTTTAACTGCCAGACCCTAAGACTTCCGGAGTGATGAAAATTGTTGAGCTGCTGGGTGCGAAGGATGAAAGTGAGCACATAGCAGCGTGCCCGCTGCACAAGGCCATGTAGGCCAGGATGGTATTTTAAAAATTGCTGGAGAATCAGATTCAACACGTGAGCCATACAAGGTACGTGTGTCACATTGCCCTGACGATGGCCCGCAGCCAGGTTTGCATCATTGCCGCACACGGCTGTTAAGTCACCAACGGAGTACGCTCCGTCAATTTGTACTCCGGTCGCCAGATGACAACGTGTTCCTTTCATGCATAGTGCTGATGATGGGAGAGGAGTCGATGCCAGCGGCGCAGGTGGACGCAGGTTATGCTCACCCACTGGGCTGCATTACCTTGACAGATGCAGAATCTCTGGCTGAATGTAGCTGGTGGGTATCTCACAGATGAAATACCATCATTCAGCTACAACCAATGGGAAGACACCACACCCTTTTTTGTGCCCATCCTGTCTGCAGACCACTGCCAGACATAGCTATGAACCTCTGGTTAATTTTACCCCCAGTTCAGTTTTATGATTTTGTGTGCTTGTTACCTGACTACTTTTCCTCCTTGCTGTTTATGTACCTTGTTGGCCGATCCGCATTTCACCTCTGCTTGTTTTCTGATTAAGTCCTGGCCGTCCCATTCTGTTCCTGTTCCTCAATTAATGTTTTGACCCTGCCTGACTACTATTCTCTGGAACTGCAGCCTTCCACAGGTATTAATCACCTTGGGCCCTGTGTAATTCCTAATCCCTGTATAGGGGTTAAAGGGTTTCAGGGTTCTAGGGGTCCTGCTTGGTGAGTGGCTTCCCTCTAGCCTATCATTTACAGCCCATCTGAGTGTATGGATCAAGGAAGGCGTTACACCGTGCTCTCTGCAGAAGGCCATGTGGGCCAGGATAGTGCTTTAAAAATTGCTGGACAACCAGGTTCAACACGTGAACCACACAAGGCACGTGTGCCACATTGTCACAGCAAAGGGCCGCACCCATGTTTGCATCATTGTCGCACCCGGCCTTCCCTGGCTGCTGGTTGAGTGGAGACAACCATTGATGAAACTCGGTCTCCAGAGCTAACCGTCCACAACTTCTCAGCGGTGTGACTCACATTTCCCATACATTTCAAAGTAAACCTTTGACCGCCTGATGGCATTGAGCTCTGCTGCCAGCATAGTAAGGAGGTGTGTGGTATTCCTTGTGCGCAGTTACAAGGAAGGGTTGCCTGACCACACAGGGTTTGCGCCAAGGTGGAGGACCCACACGAGGTTGAAGAGGCAGAAGCAGTGTATTAACTTCTACATACAGAAGAAGGATTGAAACAACTCGTGGGGACGGCAAGACTTGTACAGCAGACCCTTCTCCATCTCTCCCCAAAGTAACCCATTGCCCAGTCAGCGACATGTAACGCCCCTGTCCATGCTTACTGGGCCAATTATCTGTGGTGAAATGCACCCTGTCACACAGAGTTTCTCAAGGAATCAGTGATGTTTAGTGCGACATGCTGGTGTAGCGCGTGCACGCCTTTGTTGGAGAAGGAGTGGCGCCTGGGCATCGGCTCTTGGGGCACTGCGATGGGCATAAGGTCTCGAAAATCCTCGGTTAAAAAGGTTTGAAAGGCAGCATTTTGGTAGCCAACAGTTTCCAGATGCTGAAAGTCAACCTCAAAGCCATGTCATGCCCTTCTAAAAGCATGTAAAACACAGTAAGGGGACTCCAACCACAGTCTCCCTTGTTTCCAAAAATTGGGCCACACACACCCCACTTGACTGGCATCAGTTGACCCCCATTTTCAAGCTTACAAAGATGCTTTGCATGAAGCACTCTCAAAAATACGCGTGCCTTTCCCGTCCCCTGGCTGACCCAGGGGAAGAAAAGTCCTCTGAGAGCCATGACTTGTTCATCTTGGTTCTTTTAGAAACACAGCGAGGGGACTCCAAACACAGTCTCCCTCGTTTCCACTAACTGGGCCACACACACCCCACTTGACTGGCATCAGTTGACCCAATTTTCAAGCTTACAAAGATGCTTTGCATGAAGCACTCTCAAAAATACGCGTGCCTTTCCCGTCCCCTGGCTGACCCAGGGGAAGAAAAGTCCTCTGAGAGCCATGACTTGTTCATCTTGGTTCTTTTAGAAACACAGCGAGGTGACTCCAACCACAGTCTCCCTCGTTTCCACTAACTGGGCCACACACACCCCACTTGACTGGCATCAGTTGACCCAATTTTCAAGATGAAAAAGATGCTTTGCATGAAGCACTCTCAAAAATACGCGTGCCTTTCCCGTCCCCTGGCTGACCCAGGGGAAGAAAAGTCCTCTGAGAGCCATGACTTGTTCATCTTGGTTCTTTTAGAAACACAACGAGGGGACTCCAACCACAGTCTCCCTCGTTTCCACTAACTGGGCCACACACACCCCACTTGACTGGCATCGGTTGAGCCCCCTTTTGAAAAAGAAAAAGATGCTTTGCATGAAGCACTCTCAAAAATATGCGTGCCTTTCCCGTCCCCTGGCTCACCAAGGGGAAGAAAAGTCCTCTGAGAGCCATGACTTGTTCATCTTGGTTCTTTTAGAAACACAGCGAGGGGACTCCAACCACAGTCTCCCTCGTTTCCACTAACTGGGCCACACACACCCCACTTGACTGGCATCAGTTGACCCAATTTTCAAGATGAAAAAGATGCTTTGCATGAAGCACTCTCAAAAATACGCGTGCCTTTCCCGTCCCCTGGCTGACCCAGGGGAAGAAAAGTCCTCTGAGAGCCATGACTTGTTCATCTTGGTTCTTTTAGAAACACAGCGAGGTGACTCCAACCACAGTCTCCCTCGTTTCCACTAACTGGGCCACACACACCCCACTTGACTGGCATCAGTTGACCCAATTTTCAAGATGAAAAAGATGCTTTGCATGAAGCACTCTCAAAAATACGCGTGCCTTTCCCGTCCCCTGGCTGACCCAGGGGAAGAAAAGTCCTCTGAGAGCCATGACTTGTTCATCTTGGTCCTTTTAGAAACACAGCGAGGGGACTCCAACCACAGTCTCCCTCGTTTCCACTAACTGGGCCACACACACCCCACTTGACTGGCATCGGTTGAGCCCCCTTTTGAAAAAGAAAAAGATGCTTTGCATGAAGCACTCTCAAAAATACGCGTGCCTTTCCCGTCCCCTGGCTGACCCAGGGGAAGAAAAGTCCTCTGAGAGCCATGACTTGTTCATCTTGGTTCTTTTAGAAACACAGCGAGGGGACTCCAACCACAGTCTCCCTCGTTTCCACTAACTGGGCCACACACACCCCACTTGACTGGCATCAGTTGACCCAATTTTCAAGATGAAAAAGATGCTTTGCATGAAGCACTCTCAAAAATACGCGTGCCTTTCCCGTCCCCTGGCTGACCCAGGGGAAGAAAAGTCCTCTGAGAGCCATGACTTGTTCATCTTGGTCCTTTTAGAAACACAGCGAGGGGACTCCAACCACAGTCTCCCTCGTTTCCACTAACTGGGCCACACACACCCCACTTGACTGGCATCGGTTGAGCCCCCTTTTGAAAAAGAAAAAGATGCTTTGCATGAAGCACTCTCAAAAATACGCGTGCCTTTCCCGTCCCCTGGCTGACCCAGGGGAAGAAAAGTCCTCTGAGAGCCATGACTTGTTCATCTTGGTTCTTTTAGAAACACAGCGAGGGGACTCCAACCACAGTCTCCCTCGTTTCCACTAACTGGGCCACACACACCCCACTTGACTGGCATCAGTTGACCCAATTTTCAAGATGAAAAAGATGCTTTGCATGAAGCACTCTCAAAAATACGCGTGCCTTTCCCGTCCCCTGGCTGACCCAGGGGAAGAAAAGTCCTCTGAGAGCCATGACTTGTTCATCTTGGTTCTTTTAGAAACACAGCGAGGGGACTCCAACCACAGTCTCCCTCGTTTCCACTAACTGGGCCACACACACCCCACTTGACTGGCATCGGTTGAGCCCCCTTTTGTAAAAGAAAAAGATGCTTTGCATGAAGCACTCTCAAAAATACGCGTGCCTTTCCCGTCCCCTGGCTGACCCAGGGGAAGAAAAGTCCTCTGAGAGCCATGACTTGTTCATCTTGGTTCTTTTAGAAACACAGCGAGGGGACTCCAACCACAGTCTCCCTCGTTTCCACTAACTGGGCCACACACACCCCACTTGACTGGCATCAGTTGAGCCCCCTTTTGAAAAAGAGAAAGATGCTTTGCATGAAGCACTCTCAAAAATACGCGTGCCTTTCCCGTCCCCTGGCTGACCCAGGGGAAGAAAAGTCCTCTGAGAGCCATGACTTGTTCATCTTGGTTCTTTTAGAAACACAGCGAGGGGACTCCAACCACAGTCTCCCTCGTTTCCACTAACTGGGCCACACACACCCCACTTGACTGGCATCAGTTGACCCAATTTTCAAGATGAAAAAGATGCTTTGCATGAAGCACTCTCAAAAATACGCGTGCCTTTCCCGTCCCCTGGCTGACCCAGGGGAAGAAAAGTCCTCTGAGAGCCATGACTTGTTCATCTTGGTTCTTTTAGAAACACAGCGAGGGGACTCCAACCACAGTCTCCCTCGTTTCCACTAACTGGGCCACACACACCCCACTTGACTGGCATCAGTTGAGCCCCCTTTTGAAAAAGAGAAAGATGCTTTGCATGAAGCACTCTCAAAAATACGCGTGCCTTTCCCGTCCCCTGGATGACCCAGGGGAAGAAAAGTCCTCTGAGAGCCATGACTTGTTCATCTTGGTTCTTTTTTCAAAAGCGAGGGGACTCCAACCACAGTCTCCCTCGTTTCCACTAATTGGGCCACACACACCCCACTTGACTGGCATCGGTTGAGCCCCCTTTTGAAAAAGAAAAAGATGCTTTGCATGAAGCACTCTCAAAAATACGCGTGCCTTTCCCGTCCCCTGGCTGACCCAGGGGAAGAAAAGTCCTCTGAGAGCCATGTCCACATTGTCAGTGGACAGACACGTGTGCTTATCTGCCAGCAGACCCCCAGCAGCACTGAAGACAGGTTCCGAGAGAACGCTGGCTGCAGGACACGACAAGATCCCCAAGGCGTACGTGGCGAGCTCAGGCAATTTATCAAGATTGGAAGCCTAAAATGAGCAGGGCTCAAGTTGCACAATAATGGAATCGATGTTTCCTTGCATATACTCATATATCTGTGTGTCCTCCTCTTTTTCCTTGTCCAGCTGTTTTGTTTTCGCATGAGTATATGTCCTTGTCACTTTCCCATGTGTTTTTGTTGTGTTGTGAGTTGTTTGTCACTTTTGGACACCTTTGAGGGTGTTTTCTAGGTGTTTTTATGTGTTTGTGATTGCCTGCCATTGTTTCCTATGCAGTTCGAGTTCGGTTCGTCGAACGTTCGACGAGCCGAACTCGAACGGGACCTCCGTTCGATGAACCGACCTCGAGCCGAACCGGGACCGGTTCGCTCATCTCTACTAAACACTATTCGGAGTCAGAGGATGGTTCAACAGGAAGGGGAGGAAGTACATGAGGATTCATATGCGCAAGGGATAACAACATCACCAAGGTCCAGACGTTCATCATCACCAAGGTGGCAGGCATGGGACGGTGGGGGAGAGGGATTAACAAGGGCACATGGTAGCAGTAAAAATCTTGAGGAAGGTGCAAGAGAACATGAAGAAATGGAGGACGAACTGTTCATGGACATGGAAGACTTAGCAGTTGAGGGAGACCTTGGTCACATTTCAGTTGAAAGAGGTTGGGGGGAGATGTCAGAGGAAGAAAGAACAGTTAGCAGCTCTATGCCACAAACACAGCAAGGACTTGGTCCGCATGGATGCGCCAGACACATGAGCGCTTCTTGCTGCACTAACTCCAACATGACCCTCGGATTGTCAAAATTAGAAGTGATGATGACTACTGGGTTGCCACACTATTAGATCCCCTGTACAAGTCCAATTTTTGTGAAATAATTCCAGCCATAGAAAGGGACACACGTATGCAGGAGTATCAGCAGAAGCTGTTACTCAATCTTAGCTCGGCTTTTCCACCCAACACCAGTGGTGCATGGAGCGAATCTCACAGTTGTAACTTGACAAACATGGGACGGTCTCGTCATCAACAGTCTAACCATACCAGCAGCACCGTATCTGCTGCTGGAAACAGCAATTTTATTGAATCGTTTCATAATTTTCTTAGACCATCCTTTGCAAGGCCAACAAAGACAAAAAGTCTGACAGATAGTCAATGGCTGCAGAGGATGATACAGGAGTATCTCCAGATGAACATCGATGCCATGACTTTGCAACTGGAGCCTTGCTCATTTTGGGCATCAAATCTTGAAAAATGGCCAGAGCTCTCCAGTTACGCCTTGGAGATTTTGTCGTGTCCAGCTGCCAGCGGTGTCTCTGAACGTGTCTTCAGTCCTGCTGGGTGTGTGCTGACAGATAAGCGCACGCGTCTGTCCAGTGACAATGTGGACAGACTAACGTTCATCAAAATAAACAAGTCATGGATCCGCAAGGACTTTACTACCCCTGTGTCATCCTGGGGAGAGTAATTGCTTGTGTATTTGGAATGTGCTTGATGCAAATATACCTGTCAAGATTGCAACTGGGGCACAAGTGCTGCCACTGAAGTGATGTCTGTGGCCCAATTTTTGGAAAAAAGAAAGACTCCGCTTGGAGTAACCCTTGCGGTGTTTTTAAAAATGAGCCAAGATGAACAAGTCATGGTTCAGCAAAGACTTTGCTACCCACCCCGGTGTCATCCTGGGGACAGTTAAGGCTGGCGTATTTTTGAATAAGCTTGATGCTAATCAACACATACAGTTTGCAACTGGGGCACAAGTGCTGCCACTAAAGGGGTGTCTGTGTGGCCCAATTTTTGTAAAAAAGGGACACTCTGCTTGGAGTAACCCTTGCAGTGTTTTTAAAAAGGAGCCAAGATGAACATGTCATGGTTTAGCAAAGACTTTGCTACGCACCCCGGTGTCATCCTGGGGAAGGTTAAGGCTGGTGTATTTTGGAATGTGCTTGATGCTAATTAACACATACAGTTTTCAACTGGGGCACAAGTGCTACCACTAAAGGGGTGTCTGGGGGCCCAATTTTTGGAAAAAAGGGAGACTCTGCTTGGAGTAACCCTTGCGTTGTTTTTAAAAAGGAGCCAAGATGAACAAGTCATGGTTCAGCAAAGACTTTGCTACCCACCCCAGTGTCATCCTGGGGACAGTTAAGGCTGGCGTATTTTGGAATGTGCTTGATGCTAATCAACACATACAGTTTTCAACTGGGGCACAAGTGCTGCCACTAAAGGGGTCTCTGTGTGGCCCAATTTTTGGAAAAAAGGGAGCCTCTGCTTGGAGTAACCCTTACAGTGTTTCTAAAAAGGATCCAAGATAAACAGATCTGGGATCAGCAAGGACTTGTCTAGACCTTCCCCGTTGTCATCTGGGCGACAGCTAAGGCTGGCGTATTTTGGAATGTGCTTGATGAAAATGTACCTGTCAAGTTTGCAACTGGGGCACAAGTGCTGCCACTGAAGTGGTATCTGTGGCCCAATTTTTGTAAAAAAGGGAGACTCTGCTTGGAGTAACCCTTGCGGTGTTTTTAAAAAGGATCCAAGATGAACAAGTAATGGTTCAACAAAGACTTTGCTACCCACCCCGGTGTCATCCTGGGGACAGTTAAGGCTGGCGTATTTTGGAATGTGCTTGATGCTAATCAACACATACAGTTTAGAACTGGGACACAAGTGCTGCCACTAAAGGGGTGTCTGTGTGGCCCAATTTTTGGAAAAAAGGAAGACTCTGCTTGGAGTAACCCGTGCGTTGTTTTTAAAAAGGATCCAAGATGAACAAGTCATGGTTCAGCAAAGACTTTGCTACCCACCCCGGTGTCATCCTGGGGACAGTTAAGGCTAGCGTATTTTTGAATGTGCTTGATGCTAATCAACACATACAGTTTGCAACTGGGGCACAAGTGCTGCCACTAAAGGGGTGTCTGTGTGGCCCAATTTTTGGAAAAAATGGAGAATCTGCTTGGAGTAACCTTTACAGTTTTTTTAAAAATGAGCCAAGATGAACAAGTAATGGTTCAGTAAAGACTTTGCTACCCACCCCGGTGTCATCCGGGCGACAGCTAAGGCTGGCGTATTTTGGAATGTGCTTGATACAAATGTACCTGTCAAGTTTGCAACTGGGGCACAAGTGCTGCCACTAAAGGGGTGTCTGTGTGGCCCAATTTTTGGAAAAAAGGGAGACTCTGCTTGGAGTAACCCTTGCGGTGTTTTTAAAAATGAGCCAAGATGAACAAGTCATGGTTCAACAAAGACTTTGCTACCCACCCCGGTGTCACCTGGGGACAGTTAAGGCTGGCGTACTTTTGAATGTGCTTGATGCTAATCAACACATACAGTTTGCAACTGGGGCACAAGTGCTGCCAATAAAGTGGTGTCTGTGGCCCAATTTTTGGAAAAAAGGGAGGGTCTGCTTGAAGTAACCCTTGCAGTGTTTCTAAAAAGGATCCAAGATAAACAGATCTGGGATCAGCAAAGACTTTTCTAGACCTTCCCCGTTGTAATCCGGGCGACAGCTAAGGCTGGCGTATTTTGGAATGTGCTTGATGCAAATGTACCTGTCAAGTTTGCAACTGGGGCACAAGTGCTGCCACTAAAGGGGTGTCTTTGTGGCCCAATTTTTGGAAAAAAGGGAGACTCTGCTTGGAGTAACCCTTGCGTTTTTTTTTAACAAGGATCCAAGATGAACAAGTTATGGTTCAGCAAAGACTTTGCTACCCACCCCGGTGTCATCCTAGGGACAGTTAAGGCTGGTGTGTTTTTGAATGTGCTTGATGATAATCAACACATACAGTTTGCAACTGGGGCACAAGTGCTGCCACTAAAGGGGTGTCTGGGTGGCCCAATTTTTGGAAAAAAGGGAGACTCTGCTTGGAGTAACCCTTGCGTTTTTTTTTAACAAGGATCCAAGATGAACAAGTTATGGTTCAGCAAAGACTTTGCTACCCACCCCGGTGTCATCCTGGGGTCAGTTAAGGCTGGCGTATTTTGGAATATGCTTGATGCTAATCAACACATACAGTTTTCAACTGGGGCACAAGTGCTGCCACTAAAGGGGTGTCTGTGGAGCCCAATTTTTGGAAAAAAAGGCAGACTCTGCTTGGAGTAACCCTTGCATTTTTTTTAAAAACGATCCAAGATGAACAGATCTGGGATCAGCAAAGACTTTTCTAGACATTCCCCGGTGTCATCCGGGTGACAGCTAAGGCTGGCGTATTTTGGAATGTGCTTGATGCAAATGAACCTGTCAAGTTTGCAACTGGGGCAAAAGTGCTGCCACTGAGGTGGTGTCTGTGGCCCAATTTTTGGAAAAAAGGGAGACTCTGCTTGGAGTAACCCATGCAGTGTTTTTAAAAATGAGCCAAGATGAACAAGTCATGGTTCAGCAAAGACTTTGCTACCCACCCCATTGTCATCCTGGGAAGAGTTAGGGATGGCGTATTTTGGAATGTGCTTTATGCTAATCAACACATACAGTTTGCAACTGGGGCACAAGTGCTGCCACTAAAGGGGTGTCTGCGTGGCCCAATTTTTGGAAAAAAGTGAGACTCTGCTTGCAGTAACCCTTGCGTTGTTTTTAAAAAGGATCCAAGATGAACAAGTCATGGTTCAGCAAAGACTTTGCTACCCACCCCGGTGTCATCCTGGGGACAGTTAAGGCTGGCGTATTTTGGAATGTTCTTGATGCTAATCAACACATACAGTTTGCAACTGGGGCACAAGTGCTGCCACTAAAGGGGTGTCTGTGTGGCCCAATTTTTGGAAAAAATGGAGAATCTGCTTGGAGTAACCTTTACGGTGTTTTTAAAAATAAACCAAGATGAACAAGTAATGGTTCAGCAAAGACTTTGCTACCCACCCCGGTGTCATCCGGGCGACAGCTAAGGCTGGCGTATTTTGGAATGTGCTTGATGCAAATATACCTGTCAAGTTTGCAACTGGGGCACAAGTGCTGCCACTGAAGTGGTGTCTGTGGCCCAATTTTTGGAAAAAAAGGGAGACTCTGCTTGGAGTAACCCTTGCGGTGTTTTTAAAAATGAAGCCAAGATGAACAAGTCATGGTTCAGCAAAAACTTTGCTACCCACCCCGGTGTCACCTGGGGACAGTTAAGGCTGGCGTATTTTTGAATGTTCTTGATGCTAATCAACACATACAGTTTGCAACTGGGGCCCAAGTGCTGCCACTAAAGGGGTGTCTGCGTGGCCCAATTTTTGGAAAAAAGGGAGCCTCTGCTTGGAGTAACCCTTGCAGTGTTTCTAAAAAGGATCCAAGATAAACAGATCTGGGATCAGCAAAGACTTTTCTAGACCTTCCCCGTTGTCATCCGTGCGACGGCTAAGGCTGGCGTATTTTGGAATGTGCTTGATGCAAATGTACCTGTCAATTTTGCAACTGGGGCACAAGTGCTGCCACTGAAGTGGTATCTGTGGCCCAATTTTTGTAAAAAAGGGAGACTCTGCTTGGAGTAACCCTTGCGGTGTTTTTAAAATGGATCCAAGATGAACAAGTAATGGTTCAACAAAGACTTTGCTACCCACCCCGGTGTCATCCTGGGGACAGTTAAGGCTGGCGTATTTTGGAATGTGCTTGATGCTAATCAACACATACAGTTTGCAACTGGGGCACAAGTGCTGCCACTAAAAGGGTGTCTGTGTGGCCCAATTTTTTGAAAAAAGGGAGACTCTACTTGGAGTAACCCTTGCGTTTTTTTTCACAAGGATCCAAGATGAACAAGTTATGGTTCAGCAAAGACTTTGCTACCCACCCCGGTGTCATCCGGGGGACAGTTAAGGCTGGCGTATTTTTTAATGTGTTTGATGCTAATCAACACATACAGTTTGCAACTGGGGCACAAGTGCTGCCACTAAAGGGGTGTCTGTGCGGCCCAATTTTTTGAAAAAATGGAGACTCTGCTTGGAGTAACCTTTGCGGTGTTTTTAAAAATGAGCCAAGATGAACAAGTCATGGTTCAGCAAAGACTTTGCTACCCACCCCGGTGTCATCCTAGGGACAGTTAAGGCTGGTGTATTTTTGAATGTGCTTGATGCTAATCAACACATACAGTTTGCAACTGGGGCACAAGTGCTGCCACTAAAGGGGTGTCTGGGTGGCACAATTTTTGGAAAAAAGGGAGACTCTGCTTGGAGTAACCCTTGCGTTGTTTTTAAAAGGGATCCAAGATGAACAAGTCATGGTTCAGCAAAAGACTTTGCTACCCACACCGGTGTCATCCTGGGGACAATTAAGGCTGGCGTATTTTGGAATGTGCTTGATGCAAATGTACCTGTCAAGTTTGCAACTGGGGCACAAGTGCTGCCACTAAAGGGGTCTCTGTGTGGCCCAATTTTTGGAAAAAAGGGAGCCTCTGCTTCTAGTAACCCTTGCAGTGTTTCTAAAAAGGATCCAAGATAAACAGATCTGGGATCAGCAAAGACTTTTCTAGACCTTCCCCGTTGTCATCTGGGCGACAGCTAAGGCTGGTGTATTTTGGAATGTGCTTGATGAAAATGTACCTGTCAAGTTTGCAACTGGGGCACAAGTGCTGCCACTGAAGTGGTATCTGTGGCCCAATTTTTGTAAAAAAGGGAGACTCTGCTTGGAGTAACCCTTGCGGTGTTTTTAAAAAGGATCCAAGATGAACAAGTAATGGTTCAACAAAGACTTTGCTACCCACCCTGGTGTCCTTTTGGGGACAGTTAAGGCTGGTGTATTTCTGAATGTGCTTGATGCTAATCAAAACATACAGTTTGCAACTGGGGCCCAAGTGCTGCCACTAAAGGGGTGTCTGTGTGGCCCAATTTATGGAAAAAAGGGAGCCTCTGCTTGGAGTAACCCTTGCAGTGTTTCTAAAAAGGATCCAAGATAAACAGATCTGGGATCAGCAAAGACTTTTCTAGACCTTCCCTGTTGTCATCCATGCGACAGCTAAGGCTGGCGTATTTTTGAATGTGCTTGATGCAAATGTACCTGTCAATTTTGCAACTGGGGCACAAGTGCTGCCACTGAAGTGGTATCTGTGGCCCAATTTTTGTAAAAAAGGGAGACTCTGCTTGCCTTGCGGTGTTTTTAAAAAGGATCCAAGATGAACAAGTAATGGTTCAGCAAAGACTTTGCTACCCACCCCGGTGTCATCCTGGCGACAGCTAAGGCTGGCGTATTTTGGAATGTGCTTAATGCTAATCAACACATACAGTTTGCAACTGGGGCACAAGTGCTGCCACTAAAGGGGTGTCTGTGTGGCCCAATTTTTGGAAAAAAGGGAGACTCTGCTTGGAGTAACCCTTGCGTTTTTTTTAACAAGGATCCAAGATGAACAAGTTATGGTTCAGCAAAGACTTTGCTACCCACCCCGGTGTCATCCTGGGGACAGTTAAGGCTGGCGTATTTTTTAATGTGTTTGATGCTAATCAACACATACAGTTTGCAACTGGGGCACAAGTGCTGCCACTAAAGGGGTGTCTGTGCGGCCCAATTTTTGGAAAAAATGGAGACTCTGCTTGGAGTAACCTTTGCGGTGTTTTTAAAAATGAGCCAAGATGAACAAGTCATGGTTCAGCAAAGACTTTGCTACCCACCCCGGTGTCATCCTAGGGACAGTTAAGGCTGGTGTATTTTTGAATGTGCTTGATGCTAATCAACACATACAGTTTGCAACTGGGGCACAAGTGCTGCCACTAAAGGGGTGTCTGGGTGGCCCAATTTTTGGAAAAAAGGGAGACTCTGCTTGGAGTAACCCTTGCGTTGTTTTTAAAAGGGATCCAAGATGAACAAGTCATGGTTCAGCAAAAGACTTTGCTACCCACACCGGTGTCATCCTGGGGACAATTAAGGCTGGCGTATTTTGGAATGTGCTTGATGCAAATGTACCTGTCAAGTTTGCAACTGGGGCACAAGTGCTGCCACTAAAGGGGTCTCTGTGTGGCCCAATTTTTGGAAAAAAGGGAGCCTCTGCTTCTAGTAACCCTTGCAGTGTTTCTAAAAAGGATCCAAGATAAACAGATCTGGGATCAGCAAAGACTTTTCTAGACCTTCCCCGTTGTCATCTGGGCGACAGCTAAGGCTGGCGTATTTTGGAATGTGCTTGATGAAAATGTACCTGTCAAGTTTGCAACTGGGGCACAAGTGCTGCCACTGAAGTGGTATCTGTGGCCCAATTTTTGTAAAAAAGGGAGACTCTGCTTGGAGTAACCCTTGGGGTGTTTTTAAAAAGGATCCAAGATGAACAAGTAATGGTTCAACAAAGACTTTGCTACCCACCCTGGTGTCCTTTTGGGGACAGTTAAGGCTGGTGTATTTCTGAATGTGCTTGATGCTAATCAAAACATACAGTTTACAACTGGGGCCCAAGTGCTGCCACTAAAGGGGTGTCTGTGTGGCCCAATTTATGGAAAAAAGGGAGCCTCTGCTTGGAGTAACCCTTGCAGTGTTTCTAAAAAGGATCCAAGATAAACAGATCTGGGATCAGCAAAGACTTTTCTAGACCTTCCCTCTTGTCATCCATGCGACAGCTAAGGCTGGCGTATTTTTAAATGTGCTTGATGCAAATGTACCTGTCAATTTTGCAACTGGGGCACAAGTGCTGCCACTGAAGTGGTATCTGTGGCCCAATTTTTGTAAAAAAGGGAGACTCTGCTTGCCTTGCGGTGTTTTTAAAAAGGATCCAAGATGAACAAGTAATGGTTCAGCAAAGACTTTGCTACCCACCCCGGTGTCATCCTGGCGACAGCTAAGGCTGGCGTATTTTGGAATGTGCTTAATGCTAATCAACACATACAGTTTGCAACTGGGGCACAAGTGCTGCCACTAAAGGGGTGTCTGTGTGGCCCAATTTTTGGAAAAAAGGGAGACTCTGCTTGGAGTAACCCTTGCGTTTTTTTTAACAAGGATCCAAGATGAACAAGTTATGGTTCAGCAAAGACTTTGCTACCCACCCCGGTGTCATCCTGGGGACAGTTAAGGCTGGCGTATTTTTTAATGTGTTTGATGCTAATCAACACATACAGTTTGCAACTGGGGCACAAGTGCTGCCACTAAAGGGGTGTCTGTGCGGCCCAATTTTTGGAAAAAATGGAGACTCTGCTTGGAGTAACCTTTGCGGTGTTTTTAAAAATGAGCCAAGATGAACAAGTCATGGTTCAGCAAAGACTTTGCTACCCACCCCGGTGTCATCCTAGGGACAGTTAAGGCTGGTGTATTTTTGAATGTGCTTGATGCTAATCAACACATACAGTTTGCAACTGGGGCACAAGTGCTGCCACTAAAGGGGTGTCTGGGTGGCCCAATTTTTGGAAAAAAGGGAGACTCTGCTTGGAGTAACCCTTGCGTTGTTTTTAAAAGGGATCCAAGATGAACAAGTCATGGTTCAGCAAAAGACTTTGCTACCCACACCGGTGTCATCCTGGGGACAATTAAGGCTGGCGTATTTTGGAATGTGCTTGATGCTAATCAACACATACAGTTTGCAACTGGGGCACAAGTGCTGCCACTAAATGGGTGTCTGTGTGGCCCAATTTTTTGAAAAAAGGGATACTCTGCTTGCAGTAACTAGAGATGAGCGAACCGGTCGTGGTTCGGCTCGAGTTCGGTTCATCGAATGGAGGTCCCGTTCGAGTTTGGTTCGTCAAACGTTCGACGAACCGAACTCGAACCGCATAGGAAACAATGGCAGGCATTCACAAACACATAAAAACACCTACAAAACACCCTCAAAGGTGTCCAAAAGGTGACAAACAACTCACAACACAACACAAACACATGGGAAAGTGACAAGGACATATACTTATGCGAAAACAAAAGAGCTGGACAAGGAAAAAGAGGAGACACAGATATAGGCATGGCACGCCCTTCTAAAATCATGTAAAACACCGCAAGGTGACTCCAAGCAGAGTCTCCCATTTTTCCAAAAATTGGGCCACACAGACACCCACCCCCTTCAGTGGCAGCACTTGTGCCCCAGTTTTACACTTCACAGGTACATTTGCATCAAGCACATTCAAAAATACGCCATCCTTAACCGTCCCCAGGATGACACCGGGGTAGGTAGCAAAGTCTTTGCTGAACCATGACTTGTTCATCTTGGCTCATTTTTAAAAACACTGTAAGCAAGGGTTACTCCAAGCGGAGTCTCCCTTTTTTCCAAAAATTGGGCCCCACACACACCCACCCCTTCAGTGGCAGCACTTGTGCCCCAGTTGTACACTTCACAGCTAGATTTGCATCAAGCACATTAAAAAATACGCCATCCTTAACCGTCCCCAGGATGACACCGGGGTAGGTAGCTAAGTTTTTCCTGATCCCAGCTCTGTTCATCTTGGCTCCTTTTAAAAAAACACAGCAATCAAGGGTTACTCCAAGCGGAGTCTCTCTTTTTTCCAAAAATTGGGCCACACAGACACCCACCTCCTTCAGTGGCAGCACTTGTGCCCCAGTTGTACACTTCACAGGTACATTTTCATCAAGCACATTCAAAAATACGCCATTCTTAACCGTCCCCAGGATGACACCGAGGTAGGTAGATAAAGTCTTTGCTGAACCATGACTTGTTCATCTTGGCTCCTTTTTAAAAACACTGTAAGCAAGGGTTACTCCAAGCGGAGTCTCCCTTTTTTCCAAAAATTGGGCCACACAGACACCCCATCAGTGGCAGCAGTTGTGCCCCAGTTGTACACTTCACAGGTACATTTGCATAAAGCACATTAAAAAATATGCCATTCTTAATCGTCCCCAGGATGACACCGAGGTAGGTAGATAAAGTCTTTGCTGAACCATGACTTGTTCATCTTGGCTCCTTTTTAAAAACACTGTAAGCAAGGGTTACTCCAAGCGGAGTCTCCCTTTTTTACAAAAATTGGGCCCCACACACACCCACCCCTTCAGTGGCAGCACTTGTGCCCCAGTAGCACACTCCACAGCTAGATTTGCATCAAGCACATTCAAAAATACGCCATCCTTAACCGTCCCCAGGATGACATCGGGGTAGTTAGCTAAGTCTTTCCTGATCCCAGCTCTGTTCATCTTGGCTCCTTTTAAAAAAACACAGCAATCAAAGGTTACTCCAAGCAGAGTCTCCCTTTTTTCCAAAAATTGGTCCCCACACACACCCACCCCTTCAGTGGCAGCAGTTGTGCCCCAGTTGTACACTTCACAGCTAGATTTGCATCAAGCACATTAAAAAATACGCCATCCTTAACCGTCCCCAGGATGACACCGGGGTAGGTAGCTAAGTTTTTCCTGATCCCAGCTCTGTTCATCTTGGCTCCTTTTAAAAAAACACAGCAATCAAGGGTTACTCCAAGCGGAGTCTCTCTTTTTTCCAAAAATTGGGCCACACAGACACCCACCCCCTTCAGTGGCAGCACTTGTGCCCCAGTTGTACACTTCACAGGTACATTTGCATCAAGCACATTCAAAAATACGCCATTCTTAACCGTCCCCAGGATGACACCGAGGTAGGTAGATAAAGTCTTTGCTGAACCATGACTTGTTCATCTTGGCTCCTTTTTAAAAACACTGTAAGCAAGGGTTACTCCAAGCGGAGTCTCCCTTTTTTCCAAAAATTGGGCCATACAGACACCCACCCACTTCAGTGGCAGCACTTGTGCCCCAGTTGTAAACTTCACAGGTATATTTGCATCAAGCACACATTCAAAAATACGCCATTCTTAACCGTCCCCAGGATGACACCGAGGTAGGTAGATAAAGTCTTTGCTGAACCATGACTTGTTCATCTTGGCTCCTTTTTAAAAACACTGTAAGCAAGGGTTACTCCAAGCGGAGTCTCCCTTTTTTCCAAAAATTGGGCCCCACACACACCCACCCCTTCAGTGGCAGCACTTGTGCCCCAGTTGTACACTTCACAGCTAGATTTGCATCAAGCACATTCAAAAATACGCCATTCTTAACCGTCCCCAGGATGACACCGAGGTGGGTAGATAAAGTCTTTGCTGAACCATGACTTGTTCATCTTGGCTCCTTTTTAAAAACACTGTAAGCAAGGGTTACTCCAAGCGGAGTCTCCCTTTTTTTCCAAAAATTGGGCCACACAGACACCCCATCAGTGGCAGCAGTTGTGCCCCAGTTGTACACTTCACAGGTACATTTGCATAAAGCACATTAAAAAATACGCCATTCTTAATCGTCCCCAGGATGACACCGAGGTAGGTAGATAAAGTCTTTGCTGAACCATGACTTGTTCATCTTGGCTCCTTTTTAAAAACACTGTAAGCAAGGGTTACTCCAAGCGGAGTCTCCCTTTTTTCCAAAAATTGGGCCCCACACACACCCACCCCTTCAGTGGCAGCACTTGTGCCCCAGTTGTACACTTCACAGCTAGATTTGCATCAAGCACATTCAAAAATACGCCATTCTTAACCGTCCCCAGGATGACACCGAGGTAGGTAGATAAAGTCTTTGCTGAACCATGACTTGTTCATCTTGGCTCCTTTTTAAAAACACTGTAAGCAAGGGTTACTCCAAGCGGAGTCTCCCTTTTTTCCAAAAATTGGGCCCCACACACACCCACCCCTTCAGTGGCAGCACTTGTGCCCCAGTTGTACACTTCACAGCTAGATTTGCATCAAGCACATTCAAAAATACGCCATTCTTAACCGTCCCCAGGATGACACCAAGGTAGGTAGATAAAGTCTTTGCTGAACCATGACTTGTTCATCTTGGCTCCTTTTTAAAAACACTGTAAGCAAGGGTTACTCCAAGCGGAGTCTCCCTTTTTTTCCAAAAATTGGGCCTCACAGACACCCCATCAGTGGCAGCAGTTGTGCCCCAGTTGTACACTTCATAGGTACATTTGCATAAAGCACATTAAAAAATACGCCATTCTTAATCGTCCCCAGGATGACACCGAGGTAGGTAGATAAAGTCTTTGCTGAACCATGACTTGTTCATCTTGGCTCCTTTTTAAAAACACTGTAAGCAAGGGTTACTCCAAGCGGAGTCTCCCTTTTTTCCAAAAATTGGGCCCCACACACACCCACCCCTTCAGTGGCAGCACTTGTGCCCCAGTTGTACACTTCACAGCTAGATTTGCATCAAGCACATTCAAAAATACGCCATTCTTAACCGTCCCCAGGATGACACCGAGGTAGGTAGATAAAGTCTTTGCTGAACCATGACTTGTTCATCTTGGCTCCTTTTTAAAAACACTGTAAGCAAGGGTTACTCCAAGCAGAGTCTCCCTTTTTTCCAAAAATTGGGCCCCACACACACCCACCCCTTCAGTGACAGCACTTGTGCCCCAGTTGTACACTTCACAGCTAGATTTGCATCAAGCACATTCAAAAATACGCCATTCTTAACCGTCCCCAGGATGACACCGAGGTAGGTAGATAAAGTCTTTGCTGAACCATGACTTGTTCATCTTGGCTCCTTTTTAAAAACACTGTAAGCAAGGGTTACTCCAAGCGGAGTCTCCCTTTTTTCCAAAAATTGGGCCCCACACACACCCACCCCTTCAGTGGCAGCAGTTGTGCCCCAGTTGTACACTTCACAGCTAGATTTGCATCAAGCACATTCAAAAATACGCCATTCTTAACCGTCCCCAGGATGACACCGGGGTAGGTAGATAAAGTCTTTGCTGAACCATGACTTGTTCATCTTAGCTCCTTTTTAAAAACACTGTAAGCAAGGGTTGCTCCAAGCGGAGTCTCCCTTTTTTCCAAAAATTGGGCCACACAGACACCCCATCAGTGGCAGCAGTTGTGCCCCAGTTGTACACTTCACAGGTACATTTGCATCAAGCACATTTAAAAATACGCCATTCTTAACCGTCCCCAGGATGACACCGAGGTAGGTAGATAAAGTCTTTGCTGAACCATGACTTGTTCATCTTGGCTCCTTTTAAGAAACACAGCAAGCAAGCGTTACTCCAAGCGGACTCTCCCTTTTTTTAAAAAATTGGGCCACACAGACACCCCATCAGTGGCAGCAGTTGTGCCCTAGTTGCAAACAGGATGTTTTGATTTGCATCAAGCACATTCCAAATCCACAAGCATTTACTCTCCCCAGGATGACACAGGGGTAGTAAATTCCTTGTGGATCCATGACTTGTTCATTTTGATGAACGTTAGTCTGTCCACATTGTCACTGGACAGACGTGTGCGCTTATCTGTCAGCACACACCCAGCAGCACTGAAGACACGTTCAGAGACAACGCTGGCAGCTGGACACGACAAAATCTCCAAGGCGTAACTGGAGAGCTCTGGCCATTTTTCAAGATTTGAAGCCTAAAATGAGCAAGGCTCCATTTGCAAAGTCATGGCATCAATGTTCATTTGGAGATACTCCTGTATCATCCTCTCCAGCCGTTGACTATGTGTCAGACTTGTTGTCTCTGGTGGCCTTGCAAAGGAGGGTCTAAAAAAATTATGAAAAGATTCCATAAAATTGCTTTTACCAGCACCAGATACGGTGCTACTGGTACGGGTAGACTGTTGAAGATGACGAGACCGTCCCATGTTTGTCAAGTTACAACTGGGAGATTCACTTCCTGCACCTGTACGGTTGTTTGGTGGAAAAGCCGAGCTAAGATCGAGTAACAGCTTCTGCTGATACTCCTGCTTACGTGCGTCCCTTTCTATGGCTGGAATTATGTCACAAAATTTGGACATGTACCGGGGATCTAATAGTGTGGCAAGCCAGTAGTCATCATCACTTCTAATTTTGACAATACAAGGGTCATGTTGGAGGTAGTGCAGCAAGAAGGCGCTCATGTGTCTTGCGCAGCCATGCGGACCAAGTCCACGCTGTGTTTGTGGCATAGAGGTGCTACCCATTGTTTCTTCCTCTGACATCTCCCCCCAACCTCTTTCAACTGAAATTTGACCAAGGTCTCCCTCATCCGCTGAGTCTTCCATGTCCATGGACAGTTCGTCATCCATTTCTTCATGTTCTCCTGCACCTTCCTCAACATCTCGTCTGCTACCATGCGCCCTTGTTGATCCCTGTCCCCCATGGTCCCATGCCTGCCGCGTTGGTGATGATGAACGTCTGTTGTTGTCCCTTGCACATATGAATCCTCCTGTAGTTCCTCCCCTTCCTGTTGTCCCACCCCCTGACTCCGAATAGTGTTTAGCGTGTGCTCCAGCATGTAAATGACTGGAATTGTCATGCTGATAATGGCATTGTCAGCGCTAAACATATTCGTCACCATGTCGAAACTGTGCAGAAGGGTGCATAGGTCCTTGATCTGAGACCACTCCATCAGGGTGATCTGCCCCACCTCTGCATCTCGTTGGCCTAGGCTATACGTCATGACGTATTGCACCAGGGCTCGGCGGTGCTGCCACAGTCGCTGTAACATGTGGAGAGTCGAATTCCAGCGTGTCGCCACATCGCATTTCAGGCGATGAACCGGCAGGCCAAAAGACTTCTGGAGCGATGCAAGTCGCTCAGCTGCGGCGGTTGAACGGCGGAAGTGAGCAGACAGTTTTCGTGCCCTGGTCAGAAGGCCATCTAGGCCGGGATAGTGTGTTAAAAATTGCTGGACAACAAGGTTCAACACGTGAGCCATACAAGGCACGTGTGTCACCTTGCCCAGGCGAAGGGCCGCACCCAGGTTTGCAGCATTGTCGCACACGGCCTTACCAGGCTGCAGGTTGAATGGAGACAACCATTTATTAAACTCGGACCGCAGAGCTGACCACAACTCCTCAGCTGTGTGACTCTTATTCCCAAGACATGTCAAGCTAAAGAGCGCCTGATGCCGTTGCGCTCTGCTGCCAGCATAGTAATGAGGGGTGCGTGATTCCTTCTGCGCAGTGAGAACGCTGGTGGCCTGACCAGGCAGGCTTGGGGCGGAGGTGGAGGACCCAGATGAGGTGGAGGAGGCAGAAGCAGTGGCGGAACTTGGACAGACAGAGGATTGACACACAAGTCGTGGGGATGGCAAGACTTGTGCAGCAGACCCTTCACCATCTATCACCATAGTTACCCAGTGCCCAGTCAGCGACATGTAACGTGCCTGTCCATGCTTACTGGTCCAAGTATCGGTGGTGAAATGCACCCGTCGACACACAGAGTTTCTCAAGGAAGCGGTGATGTTGTGTGCGACATGCTGGTGTAGCGCGGGCACACCTTTCTTAGAGAAGTAGTGGTGACTGGGCATCTGGTACTGGGGCACAGCGACAGACATAAGGTCTCTAAAATTCTGTGTGTCCACCAGGCGGAAAGGCAGCATTTCGGTAGCCAAGAGCTTACAGAGGGATAAAGTCAACCTCTTAGCTTTGTCATGGGTCGCAGGAAATGGCCTTTTATTTGTCCATATCTGAGGGACAGAGATCTGGCTGCTGTGTGTAGACGGTGTTGAGTAGGGTGTCCCTGGAAAAATGCAGCTTTGTGAGGAAAGTGCAGGCGTAGACATGATGTTACCTTCATCCAACGTTGGTGGTATCGATGTCTGAGAGAGCTGTAAACACGCACTTGTTTCCCCTTCCAAACCAACTGACGACCTACCAAGCAAACTGCCTGTTGCGGTTACAGTGGTGGAAGTTGTGCGTGGAAAACCAGGTGTGACAGCTGTCCCGACAGTCCTAGAAGATGAAGAGCGTGCGGATGCACTAGAAGGGGCAGGCGGTGGATGGTTCGCTCCGCTAGGCCGCATTGCAGCACGGTGAGCTTCCCACTGGGACATATGATATTTACTCATGTGACGATTCATGGAAGAAGTTGTCAAACTGCTGAGGTTTTGACCTCTACTAACAGAATCATGACAAATTTTACAGATCACATAATTTGGGCGATCTTTTACTATGTCAAAAAAGGACCAGGCTAGGCAAGGCTTAGAGGGCATGCGACCTGTTGATCCACCCCGACTAGTGCTCAGAGGCAGAGTGGTGGCTGAGGATGCAGTTGTAGACGTGCTACCAGTACTCCGACTCTGTCCAGGAAGGCGCAAGGTAACTTCGTCATCAGTTGCATCCTCCTCCACCACCTCTGTTGACCTCATCGAGTGCCTGACTGTGGGTTGACAGTTGGTGGGATCTAGAACTTCCTCATCAATTTGTTGTGTTTGCACTCCCCTCACCCTCAGACCGAGCCTCTTCTTGCCCTGACCGAATATTTAAGTTGTCATCCCAATCTGGTATCTGCGTCTCATCGTCATCAGTATGTTCCTCATTGTCTATAACAACAGGTGTTACAGTTGGTGAAAAAGGGGCAACATTATGCTAAGAAACTTGGTCCTCACGGCCTGAATCAGAGTCACAAAGGTTCTGGGCATCACTGCAGACCATTTCCTGGTCTGTACTCACTGTAGCTTGGGAGCAGACCTCTGATTCCCAGGCTATAGTGTGACTGAACAGCTCTGCAGACTCAGCCATCTCAGTTCCACCATACTGTGCAGGGCGGATGGAGACTTCAGAGCTGGGAGAAAGCAAGTTTGATTGGGATGACAACTCAGAGGACTGGTGTTTTTTGGATGCGGTAGTGGAGGTGGCGGAGAGGGCACTTGTTGGACCACTGGAGATCCATTCAAGCATTTTCCTTTTTTGGCCATCATCTACCTTTGTTCCAGTTGTCCGTGTCCGTAAAAAAGGGAGCACATCGGATTGTCCACGGTAAGTAGTAGACATCTTACTTTTGCTGGAAGATGGTCTATCTTCAGCAGATGTTAATGGAGCTTTGCCACCTTCCCCACGGACAAACCCTTTTTTTCCTTTTCCAACACGCCTCTTCCCCTTTTTACCAGCATCTGTCCTTTTGCCACTCATTTTGTTAGCGACAAGATTAATCACTTAAAATGTGGTAGTAAAAATTGAGAGGTGGTGTAGATTGCAGCGGTGGTCTAGCTTTATTAACAGCAGAATAAACAATAATTATCACTGACAATGCAACTACAGCCCTTAAACTGGCAGCAGTGTTTGCTAGTATAATGGCTTAGTAACAATGAGTTTGAGTGTGCAATGCAGGCAGAGGTGCTGCAAATATCTTTGCACTTGTGGGACGATACAGAAGTCCAACAGCCACGTTTAGGATGCCACTAAGTTCACTCAGTGTTTGCTAGTAAATGGCTTAGTAACAATGAATTTGAGTGTGCAATGCAGGCAGAGGTGCTGCAAATATCTTTGCACTTGTGGGACGATACAGAAGTCCAACAGCCACGTTTAGGATGCCACTAAGTTCACTCAGTGTTTGCTAGTATAATGGCTTAGTAACAATGAGTTTGAGTGTGCAATGCAGGCAGAGGTGCTGCAAATATCTTTGCACTTGTGGGACGATACAGAAGTCCAACAGCCACGTTTAGGATGCCACTAAGTTCACTCAGTGTTTGCTAGTATAATGGCTTAGTAACAATGAGTTTGAGTGTGCAATGCAGGCAGAGGTGCTGCAAATATCTTTGCACTTGTGGGACGATACAGAAGTCCAACAGCCACGTTTAGGATGCCACTAAGTTCACTCAGTGTTTGCTAGTATAATGGCTTAGTAACAATGAGTTTGAGTGTGCAATGCAGGCAGAGGTGCTGCAAATATGTTTGCACTTGTGGGACGATACAGAAGTCCAACAGCCACGTTTAGGATGCCACTAAGTTCACTCAGTGTTTGCTAGTATAATGGCTTAGTAACAATGAGTTTGAGTGTGCAATGCAGGCAGAGGTGCTGCAAATATCTTTGCATTTGTGGGACGATACAGAAGTCCAACAGCCACGTTTAGGATGCCACTAAGTTCACTCAGTGTTTGCTAGTGTAATGGCTTAGTAACAATGAGTTTGAGTGTGCAATGCAGGCTGAGGTGCTGCAAATATCTTTGCACTTGTGGGACGATACAGAAGTCCAACAGCCACGTCTAGGATGCCACTAAGTTCACTCAGTGTTTGCTAGTATAATGGCTTAGTAACAATGAGTTTGAGTGTGCAATGCAGGCAGACGTGCTGCAAATATCTTTGCACTTGTGGGACGATACAGAGGTCCAACAGCCACATTTAGGATGCCACTAAGTTCACTCAGTGTTTGCTAGTATAATAGCTTAGTAACAATGAGTTTGAGTGTGCAATGCAGGCAGAGGTGCTGCAAATATCTTTGCACTTGTGGGACGATACAGAAGTCCAACAGCCACGTTTAGGATGCCACTAAGTTCACTCAGTGTTTGCTAGTATAATGGCTTAGTAACAATGAGTTTGAGTGTGCAATGCAGGCAGAGGTGCTGCAAATATCTTTGCACTTGTGGGACGATACAGAAGTCCAACAGCCACGTTTAGGATGCCACTAAGTTCACTCAGTGTTTGCTAGTATAATGGCTTAGTAACAATGAGTTTGAGTGTGCAATGCAGGCAGAGGTGCTGCAAATATCTTTGCACTTGTGGGACGATACAGAAGTCCAACAGCCACGTTTAGGATGCCACTAAGTTCACTCAGTGTTTGCTAGTATAATGGCTTAGTAACAATGAGTTTGAGTGTGCAATGCAGGCAGAGGTGCTGCAAATATCTTTGCACTTGTGGGACGATACAGAAGTCCAACAGCCACGTTTAGGATGCCACTATGTTCACTCAGTGTTTGCTAGTATAATGGCTTAGTAACAATGAGTTTGAGTGTGCAATGCAGGCAGACATGCTGCAAATATCTTTGCACTTGTGGGACGATACAGAGGTCCAACAGCCACGTTTAGGATGCCACTAAGTTCACTCAGTGTTTGCTAGTATAATGGCTTAGTAACAATGAGTTTGAGTGTGCAATGCAGGCAGAGGTGCTGCAAATATCTTTGCACTTGTGGGACGATACAGAAGTCCAACAGCCACGTTTAGGATGTCACTAAGTTCACTCAGTGTTTGCTAGTATAATGGCTTAGTAACAATGAGTTTGAGTGTGCAATGCAGGCAGACGTGCTGCAAATATCTTTGCACTTGTGGGACGATACAGAAGTCCAACAGCCACGTTTAGGATGCCACTAAGTTCACTCAGTGTTTGCTAGTATAATGGCTTAGTAACAATGAGTTTGAGTGTGTAATGCAGGCAGAGGTGCTGCAAATATCTTTGCACTTGTGGGACGATACAGAAGTCCAACAGCCACGTTTAGGATGCCACTAAGTTCACCCAGTGTTTGCTAGTATAATGGCTTAGTAACAATGAGTTTGAGTGTGCAATGCAGGCAGACGTGCTGCAAATATCTTTGCACATGTGGGACGATACAGAAGTCCAACAGCCACGTTTAGGATGCCACTAAGTTCACTCAGTGTTTGCTAGTATAATGGCTTAGTAACAATGAGTTTGAGTGTGCAAAGGGCAGGAGGGTACAGTGGCAGGGTTGTGAGTCTCTGGGTAGAGGAAAGGAAGCCTGCCTTTCTATCCCTTCTAATGGGGAAATGCAGCGAGGAAATCCCTGACCTTAGCTACACAGACGCTGTCATCTTGTGTAGCTGTTAAACTCTGTTTTCACGGACCTGTCACCTATGGCTCTGACCCTGCCGGTATGAGCCCTTAAAAGGACTGATAGAAAGTGCTATCCCTATGCTGTACAGCGCTGTGTATGGAGCGTACATAGCAGTATCGGCGATAGGAGCTGCGCCAGTGATGACTGACACCAAGGACGCAGAAGGCAGATAATGGTGTGCTGGAGGAAAATGTCCGGTTTTATAATGCAGGGACATGTGACATGGACATCCTATCACACATGCCGTTGCTTCTCTGGCTAAAAGTCCACTTAGCTGTGTGTGTGTCTGGGATTGGCTGACATGCTGGCCCGCCCCACTACACGCGCGCGCTTAGTTAAGGAAGACAAGGAAAAAAAAAAAAAAACTTACACTATTACAGCGGAAAGCCAGCTAGTAATTAGCTGGTCTTTTTGCTGCTAGAACCGTTCTCGAACGAATCTAGAACTATCGAGCTTTAGCAAAAAGCTCGAGTTCCAGTTCTATCTAGAACAGCCCCCAAAATCACTCGAGCCGCGAACTGGAGAACCTCGAACCACGAACCGCGCTCAACTCTAGCAGTAACCCTTGCGTTGTTTTTAAAAAGGATCCAAGATGAACAAGTCATGGTTCAGCAAAGACTTTGCTACCCACCACGGTGTCATCCTGGGGACAGTTCAGGCTGACGTATTTTGGAATGTACTTGATGCTAATCAACACATACAGTTTGCAACTGGGGCACAAGTGCTGCCACTCAAGGGGTGTCTGTGTGGCCCAATTTTTGGAAAAAAGGGAGACTCTGGTTGGAGTAACCCTTGCGATGTTTTAAAAAATGAGCCTAGATGAACAGATCTGGGATCAGCAAAGACTTTTCTAGACCTCCCCCGTTGTCATCTGGGAAACAGCTAAGGCTGGCGTATTTTGGAATGTGCTTGATGCAAATGTACCTGTCAACTTTGCAACTGGGGCACAAGTGCTGCCACTGAAGTGGTATCTGTTCCCTAATTTTTGTAAAAAAGGGAGACTCTGCTTGGAGTAACCCTTGCGGTGTTTTTAAAAATGAGTCAAGATGAACAAGTCATGGTTCAGAAAAGACTTTGCTACCCACCTCGGTGTCATCCTGGGGACAGTTAAGGCTGGCGTATTTTGGAATGTGCTTGATGCTAATCAACACATACAGTTTGCAACTGGGGCACAAGTGCTGCCACTAAAGGGGTGTCACGTGGCCCAATTTTTGGAAAAAAAGGCAGACTCTGCTTGGAGTAACCCTTGCGTTGTTTTTAAAAAGGATCCAAGATGAACAAATCTGGGATCAGCAAAGACTTTTCTAGACCTCCCCCGTTGTCATCTGGGAAACAGCTAAGGCTGGCGTATTTTGGAATGTGCTTGATGCAAATGTACCTGTCAACTTTGCAACTGGGGCACAAGTGCTGCCACTGAAGTGGTATCTGTTCCCTAATTTTTGTAAAAAGGGAGACTCTGCTTGGAGTAACCCTTGCGGTGTTTTTAAAAATGAGTCAAGATGAACAAGTCATGGTTCAGAAAAGACTTTGCTACCCACCTCGGTGTCATCCTGGGGACAGTTAAGGCTGGCGTATTTTGGAATGTGCTTGATGCTAATCAACACATACAGTTTTCAACTGGGGCACAAGTGCTGCCACTTAAGGGGTGTCTGTGTGGCCCAATTTTTTGA
This sequence comes from Anomaloglossus baeobatrachus, assembly GCF_048569485.1. NCBI lineage: Eukaryota > Metazoa > Chordata > Amphibia > Anura > Aromobatidae > Anomaloglossus > Anomaloglossus baeobatrachus. The sequence continues at coordinate 182,860,201 of NC_134353.1, read as the reverse complement.
AAAAAAGGGAGACTCTGCTTGGAGTAACCCTTGCGATGTTTTTAAAAATAAGCCAAGATTAACAAGTCATGGTTCAGCAAAGACTTTGCTACCCACCCCGGTATCATCCTGGGGACAGTTAAGGCTGGCGTATTTTGGAATTTGCTTGATGCTAATCAACACATACAGTTTGCAACTGGGGCACAAGTGCTGCCACTAAAGGGGTGTCTGTGTCGCCCAATCTTGGAAAAAGGTAGTCTCTGCTTGGAGTAACCCTTGCATTGTTTTTAAAAAGATCCAAGATGAACAGATCTGGTATCAGCAAAGACTTTTCTAGACCTTCCCCGGTGTCATCCTGGGGACAGTTCAGGCTGGCGTATTTTGGAATGTGCTTGATGCTAATCAACACATACAGTTTGCAACTGAGGTACAAGTGCTGCCACTGATGGGGTGTCTGTGGGGCCCAATTTTTGGAAAAAAGGGAGAGTCTGCTTGGAGTCCCCTTGCTGTGTTTTACATGATTTTAGAAGGGCATGCCATGCCTATATCTGTGTCTCCTCCTCTTTTTCCTCGTCCAGCTGTTTAGTTTTCTTATGCGTTTTTGTCCTTGTGTGTGTTTGTCCCATGTGTTTGTGTTGTCTTCGGAGTTGTTTGGTACCTTTTGGAACTCTTTGAGGGTGTTTTCCAAGTGTTTTTATGTGTTTGTGATTGCCTCCTATTGTTTTCTATGGGGTTTGAGAGTTCGACGAACGGTTTGACGAACGGCTCGTCGAACAGGGCACCGTTCAACGAACCGAACCAAACTGAAACTCTAGGGGGATGGCTCATCTCTACTTAAGACTTCCTCTAAAATCCGAACCTCCCATCTCCAAGACTTCTCATGAACTGTGTCAAATCTCTGGAGTGCACTACCCAGGACAATTCAGTTAATTCCCAATACTCACAGTTTTAAGAGTTCCCTAAAAATGTATTTCTTTAGACAGACCTATTGCCTTACTTCATTTATCTAAGTATTCCCATTTTGCCGTTACAAAATTTTCTTTCCAAATTTGGTCTCTTGTATCATCTGCTTACACACCCTCTATACGCTTAATAGCTTTCTGTACCTGTACTTGAACAGATACTGGCTGGTGATCAGTTTATGCAGTCTTATTTGAATTCCCTATCTATATATATATAATTGCCTTATTCTGTCTGTCTGTCTGTCTGTCTTGCTCCAAAATTGTGTCGTTTCAGTGACAACCAGCGGATTGGCCGCTGGGCTAGGCATGGCCCCGCCCCCCTGCACGGATTGGCCGCTCGGCTCGGCCCCGCCCCCCGCACGGATTGGCCTCTCGCCCCGGCCCCCTGCACGTATTGGGCGCTCGGCCAGGCCTCGCCCCCTCACACATTGGATGCTCGCCTTGGCCCCGCCCCCCGCACGCATTCCCCGAACCCACACGGAGACTACCGACTCCCAGGTGCCGAGCCCCCCCGCACGGATTGGCCGCTCGGCTCGGCCTGGCCCCGCCCCCTGCACGGATTGGCCTCTCGCCCCGGCCCCCTGCACGTATTGGGCGCTCGGCCAGGCCCCGCCCCCTCACGCATTGGATGCTCTCCCTGCCCCCCGCATGCATTACCCGAACCCACATGGAGACGCCCGACTCCCAGGTGACTGCTGCAGCCCCGGAAGCCCACACCGGCAGGACTAAGTGGAGAAAAGCCACTAGCTTACCCCGCCTGCTGGCACACGTGTGCCGGAGCCGGCGTAGGCTGGTAACTATAGTACACATCGTGTAACTATAGAAACCGCTTTTCTTAGTTACCCGATGTAACTAGCTTAACCCGGGTCCCGCACACGTCAGCACTGTCGCTTTTAATAGTTACCTTTTTGTCCACTTTGTCGGCACGCTCCCGTGCACTGTGTACACTACAGTTGCCGCGCGACAAGCTCCGATCACATGTTGTCATGTGACCAGGAAGTTGCGGCGCAGCCACTGTCCTGTACACAGTGTACGGCTGCTTTCAGACGTCCGTGTCACACATAGCACACATGCATGTATATACACACACAGCAGACACACATTGATACACTGAGCGCATACACACATACCGCACATGCATGTACACACACACACACTCTGCTGTACACTCACCCAGCGATGCAGTCCCCGGCACTGAAGTCCCCAGCGCTGTTCCTGCTTCCAGCTCTTCAGGGCACTGAATATTCAGTGAGTATAATAAGCGGCGATAAGGAGCGAGAGGCAGCAGAGCCGGAGACAGCATCGCTGGAGAGTGGTAAATATAAAAAATATTTTTATTAAAAGCAAAACCTATGGAAAAAAAAAATGCTGTGTGCACTATGCGGATTGTGACAGCTGCATGTTTTGCTGCAGGATTCCCGCAGCGAAAACAATTGCATGTCACTTCTTTTCCGCAGGTAGCTGCGGGATTTCACTCCATTGACTGCAATGTAATCGTGAAATCCCGCAGGGAATAACACAGGCAGCAAATTCTGTGCGGTTCATTGCGTTTTCCTGCGTTATTCCCTGCAGTATTTCGCAGTTTACCTGCGGTAATGTTCATCGCTGCCCTGCGGTTTGCAAGGAAGTGATGTCATTATGACAGGAAGAGGAAGCGGAGCAGAGAGTAATCACACACAGATCACATACAGAGACATATAGAATACACACACATCACATCACACACAGACACAGAATACACACACATCACACTCACACACAGACATATAGAATGCACACAGAAATCAAACGGACATATAGAAAAAAAAAGCACATGGGCTCCGCTGTATTTTTACCGTCCAGCTGCGGTAAACACACAGTGGCGGACCGGTAATCTCAGGCTGGGGAGAGCGAGGGACAGCGTTAATGTACCCCCCCTCCCACAGCTGAGAATATCAGCCCGCAGCTGCTCCGGGACTGTCGCATCCATTATGCGGCGGTCCCGGAGTGTCCCCGACTCTTCCAGACACCGTGATGCGGTAGCAGTCCAGGTAATAAGGAGTTAAATGACAGCGCATCGCCGCCATTTAAGTCGCGGCTTTTAATCATGGCAGCGCCTATGAGACAGCTTTCATGATTAAAACCCGTAATTAAAGTGAATAAACACAAACACCGAAAAATCCTTTATTTTAAATGAAACAAAAAGCTCCTCTTTCACCCGTTTATTAAGCCCCCCAAAACACACAGCTCCGACGTAATCCACGTCCTCCGATGCCTGCATCCAGCTGCGACTGACAACAGCGCTGAATGAATGCAGCCTCGCAGGGAGCCTGTAGAGGTAATTACAGGTCATTTCCCACGGCCGGTAATATAAACACACTACCGCCCAGGAGCAATGCAGCGTGTCAATCTGTCCTCTATCATCTATCTAGCTATCTATCTATCTCTCTATCTATCTCTCTATCTATCCCTCTATCTCACAAGGAATTTTATTTTTTTTCAATGTGCTTTATTGCATTGAATGCATTAAAACACATGTACCAATCCGCACGTGGCAAAACCGCGGCAATACCGCAAACAATACCGCGGTAAAGCCGCCGCAAACCGCATGTGGTTTTTGGGTGCGGTTTGCTGCGGTTTTTTACCGCAGGTGCGGTAATCTTTCAGACCCTGCGGAATTTTCTTAAGAAAATTCCATTTTCCAGTATGCACAGGGCCTAATACTTACCTTTTCTCCACTTTGTCGGCGCGCTCCCGTGCACTGTGTACACTACAGTTGCCGTGCGACAAGCTCCGATCACATGTTGTCATGTGACCAGGAAGTTGCGGCGCAGCCACTGTTCTGTACATAGTGTACGGCTGCCTTCAGATGACCGTGTCACACATAGCACACATGCATGTATATACACACAGCAGACACACATGGATACACCGAGCGCATACACACATACCGCACATGCATGTACACACACACACACACACTCTGCTGTACACTCACCCAGTGATGCGGTCCCCGGCTCTGAAGTCCCCATCGCTGTTCCTGCTTCCAGCTCCTCAGGGCACTGAATATGCAGTGAGTATAATGAGCGGCGATAAGGAGCGGGAGGCAGCAGAGCCGGAGAGAGAGGTAAATATAGAAAATATTTCATTAAAAAGACCCAGATTTTCTCCGGTATGTTTTACACTGATGTCGCACGGATCACATCAGTGTGCGATCCATGTGACATCCGTGCTGCCGGAGATACCTGTGTGTGTGCGTGCGGGGTCATGAAAAGTCACATGGTCCGTGTGCAAACACGGACGTGTGAGGCACATTAGAGAAAAACATGGATACGTGTGACATCCGTGTTACAAAACGCATGTCACACGTACCTAAAACACGGACGTCTGAAACCAGCCTATGGCAGCGCGCCGGATCCGACAAAGTGGAGAAAAGCTGAATGTGTGAAACCACTAGCTTACCCTGGCTCCCAGCACATGTGTGCCGGAGCCTGCGTAGGCTGGTAACAATGGTACACATCGGGTAACTATAGAAACCGCTTTGCTTAGTTAACCAATGTGTAACATGGTTACTAGCTTACCCCGGCTCTCGGCACACGTGTGCCAGAGCCAGCGTAGGCTGGTAACCATGGTACACATTGGGTAACTATGGAAACCGCTTTGCATAGTTACCCAATGTGTGCCATGGTTACTAGCTTACCCCGGCTCCCTGCCCATTCAGATCGTTGGTCTCCCACTGTCAAACACGCCGATGCGTGCTGCACAGCAGGAGACCAACAAGCAAAAAATAAACCAGCACTGTTGCTTTGCATAGTTACCCAATGTGTACCATAGTTATCAGCTTACCGACGTATGCTGGTAACAAATGGTACACAATCCTGTAACTATGGAAAGCGCTTTCGTTAGTTACCCAATGTGTACCATGGTTACCACCTTACCCCCGGCTCCTGGCACACGTGTGCTTGAGCCGGCGTATGCTGGTAAGCATGGTACACATCGGGTAACTAAGCAAAGCGCTTTGCATACTTACCCGATTGTGTAACATGGTTACCAGTGTACGCCGGCTCCCTGCCCATTCAGATCGATGGTCTCCCACTGTCAAACACGCAGATGCGTGCTGCACAGCGGGAGACCAACGAGCAAGAAATGAACCATCATTATTCAAGACTTGATGATTATATTATTATTCAATCTGCTAACCTACATACACATTCTAGACTACCTGATACGTTAGAATCGGGCCACCTTCTAGTATATTATATTGATGGCTGGACTAGACAGTACAAGCAGTTTTTACCATTAATCTTTTGTGCCTCCCCTATTTCCTCTTAGATTGTAAACTTGTGAGCAGGGCCCTCACTCCTCTTAGCATCTGTTGAATTATGTTAATCTGTAATGTCTTATATTGTCTGTGCATGTCCTCTCTGAATTGTAAAGTCCTGCGGAATATGTTGGTGCTATCAAAATAAAAAATTATTCTTTATATTATAATATCACTAAGAGAGCTAATTTAAAATAACATTGTATGTGCCTTTAAAAGGCTTTTGACATGTCATAAAGTAATGGTATATCACTATCCTGTGGCATCACTATTTGATGGTGGTTCTGCTTTGATCTCTGGGTCCTCCACCAATTCAAAGAACAGATACGCCATTATCGATCCAGTTTTGTACTTTATTTAAATAGATCCACCCTTGTAGTTCTGTGCATAGCAGAAAGTAAAGGGGGAAGGGAAAACAGTAAATGTGGCACAGCACTACAACGAGACTTCTAGATTTCTTTTGAAATAGTAATAAAAAAATATTAGAAAAGCCATGGAGGCAAAAAAACTGAACCATTCCATAGATCTATTTACTCAACTCTATTTTCCCCTGATCACAAAATGGCTTAGGTCTCTGACCTAAATTCATCTTTTTAAGGTTCGCTACTTCTTCATACTTGCAAGCCATTTTTCATAAAAAGCATATCATGTCTTCACTGGATAAGTAACCAATAGAAGATTGGAGAGCGTCTAACAACTGGCACCATCTTCATCTGTTATCATACGGTCTTCCCTGGAGTTGATATTAGTTGATCAGTAGGTGTGCCAAGTGTTTGGATCTAAAAGATCTAATATTGATGACCTGTGAAGAGAATGGGTCATGAAAATACTGCCATATCAGAAAACGGGCAAGGCACGTCAGAATATTGAGCACAATATGCTGGGAAATGTGCTCGACAAGTGCAGGAGCTGCCTTCTAATGCATACACTTCTCTGGTCCAAAACCAGTGCTGTACACATGTGGTACGGTATTTCGAGGGACAGCACAAAGACAAAAAACAGGCTCATCTGAACGAACCCTTCCTGAAAAACTGGATATACTCTTTTACATTCTTGAGACCAATATGTTCTGTAATCACAATCTTTTCCCTTTACAAAGTCATTTTTCCATTCCCATATCTTGTATCTCATCGCACGTCATGTTCCAAAACAAGTCCTTGACCACGAAACCTCTTCATCACTTAGTCTATATATGTATAATATAAAAATACAGATCCTTCTGTATGAAAATATCATTAATCCTTGCCAGTGCCACTTCATTTTCATCCTCGAAGCCCCCCACGCACATTTTCCCTATGAACCCTGTACAGGATAAAAGGTTTTTCTAAATCAGCTCGTGTCATTCTTCATAACACAAACAGGAAACGTTTTTGTCAGAAAATGTCCTATTAACAAGAATATTAATCATATGCAGGGCTTTTATGTATAATGGAGGCATCATCTGAAATGTGAAATTACAAATGCATCATTAAAATGACAGCATGTTCAAATGGACAAAAGAAGCTGATATTTCATTTAAAAGGCCAGATAATGTGCAATTAACCTGTGGAGTCAGAGCCGAGTATTTATATATCATTGCCGAAATAGATGCAAATATATGCTGGATTAATGTCAGCTTTCAGCGGCAAAGTTACATCGTGACATTCATCTGGAGCACCCAAATAGAAAATATGATGTTAATTACATACGTTTCACTTACAGTACTTCACTTAATCACAAATATCTAAATTAATTTTTTAGACATTACTGTCTCTTGGTGATTATGCTGCCAGAGGCTTATCATACCAGTACAATTCCTGCGCTCTACTAGTACAATTGCAATCTGCGGTCAGTTATGTGGGCATAGCCCCGCAAGCATTAGCTCATTGGATAGACCCGTTAAAATTTAGCTTAATTTTAACTAAGGTGTATAGCCAATTTGATGCCTTTACACATTGAAAAATAATGATTGATTCATAGGAAATACTACTGTTTTAAGAAAGCAATGTTATATGCCACAGTCACTCAGGCCATTATACTGCCCATCTCTCCTCACCAAACTCTTGTGTGTTAAGGTATCGTCACACTAAGCAACATCGCTAGCAACATCGCTGCTGAGGCACAACTTGCTAGCGATGTTGCTTAGTGTGACATCCAGCAACAACCTGGCCCCTGCTGTGAGGTCGTTGGTTGTTGCTGAATGTCCTGGACCATTTTTTAGTTGTTGCTCTCCCGCTGTGAAGCACAGATCGCTGTGTGTGACAGCGACAGAGCAACAACTAAATGTGCAGGCAGCAGGAGCCGGCTTCTGTGGACGCTGGTAACCACGGTAAACATCGGGTAACCAAGAAGCCCTTCCTTTGGTTACCCGATATTTACCTTCATTACCAGCGTCTGCCGCTCTCAGCTGTCAGTGCCGGCTCCCTGCTCTCTGCACATGTAGCCGGAGTACACATCGGGTAATTAACCCGATGTGTACTGTGGCTATGTGTGCAGGGAACAGAGAAGGGCTTCTTGGTTACCCGATGTTTACCGTGGTTACCAGCATCCGCAGAAGCCGGCTCCCTGCTGCCTGCACACGTAGCAGAGTACACATCGGGTAATTACCCTGATGTGTACTGTGGCTAGGTGTGCAGGGAGCCAGTGCTAAGTGGTGTGCGCTGGTAACCAAGGTAAATATCGGGTTGGTTACCCGATATTTACCTTAGTTACCAAGCGCAGCATGCTTCCACGTGTAGCGATGCTCCAGCGATCCCTGCCAGGTCAGGTTGCTGGTGGGATCGTTGGAGCGCCGCTTAGTGTGACATCTCACCAACGACCTCCTAGCAACTTACCAGCGATCCCTATCAGGTTGTATCGTTGTTGGGATCGCTGGTAAGTTGTTTAGTGTGAGTGGGCCTTTATTCTGTTCCTTAGCTTGCATTGATAAGAACTTAACCTAAAATACATCACTAAAAATATTGGAATACAGTTATGTGCAGAAATATTTGGACAATAACCAAATATTCAGGATTTTTTGGGCCCATTGTGCCCCTATATTTGATTTGAAATAAAACAACTGATATGCAAATGAAATGTAGACTTTCAGGTTTAATTAAAGGGGTTGAATGAAATATCATGTGAAATGTTAAGGAATTGCAACCATTTTTCTACAAATCCTCCTCATTTCAGGTGCTCAAAAAGTAATCGGACAAATTTACCTTATCATATATAAAATGTTCATTTTTAATACTTTGTAGAGAATCCTTTGCAGGCAATAATTACCTGAAGTCTGGAAGCCATGGACTTCACCAAAAGCTGAATTTCGTCCTTTGTGATGTTTTGCCAGGCCTTTACTGCAGCTGACTTCAGTTGTTGCTTGTTTGTTGGTCTTGTTGCCTTAGGCTATGTCCGCACGCTGCGTTCTGGTTTGACAACAAAAATGCACCCTCTGGCAAACTCTTGACAATTGTAAGCACTGCGTTTGACATAAAAACAAGTGGTAAAAACATTTTTGATGCATTTTCACTGCGTTTTCCCTGCGTTTGAGCTGTGTTTTGGACAGTGCTTTTTTTAAAGGAGAAAGAAAATATGATAGGATAGGATTTGATAGATAGCTAGAATACATAGATAGAGAAAAAATAGATAGAAAGAATAGATAGCATGACTGCCTGCTGACAGTAGAGACAGACAGAGACACGCCATGAGAATGAACTCGTGTGAACCTCTGAGGTCAGTGTTGCAACACAGGCAGTAGTGCGGGGCCCGCAGCTGTGACGTTAGACCTTCACCCGAGTTCATTCTCATCACGCGGTTCTGTTTCTGTGTCACGACCTGATTTGCGGTCACAAGTGAAGGAATCACTTGTGACCGCAAATTACCTGAGTGACATCACTGTTGATAGTGCAACTCACTTTAGTTGCTGCATAGAGCTCCAAGAGAGCGATCATGCTCTATGGCCACTCGCTGTGAGCTTCCAATGTAGCAGAGCTGGAAGCATTGTGGGACCTCGTGTGGATTACGTCGGACCTGGAAGGGTGTTTGGAGGTTAATAAAGTGGTGAAAAAGGGTGTTTTGTTGTCTTTTATTCCAAATAAAGGATTTTTTGGGTGTATTTATTTACTTTCACTTACAGATTAATCATGGTGGATGTCTCATAGATGCCTGCCATGATTAACCTAGGACTTAGTGGCAGCTATGGGCTGCCATTAACTCCTTATTACCCCAATTGCCACTGCACCAGGGTAATCGGGATGAGCCGGGTAAGGTCCCGGGACTGTCGCATCTAATGGACGTGGCAATTCTGGGTGGCTGCTGGCTGATATTTTTAGGCTGGGGGGCAGCATATAAACAATAGGCCTCCCCAGTCTGAGAATACCAGCCAGAAGCTGTGTGGCTTTATCTTGGCTGGATATCACTTAGGAGGGGAACGCATGTCGTTTTTTTAAATTATTTATTTATTTTATTGCACAATATAGACACGTCCACCAGCAGCTGTGATTGGTTGCAGTCTGACAGCGGTCACTCAGCGTGGGGAGGTGTCTGACTGCAACCAATCATAGGCGCTGGTGGGCAGGGGAAGCATTGAATAAGAGATGAGACTAATGATCATGTGAAGTGAATATGAGATGAATATAATGAGCGGCAGGCACTTTCAGAAGCAGGAGAAGTCACGGGAGCAGTGTGACAGCCACGCCACGCCGGTAATTAGTGATCGGTGAGTATGAAGGAGGGAGAGAGGGGGGAGAGGGAGAAACTGACAGAGAGAGAGAGAGAGAGAGACTGAGACCGATAGAGAGAGATAGAGACCGAGATCGACAGAGAAAGAGGGAGACCGAGAGACCTGTGTTTTTGTTGACAAAAACAGATGCAAAATACAACCAAAATGCAGTGCAAGCGCACAGCTAAAAATTTTGGTGGCGTTTTTACACACCTCATACATTTAAATGGGTGGAAAATGCTACCAAAATGCAAGGAAGAAGTGACATGCTACTTTTTGTTACACAACAATGTTGACAAATGCTGCCTAAAAAAACAATGCGCACATGATAATTTGTGATATTTATCATAGACTTTGCTGGGGAAGCACAATGCATGCATTTTGTCAATGACACAGTGTAGTATAAAATGCAAGAATAAACGCAACGTGCGCACATGGCCTTAAGGTTTGTCTTAATCATAGAAAATGAATGCTCGATGGGGTTGAGATCTGGTGATTGACTTGGATATTGCAAAATATTCCACTTATTCACCTTAAAAAACTTCTGGATTGGTTTTGCAGTATGTCTTACTGTCTTACTGTCACTGTATAGCCCTGTACAGTGTACTTCAAAATTCATCCTGCTGCTTCTGTATTCAGTCAAATCATCTAAAAACACAGGTCACCCAGTGCCATTGGCAGTCATCACACGACATCCACCATGTGTTACAGAGGATGTGGTGTGCTTTGAATAATGATAGAACAAAATAGGGACGGCACCACCATTAAATATATATAGGTAATGGAAGTGTGCTTCAACCCATAAATAGAATCTGGAACACAACACATGGGAAAGAGTGAGCACAACTACACCAAACATGTACTGGAAAATCCAGAATAATGGAATCAAGCAAGAGGAGTCCCTTGTTGCATGCAAAAAGTGTGAAAAAGTTTATTAGTAACACAGAGAAATATTGTTAAGACCATTTAAAAATGGGAAAGATCAAAAGAATGATCTACCCATGAGCAAATTGGCACATCACCAACCAAAACCTCATGAATTAATATAAAGCATACAAGCTCAAAATAGCAGTACCAAAGGACAGTATACAGCAGTACATAGTCACCAATTGTAGGATTCACATAAATATGGTACAGATCAAAGAGAGCTAATACAATACCAGGTAAGTAAATAGTGAGGGAGGTGGCATGGGTGCGCCTGCCCCACGCGTTACGCCACCATATGTGGCTTCATCAGGGGTAAGTTGAGGAGTGACCAGAGCCTAAATATATATATACAAAAGGACCATTAATAATTACTAACCGGTGGGTTGAATAAACCACTCACCAAGCAGGTGAGGAGGGCAGAATCCTCTGTAATCTCCCTGTAAACTGGAACCAGGCTGTCGGCGTGCGTTCCACAATGGAATGCAGCACCATGTGATCCGGTCATGTGACCGGAGTGACGTCAAGCCCCACCCCTCAACTCCTATGGAGTAGGGAAGCAGTTATCAGCGTCATTCAGAGTCTGGTATCACTAAGGATACCACAGATAAGACCCTGAACAGCAGATGTGCACATCTATTGGTTCCATAGTAATGTAATCCTTTTAGTGTAAAACAGGAAACTGGTCACCCCAGTGTGTGCTGAAACAAAAGAACGACTTAATATTTTCTCTGCAAGGACAATACACATTTAGATACAATATAATGCACAGGTGCAAAGCAACAGGAATAAGCAAACAAACAGGTATACAAATGGAGCAGAGAATGGGTTAATTGCAGACACAGTAAAGCATCCTTGAGAAAGTTTATATGGAATTCTCATGTTTATAGTGGAACAAAGAGGGGAAGGTAAGGGGGGCCCAATCAAAATGCAGGATAAGAGTGTCTATTTTTTATAGTACCCAGTAAATAAAAGATTCTCATTAATGCCATTGGGCATAACTGTATCAAGCTGGAAAATCCACCAGGATTCAGTTCTCAGGAGTGCCGGAGTGGGATTACCACCTCGTATATTGCTCAAAACTTTATCCAAGCCAACCACGGTTGTATTTCCAATTCTGCTCCCATGGTGTCTAAGATAGTGCTGTGCCACTGTAGAGATCGTTCGTCCCTGTTTAAGATGTTTAGAAGCCAACGCAATGTCCGAGAAGTGTTTTTGAATACGATGTCGCAGCTCCTGCGAAGTCTGTCCGACGTAAATAAGTTGGCAAGGGCAGGTGAGAGCGTAAACAACGTTCTGGGACCTACAGTTCACATAATGTCGTAATAGGTACGACCTCTGGGTGCGATGGTTACTAAAATTGGATACAGGAGACATGAATTGGCAAATAGAGCACTGTCCACATGGGAAAGATCCCTTCAAAATGGTTCCTCTCCCAATACGGGTAGTAGGTCGTGTGAAGTGGCTCCTACAAAGGTGGTCCCTCAGATTTGCTGATCTCCTTGCTGTAAGGAGTGGTCTGGAAGAGATAAACTTTTTTAGGTTGGAATCAGACAACAAGATGTTCCAATTTTTATTCAGGGTCTGATATATATCTGACCACTGACAATTAAAAGTGGTTACCAACCGTGGAGAGTCATTTTTGGGCTTATGGTCCTTAGGTTTCAGCAAAGTATGGCGGTCCGTGTTGATGGCTTTCTGGTATGCTCGATGAATGATCCTCCGTGGATATCCTCTCGTTCTGAATCGTTTGGACAGATCCTGTGCCTGTACAAGAAAATCAGATTGTGCACTGCAATTTCTTCTTAAACGAAAAAATTGGCCCACCGGTATACCAACTTTAAGATGTTTAGGATGTGAGCTCTTATAATGCAAAAGACTATTAGTGGATGTGCACTTACGGTAAAGATTAGTTTCAATCTTTTTCCCTTTTATTGCCAATTTCAGGTCCAAAAAATCCATGTTGTCCGATGTAATTTTCGAAGTGAGCTTGATGTTCAGTTGATTACTATTCAAATTCGAGATGAATTCCAGGCAAAGGTCTCTAGGCCCTGTCCACAAAAACAAAATGTCATCGATATATCGAAACCACCCACAGACATAGTCACGACACCACGACGAGGGATACACGCACGTCTCCTCCCACCAACCCAAAAACAGGTTAGCGAAAGAAGGCACACAGCGCGCCCCCATCGCGGTCCCAGACGTCTGCCTGTAGGTGGTCCGGTCGAAGACAAAGTAATTGTGTCGGAGGATAAAGGCCAGTAAATCCAAAACAAACATACCGTGAGCTGAGATATTGTCCTGGTCATCCTTGAGAAAGGTGGAAACGGCATGTAACCCTTCTTTATGTCCTATGCTCGTGTAGAGAGCCTCGACGTCTAGGGAAACAAGTAAGGTCTGTGGAGGTAATTCAAGACTATCCAAAATTTCCAGCAAGTGCATAGTATCCCGTACATAGGACTTTAAATTGGCCACAAGAGGTTGTAAGTAAAAGTCTATGTAGACACAGGCATGTTCACTTAGACCACCGATCCCTGCCACAATTGGCCTTCCGGGTGGATTTTGAATACATTTGTGCACCTTCGGAAGTAGATAAAACGTTGGCGTTACAGGATGAGTATTATATACAAAGTCTCGCTCCCTCTTACCTATAACATTCCGCGACAATGCGTCAGCAAGCAAGGCATCCAATTTCTTCTGGAACACCGAGGTGGGGTCGGAAGGTAATACCGTGTAAAGAGATGTGTTAAGAAGCTGTCTTTTGGCTTCCACCACGTAAAGATCCGTAGGCCAAAGGACTATGTTGCCGCCTTTGTCAGCTTCTTTGATGACAAAAGCTGTGTTGTTCTTAAGGGTGACAATAGCATCTCTCTCATCCTGGGTAAGGTTATCATGGGCAGCACCCCTGATCTTAAGTGTAAGTATATCCTGTACCATGGTGTTAAAAAAGACGTTAATAGTTGGGCAAGTCCCAAAAGCCGGTGTTTTTTGAGATGGTCTGTCTGACTATGGAACCAATAGATGTGCACATCTGCTGTTCAGGTTCTTATCTGTGGTATCCTTAGTGATATGTCAGTATTCACACAGCAGTTTCTGCTATTCCATGTATTCCCCTTCCATAGTCACTGGTGTGCATACCTTATCTCCCCATAGTGATGTTTTTTAGGTTTTTTGCACCCAGTTCAGACATAGAATGGAGTTCCAAACGTTATTCCTTAATGTTAGTAGTTTTTCGTTTGTGAACCCTCCCCATACACACCTATTGCCAATCCACATCGTATATATAGCCTGGGTCTCAGCATCCCATACACGGTAAGTTTTTTAACTGCATGAGAGGACACACACAAGCTAGGGACCCCAACGTAGAGAAATACTTTGGCGTAGTGTTGGGGCTCTTCTGCATTGATCAATTCAGTAGCTAAATTTCTCTTTATTCATATATTCATGGCAGTAATGCAGGTTCCATTTTTCACATTTCATTCTTACAAATAGCTATTGAATTTTTCATGTCAGTATTCACACAGCAGTTTCTGCTATTCCATGTATTCCCCTTCCATAGTCACTGGTGTGCATACCTTATCTCCCCATAGTGATGTTTTTTAGGTTTTTTGCACCCAGTTCAGACATAGAATGGAGTTCCAAACGTTATTCCTTAATGTTAGTAGTTTTTCGTTTGTGAACCCTCCCCATACACACCTATTGCCAATCCACATCGTATATATAGCCTGGGTCTCAGCGTCCCATACACGGTAAGTTTTTTAACTGCATGAGAGGACACACACAAGCTAGGGACCCCAACGTAGAGAAATACTTTGGCGTAGTGTTGGGGCTCTTCTGCATTGATCAATTCAGTAGCTAAATTTCTCTTTATTCATATATTCATGGCAGTAATGCAGGTTCCATTTTTCACATTTCATTCTTACAAATAGCTATTGAATTTTTCATGTCAGTATTCACACAGCAGTTTCTGCTATTCCATGTATTCCCCTTCCATAGTCACTGGTGTGCATACCTTATCTCCCCATAGTGATGTTTTTTAGGTTTTTTGCACCCAGTTCAGACATAGAATGGAGTTCCAAACGTTATTCCTTAATGTTAGTAGTTTTTCGTTTGTGAACCCTCCCCATACACACCTATTGCCAATCCACATCGTATATATAGCCTGGGTCTCAGCGTCCCATACACGGTAAGTTTTTTAACTGCATGAGAGGACACACACAAGCTAGGGACCCCAACGTAGAGAAATACTTTGGCGTAGTGTTGGGGCTCTTCTGCATTGATCAATTCAGTAGCTAAATTTCTCTTTATTCATATATTCATGGCAGTAATGCAGGTTCCATTTTTCACATTTCATTCTTACAAATAGCTATTGAATTTTTCATGTCAGTATTCACACAGCAGTTTCTGCTATTCCATGTATTCCCCTTCCATAGTCACTGGTGTGCATACCTTATCTCCCCATAGTGATGTTTTTTAGGTTTTTTGCACCCAGTTCAGACATAGAATGGAGTTCCAAACGTTATTCCTTAATGTTAGTAGTTTTTCGTTTGTGAACCCTCCCCATACACACCTATTGCCAATCCACATCGTATATATAGCCTGGGTCTCAGCGTCCCATACACGGTAAGTTTTTTAACTGCATGAGAGGACACACACAAGCTAGGGACCCCAACGTAGAGAAATACTTTGGCGTAGTGTTGGGGCTCTTCTGCATTGATCAATTCAGTAGCTAAATTTCTCTTTATTCATATATTCATGGCAGTAATGCAGGTTCCATTTTTCACATTTCATTCTTACAAATAGCTATTGAATTTTTCATGTCAGTATTCACACAGCAGTTTCTGCTATTCCATGTATTCCCCTTCCATAGTCACTGGTGTGCATACCTTATCTCCCCATAGTGATGTTTTTTAGGTTTTTTGCACCCAGTTCAGACATAGAATGGAGTTCCAAACGTTATTCCTTAATGTTAGTAGTTTTTCATTTGTGAACCCTCCCCATACACACCTATTGCCAATCCACATCGTATATATAGCCTGGGTCTCAGCGTCCCATACACGGTAAGTTTTTTAACTGCATGAGAGGACACACACAAGCTAGGGACCCCAACGTAGAGAAATACTTTGGCGTAGTGTTGGGGCTCTTCTGCATTGATCAATTCAGTAGCTAAATTTCTCTTTATTCATATATTCATGGCAGTAATGCAGGTTCCATTTTTCACATTTCATTCTTACAAATAGCTATTGAATTTTTCATGTCAGTATTCACACAGCAGTTTCTGCTATTCCATGTATTCCCCTTCCATAGTCACTGGTGTGCATACTTTGTCATCAAAGAAGCTGACAAAGGCGGCAACATAGTCCTTTGGCCTACGGATCTTTACGTGGAGGAAGCCAAAAGACAGCTTCTTAACACATCTCTTTACACGGTATTACCTTCCGACCCCACCTCGGTGTTCCAGAAGAAATTGGATGCCTTGCTTGCTGACGCATTGTCGCGGAATGTTATAGGTAAGAGGGAGCGAGACTTTGTATATAATACTCATCCTGTAACGCTAACGTTTTATCTACTTCCGAAGGTGCACAAATGTATTCAAAAGTTTACAGGGAGATTACAGAGGATTCTGCCCTCCTCACCTGCTTGGTGAGTGGTTTATTCAACCCACCGGTTAGTAATTATTAATGGTCCTTTTGTATATATATATTTAGGCTCTGGTCACTCCTCAACTTACCCCTGATGAAGCCACATATGGTGGCGTAACGCGTGGGGCAAGCGCACCCATACCACCTCCCTCACTATTTACTTACCTGGTATTGTATTAGCTCTCTTTGATCTGTACCATATTTATGTGAATCCTACAATTGGTGACTATGTACTGCTGTATACTGTCCTTTGGTACTGCTATTTTGAGCTTGTATGCTTTATATTAATTCATGAGGTTTTGGTTGGTGATGTGCCAATTTGCTCATGGGTAGATCATTCTTTTGATCTTTCCCATTTTTAAATGGTCTTAACAATATTTCTCTGTGTTACTAATAAACTTTTTCACACTTTTTGCATGCAACAAGGGACTCCTCTTGCTTGATTCCATTATTCTGGATTTTCCAGTACATGTTTGGTGTAGTTGTGCTCACTCTTTCCCATGTGTTGTGTTCCTGCTTTGAATAATGAGCCTTTCCAGGCATTCTTTCTTCTTCCCACCATCCCAGTACAGGGCGAGCTTAGCTTCATTTGTCCAAAGAATTCTTTTCCAGAACTGGGCTGGCTTCTTAAGATGTATTTTTGCAAAGTCTAATCTGGCGTTTCTAGTTTTAAGGCCTCTTTCACATGTTCGTGAAAAACCACACACATTTTTCACGGACGTGTCAGAGGTACATTTTGCCCTCCGTGAGCCGTGTTTATGGCCTACATGTGTTCTCCATGTGTTATCCTCCTATCCTCAGCCATCATCCACCACTGTTGCCTTCTAATGATGTCCAAGCCTTTTTGAGTTCCCAAGCTCAACAGAGCACATTTTTTCAGGCTGTAACAAACTATTGATTTGGCCACTCATAACATTGCTGCAATCTCTTTGACAGATTTCTTTTCTTTTTGTTAGCCTAATGATAGTTTGTTTCTTTTCCATTAAGAGCACCATTGACCACATGTTCTGGGTTCACGGCAATAGCTTCCAAATGCAAATGTCATGCTCGAGCTACGTATTAAAGAGTGGTAATTTGTAAACCTTTACTCCAATTGGGATGTGAATACCCTCAATTTAAATCTGACAGTCTGTACTTCAAGCCCATATTGATTATATAACTGTATCTTGTTTTGATAAACAGCTGAAATTCCAAAACTTGTGTCACTGTCCAAATATGTCTGAACCTAACTGGACATAACTGAATATAACTGTAATTCCATGCCTGAACTATGGATACTAGCGGTTCTGGGGTAATAGCTAACCAGATTATACAGTAAACTGAAAATGGGATGTGAATAAATTGGTCTTATAAAGATGCCTTATATTTTAAGAGTGACCAGGAATGAAAAGGAATCCAGCAGTAACCGGAATCTCAGGGTGAAAACGCCATCATTAAAAAAAGATACAAAAACTAAAAACCATAATGAAAATCAGTAGAGAAGATGTTTTCCTTTATGTTTTTTAGTTTTTGTACTTTTATTTAATGGTGGAACTTTAATAAAGATAGCGTTTTAACCCTAAGATCCCTGCGGCTAGTGGATTCCGTCTCATTCCTGGTCTGTCTCACATGGAAGACGATTCAGAGCCTCCGTGTGTTGCCTTCATGCTACTTTTGCTTAGTCTGGTGAACCAAATACTTTTTTTCCTCTTTTGTTATATTTTAAGAGTAACTAAACTTTCTTCTTGATTTTCCATAGTTAGCAGGGGCTTGAATCTTTGCCAATCAAACAATAGACTCCTGAAAAGTGAACACCTCTACAGACAAGAGGGACCAGCTCCTGTCTCAGTGTGTACATGGGCCTTGGGTACAGACTTGGTAGACAGCATAGGCTATAGAGCTACAAAGCCTAGATTTTGTATTGAATCCATACTGTGGGCTGTTGCACACTCAGACAGGAGCTCTGCGCTCGTTTATGATGAGTTACACACTCCATTTGGGGGCTACTGCAAGGTCGGTTGGGGTCTCAGGACTAGGATTCCCTCCAATTACCTGGGAATTCAAGTCAATAAAAATCAAGAAAAGTTTAGTTACTTTTTAAGGAAAATCCTGCAACACAATATGCCACCACTGGAGGGCACTCAATGAATTAAAAACAGTTTAAACAGAACTATTCTTGTAAAGAAAGAAACCAAACGCACTACATTCTTGTCTTTGTAAATGCTAATTTATCTGCAAAATGTACTCATGCAATATATATTATTATTATTTCTTTTGAAACAAACTTTTGTTAGCAGAACATTATATTTGTTTAGAAATATATTTCTTGGTTCTCGTATGTTTTTTTTCCCACCTCCTCCATCCAAAAGATGTTATTGTATAATATTATTAGGGATGATTGAATATCACAAATATTCGGCAATATTCAGCATCGCGAATATCCGACGAATAGGTCGCCGCTATGCGAATATTCGATGCCCAATGTAAGTCTATGGGAAGCTTGAATAGTTGCTATTCGGCAATTATTCGGGTTTCCCATAGACTTACATTGTGCATTGAATATTCGCAAATAGTCGAATAGCGGCGACCTATTCGGCAAATATGGGCGTTGCCGAATATTTAAGATATTCGATCATCCCTAATTATTATTGTATATTAAATTGTTTTAAATGTGTCCACATTTCATATTGCCTATTGTAATCTCAGACATCATTTACAAAACACATTAAAACATTACAAGCATTGCTACTTGCCTGCTGCAATGATGTATAATAAATTATATTGTGCTACAGTGTTGACCAGTAAGATCAAGGTAAACACTGTTATTATTGGTTTACTAGAAAAATTATATTTTTCAGCGATGACTTCATTAGGTGAGTATATAAATCAATGACTGAAAGGAGAACAACATTTAAAAGATATTGCAAGACATTTGTGCATGGGGTGATGCTTCCAAAAGATACCAGCACGCTCATCAGGAATTTTTCACATAGACATCCTTTATTTCTTTATATATGAACATGAGCAAGAACATTTCAACTTGTTTTTTCTTTTTCAAGCAGCTTCAAACATTGCTGCTGATGTACCTGTATAGAGGAATATAAGATATACAGTGAGAAAAAAAAGTATTTAGTCAGCCACCAATTGTGCAAAGTTCTCCCACTTAAAAAGATGAGAGTGGTCTGTAATTGACATCATAGGTAGACCACAACTATGAGAGACAAAATGAGAAAATAAATCCAGAAAATCAGCTTGTCTGACTTGGCATGATTTTATTTTCAAATTATAGGGAAATTATAGGGAAAAATAAGTATGTAGTCACCTAAAAACATGCAAGATTTCTGGCTCTCATAGACCTGTAACTTCTTCTTTAAGAGGCTCCCCTGTCCTCCACACATTACCTGTAGTAATGGCACCTGTTTGAACTTAGTTTAAAATACACCTCTCGACAACCTCAAACAGTCACACTCCAAACTCCAATATTGTGAAGACAAAAGAGCTGTTGAAGGACACCAGAAGCAAAATTGTAGCCCTGCACCAGGCTGGGAATCTGCAATAGGCAAGCAGCTTGGTGTGATGAAATCAACTGTGGGAGCAATAATAAGAAAATGGAAGACATTCAAGACCACTGATAATCTCCCTTGATCTGGAGCTCCACGCAAGATCTTACCCCGTGGGGTCAAAATGATCACAAGAACGGTGAACAAAAATCCCAGAACCACACGGGAGGATCTAGTGAATTGTCTGCATAGAGCTGGGTCCACCGTAATAAAGGCTACCATCAGTAACACACTACGCTGCCCGGGACAGAGATTCAGCAGTGCCAGATATGTCCCTCTGCTTAAGCCAGTACATGTCCGGGCGGCCCATCTAAAATTTGCTAGAGAGCATTTGGATTATCCAGAAGAGTATTGGGAGAATGTCATATGGTCTGATGAAACCAAAGTAGAACTGTTTGGTAGAAACACAACTCGTCGTGTTTGGAGGAGACAGAATGCTGAGATGCATTTAAAGAACACCATACCTACTGTGAAGCGTGGCAACATCATGCTTTGGGTCTGTTTCTCTGCAAAGGGACCAGGACGACGTGTCCGTGTATATGAAAGAATGAATGGGGCCATGTATTGTGAGATTTTGAGTGCAAACCTCCTTCCATCAGCAATGGCATTGGAAATTAAATGTGGCTGGGTCTTTCAGCATGATAATGATTCCAAGCACACCACCAGGGCACTGAAGGAGTGGCTTCGTAAGATGCATATGAAGGTCCTGGAGTGGCCTAGCCAGTCTCCAGATCTCAACCCCATAGAAAACCTTTGGATGGAGTTGAAAGTCCATGTTGACCAGCGACAGGCCTAAAACATGACTGCTGTAGAGGAGATCTGCATGGAGGAATAGGCCAACATACCCCAAAGAGTGTGTGTCAACCTTGTGAAGACTTACAGAAAAAGTTTGAGCTCTGTCATTGCCAACAAAGGATATACAGTGTGTCCACCCATATCCTGTCCACCGCCATTAACTTGAGAATGGCAGCAGCTATAGGCATACAAGTGGTGTCTAGGTATAGTAAAGTATCCTTGCGCTACGCAATGAAACCACCTATAGCACCACCTGGTGGAGAGGATGCAGCAAAACCACTTAATAAAAATGAAGGTATCACAGGTGCAAAACACTAATGGAGCAGCCACTCACAAACTACCAAAGCATGGATGTGGTGATTGCTTAATGATATTCTTTTATGACCATGCAGATATAATATCACAAGCTAATTTGAAAGACATATCAGAAAAAGAAAAACAGGACAAAATTAACTCCATAACATGGATACAACCAAACTCTTGATCACTATATATGCTGTGTGCACAATTATTAGGCAATCTGTAGTTTTGATGATTCATTTTATTATTGAACAGCTACAGTATTGTCGGTCAATTCAAAAGATTAATAAATCTTAAACTTGAATATTTTAGAAATTAAAAGTGAGATTTTGTCTTTCTTGGGGAAATATGTTTGTGTGTATAATAATTGGGCAACTATTAGTGTGCAGAATTTTTATGTAACTAAATGAATAAAATAAGTTCTCAGCTCAATTGTTTATTTTCTTATCATAAAGTGAGGATAACAAGCAAACAAATCAAAGTTACAAATATACATTTCTGACATTTAAAATAAATGTAAATATATATCTAATATATAAAGCTCAGTGTATGTATGTATGTATGTGTGTATGTCCGCTAATCCGCTAAAGGAATTTGCACCGTCGCATTTACAATCATGAAATTTTGCACAGACACCCCATGTGGACCAGGGAACGTCATAGACTATATTTTGCCGGGAAAATTTAACCCCGCGCTTTACAGTTACTCTCAAAAATCCTGCCTCTATTAAACTGAATAGGTGGGAGCTGCAGGCTATTAAAAGCAACTGTCAGTGGTTGCTATAGGAACAAAATAAACTGTTAGTATAAGAAGCTTATGTGTGAGGTAATATGATACCGGTGGTGAGACAGATAGACAGAGACAGAAAGAGACAGACATAGACACAGACAGAGACAGACATGTAAAGAGACAGACAGACAGGCAAAGAGAGATGGGCAAAGAGACAGCCAGGCAAAGAGACAGCCGGGAAAAGAGACAGCCGGGCAAGGAGACAGCCAGGCAAAGAGACAGCCGGGCAAAGATACAGCCCTGGAGAGAGACAGCCCTGAAAAGAGACAGACGGGCAAAGAGACAGATGGGCAAAGAAACAGACAGGCAAAGAGACAGATGGGCAAAGAGACAGACGGGCAAAGAGACAGACCTGGAAAGAGACAGACCTGGAAAGAGATAGATGGGGAAAGAGACAGCCCTGGAAAGAAGCAGACTGGGAAAGAGACAGCCCTGGAAAGAGACAGACCTGGAAAGAGACAGCCGGGCAAAAAGACAGCCGGACAAAAAGACAGATGGGCAAAGAGACAGACGGGCAAAGAGACAGACGGGCAAAGAGACAGCCGGGCAAGGAGACAGCCAGGCAAAGAGACAGCCGGGCAAAGATACAGCCCTGGAGAGAGACAGCCCTGAAAAGAGACAGACGGGCAAAGAGACAGATGGGCAAAGAAACAGACAGGCAAAGAGACAGATGGGCAAAGAGACAGCCGGGCAAAGAGACAGACCTGGAAAGAGACAGACCTGGAAAGAGATAGATGGGGAAAGAGACAGCCCTGGAAAGAAGCAGACTGGGAAAGAGACAGCCCTGGAAAGAGACAGACCTGGAAAGAGACAGCCGGGAAAAAAGACAGCCGGACAAAAAGACAGATGGGCAAAGATACAGATGGGCAAAGAGACAGACGGGCAAAGAGACAGACGGGCAAAGAGACAGACGGGCAAAGAGACAGATGTGGAAAGAGACAGACCTGGAAAGAGACCTGGAAAGAGACAGACGGGGAAAGAGACAAACAAAGACAGACAGGGAAAGAGACAGACGTGGAAAGATAGAGACAGACAGACACACACATAGAGACAGACACAGAGATAGAGACAGACAGACACAGAGATGTCGACAGATAGACTGATACATATACAGACAGAAAGATAGAAACAGACAGACAGAGACATAGACACAGACAGACAAAGAAAGGCACAGACAGAGAGACAGACAGACAGCGACACACAGACAGAGACTGGGAGAGAGACAGAGAAACAGTTACTATCCCGGGCAACGTCCGGGTACTACAACTAATTATATTTACTGTATATATATAGATAGATATATATATATATATATATATATATATCTATCTATATATATACAGCTCTGGCAAAAATTAAGAGGCAAATGCAAAATTTTCAGGTTTTCTGATTTTTCTCTTTATAGGTATATTTTTGAGTGAAATGTAAATTGTTCTTTTATTCTATAAACTACTGGCAACATGTCTCCAAATTTCCAATTGTATTTATCTGAAAATGAGAAATGGTCAAAATAACAAAACAATGCATTGCTTTCAGACCTCAAATAATGCAAAGAAAACAAGTTCATTATCATTTACAGTACTAATGTTTTAACTTGGGAAGAGTTCAGAAATTTATATTTCGTGGAATAGCTATAATTTTTAATCACAGCTTTCATGCGTCTTGGCATGCTTTCCACCTGTCTTTCACACTGCTTTTGGGTGACCTTATGCTACTCCTGGTGCAAAAACTGAAGCAGTTCTTCTTTGTTTGATGGCTTGTGACTATCCATCTTCTTCTTGATTAAATTTCAGAGGTTTTCAATAGGGTTCAGGACTGGTCATCACAGGGTTTTGATGTGGTGGTCCTTCATCCACACATTGATTGACTTAGCTGTGTGGCATGGTGCATTATCCTGCTGGAAAAACCAGTCCTCAGAGTTGGGGAACATTGCTTGAGCAGAAGGAAGCAACGTTTTTTCCAGGATAACCTTGTATATGGCTTGATTCATACATCCTTCACACAGTTTAATCTACCCAATTCAAGCCTTGCTGAGGCATCCCCAGATCATCACCAATCCTCGACCAAATTTCACCGTGGGTGCAAGACACTGTGGCTTGTACACCTCTCTAGGTCTCCGTCTAACCATTAGACGACCAGGTGTTGCACAAATCGGAAAATTAGACTCATCAGAGAAGATTACCTTACTCCAGTCCTCTGAGGTCCAATCTTTATGGTCTTTGACAAACTTCAGCCTGGCTCTCCTTTGCTTCTCATTGATGAAAGGCTTTTTTATAGCTTTACATGACTTGATCCCTGCATCTAGGAGTGTGTTACGAACTGTTCTTGCCATGCACTTCACCCCAGCTACCATTTGCTATTCCTTTTGCACGTCACTTGATGTCATCTTGCAGTTGTTGAATGACATTAGAATAAGATGACGGTCATCTCGGTCAGTGGAGAGTCGCTTTTGCCCTCTGCCGGTCTGTAGCTTTGTTGTCCCCAATGCCTGCTTCTTGACCTTGTTGTAATGGACTGCCATCTTAGAAACTTTAAGGATGGAGGCAACATGACGCGTACTGTATCCTTCTGCTAGTAAAGCCAGAAATGAGCCCTTCTTTTCCTCAATACTTTTCTTTTCAACTCCTTTGGCATGGTTAAAAGTTATTGTTTCGTTCCTATTACTTTTGGGATATTACTAGCACTTGTTTTGTCATCCAGCTTGTCCTATTGCAAGAGGATTGTGAAGACCAGAGCAGTGTTTTCTATACTTTCCCTCGTTAAATAAGATTTGGTTCAAGTGATCACCTAATCAGAAGCACATCAAGTAGAATGAAATGTACTCTGGTTGGAATTCAACTGACATCGGAATAGAATGGCTGTCAGACATGTAGAAAAGCTGATTTTTAGCCAAAGATATATATATATATATATATAGGAGTGTGTCTCAGTGACCAATATAGTAAGCTTTATTGTCAATAACAGTCATATGCCTTCCCTTGATGGAGTTCTCAGTTTCTTAATCTGTTCAAGATCAACTCTTTAGTCAGCACCAACCACATCCTCCTAGACACTGGTCAAGAAGTTGACTGTTTTCTTTCTCCATAAATCTCTTATTTAAAAAGGACTCACAAGTTCTCAGTAGGGTTTCTCAACTTCTGCAAATCTCAAATACAATATCTGGATATGACCATATATATCATAGACAATACTATAATAGTATACAAATATCAATTTACCATAAAGCCACAGGCAGGCCAACATATCTTAGATGGAACAACTGTCATCTAAGACACACAAAAAAAATCCATCATCTACAGTCAAGCTCCAAGATATATTTGGATCTGTTCAGATCAGTGACGATAGAAGACTACCCCTGCTATCACAGAGGAATACATTTTTACAAGGATATCATCCTCTTGTAACAGATGAACAGATCCAAAGAGCCACAGGGATCCCAAAAAGCAGCCTCCTGGATTACAAACAAAGCAAGGATAACAGCAGGGACAGCAGCACGATACCACTTATTGTCACATACAACCTTCACATGAGCAACCTAAGAAAAATTACTGTTGATATTCAACAATTATTTTACAGAGATCACATACTGAAAGAAATATTCTAAGAACTACCATATATATCCTATATACAACAAATAAAGTTAAGGAATCTCCTCGACAGACGTTTCCTATCATTACCATCAGAGACTAAAGGGGGCTTTACACGGTAGCGATATCGGTAACAATATCGCTATCGTGCGTACCCGCCCCCATCGTTTGTGCGACACGGGCATATCGCTGCCCGTCGCGCACAAAATCGCGCTCCCCCATCACACGGCTTACCTGTCCTGCGACATCGTTCTGGCCGGCAATCCGCCTTCTTTCTAAGGGGGCAGGTTATGCGACGTCACACTGAAAGCGGCGAATAGACGCGGAGGGGCGGAGATGAGCGGGACGTAAACATCCTGCCCACCTTCCTCCTTCCGCATAGCCGGGGGACACAGGAAAGGAGATGTTCCTCGCTCCTGCGGTGTCACACACAGCGATGTGTGCTGCTGCAGGAATGAGGAACATCATCGCTAATGAGCGTTAAACGATTTTTGGTTTTAGGACGACCTTTCCACGGCAAACAATTGTGGCCGCTTTTGCGATCGTTTTAGGTCGCACAAAAGTGTCACACGCTGCAATATTGTTAATGACGGCGAATGTGCGTCACTACCGGCGTGACCCCGTCGATAAAACATTACCGATATCATAGCGTGTAAAGCCCCCTTAACTGCAAATAATGCAGGGTCTGTACCCACATCTTATCGGCAAACACAGTCCACATATCCGGCACAAATAAGACTTCTCATGTACATCCTCCAATGTGGTGTAAATGATACAGTGTACAAGACGCGCCCTGGAGGAACTATACAAAAACTATAAACAAGGATGAATCTACATGGAATGGCAATAAGGAATGAGTTGGACACAGCTAAGGATAAATATTTTTTTAAAGTAGGACACAAAATGATAGATTTAAAAGTCCTAATAATGTTCATTTTAGGAACAACAGAGCGATAGAGAAATCAGAAAATTGAAGCTGATAAGGATGTTCATGTATGTGCCAAGCGTACTCAGTCTAACACCTGGATTTATGACCCACTACATGTATAAATTTAACAAAAAGAAAATACAATTTTGGGTAGAGTGCTTAATTGGACTGACAAGTGACCTCAAATCCCCTATTAAAATACAAGTTTTTATTATAATAATCCTTGAAATTGTTCAAAAAAAGAAACACAAGAACAAAATAAAAAGCAGAAAGGGTCAGGTAAGTACTTATAATAAATCGTAATAGAATGGAGGGACGGGGAGGGGGGCCCTGGTGACCCTAGGTAGAAAATATGTCCCTTCCTATCAACAGAGGGTGTGACACCTTAAGTTTCAGGGCGCCCCCGTTCCATGTCGACTATCCCTTTCCCTGACCCTAAATATACAAAATGGAGTCGAGAAGGGGTTAAAGCCGAGCATCAGCCGAAATGAAGATGTAACGTGTTGATGAAGATAAACTTTCTTTTATTCCATAGGTTTACGCGTTTCGAGGTAAAACCTCTTCTTCAGGACTAGTACATCAACATAAAAGCCTGGCTTTTATGTTGATGTACTGGTCCTGAAGAAGAGGTTTTACCTCGAAACGCGTAAACCTATGGAATAAAAGAAAGTTTATCTTCATCAACACGTTACATCTTCATTTCGGCTGATGCGCGGCTTTAACCCCTTCTTGACTCCATTTTGTATGCTCATCCACGTGGGGCTGCAGCAGACGCCATTTTCTTATGCGCATTAGTGGTTGTGACTATCACAACCCGTTCAGGTGAGTGTATACTTATAGTTAAACCTCACCGATCTCCTTGATATTACACTATCAGCGCTCCTTATTTTCAGATATACCTGACCCTAAATAGGGAAGATAGCCCAAAAGGTAAAGAGGACCATCCCAAGATAATTAAGGTCTATCAAGATATAAAAAGGTATGTATACCTTTACTATTTCAAATTAATGGGGTTAGATTAATACCTCCTAGTATACACTTTCAATTTCTGACCCAGATAATATACAACCACTGAAATCAGGATGGCGCAAAAGATACAGTGTCCTGTACAAATTTACTCATGTGGTACACATTAATATGTCACACAATAATATGTCACAAGAAACCACCATAATCCTGATACAATCATGACAGGATTATTTTCAATTTGCAGAGACAATTGCTACCACCAAAAAAATGTTATCCTAAAGATCTGTCAATAGTAGAGATGAGCGGTGTTCGAATCGAACTGTTCGCCAATTTCAAATTTGAGCTGTTTTTAGTGATTTTCGAGCGATTTGCTTCACATTCGATAGTTCAAGTTAACGTTCGATAACGGTTTGATCACCCAAAACGTGACTTTTTACAGTAAGGCTATTTGCGCACGTTGCGTATTTGCATGCGTCCTGCGTCTCCAGCACAATCCTTCTCTCTTTCCTACTCACCGATCAGCTGCATGGCTGTCACACTGCTTCGGTGGCTTTTCCTCTTTTGAAAATGGCTGCCACTCATTATTCAATCTGGTATTCCCTGCTTTCCACACCCACCGGCACCCAAGATTGGTTGCAGTCAGACATGCCCCCACGCTGAGTGACAGCTGTCTCACTGCAACCAATCACAGTCGCCGGCGGGCGGGTCTATATCGTGCAGTAAAATACACAAATAATTAAAAAAAAAACATGCGTTCCCTCCCAATTTTGATACCAGCCAAGATAAAGCCACACGGCTGGAGGCTGGTATTGTCAGGATGGGGAGCGCCACGTTATGGGGAGCCCACCACCCTAACAATATCAGTCAGCAGCCACCCAGAATTTCCGCATCCATTAGATGCGACAGTCCCGGGGCTCATCCTAAATTGCCCTGGTGCGGTGGCAATTGGGGTAATAAGGAGTTAAATGGCAGCTTATATCTGCTACTAAGTCCTAGGTTAATCATGGCAGGCGTCTCCCCGAGATACTTTCCATGATTAACCTGTAAGTGAAAGTAAATAAACGCACAACGAAAAATCCTTTATTTGTTATAAAACACAACCCCCCTCTTTTACCACTTTAATAATCCCCAAACACCCATCCAGGTCCGAAGTAATCCCCACGACGCTTTCAGCTGTGCTACATGAAGCTGACAGGGAGCGCCATAAAACACGATCGCTCTGTGTCAGCCCCATGCAGCAATTGAAGTAAGCTGCGCTGTCACCGGAGACTTCACTCAGGTAGTGCCTGCGTGTGTGCGGGGATGATGAGGAGTGCGGTAGTGCTTATGTGTGTACGGAGATGATGATGAGTGCGGTAGTGCTTGCGTGTGTGCTGGGATTATGATGTGGGTGGTAGTGCCGGGGTGTGTGCGGGGATGATGATGGGTGTGGTAGTGCCGGGGTGTGTGCGGGGATGATGATGGGTGTGGTAGTGTCGGGGTGTGTGCAGGGATGGTGATGGGGCGGTACTGCCGGGGTGTGTGCGGTGATGATGATGGGTGCAGTAGTGCCTGTGTGTGTGTGCGGGGATAATGATGGGGGCGGTAGTGCTGTGGTGTGTGTGGTGATGATGATGGGTGCAGTAGTGCCTGTGTGTGTGCAGGGATGGTGATGGGGCGGTACTGCCGGGGTGTGTGCGGTGATGATGATGGGTGCAGTAGTGCCTGTGTGTGTGCGGGGATATTGATGGGGGCGGTAGTGCTGTGATGTGTGTGGTGATGATGATGGGTGCAGTAGTGCCTGCGTGTGTGCGGGGATGATGATGAGTGCGGTAGTGCCGGAGTGTGTGCGGTGAGGATAATGGGTGCGGTAGTGCCTGCGTGTCTGCGGGGATGATGATGGGGGCGGTAGTGCCGGGGTGTGTGCAGTGATGATGATTGCTGCGGTAGTGCCTGCATGTGTGAGGTGATGATGATGGGTGCAGTAGTGCCTCTCTCTCTCTCGCTCTCCCTCTCTCTCTCAGGATTACTGCAGAGGGGAGTTCTTTATTTCAATAAAGATGGAGTCACTAATTGTGTTGTGTTTTATGTCTAATAAAAATATTTTTCTGTGTGTTATGTTTTTTCATCTGTACTAGAAATTCATGGTGGCCATGCCATGTCTAATATTGGCGTGACACCATGAATTTCGGGCTTAGGGCCAGTTGATAATATACAGCTAGCCCTAACCCCATTATTTCCCAACGAGCCACCCGTCACCAGGGCAGCTGGAAGAGTTGGATACAGTGCCAGAAGATGGTGCTTCTATGAAAGCGACATTTTCTGGGGCATCTACGGACTGCAATTCTCAGCGGGGGTGCCCAGAAAGCTTGGGCACCCTGCGCTGCGGGTTCCAATCCCCAGCTGCCTAGTTGTACCTGGTTGGACACAAAAATTGGGCGAAGCCCACGTAATTTTTTTTTAATTATTTCATGACATTCGTGAAATAAAAAAAAATAAGGGGCTTCCCTATATTTTTGGTTCCCAGCCGGGTACAAATAGGCAGCTGGGGGTTGGGGGCAGCCTGTAGCTGCCTGCTGTACCTGGCTAGCATACAAAAATATGGCGAAACTCACGTCATTTTGGGGGGGGGGCAAAAAACATGTTTGGTATAGGTGTTCTTCTTGACTGGAGACTGCCCTTCCCGTGGTTGTTCCTTCCCGGTGAAAGAACTGGCTATTTTCCTGCCAGCATTGAGAAACATGTGATGGTGTCTCCGCGGCATTCTTGTTTTGCATATTTTCCCAGGGGGCCTTGTTCTAGTGTCACTGCGTTCAGAAACACGTGATAGTGTCTCCGCAGTGTTGGATGTTGATCTCCCCGAGGTCAACCATCCTTACCTATGTAGTCTTCTACTAGGCATTGCTCCCACTAGCCAGTTTCCTACTCCACACTGATGAGGGTCAAATACCCCGAAACAGTTGTCTGTGGATGGATACCATGTTTGGCATAGGTGTTCTCCTTGACTGGAAACTGCCCTTCCCGTGGTTGTTCCTTCCCGGTGAGAGACCTGGCTAGTTTCCTGCCAGCATTGAGAAACATGTGATGGTGTCTCTGCGGCATTCTTGTTTTGCATATTTTCCCAGAGGGCCTTGTACTAGTGTCACTGTGTTGAGAAACACGTGATGGTGTCTCCGCGGTGTTGGATGTTGATCTTCCTGAGGTTAACCATCCTTACCTATGTAGTCTTCTACTAGGCATTGCTCCCACTAGCCAGTTTCCCACTCCACACTGATGAGGGGCAAATACCCCGAAACAGCTGTCTGTGGATGGATACCATTTTTGGCATAGGTGTTTTCCTTGACTGGAGACAGCCCTTCCCGGGGTTGTTCCTTCCCGGTGAAAGACCTGGCTAGTTTCCTGCCAGCATTGAGAAATATGTGATGGCCGGCAGCATGTCCAGACAGGAGGTGGAAGCAGCTGCGAAATCAAAAGTGAACAGTAGAAAACAAAATATCATATTCACCTGTCTGCAGACTCCCTGGACACGTCCGATGGCTGCAGGATCTGGAGGGGATCAGTTGATGCGGTCACCTGACGGCATCAGCTGATCGTATAAGTCCAGCGGTGAGGCCGGCTTTTTACCGCCCGGCCGGCTTAAACAATCAGCTGATGTTGTCAGGTGACCACATCAGCTGCTTAAATACCAGGTCTTGCAGCAGTCGGATGGGAGTCTGCACAGAAGTGTGTAGTTTTTTTTTCTACAGATGCATCAGCTGATTGTATAAACGGCTTTTATACAATCAGCTGATGTATCATGTGATTCAGGTCCTTGAACACCTGACACATCATCTGATCGCTTTGCCTTTCAGCAAACCGATCAGATGATAATGGATCCAGATTGGACATCGCGGGACCCTCGACCCAAGACTACAGCGGAGTGGGGGGGGGGTTCTTTAGTTCAATAAAGATGGAATCACTAATTGTGTTGTGTTTTATTTCTAATAAAAATATTTTTCTGTGTTGTTTTTTTTTATCTTTACTAGAAATTCATGG
This sequence comes from Anomaloglossus baeobatrachus, assembly GCF_048569485.1. Classification (NCBI taxonomy): domain Eukaryota; kingdom Metazoa; phylum Chordata; class Amphibia; order Anura; family Aromobatidae; genus Anomaloglossus; species Anomaloglossus baeobatrachus. The sequence continues at coordinate 182,828,792 of NC_134353.1, read as the reverse complement.
TGCCCATGTCTGTTTAGACGTGACACCATGAATTTCGGGCTTAGTGCCATCTGAGAATACAAAGCTGGTATTAACCCCTTTATTACCCAGCGAGCTACCGCCATCACGGCTGCTTGGCGAGCCGGATAATGTGCCTGGAAAAGGTGCTAAGAAACAATGTGTCATTTCCAGGGGTGGCTGTGGGCTGCCGGGATTCCCAGCCCTCAGCTGCCTGGCTTTACCTGACTGGCGATCAAAATACAGCGGAAGCCCATGCATTTTTTCTTTTAACTATTTTTTTAAATAAAAAAAATTAATGGGCTTCCCTGTATTTTGATTGCCAGCCAAGATAACACCAGGCAGATGGGGGTGGCAACTTGTAACTGTCTGCTTCATCTGCGCTGAGAATCAAAAATGCCGCGGAGCGTTACATCATTTTTTTTAATGATTTATTTTTACAGTACTGTGATGTCAGGCAATCAAAATACAGGGAAGCCCATTTTTTTTAGTTATTTAAATAAATATTTAAAAAAAAATACGAGGGCTCCCGCTGCATTTTTTGTATTGGTAGCTAAGGGTTATCCAAGCAGCTTCTGGCTGCTAACCCCCACTGCTTGGTGTTACCTTCACTGGCAATAGAAAATCCAGGGAAGCTTTTTTTTTTTGCCAAAAAACTAAAAAAAAAATAAAAAAATGAGGTGTGCTTCGCCATATTTTTGTATGCTAGCCAGGTACAGCAGGCAGGTATGGCTGCCCTCAACCCGCAGCTGCCTATTTGTACCCGGCTGGGAACTAAAAATATAGGGAAGCACTTTTTATAATTATTTCATGAATTTCATGAAATAATTAAAAAAAAAAACAAACTACATGGGCTTCGCCCCAATTTTTGTGTCCAGCCAGGTACAACTAGGCAGCTGGAATCCGCAGCACAGGTTGGCCCGAGCTTTCTTATCCCCTTCGCGGCGACTTGCAGTCTGCAGCCGCCCCAGAAAATGGTGCTTTCATAGAAGCGCCATCTTCTGGCGCTGTATACAACTCTTCCAGTGGCCCTGATGCCAGGTGGCTTGCTGGGTAATAAGGGGTTAATACTAGCTTTGTTTTATTAGCTAGTATTAAGCCAGAGATTCTTAATGTTAGGCAAGTTTGACCCCGCCATTAAGAATCTCCAATAAAGGGTTAAAAAAAAGATACCACACAGAGAAAAAATACTTTAATAGAAATAAATACGCACACACACTTAGAGACTCCATGTTTTTTACTCCCTCTCACCCCTTCATGATCCTGGTCTGTCTTCTTTCTCTTTCAACCCATGCAGCTCTGCTACATCAGACAGCACAAGGAAGGAAGACGCTCCTCCTCCCAGTGCAGTCTAATCACTCAATGAGTGAGCAGAGGCTGCGGGTTGGTAAGCGGTGACGTCACCGCTGCCACCATTGCAATAGTAACCTGACAGGCGGGTTACTATAGTAACAGTGATCTCTGATCACCTGATTCCCGGCGCCGCTATTCACCGGTTGTGGCATCCAGTCCCTGCATGTGGACTGACTCTGTAAAGAGCACCAACATGCAGGAACGGGGAGCCAAGCATGTGCCCAAGTATCTTGCCGGCACTCACCGAGTATACTGAGTACGGAGATCCTCGGGCGAGCACCGCATACTGGCGACATGCACTGACAGGACCTAGCATGACGTCATAGCCATGTGACCAGTCTGTAGCCAATGAGATAATACACACTTGACTGGTTATATGCTATGACATCAGGTCATATCATCAGTGCTGGTTACCAGGAGGAAACAGCAATGATCGGAAGGAGAAGCGGCGGGAGACAAAGTGCAGGACGTGTCGCGAGACCTGTAAGTATAATGGCAATGTTTATTATTAACTGTATGTGTATATGTCTAATGTGTTTGCATTTGTGTTTGCCTGCCATCGTTTTCAATGGGGTTCGAAGGTGTTCGTTGAACGTTCGTTGAACGTTCGATGAACACACCCGCCGTTCAACAAACCGTACAGAACTCAAACATTAGGGGGGTGGCTCATCTCTAGTCAATAGCCCTTGTCACAGATGGTTATACAAAATGACATAGGATAACGCTAGGAAGAAAAATAAATGATCAAGTTCACTGAAAAAGCAGGTCTTCATCCCTGCCTGGCCTCAACGCGTTTCTCCTTTCCCATTAGAGGTTTATGAGGAGGCTTAGGGAGACGGCAGCGAGTCCTGTAAGGTGATGATCCATGGATATAAGCATTAAGTATTTTAATAGGGGATTTGAGGTCACTTGTCAGTCCCACTACATGTATACACTTCACACCGCCTTTGGACGGGCTACAGATCACTTAGTTTCCAAGGCAATCACTCCAACCACCTCTCCATCTATATATATATAATTGCCTTATTCTGTCTGTCTGTCTGTCTGTCTGTCTTGCTCCAAAATTGTGTCACCGTGACAGTGTCGTTAGAGTGACAACTGTCGGATTGGCTGCAGGGCTCGGCCTGGCCCCGCCCCCCCACGGATTGGCCGCTCGCCTCGGTCTGGCCCCGCCCCCCGCATGGATTAGCCGCTCGCCCCTGACAGTGTCGTTAGAGTGACAACTGTTGGATTGGCTGCTGGGCTCGGCCTGGCCCCCTCCCACGGATTGGCCTCTCGCCTCGGTCTGGCCCCGCCCCCCGCATGGATTAGCCGCTCGCCCCGGCCCTCCGCACGCATCGCCCGCTCCAGCGTACACCGGCTCCCAGTACGCATACGCTGTGGTCAATAATGAAGTGTCATGCAGCGGTGAAAGAGTTAAAGACACTGCAAGACACTTTATTACAGGCAGCGGGCACCCCCAGAAGAGAGAAGAAAGAAGACCCTGCAGTCATACTCACCAGACGCCGACCGGGAGCAGGTGAGCGCATCAAGGACCTGCAGCGGCGGAACACACACACACGCACACACATAAGAACAGACACACACACACATCAGATCACACTCAGTCTCTCTCACACACACCTCACACACACATCAGATCGCATCCACACACAACAACATCCAGTGATATCGCTTGCTTCTCGGCGGCGATACTGTGTGTGCAGTGACCTTCCAGGACCTGCCGGAGGATCCCATGGCCGGAAGCATGTGGTATATCCGGATGTTGTAAGTGTGTGAGCGGGTATGTGCGATATCGTCAGTGTGTGTGTGCGTGTATGCGAGCGGAGCTGTGCGTGTATGCGATCGGATGTGTGTGTGTGCGCGTGTATGCGATCGGATGTGTGTGTGTGCGTGTGTGTGTGCGTGTATGTGATCGGGTGTGTGCGTGTATGCGATCGGATGTGTGCGTGTGTTCTGATGTGTGAGTGTATGCGATCGGATCTGTGAGTGTCGGCAGAAGGCAGAGGAGCACGGCGTGCAGCACAGCTGCTGGGACCGCCCACCGGAGGGCACAGGGAGAAGTGGGGTGTGAGTGTATACTGTCTGATGTGTGACTGTGGAGCACGATGGGGAGTGTGCAGCATGGGGGATGGAGCACGATGGGGAGTGCACAGCATGGGGGATGGAGCACGATGGGGAGTGAGCAGCATGGGGGATGGAGCACGATGGGGAGTGCGCAGCATGGGGGATGGAGCACGATGGGGGGTGCGCAGCATGGGGGATGGAGCACGATGGGGGGTGCGCAGCATGGGGGGTGCGCAGCATGGGGGATGGAGCACGATGGGGGGTGCGCAGCATGGGGGATGGAGCACGATGGCGGGTGCGCAGCATGGGGGATGGAGCACGATGGGGAGTGCGCAGCATGGGGGATGGAGCACGATGGGGAGTGCGCAGCATGGGGGATGGAGCACGATGGGGAGTGCGCAGCATGGGGGATGGAGCATGATGGGGAGTATGCAGCATGGGGGATGGAGCACGATGGGGAGTGTGCAGCATGGGGGATGGAGCACGATGGGGAGTGCGCAGCATGGGGGATGGAGCACGATGGGGAGTGCGCAGCATGGGGTTGGAGCACGATGGGGGGTGCACACCTCCCCCCAAAACACACACACAGTGCCACACGCGCACCGCACAACACACCACACACACACTGGGAACCACAAACACCACCCTACACAGACACCCATACACAGACAACGCCGCACACACACAACACCCAACACACAAACACCGCGGCATACGCAAATATACGCACATACTGCGCAACACACACACTGCACAAAACATACCTCCCCCCAAAACACACACACGCACTCCACACCCACACAAACCGCGCAACACACACAGCATCACACACACAGAATGCTGCAGACACACAGCACTCCACAAACAACGCAACACACAAACAACACCGCTCTTACACCCCCCCCACCCAGACAACACCCAGAACATTTACAGCGCCCTACACAAACACTGGCAACTACACACAACAACATCGATATATATAACAAAAAACATACATTAACTACACAATAAATTCTAGAATACCCGATGCGTTAGAATCGGGCCACCTTCTAGTTTTATAATAAAATCCTTAATTTTATTAACTTTACTTATTTTCGGAGGCAACACCTCATATACCCTATACACAAATATTCTGTTGTTACAACTCTGAATTGTTGTGCTCTTGTCTCAGTCTTTCATTTATAAACAAGGCTGATGAAGAATCCTCTATGCATCACAAGCTTGTATACATAATTTTTCTGTTTAGCCAATATACACTAGAGATCAAAATTAGAGAATAATGTATGATCACTTGTTTATTCAGAAATAATACATTGATGAAGATTTGAAGGTTTTTTTGTAAGGGGTGCACCATACCACTATAACAGTGTTTTACAAAAGATCCAAAGTTTATCAACAAAAAACCTTTATTTTGCCCAAAACGTGATAATCATAATTAGAGAACAGAAATGATTGTTGCACAGAGAAGGATTATAAGTAAATTTTCTGAAGGTAACAACAGTCACCAATCGGAAGTGTACAGGCCTTTGCTTTGAATGATTTCAGCACATCTGTATCCATTGAACATCACTGATCTCTCACACTGCTCTGGTGTGATTTTGGTTCACTCTTCTTCCAGTCTCTTCCACAGTTCTGATTGTTGTGTGTTTCTTTGTCATAACTTTGTCACCAACGATTTTCCAGAGGTTTTCTATTGGGTTTAGATCAGGACTCTGGGCTAGTCATTCATTGTTTCAATGTTTTCTGTTTCAAGGAACTACTTTACCCGTTTTGCTGTGTGACAGGGGGCACTGTCCTTCATGAACATTGCTGGCTGATTGAGTGATGAACGCAAGCAAGTAACATGGTGTTGAAGAAGGTTCTGATACACACTTGCATTTATTTTGCCATGAAGCTCCTGCTGCAGAAAACATTCCCCAAGCCATGACACTTCCTCCACCACTTTTCACTGACTTCTTAACACACTTTGGGTTCACTATTTCCCCAGTTTGCTAAAGAACATAATGTTTACCATCAGCCCCAAATAAATTGAACTTGCTTTCATCACTAAAATGAACTGTGGACCACTTCTCCTCTGTCCACACAATATGCTCCTCACCAAAGGTGAGTGTAGCCTTTTGATTCTTTTAATGAGAGGTTCTGTCATTGTGGAGTGGGCTTTCAGTCCAAATGCTCTTAAACATTGTGACATGGTATGATGAGACAGATCCTTACCCTGTTCAGTGTTAAACGATCATGCAAATCCAGCTGCAGTATTGAAACAATTACCCATGAAGATTCTCTGCATTATCTTGTCCTCTCTTGCACTTGTCTTTCGAGAGCGACCAGCCTAATTGGGAGATTTGAAAGAGTTTGTGATTTTGTAAAGATGAAATATTCTTGAAATTACAGATTTGGAACAATCAACTTCTCTTGCTATGGCTGATAAGGTCACCTCTTTGTTCTTCATCTGGACAACCTTCTGCCGAAGGGTTTCAGTCATTTTGGAACAGCCCATCATTTTTTGCAGTCAGTGCAAACTGGAAAGTTAGGGTGGTGTCACACATAGTGAAGCGGCAGCAATCACGACCAGCGATCTGACCTTATCAGGATCGCTGCTGCGTCGTTACTAGAGTTGAGTGCGGTTCGTGGTTCGTGGTTCTCCAGTTCTAGGCTCGAGTGATTTTTGGGCTGTTCGAGATCGAACTAGAACTCGAGCTTTTTGCTAAAAGCTCGATAGTTCTAGATACGTTCGAGAACGGTTCTAGCAGCAAAAAGCAGGGCTTTTTACAGCTACAGTGAGCAGGAGCCATCGCTGGCAGCCTGCCACAAGCTGGTAACCAAGATAAACATCGGGTATCCAAGCAAAGCGCTTTGGTTAGTAACCCGATGTTTATCTTAGTTACGTGCAGGAAGCCCACACTTTCCCGCTCAGCTCGCTCCACCCCCTCCTGCCCGCGGCATGTACACATACATACACATACACAAACACACACACACACATCCACCCCCCTCCCCACCCCCCCCACCCCCCGCCCGCCCGCCCGCCCGCTCGCTCGCTCGCTCGGCTTACCTGCGGTGATGAAGTCTCGCCATCCCGACCTCAGCGCTGTCACTGTCCTCCATGGCCGCCGCTTGTCACATCACCTATCGCTTCCGACCCGAGACTGACACTGGCGGTGACGTCACGGACCTCTCGCGATACTTGATGTGAAGGCGCCGGTCATTGACCTCAGTGACAGGGGCTGTCAGTGTGCTGGAGATCAGCGCAGGTAATGTACCTCACTGACAGCAGCACTTGTCACCCCCCTGCAGTGACCTGGGCTGACCCATTGATGTTAGCTCAGGTCACTGCACTGCTCTCCCAGCCAATGGGGAACATCCTGCTCTTCATTGACTGGGACAGTGTGCATCGTCATGGCAACCCCTTGGATTACACCAGACCTGGATTTGTTTTTCAATCTAATAAATTGGTTAAAGAGGGAATGTTTTGGGGAGTGTTTTTTCAAATAAAAATGTGTTTGTCGTGTATTTTTTTTTTATTACTGACTGGGTTGGTGATGTCGGGTATCTGATAGACGCCTGACCTCACCAACCCCAGGGCTTGATGCCAGGTGACATTACACATCTGGTATTAACCCCAAATATTACCCCGTTTGCCACCGCACCAGGGCGCGGGATGAGCTGGGGCGAAGCACCAGGATTGGCGCATCTAATGGATGCGCCACTTCTGGGGCGGCTGCGGCCTGCTATTTTTAGGCTGGGGAGATTCCAATAACCATGGACCTCCCTAGTCTGAGAATATCAGGCCCCAGCTGTCTGCTTTACCTTGGCTGGTGATCCAATTTTGGGGGACCCCTACGTGTTTTTTTTTTAATTATTTATTTAATTTAAAATAACAGCGTGGGGTGCCCTCAGTTTTGGATTACCAGCCAAGGTGAGGTTGCCAGCTGTGGTCTGCAGGCTGCAGCCGTCTGCTTTACCCTAGCTGGCTACAAAACTAGGGGGAACCCTATGTCATTTTTTTTTCATTTTTTTGGCTAAATACAAAGCTAAGCACCCCTTAGTGCCACATGAAAGGTACCAAAGGGTGTTCCACTTTTTCTCCATTTTTTTCTCCACTTTCTCTCCACTTTTTCTCCACTTTTTCTCCATTTTTTTCTCCACTTATTCTCCACTTTTTCTCCTCTTATTCTCCACTTTTTCTCCACTTTTTCTCCTCTTATTCTCCACTTTTTCTCCACTTTTTCTCCACTTTTTCTCCATTTTTTTCTCCACTTTCTCCACTTTTTCTCCACTTTTTTCTCCACTTTTTCTCCTCTTATGCTCCACTTTTTCTCCTCTTAATCTCCACTTTTTCTCCACTTTTTCTCCACTTTTTCTCCACTTTTTTCTCCACTTTTTCTCCTCTTATGCTCCACTTTTTCTCCACTTTTTCTCCACTTTTTCTCCACTTTTTCTCCACTTTTTCTCCACTTTTTCTCCTCTTAATCTCCACTTTTTCTCCTCTTATGCTCCACTTTTTCTCCACTTTTTCTCCACTTTTTCTCCACGTTTTCTCCACTTTTTTCTCCACTTTTTCTCCTCTTATGCTCCACTTTTTCTCCACTTTTTCTCCACTTTTTCTCCACTTTTTCTCCACGTTTTCTCCACGTTTTCTCCACTTTTTTCTCCACTTTTTCTCCACTTTTTCTCCACTTTTTCTCCACTTTTTCTCCACTTTTTTCTCCACTTTTTCTCCACTTTTTCTCCTCTTATGCTCCACTTTTTCTCCACTTTTTCTCCACTTTTTCTCCACTTTTTCTCCTCTTATGCTCCACTTTTTCTCCACTTTTTCTCCACTTTTTCTCCTCTTATGCTCCACTTTTTCTCCACTTTTTCTCCACTTTTTTCTCCACTTTTTCTCCTCTTATGCTCCACTTTTTCTCCACTTTTTCTCCACTTTTTCTCCTCTTATTCTCCACTTTTTCTCCACTTTTTCTCCACTTTTTCTCCATTTTTTTCTCCACTTTCTCCACTTTTTCTCCACTTTTTTCTCCACTTTTTCTCCTCTTATGCTCCACTTTTTCTCCTCTTAATCTCCACTTTTTCTCCACTTTTTCTCCACTTTTTCTCCACTTTTTTCTCCACTTTTTCTCCTCTTATGCTCTACTTTTTCTCCACTTTTTCTCCACTTTTTCTCCACTTTTTCTCCACTTTTTCTCCTCTTAATCTCCACTTTTTCTCCTCTTATGCTCCACTTTTTCTCCACTTTTTCTCCACTTTTTCTCCACGTTTTCTCCACTTTTTTCTCCACTTTTTCTCCTCTTATGCTCCACTTTTTCTCCACTTTTTCTCCACTTTTTCTCCACTTTTTCTCCACGTTTTCTCCACGTTTTCTCCACTTTTTTCTCCACTTTTTCTCCTCTTATGCTCCACTTTTTCTCCACTTTTTCTCCACTTTTTCTCCTCTTAATCTCCACTTTTTCTCCACTTTTTCTCCACTTTTTCTCCACTTTTTCTCCACTTTTTTCTCCACTTTTTCTCCACTTTTTCTCCTCTTATGCTCCACTTTTTCTCCACTTTTTCTCCACTTTTTCTCCACGTTTTCTCCACGTTTTCTCCACTTTTTTCTCCACTTTTTCTCCTCTTATGCTCCACTTTTTCTCCACTTTTTCTCCACTTTTTCTCCTCTTAATCTCCACTTTTTCTCCACTTTTTCTCCACTTTTTCTCCACTTTTTTCTCCACTTTTTCTCCACTTTTTCTCCTCTTATGCTACACTTTTTCTCCACTTTTTCTCCACTTTTTCTCCTCTTATGCTCCACTTTTTCTCCACTTTTTCTCCACTTTTTCTCCTCTTATGCTCCACTTTTTCTCCACTTTTTCTCCACTTTTTTCTCCACTTTTTCTCCTCTTATGCTCCACTTTTTCTCCACTTTTTCTCCACTTTTTCTCCTCTTATGCTCCACTTTTTCTTTACTTTTTCTCCACTTTTTCTCCATTTTTTTCTCCACTTATTCTCCACTTTTTCTCCTCTTATTCTCCACTTTTTCTCCACTTTTTGTCCACTTTTTCTCCTCTTATTCTCCACTTTTTCTCCACTTTTTCTCCACTTTTTCTCCACTTTTTTTCTCCACTTTCTCCACTTTTTCTCCACTTTTTTCTCCACTTTTTCTCCTCTTATGCTCCACTTTTTCTCCTCTTAATCTCCACTTTTTCTCCACTTTTTCTCCACTTTTTCTCCACTTTTTTCTCCACTTTTTCTCCTCTTATGCTCCACTTTTTCTCCACTTTTTCTCCACTTTTTCTCCTCTTTTTCTCCACTTTTTCTCCTCTTAATCTCCACTTTTTCTCCTCTTATGCTCCACTTTTTCTCCACTTTTTCTCCACTTTTTCTCCACGTTTTCTCCACTTTTTTCTCCACTTTTTCTCCTCTTATGCTCCACTTTTTCTCCACTTTTTCTCCACTTTTTCTCCACTTTTTCTCCACGTTTTCTCCACGTTTTCTCCACTTTTTTCTCCACTTTTTCTCCTCTTATGCTCCACTTTTTCTCCACTTTTTCTCCACTTTTTCTCCTCTTAATCTCCACTTTTTCTCCACTTTTTCTCCACTTTTTCTCCACTTTTTCTCCACTTTTTTCTCCACTTTTTCTCCACTTTTTCTCCTCTTATGCTCCACTTTTTCTCCACTTTTTCTCCACTTTTTCTCCACGTTTTCTCCACGTTTTCTCCACTTTTTTCTCCACTTTTTCTCCTCTTATGCTCCACTTTTTCTCCACTTTTTCTCCACTTTTTCTCCTCTTAATCTCCACTTTTTCTCCACTTTTTCTCCACTTTTTCTCCACTTTTTCTCCACTTTTTTCTCCACTTTTTCTCCACTTTTTCTCCTCTTATGCTCCACTTTTTCTCCACTTTTTCTCCACTTTTTCTCCACTTTTTCTCCTCTTATGCTCCACTTTTTCTCCACTTTTTCTCCACTTTTTCTCCTCTTATGCTCCACTTTTTCTCCACTTTTTCTCCACTTTTTTTCTCCACTTTTTCTCCTCTTATGCTCCACTTTTTCTCCACTTTTTCTCCACTTTTTCTCCACTTTTTCTCCTCTTATGCTCCACTTTTTCTCCACTTTTTCTCCACTTTTTCTCCATTTTTTTCTCCACTTATTCTCCACTTTTTCTCCTCTTATTCTCCACTTTTTCTCCACTTTTTCTCCACTTTTTCTCCTCTTATTCTCCACTTTTTCTCCACTTTTTCTCCACTTTTTCTCCATTTTTTTCTCCACTTTCTCCACTTTTTCTCCACTTTTTTCTCCACTTTTTCTCCTCTTATGCTCCACTTTTTCTCCTCTTAATCTCCACTTTTTCTCCACTTTTTCTCCACTTTTTCTCCACTTTTTTCTCCACTTTTTCTCCTCTTATGCTCCACTTTTTCTCCACTTTTTCTCCACTTTTTCTCCACTTTTTCTCCACTTTTTCTCCTCTTAATCTCCACTTTTTCTCCTCTTATGCTCCACTTTTTCTCCACTTTTTCTCCACTTTTTCTCCACTTTTTCTCCACTTTTTCTCCTCTTATGCTCCACTTTTTCTCCACTTTTTCTCCTCTTAATCTCCACTTTTTCTCCTCTTATGCTCCACTTTTTCTCCACTTTTTCTCCACTTTTTCTCCACTTTTTCTCCTCTTATGCTCCACTTTTTCTCCACTTTTTCTCCACTTTTTCTCCTCTTATGCTCCACTTTTTCTCCACTTTTTCTCCACTTTTTTCTCCACTTTTTCTCCTCTTATGCTCCACTTTTTCTCCACTTTTTCTCCACTTTTTCTCCACTTTTTCTCCACTTATGCTCCACTTTTTCTCCACTTTTTCTCCACTTTTTTCTCCACTTTTTCTCCTCTTAATCTCCACTTTTTCTCCACTTTTTCTCCACTTTTTCTCCACTTTTTCTCCACTTTTTCTCCACTTTTTTCTCCACTTTTTCTCCACTTTTTCTCCTCTTATGTTCCACTTATTCTCCACTTTTTCTCCACTTTTTCTCTACTTTTTCTATGGTCGGTCTACCCATTAGCTCTGCCATGCATAGTGTAGCTCTACACCTACTGCACATGTTACTTTATGATTGACATCTCTTTCGTACCAGAGCTGTCTAAGTCTACTCTGACCCCATATTTGTCATTACTATATTGTCCTTGTACTGTATTATGACATTTGTATCATGTGTTTCATTTCTTGCTGTGTTGCAATTTTTTTGCTGCATCCCAATTGTACCTCTACATTGTTCGAGTTTATGTTATTGTTCTCCCACTCTTATGTGATACTGATTATTGTCATTTTTCATGATTACATGCAGATAAGTCCAATCTGACGAAGGCTCAGGCCGAAACGTCATTTGTAACTTGTTTTGGACAAAAACATATATGCTTATGAAAAAAAAATTTTCTTAATACGGACCAATAAAGAGTGATTTTGCATTACTATCCGTTGTGACTTACTGACTTAGTCTGGGAGATATAGAGTGCCGAGGTTACTCACTAATTTTATCTATTATTACCTCTGAGCACCTATATACCAGTGAGCAGAGCTTCCTCTACAGTAGTTCTCCTGATTAGGCATGCCCTTACCTCATGAGCAGGGCATTGCAGCTTTGGTAGCAACCATTACGACATGGACTCTGCTGCTGTGGACCCGGGGAGAGTGAGTGCAGATTCATTGCACCCACACTCCTCACATGAAGGGTCCGCACTCCTAGAAAATGGGGGATACGTTCCCTGAGTGTCTCCCCCCCATATTCTAGACGGTCCAGAGTCGTCGTGGGACCCCTTTATTTTTTTTCTTACAATAAATTGGTGAAAGAGGAAATGTTTTGGGGACTGTTTTTTCAAATAAATTTCTTTTGTCGATTTTTTGTTTTTGTTAGTACTGACAGTTTATGATGTTGGGTATCTAATAGACGCCATGACATCACAAACTGCTGGGCTTGATCTCAGGTGACTTTACAGCTAGTATCAACCCGATTTATTACCCCGTTTGCCACTGCACCAGGGCACGGGATGAGCTGGGGTGAAGCGCCAGGATTGGCGCATCTAGTGGATGCGCCACGTCTGGGGTGCCTGCGGCCTGCTATTTTTAGGCTGTGAAGGCCCAATAACTATGGACCTTCCCACCCTGAGAATACCAGACCACAGCTGTCCGCTTTACCTTGGCTGGTGATCCAATTTGGGGGGTCCCCTACTTTTATTGTGTAATTATTAATATTTATAAAATAATTATAAAAAAGAGCCTGAGGGGACCTCCACATTGGATCCCCAACCACGGTAAAGCTGCCAGCTGTGGTTTTCAGGCTACAGCCGTCTGCTTTACCCTAGCTGGCTATCAAAAATGGGGGGACCCAACGTAATTTTTTTTTTTTAACTATTTTTTAAATAGAAAAAATTAATGGGCTTCCCTGTATTTTGATTGCCAACCAAGGTAACGGCAGGCAGATGGGGGTGGCAACCCATAGCTGTCTGCTTTATCTGCGCTGAGAATCAAAAATACCGCGGAGCGCTACGTCATTTTTTTAAAGATTTATTTTTACAGCACTGTGATGTCCAGCAATCAAAATACAGGGAAGCCCATTTTATTTTTAGTTATTTAAATAAATAATTAAAAAAAATATATGTTAGCTCCCACTGCATTTTTTGTATTGCTAGCTAAGGGTAATCCAAGCAGCTACTGGCTGCTAACCCCCACTGCTTGGTGTTACCTTCACTGGCAATGGAAAATCCAGGGAAGCATTTTTTTTTTTTTGCCAAAAAGCTACAAAAAAAGGACGTGAGCTTCGCCATATTTTTGTATGCTAGCCAGGTATAGCAGGCAGGTGCTGGAAGAGTTGGATACAGCGCCAGAAGATGGCGCTTCTATGAAAATGCCATTTTCTGAGGTGGCTGCAGACTGCAATTCGCAGCAGTGGGGCCCAGAAAGCTCAGGCCAACCGGTGGTGCGGATTCCAATCCCAGCTGCCTAGTTGTACCTGGCTGGACACAAAAATGGGGCAAAGCCTACGTCATTTGTTTTCTAATTATTTCATGAAATTCATGAAATAATAAAAAAAGGGCTTCCCTTTATTTTTGGTTCCCAGCCGGGTACAAATAGGCAACTGGGGGTTGGGGGCATCCGTACCTGCCTGCTGTACCTGGCTAGCATACAAAAATATGGCGAAGCCACATAATTTTTTTAGGGGGCAAAAAACTTCTGCATACAGTCCTGGATGGAGTATGCTGAGCCTTGTAGTTCTGCAGCTGCTGTCTGTCTGTATGGAGAAGAGCAGACAGCAGCTGCAGAACTACAAGGCTCAGCATACTCCATCCAGGACTGTATGCAGAAGTTTTTTGCCCACCAAAAAAATGACGTGGGCTTCGCCATATTTTTGTATGCTAGCCAGGTACAGCTGGCAGCCACGGGCTGCCTCCAACCACCAGTTGCCTATTTGTACCCGGCTGGGAACCAAAAATATAGGGAAGCCCGTTTTTTTTAATTATTTCACTTATTTCATGAAATAATTAAAAAACAAATGACGTGGGCTTCGCCCTATTTTTGTGTCCAGCCGGGTACAACTAGGCAGCTGGGGATTGGAATCCGCAGCACAGGTTAGCCCGAGGTTTGTGGGCGCCTCTGCTGCGGATTTCAGTCCGCAGCCGTCCCAGAAAATGGCGCTCTCATAGAAGCGCCATCATCTGGCGCTGTATCCAACTCTTCCAACAGCCCTGGAGCCGGGTGGCTTGTTGGGTAATCATGAGTTAATACTGGCTTTGTTTTACCAGCCAGTATTAAGCCATAGATTCTTAATGTCAGGCACGTTTGACCCGGCCATTAAGAATCTCCAATAAAGGGTTAAAAAAAGACACCACACAGAGAAAAAATACTTTAATAGAAATAAATACACAGACACATTAGAGACTCCATCTTTATTACCCCTGTCAGCCCTCCACGATCCTGCTCTTCTGTCTTCTTTCTTTCTAGTGTAGTAGTAGTGACGATTGTAGTGAGGGGCATCACTTGGGGCTGGGGAACCTCCATCCTAACTACAATGCTCACTACAATCGGGAAGCAGCGTGCAGCCTTCACTCCGTGAGTGATCACTGCTGGCTGCTAGCGGTAACGCTGACAGACGCGTTACCATAGCAACGGTGCTCCCGGAGCCGCGGTTAGCGGTGACGTCACCGCTAACTGCGTTGCTATGGCAACGGTGATCTCCGTTAATGACCGGCTGTGTCAGCCGGTCCCTAACGGAACGGGGAGTCGACCGTGTGCTAGAGCATGTCGCCGGTACACGGCGATACACATATGTGCACCGTGTACCGGAGAGATGCACTCGCAGGTCCTACATGACGTGTCATAGTCATGTGACCAGTCTGTAGCCAATGAGATAATAGCCACGTGACTGGTCACATGGCTATTTTGACGTCACGATAGGTCCTGCTTCTCTGCTGGCAGTGCAGGTCACCGGGAGGATTCAGCGATCATCGGATGGAATAGCGGCAGGAGACAGAGTGCAGAAGGGATCGCGAGGACCGGTAAGTGTTATGGCAATGTTTATTAACTGTTTGTGTACATTTATAATGCATTTTTATGTGTTTGTGATTGCCTCCCATTATAGCCTATACGTTCGAGTTCGGTTCGTCGAACGTTCGACGAACCGAACTCGAACGGGACCCCCGTTCGGCGAACCGGCCTCGAGCCGAACCGGGACCGGTTCGCTCATCTCTAGTCGTTACATGGTCGCTGGTGAGCTGTCAAACAGGCAGATCTCACCAGCGACCAGTGACCAGCCCCCAGCCAGCAGCGACGCGTGGAAGCGTAACTAAGATAAATATCGGGTAACCAAGCAAAGCACTTCTCTTGGTTACCCGATATTTACCTTAGTTACTAGTGTCCGCCGCTCTCATGCTGCCAGTGCCGGCTCCCTGTTCGCTGCACTCCTTGCCAGAGTACACATCGGGTTAAATACCCGATGTGTACTCCAGCTACGTGTGCAGGGAGCAGGGAGCCGGCACTGGCAGCGTGAGAGCACACCGCTTAGCGCTGGCTCCCTGCACTCCTAGCCAGAGTACACATCAGGTTAATTACCTGATGTGTACTCCAGCTACGTATGCAGGGAGCAGGGAGTCGGCACTGCCAGTGTGAAAGCGGCGGACGCTAGTAACTAAGGTAAATATGGGGTAACCAAGGAAAGGGCTTCTTGGTTACCCGATGTTTACCGTGGTTACAGCTTACCGCAGGCTGCCAGACGCCGGCTCCCTTCTCCCTGCTCCCTTCAATTCGTCGCTCTCTCGCTGTCACACACAGCGATGTGTGCTTCACAGCGGGAGAGCAACGTTCAAAAAATGAAGCAGGACATTCAGCAACGACCGGCAACTTCACAGCAGGGGCCAGGTCATTGCTGGATGTCACACACAGCGACGGGACGTCGCTGCTACGTCACAGAAAATGGTGACTTAGCAGCGACGTCATTGTCGCCGTCGCTGTGTGTGACACCATCTTTAGGCTGCCAGTTAAATAGGGTTTGTCTGATAATTAAGGAAATTAGCACCAGGTGCCAGATTAACACCAATAACTTGCAGGTATCTGAAAGTGTTCTCTAATTTTCATCAGTGTTCTTTTTCATTTATCTATTTTCATTTCTATTATGTGCTTTGCAATAAATTCAATTTTTGAAATAAGCTTAAAATACTGCTACTTTACTAATGTTAGGATATAATCACATAGGACTATATAATGACCTTAGCAGTTAGGAAATTGTGTGTTGTTCTCGAACTTTCATCTCCACTGTAGATTTCAACCTTACAATAATTTTATCTTCAGTAGGCAAAAAAGTATTACATTGTATGTTGCAAAAAATATTTTTTTATGTTAGAGTCAAAGTGATGACAAAGGGTGGCTTTACATGCTGCGATATCCAGCCCGATATCGCTAGCATGCGACCCACCCCCATCGTTTGTGCGAAACGGGCGTATCGCTGCCCGTCGCGCACAAAAGCTGGCACCCCCGTCACACATACTTACCTGCATAGCGACGTCACTGTGACCGGCGTACCGCCTCCTTTCTAAGGGGGCGGTCCGTTCGGCGTCACAGCGACGTCACTAAGCGGCCGCCCAATGAAAGCGGAGGGGCGGAGATGAGCGGGACGTAACATCCCGACCCACCTCCTTCCTTCATTGTGGCCGGAGGCAGGTAAGGAGATGTTCCTCGTTCCTGCGGCGTCACATGTAGCGATGTGCACTGCCGCCGAAACGAGGAACAACTTAGACCCTGCGACAGCAGCGATAACTGGCAGCGGACCCCCATGTCAACGAGGAGCGATTTTGGACGTTTTTGCAACGATCCAAAATTGCTCCTAGGAGTCACACGCTACGACATCGCTACAGCGGCCAGATGTGCGTCACAAAATCCGTGACCCCAACGAGATCGCTGTAGCGAAATCGTAGCGTGTAAAGCCCGCTAAATATATAATGGGGCTGATTTATGAAACCCATCTAACATAAGCAGTACAAACTTAGGATAGACCATCTTCATGCGTTATCACCAAAGTCAGTTTTCATATCTGCACATTTGTTTTTTTTCTACACATAGTCCATATTTCTTTTTATTTCTCTCATACCCTTACCTGACAAACCCAAATTACAATTTCTTTTTACTTTTTTTTTGCAGGACAAGTTGTCTTTTTCAATGACTAAAATCATTTTTATCATTTTTATTTGTAATATTCTGAAAAATGATAAAAAAAGGTTTGGTGAAATGGTAAAAAGAAATGTAATTCTACCTTTGTTTTTAGGCTTTCTTTTTATGCTGTTTCATTTGCACTAAATATTACCTAGTAGTATTACTTTTCAGGTCAGTACAATATCAAACTTGTATAGCCTTTTAATATTTTTGTAGATAAAAAAATGTAGACATTTGAAAAAAGACTTTTGGGTGGTGTTGCCATTTTTTGAAATGAATAACTGATTTTTTCATAGAGCTGAATGATATTCTGTTTTTTTTTGGGGTTTGAGTTTTGAAATGTAGTTTATAATGGCATCATTTTTGGGGTGTATATGACGTTATAATTAGAGATGAGTGGACCTGTGGGAGTTCGCGTTCTGCTTGTTCAGCTGAACTTTTTTAAAGTTCGATTTGGACCCGGACTTGAATTGAACTTCATTTGAAGTCGCTGATTGTCAGTTCAGGACTCTGCCCACATGCAGCTAGCCATAAAAAGATCACTTCAGGGGGAGGGTGGGCAGGGTTTTTTCCATTTTTTTTGCACATTATATCCAATAACATACAGTGGTACCTTGCTTTATGAGAACAATCCGTTCTGGGACTGTGCTTGTTAATCAAGTTACTCATTCAGCAGAGCAAGATTTCCCATAGGAAATCATTGCAATGCTGACAATTCGTTCCACAATGTGTTAAATGTCCCATCCTGGTCCCCTATTCTATCATTCCACACATGCACAAACGCACACAAACATGTACAAACACACACAAACACACACAAAGACACACAAACACACAAGCACACATGCACACGCACATATTATATGCTCACCTTATAATAATAATAATAATAATAATACCTACCTTCCATTCCATCACCGGTCCCCTGGGACTTGCTGTTCTCCGGTGCGGGCCGTGTATCAGGTAACCATAACGACGAGGGCGGAACTTCCTGCCAGAGTGCTGATGTCAAAGGCAGAGCCGTTTGCCTCTGATTGGCCAGCGCGCTGCCTTTGACAAGCGGTGACAGGAACCAGGAAGTTCCTGCTTCGTTGCTATGGAAGCCAATGCCTGGAGTGGAGCGGCGCGGAGCAGAGCGGCGCGGCGCAGTACAGGAGGACCCAGGAGGCCGGCGATGAAACGGAAGGTACAGATATTTTATGCTCACCTTACCTTCTGTTCCCCCGCCGGCCTCATGGTACTTGTAGTTCGCCGCGATGTACCCGGGAACTACAAGAAACATGAGGCCGGCGGTGGAACGGAAGGTAAGGTGAGCATAATACTGTATGTGTGTGAGTACGTGTGTGTTTGTGTGTGTTTGTGCGTACATGTGTGTGTTTGTGTGGCCTGCAAGTGTGGGTCACAGTGTGGTGGATGGACGAAACCGGAAGTGTGTGAGGTGAGGATTTGCTCGTACAGCAAAGCTTTCTCGTAAAGCGAGTTACAAACTTACAGAAAGCTTTGCTTGTTAAGCGAAATTCTCGTTAAGTGGGTTACTCGTTAAGCGAGGTACCACTGTAGTTGTTATTCCCAGTGTGAACCATTTAAACACTGCAAGCGGCTCGTACTGGGCTGAACAACATGCATACCCAGGCACAGTGATGTGGTTTGCATTTGTAAAGCACACAAACTCCCAACAGTAAAACAGCAATTCTAATGTTTAAATATTTTTCCTCTTTATGGCATTTTTTATACAGGTTAAATAATTTAATTTTTTCATAGATCAGACTTTTGTGGTTGCAATTATACCATAAAACATTGTTTTAGGCTATGTCTCCACGATGCGTTTTTACATGCTTTTCTGCAGTGTTTTCAACTGCACCTTTTTAATGCCAAAATGCATGCGTTTTGATTTCCCAGCAAAGTCTATGAGAAATAGGGATTTCTTGTGCCCACCATGCAGTTCAAAATGCTGTGTTTAATTTGCATAATTTTGGGAAAAAACTCAGCGTTTAAAGAAGCAGCATGTAATTGTTTTTGCCATTTGGGCTGCGTTTTGATAACATTGAAGTCAATTAGAAGTTGCAAAAAGCAAGCAACATCAAAATTCCTGCTTTTTACATGCTTTTTAGCTGCAGAAAATATGCATTTTGGACTAAAAAAACGCATGCTTCTTGAACATCAAAATAAAGATTTGATATGTCCCTTTACACAAACACATAGTCCGACAAAAAAAAATAATGAAAAATATCAATTTATTGCTATTTTACCGCTAAATAGTATATAACCACTAGAATTATATGAAATATAACTATTTTCTTTTTTTTTTAATAAATTATATATGATGTCCTTTTTTTCTCTTTTTTCACTATTTTTGACTGTTTAATCTTTATTTAGCAGTGTCTTTATGTTCAAAACGCATCTATCAAAACGCTATTGAAAAGCATGTAAAAAGCGCTAAAAACGCACCTAAAACGCGGTAAAGACGCATGCGCTTTAGCGCTATTTTATGGTAAAAAGCAACTTTGGCAAAATCATTTACTGCCAGAGGGTGCGTTTAGAACTGCACCTAGCTCAAAGCATTGTGGACACATAGCCTAAAGGCCCAGTCACACACAACGACTTACCAGCGATCCCGAAAATTATGCGACCTGACAGGGATCGCAGGTAAGTCGCTGGGAGGTCACTGGTGTGATGTCACACAGTCAGATCTTACCAGCGATGCAGGAACAATACAGGTCGCAGTAGCGACCTGTATAACGATCTCAGCAGTCACTGTGACCCTTTCACACAGTGTCAAACACAGCAGGACATCGCCTTTGAAGAAAATAGCCTGGACCATTCTGCAACGACTAGAGATCTCACAGCAGGCCCCTGATCGCTGGTAGGTGTCACACATAACAAGATCGCTAACGGGATCGCTACTGTGTCACATAAACCGTAACTCAGCTGCGATCTCGCTAGCGATCTCGTTATGTGTGACGGTACCTTTACAGTGTCTCTGAAACATATGATTGTGCAAAACATAAAAGTTATTTGGTACATTTTAAGCCAGTTTTCTGGTACATGTTGCTTAGTAAATCTGGCCTAATATATCCACATTTTTTCTGTTTTAACATTAGATTTAAGGTAATTCAAAATCATTGAAAACAGGCAACAAGAGATTCCTAGAGATAATCGAACCTGTGGAAGTTCGGTTCAGCGGGTTCAGTCCGACTTTAGATAAAGATTGGTTTGGAACCTGAACCCCAATGGAGGTCACTAATTAGGCAGTTTGGATCTCTGTCCACATGCAGCCAGCCATAAACAGATCACTTCCGGGAGTGGGTTTTATCCATTGTTATTATTTGGTGCACATCGGATCATATCACACTGTTACCCCCAGTGTGAGCCGATCAAGCATTGCAAGTGGCTCACACTGGGCTGAGCCCCGAGTGTACCCAAGCATAGCAATGCTCCTGCAAGTGCTTTGCATATGTAAAGCAGCCGATCTCTGAACCCAAACTCGTTTTTTTTTGTAAAGTCTGTGCTTGGCACTAACACCGAACCTCAGGTATACTCATCTCTAAAAATGACAATTAGGGATGAGTGAAACTGAAGTCTAAGTCCGTGCAGAGTTCGGTGTTCAAGTACTTAAAAAAATAATTATGTGCACTCCCACCTAATTTTGATAACCAGCAGAGGCAAAACAGACAGCTACGGGCTGCTACCCTCATCTGTCTGCTTTAAATTGGCTGGTTTTTAAAAATAGTTGAGATTCCACGACGTTTTTTAAAATTATTAATCTCACGCCTCCCCTTTACTAACTCCTGGTCTCCATTGACTTATATGGGGTTCGAAGTCTGGTGTCAAGTTCAGGTCAAGTCAAGGTTCTGGTTACAGTAACTAAAGCCCAGCTGAACTCAGTGAACCTGAACTTCCATGGATACGCTTATCTCTAATGAAAATTAGAGATGAACAAACCCAAGGTTCAGTGTTCATACCAAACACAGACTTTACAAAAAAACTGAGTTTTGGTTCAGAGTTTGGCTTCTTTATGTATGCAAACCATCGAGCATCACTGTGCTTGAGTACGCTCGATCCTCATCTCAGTGTGAGCCCGCGTGTAGTGTTTGAATGTCTTGCACTGGAGGTAACAGCATGATCAGATGTAGTGTGCACCCAAACAAAAATGGAAAACCTTCCTTCAAAAGTGATCTGTTTATGATTGGCTGCATGTGGGCAGAGACCCGAACTGGCCAATTAGTGACTTCTATTGGGATTCAGTTCAAGTCTAAGTCCCAAATCGACCTTTATCTAAAGTCTAGCTGAACCCACCGAACTGAACTTCCACAGGTCTGATCATCTCTAATGACAATGCATAAATCCAAGAAAAATGTGATACACCATTATTTGGATCAGTTTTTCAAAAGTTCTGATCTTCATCATAAAAAATTAGATTGCAAATGGTAATGAAAAAATATTAATTTTCTTCAAGTTTATTGTTTGGAAGTGATTGTATCTCTACATGCTTATGATATAAAAGAATTAATTTAAATTCCATGGATTACCGTTATACATAATCATGTTGGTAGTTTTATTAAAATAGGAAGTGTTATAAGTGAGGTACTAGAAGTGAATAAAACATTACAATGCATTAAGGAAGTTATTGCCGGTTATTGCAGGGAAAGAATAGAACTCATTATTCAGATTCAATGCTTCCAGGCGATAATTAAAAAACATACTGTACCATACCTGTAAGGCATGGTGATGGCAGGATCATCTGAGAATGACTTTTTTTAAAGCATGACCTCAAAGATTTATACAACTGGAGGGTGAAATAAAAACAGTAAGATACAGGGAAAACCTGAAACCCTCTGCAGTCTTCAAGAGAACTGTAACTTGGGAAATTAAATGACACTAGACACAAACACAAAGCTACACAGGAATGCACTAAAAACAGGAATGTGGAGGTCTTAAAACCACTGAACCATATTTTCATTTAGCTTTTCTTTTATATGTGTACATGGGGAATTTGCTTCTACAGTTTACCTCTATTTCATATTTAGAGCTAAATTGCAACACTAGGCAAACCCTATGCCCATTTTACTGGCGGACACAGACAGAAAAGGGGCCCTGTGCAAGAACAATATATGGGACCTTTGTAGCTCAAGAGCTCATCAAAATGCACAATTCTTCAAGTTTTGGAGGTGGAAATGGTCTCCCTTACACCTTGGGCCCCAATGCGGCCACACGGGTGCACCAATGATATGTTCTCCCCTGGCCCATTTCTAATCCCAAACAACCTCTTTTGGATAGCCGGACAATCCCTTTACTTGACCAATGCTGACAAAGACCTGTTCTCATACAATGACTTGGAAATGGTGGATAGTTTTAAGGTGTTGGCAAGGATTTACATACAGTAAGTCATCAATATACTACAACATCTAACACCCAACCTTTCAGCTCTCTGTAGGTCCTTCTGAGGTGGGAATATACTGTATATATGGAGCGGTGGTGTCCTGATTCTGACCATTGAATATAAACCATTCTCAGGCGCTGCAGCTCATCTCTCATTTATTTAAGCAGTACCTTAGTATGGTTACTACACATGCAAAAAGCTGTGGTGTCGCAGTTCAATATAGTCTTTCCATATGACCACCACGGGAATAGCAATCAGCTAACTGGTGGTATGGCTTGTGTTGGACCTAAATAAATCTGATGATGATAATCTGTGTTAAGGATAGGTTATAAATCTTTTTTAAGTTCTGGACAACCTGTCTAAATTCAATTATTTCTAATAATAAAATTGGTTGTGATCCAGTATTGTGGAAAACAATTCATAAATAAGTCAGTTGGGGTGGAGGTGTAAATAGTATTTTTGCGAGTTGCTTTAAACAGGATCTTTCACCAAATTTTTCACTTTGAATTGAAGGCAAAGTGTAATACTGACTGTAGAGCAGAATAAAAGATTTTTTTTTAATTTGTTTTTTTTTCTTGGCAGCTAATAAGTTGATTTTTGTTAAAGGGAACCTGTCACCAGAATTTTCGCAATTAAACTAAAAGAATCCCCTTCTGCAGCTCCTGGGCTGCATTCTAGAAAGGTTCATCTTGCTACTGACCCCCCTTTCAGACGTAAATAAACACTTTATAAAATCTTACCTTTTGGTATGCTAATGATGTTTTCTGGCCATGGGGGCAGGCTGTTTTTTGTCCGCTATTCCCCCTCCTGCTACTGTTCGCTGTCCCCCATTGTTCATTTATATACACAAGCCCTCTTCACCTCATGCCGATTACAACTCAAAAACATCTCCCGGATCCGTGCTTTCCTTAACCAAGAATCAGCAAAAACATTAGTGCATGCCCTCATCATCTCCCGCCTCGACTACTGCAACCTCCTGCTCTCTGGCCTCCCTTCCAACACTCTTGCACCCCTCCAATCTATCCTAAACTCTGCGGCCCGCTTAATCCACCTCTCCCCTCGCTACTCCCCAGCCTCGCCACTCTGCCAATCCCTTCACTGGCTTCCCATCACCCAACGACTCCAGTTCAAAACACTAACCATGACATACAAAGCCATGCACAACCTGTCTCCTCCCTACATCTGTGACCTAGTCTCCCGGTACCTACCTGCACGCAACCTCAGATCCTCACAAGATCTCCTTCTCTGCTCCTCCCTTATCTCCTCTTCCCACAATCGCGTACAAGATTTCTCCCGTGCATCCCCCATACTCTGGAACGCTCTACCTCAGCACATCAGACTCTCCCCTACCGTGGAAAGCTTCAAGAGGAACCTCAAGACCCACCTCTTCCAACAAGCCTACAACCTACAACAGCCCTCAGTCCAGTAGACCACTGCGCAACCAGCTCTGTCCTCACCTATTGTACCATCACCCATTCCCTGTAGACTGTAAGCCCTCGCGGGCAGGGTCCTCTCTCCTCCTGTACCAGTCTGTTATGTACTGTTAATGACTGTTGTACGTATACCCTTTCACTTGTAAAGCGCCATGGAATAAATGGCGCTATAATAATAAATAATAATAATAATAATAATAATAAGGCTGCCACCCTCATGTAACGCAGTGCTCCTGAGTTCTCACGCATGCCCAGTGGCCATAATCTTGTGCCCGCGGTAATAGGTAACGTGGATGATATGGCCAGAGCTGGCGCATAATGGTGGAGGCAGAGGGAAAAGCGCGGGTACTTGGATGACGCTGGTGATGACATTCACAGTGCCGCCCATAATCGCGCACCTGCGCAATAACCTCACCAGCGCTTGCAATTTGCACAATGCTTAGTCCCATGATAGTGCCACTGGTCATGCGCGAGAACTCAGGAGCACTGCGTTACATGAGGGTGGCGGCCTCATGTATGCAAATAAACAATGGGGGATGGCGAACAGTGGCAGGAGGGGGAATAACGGACGAAAAACAGCACTCCCCGTGGCCAGAAAACATCATTAGCATAATAAAAGGTAAGATTTTATAAAGTGTTTATTTAGGTCTGAAAGAGGGGCCAGTAGCAAGATGAACCTTTCTAGAATGCAGCCCAGGAGCTGCAGAAGGGGATTGTTACGGGGATCTGTCTGATAAGAACCTAAAGGAGTATCAGACAGTCAGGGTCCACCGTGCAAAGACTCTGCTGCAGACTATGGCAGAGTGCAATACCTCTGTTAACTCACAGAAGGATATAATAAGTAAATAAAGCAATTCCTCCCTTACTTGGAGGGTGTGTGGAATGATCTCTGTTAATAATCACAGAGACAAAGGCAATGTGTGCGAAATGGCACCTACCTAGGTCCGCTCTTCTAGTGGTGCAAAAGAGACGAACAGCAGCGTAAGCCGCACAAAGCTCCTACCTGCATTCGCTCCACTAGTGTGTGAGGACACGAACCACTAGATATGGCACCTGCCTAGGTCCGCTCTTCTAGTGGTGCAAAAGAGACGAACAGCAGCGTAAGCCGCACAAAGCTCCTACCTCTGTTCGCTCCCCTAGTGTGCGAGGATACGAACAACTGCCAGACGCAGTATAAGGAACGTTACCCTAGCGGCAATGTCCACCTACGAGTCGAACCACAAGGCCCAGCCAGACCATGTGCCTCAGGCACCTGCCTATGTCCGCTCCCCTAAGAGGTAAGGATACGGACAGCAGCCGAAGCTGTAAGGTATAAGAACGCTACCCTGCCGGTAGCGCTCACCTAGCATAGACAGAGGAATGCCTAGAGGAACGCGCACAGAGCGTCTACTCTTATGCATGAACCAAGAGGACTGAGCGCCATGCGGCGTGTGTCAGGGTCTTATATAGACTCTGTGCCTCATCCAAGATGGAGGACACCAGAGCCAATCCGCTGCCAGAACGACAGGAGTGACGTCATGCTGGCCTATCACTGAGCAAGGCATCACAAGCACATGACCAGCGACCAATCGGCATAGAAGGTGTCAGAGACATGTGACCTCGTGTCAGCGATGATGTCACCCGCACATGTGCAATGGCTCCAAGATAGGACTTAGTCTCCAGCGCTCGCACATGTGCAGTAGGAAGAAATCTGGACATAGTCTCCAGTGCTCGCAGCAACCGTAACAGGGATTCTTTTAGTTTAATTGTGAAAATTCTGGTGACAGGTTCCCTTTAAGTCCAAATGAAAGTTATCAGAAAGTTCTTACTGTGGGTGTCTACTTCTTACCACTGAATGATGTTGATCAATAATAAGCAAGCAGCAACACTTAAGAGAAAAAAGAACAATCCCCCATAGCTTAGAACAAGATACTCCTGTGTGAGGTGTAATGATAGACAGCCTGATCTCACTGCAGAGCAATTACAAGTTGGTGTGAATAAAGGAGACATAAACAATTACTGACACCTTTGAGCTTTCATCTTTATGACATCCATGTGGAAGGAGGTACAGTACAGCTAAGTTTAGCTGTCTCACATTATAAACCCTTTTATCATCTCTCCTCCTCTAATTGCACAGTAATGTATACTTTACTTTCTCTTCCTGCACACTGCCTAACAAAATGACACAAAGGTATCAGTAATCCCACTTATGTTTGTTGTGCTTGCAATC
This sequence comes from Anomaloglossus baeobatrachus, assembly GCF_048569485.1. Taxonomy (NCBI): domain Eukaryota; kingdom Metazoa; phylum Chordata; class Amphibia; order Anura; family Aromobatidae; genus Anomaloglossus; species Anomaloglossus baeobatrachus. Next base: position 182,802,703 of record NC_134353.1, on the reverse strand, counting down.
ACTCTGCCATGAGATCAGATTATCATTACATGTCACACAGGAGTAACTTGTTCTGAGCTATTCTTGAGCGTGTTATTTTTCTGTTATGTGTTGCTATCTGCTCATGATTGGTCAATAATATACAGGTGGAATAGTTATACGCCCAAAGTGAGAACTATCTGATAACAAGCACTTGGACTTTACAAAAATGAACTCATTATGTACCAAATATGTTTATTGCTAATTTCAGGGCAAAGTAGAGGTAAAATTAAATAAATAAAACATATCTTGTAATCTGTAGCATAGTTATATATAGAGCATATAGCTGAAGCTTTTGACTAAAAATATGGCATAAGAACGCCTTCTCATTCTAAGATACAAATTATATATTACCACTGATTAGAGATGAGCGAACCTGTGGAAGTTCTGTTGGACTGGTTCAGCTGGACTTTAACTAAAGTTTGGGACACAGACTTTACCAGAACCCCACTGGAAGTGACTAATTGGGTAGTTTGGGTCTCTGGCAACATGCAGCTAGCCATAAACAGATCAGTTCCAGGGGTGGTTGTGTGGGTTTTTTTTGTTTCGTGCACACTAGTATTGAGCCACACCCCTAGTGTTCGAGTTCGGTTCGGTTCATTGAACGGCGGGTGTGTTCGTCGAACGTTCTATGAACACCTTCGAACCCCATTGATAACAATGGCAGGCAAACACAAACACATAGAAACACATTATACATGTACACATACAGTTAATAAACATTGCCATTATACTTACAGGTCCCCACGATGCGTCCTGCACTCTGTCTCCCGCCAGTTCTTCTTCCGATCATCGCTGCACCCTCCCAGTAACCAGCACTTATGATAGGACCTTCCATGATGTCGTCATAGCATGTGACCAGTCATATGTCTATTATCTCATTGGCTACAGACTGGTCACATGGCTAGACGTCATGCTAGGTCCTGTCAGTGCATCTCTCCAGTACACGGTGCTCGTTTGAGCATCTCCATGTACCGGCGAGATGCTCAGGCACATTCTTGGCTCCCCAGTCCTGCATGTCGGCGCTCTTTACAGAGTCAGCCCACATGCAAGGACCGGATGCCACAGCCGGTGAATAGCGGTACCGGGAATCAGGTGATCGGAGATCACCGTTGCTATAGTAACCTGCCTGTCAGATTACTAAAGCAATGGTGGCAGTGGTGACGTCACCGCTTACAACTCGCAGCCTCTGCTCACTCACTGAGTGATTAGACTGCACGGGAGCAGCAGCGTTCTTGCTCCGATGCAGTGCTGTCTGATGTAGCAAAGCTGCATGGGTTGAAGGAGAAAGAAGACAGAAGACCAAGATCGTGGTGGGGTGAGAGGGAGTAATAAACATGGAGTCTGTAAGTGTGTCTGTGTATTTATTTCTATTAAAGTATTTTTTCTCTGTGTGGTGTCTTTTTTTAACCCTTTATTGGAGATTCTTAAGGGCCGGGTCAAACTTGCCTGACATTAAGAATCTCTGGCTTAATACCAGCTAGTAAAACAAAGCTAGTATTAACCCTTTATTACCCAGCAAGCAGGGCAGCTGGAAGAGTTGGATACAGCGCCAGATGATGGCGCTTCTATGAAAGCGCCATTTTCTGGTGTGGCTGCGGACTGCAATTCGCAGCAGAGGGGCCCAGAAAGCCCAGGCCAACCTGTGCTGTGGATTTCAATCCCCAGCTGCCTAGTTGTACCTGGCTGGACACATAAATGGTGCGAAGCCCATGTCGTTTTTTTTTTTAATTATTTCATGAACTTCATGACATAATTAAAAAAAGGTCTTCCCTATATTTTTAGTTCCCAGCCGGGTACAAATAGGCAGCTGGGGGTTGGGGGCAGCCGTACCTGCCTGCTGTACCTGGCTAACATACAAAAATATGGCAAAGCCCACGTCATTTTTTTGGTGGGCAAAAAACTCCTGCATACAGTCCTGGATGGAGTATGCTGAGCCTTGTAGTTCTGCAGCTGCTGTCTGCTCTCCTTCATACACTAGTGAATGGAGCATGCTGAGCCTTTTAGTTCTGCAGCTGCTGTCTGCTCTCCTGCATACACTATTGAATGGAGCATGCTGAGCCTTGCAGTTCTGCTCCCCATGCCTCTCCCTCCAGCATACAGTCTTGGATGGAGGATGCTGAGCCTTGTAGTTCTGTAGTTGCTGTCTGCTCTCCTCCATACAGACAGACAGCAGACACCAGCTGTAGAACTACAAGGCTCAGCATACTCCATCCAGGACTGTGTGCAGGAGTTTTTTGTCCCCTCAAAAACATACGTGGGCTTCGCCATGTTTTTGTATGCTAGCCAGGTACAGCAGGCACCTACGGGCTGCCCCCAACCCCCAGCTGCCTATTTGTACCCGGCTGTGAACCAAAAATATAGGGAAGCCCTTTTTTTTTAATTATTTTATGAATTTTAGGTACAACTAGGCAGCTGGCGATTGGAATCCGCAGCGCAGGGTGCCCAAGCTTTCTGGGCACACCTTCTGTGAATTGCAGTCTGCAGCTGCTCCAGAAAATGGCACTTTCATAAAAGCGCCATCTTCTGGCGCTGTATCCAACTCTTCCAGCTGCCCTGGTGACGGGTGACTTGCTGGGTAATAATGGGGTTGGGGCTAGCTGTATATTATCAACTGGCCCTAAGCCCGAAATTCATTCTGTCACGCCAATATTAGACATGGCCACCATGAATTTCTAGTACAGATAAAAAAAACACAACACACAGAAAAATATTTTTATTAGAAATAAAACACAACACAATTAGTGACTCCATCTTTATTGAAATAAAGAACTCTCCTCCGCAGTAATCCTGGGTCAAAAGTCCCGCGCTGTCCAATCAGGATCCAATATCATTCGATTGGTTTGCTGGAAGGCAAAGCGATCAGATGATGTGTCAGGTTCAAGGGCCTGAATCACATGATACAGCAGCTGATTGTATAAACAGCTTTTATTCAATCAGCTGACGCATCTGTGCAAAAGAAACCCCCCTCCAAAAAAACTACACACTTCTGTGCAGACTCCTGTCCGACAGCAGCAGCTAATAGTTTAGCCGGCCGGGCGGTAAAAAGCTGGCCTCACCGCTCGACTTATAGTGTCAGGTGACCGCATCATCCGATCATCGCCAGATCTGAAAAGAGAAAAGAGAGAGAAAAGAGAGAGAAAAGAGGGAGATAGAAGAGAGAGAGAAGAGAGAGAGAGAGAACAGAGAGAGAACAGAGAGAGAAGAGAGAGAGAAGAGAGAGAGAAGAGAGAAAAAGAGAGAGAAAGAGAGAGAAAAAGAGAGAGAAAGAAAGAGAGAAAGAGAGAAAGTGGGAAAAAGAGAAAGAGAGAGAGAAAAAGAGAGAGAAAGAGGAAGAAAAAAGAGAGAAAAAGAGAGAAAACAAGAGAAAGAAAGAAAGAGAGAAAGAATGACAGAGAAAGAGAGAAAAAGAGAGAGAGAAATTAAAAGAGAGAAAGAGAGACAAAGAGTGAAAGACGGACAAAGAGAGAGAAAGAGAAAGAAAGAGAGAAAGAGAGAAAAAAAGAGAAAACGAGAGAAAAAGAAAGAGAAAGAAAGAGAGAGGAGAGAGAAAGATAGAGAAAAAAAGAGAGAGATAGAAAAAGAAAGAAAAAGAGAGAAAGAGAGAGAGAGAGAAAAAGAGAGAAAAAGAGAGAGAAAGCAGCCTCATTCCGTTTTAGAGGTGTGTCCTGCGGCTCACAGCTGATGTCCGGCTCCTCCCCTCAGTGCATAATTAAATTAAATTATAATTATAAATAAGTAATAATTATAATTTAAAATTATAAATTAATTAAATTCTTTACCGGGACGGCCAGGACTTGAACTCGTGAACTAATTCTCTCTAATTCGGTAGTTCTGCCTATTGAGCCACTGCCTGTAATGAAAAGCATAGGGAAATTTGGTAATCTTGACCTCTGTATTGCAGTAGAGAATCCAGAAGTAGATTATTCAGCTACAAAGAGGACAGAGAGAGGGAGAGAGAGGGAGAAAGAGAGAAAAAGAGAGAAAAAGAAAGAGAGAAAAAGAGAGAGAGAAAAAGAGAGAAAAAGAGAGAGAGAGAGAAAAAGAGAGAGAGAGAGAAAGAAAAAGAGAGAAAAAGAAACAAAGAGAGAAAAAGAGAGAAAAAGAAAGAGAGAGAGAGAAAGAGAGAAAATGAGAGAAAGAGAGAGAAAAAGAAAGAGAGAAAAAGAGAGAAAAGGAGAGAAAGAGAAAGAGAAAAAGAGAGAAAAAGAAATAGAGAGAAAGAGAGAAAAAGAGAGAAAGATAGAGAAAAAGAGAGAAAAAGAAAGAGAGAGAAAGAAAGAGAGAGCGAGAAAGAGAGAAAAAGAGAGAAAAAGAAAGAGAGAAAGAGAGAAAAAGAGATAAAAAGAGAGAAAGAGAGAGAGAGGAGAGAAAGAGAAAGAGAGAGAGAGAGATCATATGCAGGCACTACCTGAGTGAAGTCTCCGGTGACAGTGCGGCTCACTTCAGTTGCTGCGTGGAGCTGACACAGAGCGCTCATGTTCTACGGCGCTCCCTGTCAGCTTCATGTAGCAGAGCTGAAAGCGTTGTGTGGATTACTTCGGACCTGGATTGTTGTTTGGGGATTAATAAAGAGGTAAATAAGGTTTTTTTTTGTCTTTTATTCCAAATAAAGGATTTTTCGTTGTATGTGTTTATTTACTTTCACTTACAGGTTAATCATGGAAGGTATCTCGGGGAGACGCCTGTCATGATTAACCTAACCTTATTACCCCAATTGCCACCGCACCAGGGCAATTCGGGATGAGCCGGGTAGAGCATCTAATGGATGCGGCAATTCTGGGCGGCTGCTGGCTGATATTGTTAGGGTGGTGGGCTCCCCATAACGTTGGGCTCCCATCCTGACAATACCAGCCTGCAGCCGTGTGGCTTTATCTTGGCTGGTATCAAAATTGGGGGGAACCACAGTTTTTTATTTTTATTATTTATTTATTTATTTTACTGCACGATATAGACCCACCCGCCGGCAGCTGTGATAAGTTGCAGTGAGACAGCTGTCACTCATCGTGGGGGCATGTCTGACTGCAACCAATTATGGGCGCCGGTGGGCGGGGAAAGCAGGGAATACCAGATTGTCTGACGCTCATTATTCATTTTCAAAAGAGGAAAAGCCGCCGTAGCTTTGTGACAGCCGTGCAGCGCCGCGCCAGTGATCGGTGAGTAGGAAAGAGAGAGTGATTATGCTGGGGACGCAGGACGCATGCAGATACACAACGTGCACACATAGCCTTACTGTGAAAAGCCACGCTTTTGGTGATCGAACCGTTATCGAATGGTAACTCGAACTGCCGAACTTGAAGCAAATTGTTCGAGTTCGTCGAACGACTCGAACACCGCCCAAAATCACTCGAATTTGAAATTGGCGAACAATTCGATTTGAACATCGCTCATCTCTAGTGCTCACTACATCTGATCATGCTGTTGTTACCCCCAGTGTGAGCTATTCAAACACTGCAAGCGGCTCGCACTGGGCTAAAGACCAAGCGCACCCAAGCACAGTGATGCTCGCATGAGTGGTTTTCATAAGTAAAGCTCCCGAACTCTAAACCTGAACTCTGTTTTTTTTGTAAAGTCTGTGTACGAACACTGAACCTCGGGTTCCCTCATCTCTATTAATAAGCTCTCATGTTGAGTAGAATATAATTTTCTTCTACTTCATAGGGAGATCATCCATAATTGACCATCTCTAGAACAGGTTGTTTATCTACCATTTTTTTTTTGTTTTATTTTTTTTACAAACCATTATCTATCAGTATGTATTCTTATATCAAATTTTTGCCATTCTAGTCATTATGTGTAATGATCTTTCAGAGGCCATCAAGTTAGTAAGGCTACCTTAGACTAACAGTGCAATCCACTCTGCTTAACCTTTCGCAGAGGCACTCTGGTCTTCACACTTCACGTTCTATAAAAGGATCCCAAAAGGGCCCTGTTGTATCAATTGAGAAGTTCATGGCTGGAGATAAAACTTTAGTCTGGAATAGTCTTTAGGAAAGGTTATCAGTCCACGGTCAAACAGATAATCAGTCTAATAAGGGTACCGTCACACTTTAGCGACGCAGCAGCAATCCCACCAGCGATCTGACCTGGTCAGGATCGCTGCTGCGTCGCTACATGGTCGCTGGTGAGCTGTCAAACAGGCAGATCTCACCAGCAACCAGTGACCAGCCCCCAGCCAGTAGCGACGTGGAAGCGACGCTGCGCTTGCAGGGAGCCGGCGTCTGGAAGCTGCGGACACTGGTAACTAAAGGGGGCTTTACACGCTACGATATCACTAATGCGAAGTCGTTGAGGTCACGGAATTTGTGACGCACATCTGGCCGCATTAGCGATGCCGTTGCGTTTGACACCTATGAGCGATTTTGCATCGTCGCAAAATCGCTCATCGGTGACATGGGGGTCCATTCTCAAATATCGTTACTGCAGCAGTAATGAAGTTGTTCCTCATTCCTGCGGCAGCACATATCGCTCCGTGTGACGCCGCAGGAACGAGGAAGCTCTCCTTACCTGCCTCCCGGCCGCAATGCGAAGGAAGGAGGTGGGCAGGGTGAACGAACCGCCCCCTTAGAAAGGAGGCGGTTCGCCGGTCACAGCGATGTCGCCGGGCAGGTAAGTATGTGTGACAGGTCTGAGCGATGTTGTGCGGCACGGGCAGCGATTTGCCCCTGTCGAACAACAGATGGGGGCGGGTACCCACGCTAGCGATATCGGTACCGATATCGCAGCATGTAAAGCGGCCTTTAGGTAAACATCGGGTATGGTTACCCGATGTTTACCTTAGTTACCAGCGCACACCGCTTAGCGCTGGCTCCCTGCACTCGTAGCCACAGCACACATCGGGTTAATAAGCAAACCTTTGCTTATTTACCCGATGTGTCCTCCGGCTACGTGTGCAGGGAGCCGGCACTGGCAGCGTGAGAGCTGCAGACACTGGTAATGAAGGTAAATATCGGGTAACCACCTTGGTTACCCGATGTTTACCTTGGTTACAGCTTACCGCAGGCTGTCAGATGCTGGCTCCTGCTCCCTGCACATTCAGGATTGTTGCTCTCTCGCTGTCACACACAGCGATGTGTGCTTATCATCATAATAATAAAAAAATGAACCAGGGCTGTGTGTAACAAGCAGCGATCTCACAGCAGGGGCCAGATCGCTGCTTAGTGTCACACACAGCGAGATTGCTAATGAGGTCACTGCTGTGTCTCAAAAACCGTGACTCAGCAGCGATCTCGCTGTGTGTGAAGTACCCCTAAGAAACATCCAGAAGCATTGAAAGCTAAGAATCTGAAATAGTTTTCCAAGGCTCAGTACACAAAAGCATGCCAAAAAGCAAATCAAGAAGAACTGGGATAACTGGCAAATCCCAGTAGATTAGTGGGAGTTTAAAAAGGGACTAGTACTATCCTATTGGTCACAGAAAAAAATACTAATCACAGCTGCTGAACAGCTCAATAATAAGCACTACAACATCCAGCAAGACAATACACTAAGCAACGAATTATCAGCAAATGATGCCTTGATTTCTCCCTTCTCTATCACCACAGCTGCCATAGAGTCAGTGCGTCGGTGCTTGGAGACAAAAGTGGATATCGCTTGAGCAGAATCCAGTAAAATCATTGGGGCAGGGTCAGGAAAAAGTATTATAATTTGCAGTCAGTTCATGAATGTGCAACAATTGTCTGGCTGTTGCTTGTACATTTATGGAAAAGATGAATGTGTTAGTATGGACCTGTGCTATAATTAAGAGAGTGATAGGTGTCCAAAATTATAATTATGTATCTTATACCAACCTCGTGCAAACTTATTTTAATATGTTTTGAATAAAAGGTGAATGGGACCTCAAGAATATGGAGGGTAACAAATATTTATATTTCATCCTTCTGTTGTATTACTTTTGGAGTGACACTTATCGTGGAACTTGAGTGTGGTGGGATTCCCACAGTTTTGTTGAATTTCTATCTCCTTCGGTACAATATCTGGAATGACCTATTTTACTCACTGTGCAAGGGCTAAAACCAGCGGGTACAACATTTGCTGCCCTCCTTCTAGAAATAAGGGCCATAATTGACGTCTGTTTCTTCACAGAATGAATTACCTGTTTACTTGAACTCCACACTGAACTCCCCTGTCATTAAATGAGTCAATTACAGCCGATCAGCATCATGAATGCCATGACTGTTGATTCTGTTGTTTGCCCATCATTCGCCTATGCCTAGCCATGATTTTTTTTTCCATGTTGTATGATCTTTTCTACCAAAAACAGTAATTGAAGCTATTAGTAAAGAAAGACTGCTATTATTTTGCACATAACTGTACATGGCATTTTGTAGGTGGGTGGGTCTTTTAAATATTTTTTATTGCCGTATGAGATTAAAAAAAAATAGTTTGCTTCTCATTGAAAACATAGCTATTACAGATTAGCCCCTTTTAAAGTGAATCTGCTTGTTTTTGCTATTTAATCTGAGAGCATAATAATAAAAGCCTGATTACAACCAGAGTGGGATTCATCTAGCTCTTAATGGTTTGGGGAATTGGTTATTAAAATTCCTGCTGGTTCCTCAAACTGGCAAGAAGCAGTGCCCTAATCTGGTATGGAAGATTGTGGCCTTGCCAGTGTCAACTGAATATTCATTCTCATGTGTACATTTTGCTGAAATGGATTGCGATGCTTTGTGCAACGCAATAGTTAAAATGGCCTCCAGCCTATCAGAGACTGGCAGCATGTTACCAGCGCTTGGCAGTAATGTAATATGGCGATGTGTGTTTTGATTTCCGCTGCCAGCCTCTTCCAAGCCACATGTGACGGAAGAAGAGGACACTGTTGGATAGCAGAGAGGTAGAAATAATCTTTTTTTGTGTGACTGAATAGGAGACCAGAATGGTGGACATATATGCCCAGAGTGGGGGACATACAGGGACCAGAATGAGGGATATATTGGCCCAGAATAGGGAATATACTTGCCCATGATGGGTAACATACAGGCCCAAGATCAAGGATATATGGGGACCAGAATGTGGGATAAAAGGGCCCAAGATGGTGGCTATAAAGGCCTTGAATGAGGGACATGCAGGCCCAGTATGGGGCATATAGGAAGGGGGACATATGTGCCTAGGATGGGGGACATACCAGCTCAGGGTGGTTGACATTCAGGCCCAGGATGGAGCACATATAGGCCTAGGATGGAGGACATATAAGCCCAGGATAAGATGTAGAGGTCAAGGATTAGTGATGGGCAGACTTGCAGATACCCAGGATCGGCGGGTCCAACCCGGTTTAAAAAAACCCTGGTTTGGGCCCAAAATTTATCCTAGATATCTAGCCAGATGCTGGTTCCCATATAAGTCTACGGGGACCCAAATCAGGATCTTAAAAATAGTGATAAAAGGGATAGGGAGATTGGAGCAGGCACGTTCTTCTTAACAAAGTCTCCCGTACGGCTCAAGTGCTACTTCCAGGGCAACTCATTACCATCATACATATGCACTGCCTCCCCCACCCTTCGGCAGTCCCCATGTTTCTTATTGGTTGCATTGGTTAAATGCGCCCCACTCTGAGTGACAGCATACCTGACTGCTTTCAGATGGGTGTGTTTTGTTTTGTTTTTTTTTAAAATTTGGGTGGTTTCTTAACATAAACAGGCACCCTGTTGCTAAAAATTTGAATCCCAATTCACAGTGTACACAGGAAGCTGCCAGTCTGGGTTGTGGGCGGGGTTATATAAAGGTCAGAAGTCTAAAGGCCGCTTTACACGCTATGATTTATCTGAGGATATGTCATCAGGGTCACGGTTTTTATAACGCACTTCCATCATCATTGCGACGTTGTTGCGTGTGACACCTACATGCGACTCTGAACGATCGCAAATAGGGTGAAAATTGTTGATCGTTGACACGTCGTTCAGTTACAAATATTGTTCGTCGTTTGGAATGCAGCAGATATATTGCTACGTTTGACACCCTGCCAATGACGAACAACATCCACACGACCGCCTTGTTCAAACAATATATCGCTTAACAATGTAGAGTCGTTTGTGAGATGTGTACATGTGACCGCTACAAAACGACCCATGAGCGATCTCAGAAAATTGTAACAACGATCTGGGCGTGTCACATCGCTAGCGATATCGTTGTGTGTAAAGCAGCGTTTAGGTCTGATAAATCTACAGCAGACAAACAAGGATTCTATCAAAACTGCTCCGAGCAGCCCAGCAAGTGACACATCGTTGGAATCAGCCTTCTTGCCCTATTTTATGCTGCTCTCAGATTATATAGCAAAAACCTACTGGTGGATTCCTTTAATCAAATGGGGATGAAGTTCAATACCAGAAGCTACTCACAGGGAGTTTTAGCTGTAATAAATGTTATTACTCACTACTCTATTTTTCAAATAGTTCTGCTTCTAGAAAAGAAATCATGAATAGTTCCATTTTTTAAAAATGTTAAACAAAGATTCAATTTGAATTTTAGAAATGCCATGAAAATAAAGATGCATTTTGCATATTTCTAAACATTTTATTGCTGTCCTGCTGTTTTGTTAGATGCTTCATTCTTATGGAAAACATGTGACACAGCAGAAGAGTTCTGTCATACATCCTGTCTGTTCTCCCGGGTGATGAGCATAGTTTACAGTCTCGATTTCATACCGGGACTATTTGAGCTGCCAATAACTAAATACCTTGAACACACAGTAATTCACAATGATTGAAGGCTTAATTAAAAAGAGATGTAGTGCATCGTAAGATTTTCCTGGTGCCTCTTATCAAAGTTCAACAGCAGCGCTGAACGGTTTTACTTTCACAATCAACGACATCACTTAGTGATGAGCTATGAAATGTTCTTCGGAGAATAATTAACCAATTGTCATAATGCTGAAATAAGCTTCGCTTTAATTTATAAGGTGTCTAAAATAGATCTCACAGGTTTTTTTTAAAAAATAAGAATTTGAAGGAATTTTATCTTTAAGGAAAAACCGTCTATAACTATATTTTATTAAGCACAACAATACAAAGTAGTTTCTGAAATATGAGCATGAATTATTTTGTAGATGTATTTCTGAACGTACAACAAATCTGCTATTTTGCTGGTTTTAATTGCCTGGTTTTGCTTTATATTTTATTTATATTTTATTGCAGTGCACTTATATATTAGTTTGGCAGCATTTTTTATTATTGAATTTGAAAAATGTATTTATTTATTTTACTCACTTACATAGCACTATTACTGTAAAGGCTTAAAGAGAACCTGTCAGGTGCAATATTCATACAGAACCACGAGCAGTTCTGGGTGCATATTAGTAATCCCTGCCTAACAGTCCCAATATACACTAGCATAGATAAAGGAATCTTTAGAAAAAGTATTTCTAAAGATCTTTTGTTACATGCTAATGGTGTCAGCAACTAGTAGCAAGGGCGTGAGTTCCCTTGGCTAGTCAGCCAACATAGCATGTTAGCACATACCTCACTCTCGATGGTGGTCGACAGAAGATAGATGCGCTCTGTGCATGATCCGAAGTCCCCGGGACATACTATCATGCGCACTAAACTTATGCCAGGTGTAAGCTTTCCGGCTTCAGTGAGGTATAGTTCGCATGACCGGAAGTGATGGGGACTCTGGATCATGCGCAGTGTGCATCCATCCTCCGCCGGCTGCCATTGAGAGTGAGGTTTGTGCGGTGTCACTACACATTCATTAGCATGTTAGTGCACCCAGAGGGGCGTGCTACTATGCTATCTTTTTCTAAAGATATCTTTATCTATACTAGTGTATATGTGATGCCCTGGACTAGCCAGGTAGTCACAGATAGATCCCCGCACAACACCAGTCCCCTAATTGGGTAACACCATCCAGCCACATTAAACCCTAGACACCTCCCTCAGGGCTTTATGGACACACCAGGGGGCAGAGCCAGGCAGTTGGCCATGCCCACCGAGGAGTTCAGAGAGCCTGAGGCAGGAAAAACAGTTGCCGGCCGGAGAGAGGAAGGCCGTGAAAAGACCAAGGGGGAGCAGATGGAGGATGCCTGCTCCTGAAACCGAGGCCGGCCACGCGCCGACTGCTGGAGCGGCGGCGCCTGTAGGGGAAGCAGCCGGTGAGAAAGCTGCAGCTCCCGCTCTGGTCGCAGGAGCGGCAGGCCCCGAGTTTCTGGTGGTGACTCCCCGTGCAGCAGCTGGCGGCGACCCGCATGCCGCAGGAAGGATGTCGGCCCTGGCAGTCCATCCGGCCGTGACAGGAACGGCGCCCGGCTCAGAAGACCTCCCAATAGCCAGCACAGAGCCAGAGGGGGTGACTGATGAGGAGGCCGCTGCTCCCGCTCTGGATGCTGGAGCTGAGGTGGCATGGGATCATTTGCCACTGGGGACGGTGACGTGCTTGGAGAGAAAGCTGGTGCAGTTCTGTATCCAGGTACGGGTCGAGTCGATGCAGCAAGCTTTGGGTTGGAAGCAGGAGATGCAAAAGATGGTGGCTGTGGTGTGGGCAAGCAAGATGCCCGCCTCATGGAAGGCACCCCGGCAGGATAAGGCCATGCAAACCCTTCCAGACCCGCCAACCCATCAGGAGACAGGGCCCGCTCACGGTGAAACCGGCAAACCCCAGATGTCCCAGCTCCTGGAAGAAACGGCGCCACCTGTGGGGCTGCCCCATATCTTCGTGCAAGCCTTGGGTGTAAGAAGGGCATACATGGGTACTCAGCTGCACGTCCGCCCCTCTCCGCCACCCTCTGACCATGAAGATGAAGAAGAATGTTGAGAGGTAGCGGTTCCCGGCTACCATACTGCCTGTACCCGTTGGGACTTTGTTGATCCCCGTTTCAGTTTCACCCCCATTTAAATAGAGACAAGGCCGAGAACTTGCAGGCCACCCAAAAACATGAGGAGGTCATCAATATATCTTCCCAGGTAAATAATTTTGTCATGAAAAGGGTTGGTGCGACTTTATAATTCCTCCCACCTGGCCATGACAATATTGGCCAATGATGGGGAAAATTTTGTACCCATGCTAACTCCCCCTTCTGCAGAAAAAAAATTTGCATTGAAAGAAAATAGATGTACAGTAAGTAAAAATTCTACTGACATTGTCAGAAATTCTTTAATTTCAACATTATAATTACTGTAAGAATCAAGATAGTACATCAGGTTTTCTAATGCAATCGTGTATATGATGAAAGGGTAGACTGCTGCTATGTCACATAATAACCAGGAATAATTCTCACAACTGCTTTTGTATCCCTGACAAAACTGTGAGTATTTCCCACTAAAGGCTTAAGGTAGTGGTCCACCCATTTACTAAGTCTCCCTCCCAAGGCCCCTATATCTGCCACAATAAGGAGTAGCTGGTGGGATGGAAAAATATTTTGTGTACCTTGGGGAGAAAATGGTAAATTGGGACTACAGGGTGTTCAACATGTATATAATATAATCCATCAATTTTTCTTCACGGCTCCTGATTAGAGTTGAGCGCGGTTCGTGGTTCGAGGTTCTCCAGTTCTAGGCTCGAGTGATTTTGGGGCCTGTTCTAGATCGAACTAGAACTCGAGCTTTTTGCAAAAGCTCGATAGTTCTAGAAACGTTCGAGAACGGTTCTAGCAGCAAAAAACCAGCTAAATCCTAGCTTGGTTTCTGCTGTAATAGTGTAAGTCACTCTGTGAATCACACTATTATGAAATTTCAGTGTATAGTGTGCGTGAACAGCGCCTTCAGATCACTGCTGTTTCTATAATGGCGATCGCCATTTTTTTTTTTTTCCTTGTCTTCCTTCCCTAAGCGCGCGCGTGTAGTGGGGCGGGCCAGCATGTCAGCCAATCCCAGACACACACACAGCTAAGTGGACTTTTAGCCAGAGAAGCAACGGCATGTGTGATAGGATGTCCATGTCACATGTCCCTGCATTATAAAACCGGACATTTTCCTCCAGGACGCCATTATCTGCCTTCTGCGTCTTTGGTGTCAGACATCACTGTCGCAGCTCCGTCCTCCTGAGTCCTATCGCCGATACAGCTGTATGCGCTGCATACACAGCGTTAGACAGCTTAGGGAGAGCACTTTCTAGCAGTCCTTTTAAGGGCTCAAACCGGCAGGGTCAGAGAGCCATAGGTGACAGGTCCTGAAAACAGCAACAGCGTCTGTGTAGCCAAGGTCAGGGATTTCCTCCCTGCATTTCACCATTAGGAGGGAATAGAAAGGCAGGCTTCCATTCCTCTACCCAGAGCCCCACAATCCTGCCACTGTACCCTCTTGTCCTCTGCACACTCCAACTCATTATAACTAAGCCATTATACTAGCAAACACTGAGTGTACCTAGTGGCATCCTAAACGTGGTTATTGGACTTTGCTATAGTCCCACTAGTGCAAAGACATTTGCAGAGCACGTCTGCCTGCATTGCAGACTCCAACTCTTTTTAACTAAGCCATTATACTAGCAAACAGTCAGTGTACCTAGTGGCATCCTAAACGTGGCTATTGGACTTTGCTATAGTCCCACTAGTGCAAAGACATTTGCAGAGCACGTCTGCCTGCATTGCACACTCCAACTTTTTTAAACTAAGCCATTATACTAGCAAACACTCAGTGTACCTAGTGGCATCCTAAACGTGGCTATTGGACTTTGCTATAGTCCCACTAGTGCAAAGACATTTGCAGAGCACGTCTGCCTGCATTGCACACTCCAACTTTTTTAAACTAAGCCATTATACTAGCAAACACTCAGTGTACCTAGTGGCATCCTAAACGTGGCTATTGTACTTTTGTCTATTCACACTATTGTAAAGATATTTGCAGCACGTCTGCCTGCATTGCAGACTCCAACTTTTTTAAACTAAGCCATTATACTAGCAAACAGTCAGTGTACCTAGTGGCATCCTAAACGTGGCTATTGTACTTTTGTCTATTCACACTATTGTAAAGATATTTGCAGCACGTCTGCCTGCATTGCACACTCCAACTTTTTTAAACTAAGCCATTATACTAGCAAACACTCAGTGTACCTAGTGGCATCCTAAACGTGGCTATTGGACTTTGCTATAGTCCCACTAGTGCAAAGACATTTGCAGAGCACGTCTGCCTGTATTGCACACTCCAACTTTTTTAAACTAAGCCATTATACTAGCAAACAGTCAGTGTACCTAGTGGCATCCTAAACGTGGCTATTGTACTTTTGTCTATTCACACTATTGTAAAGATATTTGCAGCACGTCTGCCTGCATTGCACACTCCAACTTTTTTAAACTAAGCCATTATACTAGCAAACACTCAGTGTACCTAGTGGCATCCTAAACGTGGCTATTGGACTTTGCTATAGTCCCACTAGTGCAAAGACATTTGCAGAGCACGTCTGCCTGCATTGCACACTCCAACTTTTTTAAACTAAGCCATTATACTAGCAAACAGTCAGTGTACCTAGTGGCATCCTAAACGTGGCTATTGTACTTTTGTCTATTCACACTATTGTAAAGATATTTGCAGCACGTCTGCCTGCATTGCACACTCCAACTTTTTTAAACTAAGCCATTATACTAGCAAACACTCTGTGTACCTAGTGGCATCCTAAACGTGGCTATTGTACTTTTGTCTATTCACACTATTGTAAAGACATTTGCAGAGCACGTCTGCCTGCATTGCACACTCCAACTTTTTTTAAACTAAGCCATTATACTAGCAAACACTCAGTGTGCCTAGTGGCATCCTAAACGTGGCTATTGTACTTTTGTCTAGTCACACTACTGCAAATCTATGTGCAGCACCTCTGCATGACACCCTCCTGCTCTGTTTTTAATAAGCTATAATGATAGCACAAAATACTGCCATTTAGTGGCATCATAGAACTGGCTGTTGTATTCCATTAGTGCCCCACTGGTGACAAGCTATTTCTAGCACCTCTGCATGACACCCTCCTGCTCTGTTTTTAATAAGCTATAATGATAGCACAAAAGACTGCCATTTAGTGGCATCATAGAACTGGCTGTTGTATTCCATTAGTGCCCCACTGGTGACAAGCTATTTCTAGCACCTCTACATGACACCCTCATGCACATTTTGCTACGCTAATGTTATAGCAAACTCATGGAATTCATTGCTGCATTTCATAATTTGGAGGGATAGAAAGTCAGGCTTCCTTTAGCTTTTCCTTCTTTTCATAGACAGCATCTCCAAGATCAATTTCCCCTCCACGTCTTTGTGTGGAGAGGCAGCTAGTGCGCATGCGTGTGCCGATTTACCCCAGCTGCAGCATAATTACAGTGTTTCGCCTAGTGAGTATGCTCAGCCTGACTGTGTTATTCCTGACGCTAAGTCTTCTTTTCGGGATACAGCGCATGCTCCCACACTAAGTGTGAAAAGCCTCCTTGCACAGGTGCTTGCATTCCGTGCCGGGTCTAAGTCCGGTTTTGTGCCTAGACACCATGCTAAAGCTGATAATCTTTTTTCAGAGACTGTATTTCATGCTACTGAGCATGCTCAGGCACTTCCTGCATCAGAGACTAGGTCCGGTAATGAACTCTTTGGCCCTGGCCCTGATGTGGGGGTCCCATATAGACCACAGGGCATCAGGTGTCCTCCCAAATGGCTTGCAGAGGCCCACCCCTATGACTTGTCACCGCATTATTGATGGTCAGACGATGACTGGTGAGGTGTTTGGGTCATGGCAGCCATGAGGTCATCATTGAAGTTGCGGTTCCAAATAGGACGCTAGTTATGCCACTCATGACGTGTCACTCTACTTTTGTCTCCAGGAGGTGCATTGTGGTTCACCCTGGTTTGGGGCGGACCCAGGTTATAAAAGGGGCTGGAGCCAACAAGGAGGTGCGCAGTCTTCTATTATGCTCCGAAAGAGCACACCTCCATGTGTTGAACCCATTGCGGCTTTAGGCCAGAGGTAGGCAGGGATAGGGTGTCGATGCAGGCCACCATCACAGTTGGTAACGCAGAACGGTTAAGACCAGCTCCTGTCCTACCAGTCCTGCTTGTGCAGCCCAGTGGCATTAACAGGCCTGCTGCTGCTGATGCGCCTGCTGTCCACAGGTGTGCCCCTACGCACACGGTCAGCGTACTCAATGGCCCCTGTGTTGTTAACAGGGAGTTCCTGGGCTGGGTGGGCATGTGGACCCTGTGACGCTAACAGGGCTCACAGTCTCCAGATCCGAATGGCGTCTAACTCGGTTCAGGCTACTATTAGTTTCATAGCCACACAGCTCTGTATCCTCCACCAAACCTTCCAGTTGCCAACCTCTCCTTTTCCAACTGGGAGCACGGTGCACACTGACTGATGATGGGGATATATACCTTTCTCTTTCTTTTCTTATTAATTTTCGTTATATAGCGGTAACATAGTATATACCACTTTATCCAAATCTGCCAGTCCCACTGTAACAGATGGTGTTTCTTCAGCAAATGTTACTGTTGCTTAACCACCAAATCCACGGACCAAAACTTTTTTCCCCTTTCCAACACACCTGTTCCCCTTTCCACCAGCATCTGTCCTTTTTCAACTCATTTTGGTATATGACCAAAAGTGCAACTCTGCAGGGACACCATACTCAACGCCATCTCAGCACAGCTGCCAGCCCTCGGTCCCTCAGATGTGGACAAGTAAAAGACCATTTCTTCCTATCCATGACAAAGCGTTGAGATTCACTCTGTGCAGCACTGGTGTTTAGTGGAAAAGCAGATCTAAGATTGCGTACCACATTGTGCAGATACTCCTGTATACGTGCGTCCATTTCTATGGCAGGAATTATTTTGCCAAATTTTGTCTTGTACCGGGGATCTAACAGTGTGGCAACCCAGTATTCTGGATTACTTTGAATTCGTACAATCCGAGGGTCATGTTGTAGGTAGTGCAGCAAGAAGGCGCTCATGTGTCTTGTGCATCCAGGAGGACCAAGTCCTTGGTGTGTTGGTGGCAGAGAGGTGAGAATCGTGCCTCCTTCCTCTGCCCTCTCCCCACAACCTCGCACAACCGAAATGTGAGCAAGCTCTCACTCATCTGCTGAGTCTTCCATGCCCATCACCAGTTCCTCCTCCATTTCTTCATGGGCTACTGCACTTTCATCAACACTTTTTGCTGATACTATGCGCCCTTGTTAATCCCTCTCCCTCACCATGAATGCCGCATAGGTGCCGCTGACCATCTGGACCTCGTAGATCTTGTTATCCCTTCCGCATATGACTCCTCCTGTACTTCCTCCCCTTCCTCTAGTCCCAACACCTGACTCCGAATAATAATTACAGTGTGCTCCATCATGTAGATGACCAGAATTGTCACGCTGAGAATGACATTGCCAGTGGTAAACATCTTCGTCGACATTTGTAAACTGTGTAGCAGGGTGCATAGGTCCTTGATCTGACACCACTCCAGCAGCGTGATCTGCACCACCTCTTGATCAAGTTATCCCAGGCTCTATGTCTTACCGTATTTCAGCAGGGCTCTGCGGTGCTGCCACACACGCTGCAACATGTGCAGATTCCAATTCCTGCGTGTCGGAACATCGCATTTCCGGCGTTTAACTGCCAGACCCTAAGACTTCCGGAGTGATGAAAGTTGTTGAGCTGCTGTGGGCGCACGATGGAAGTGAGCACATAGCGAGCGTGCCCGCTGCACAAGGCCATGTAGGCCGTGATAGTGTTTTAAAAATTGCTGGAGAATTCGGTTCAACACGTGAGCCATACAAGGCACGTGTGTCACATTGCCCTGAGGATGGCCCGCAGCCAGGTTTTCATCATTGCCGCACACGGCTGTTAAGTCACCAACGGAGTCCGCTCCGTCAATTTGTACTCCGGTCGCCAGGTGACAACGTGTTCCTTTCATGAATAGTGCTGATGATGGGAGAGGAGTCGATGCCAGCGGCGCAGGTGGACGCAGGTTATGCTCACCCATTGGGCTGCATTACCTTGACAGATGCAGAATCTCTGGCTGAATGTAGCTGGTGGGTATCTCACAGATGAAATACCATCATTCAGCTACAATCAATGGGAAGACACCACACCCTTTTTTATGCCCATCCTGTCTGCAGACCACTGCCAGACATAGCTATGACCTCTGGTTACTTTTACCCCCAGTTCAGTTTTATGATTTTGTGTGCTTGTTACCTGACTACTTTTCCTGCTTGCTGTTTATGTACCTTGTTGGCCGATCCGCATTTCACCTCTGCCTGTTTTCTGATTAAGTCCTGGTCGTCCCATTCTGTTCCTGTTCCTCAATTAATGTTTTGACCCTGCCTGACTACTATTCTCTGGAACTGCAGCCTTCCACAGGTATTAATCACCTTGGGCCCTGTGCAATTCCTAATCCCTGTATAGGGGTTAAAGGGTTTCAGGGTTCTAGGGGTCCTGCTTTGTGAGTGGCTTCCCTCTAGCCTATCATTAACAGCCCATCTGAGTGTGTGGATCAAGGAAGGCGTTACACCGTGCTCTCTGCAGAAGGCCATGTGGTCCAGGATAGTGCTTTAAAAATTGCTGGACAACCAGGTTCAACACGTTAAACACACAAGCCATGTGTGTCACATTGTCACAGCGAAGGGCCGCACCCATGTTTGCATCATTGTCGCACCTGGCCTTCCCTGGCTGCTGGTTGAGTGGAGACAACCATTGATGAAACTCGGTCTCCAGAGCTAACCGTCCACAACTTCTCAGCGGTGTGACTCACATTTCCCATACATTTCAAAGTAAAACTTTGACCGCCTGATGGCATTGAGCTCTGCTGCCAGCATAGTAAGGAGGTGTGTGGTAGTCCTTGTGCGCAGTTACAAGGAAGGGTGGCCTGACCACACAGGGTTTGCGCCAAGGTGGAGGACCCACACGAGGTTGAAGAGGCAGAAGCAGTGTATTAACTTCTACATACAGAAGAAGGATTGAAACAACTCGTGGGGACGGCAAGACTTGTACAGCAGACCCTTCTCCATCTCTCACCATAGTTTGCCAGTGCCCAGTCAGTGACATGTAATGACCCTGTCTATGCTTACTGGTCCAAGTATCTGTGTTGAAATGCACCCTGTCGCACACAGAGTTTCTCAAGGAAGTGGTGATGTTGTGTGCGACATGCTGGTGTAGCGCGGGCATGCTTTTCTTGGAGAAGCAGTGGTGATTGGGCATCTGGTACTGGGGCACAGCGACAGACATAAGGTCTCTAAAATCCTGTGTGTCCACTAGGCGGAAAGGCAGCATTTCGGTAGCCAACAGCTTACAGAGGGATAGAGTCAACCTCTTAGCTTTGTCATGGGTCGCAGGAAGTGGCCTTTTATTTGACCACATCTGAGGGACAGCGATCTGGCTGCTGTGTGTAGACGGTTTTGAGTAGGGTGTCCCTGGAAAAATGCAGGTTTGTGAGGAAAGTGCAGGCGGAGACATGATGTTGCCTTCATCCAACGTTGGTGCTATCGATGTCTGAGAGAGCTGTACACACTTACTTGTTTCCCCTTCCAAACCAACTGACGACCTACCAAGCAAACTGCCTGTTGCGGTTACAGTGGTGGAAGTTGTGGGTGGAAAAACAGGTGTGACAGCTGTCCCCACAGTCCTAGAAGATGACGAGCGCGCGGATGCACTGGAAGGGGCAGGCGGTGGATGGTTCGCTCCGCTAGGCCGCATTGCAGCACGGTGAGCTTCCCACCGGGCCATATGATATTTATTCATGTGACGATTCATGGAAGAAGTTGTCAAACTGCTGAGGTTTTGACCTCTACTAAGAGAACCATGACAAATTTTACAGATCACATAATTTGGGCGATCTTTTTCTATGTCAAAAAAGGACCAGGCTAGGCAAGGCTTAGAGGCCATGCGACCTGTTGATCCACCCCGAATAATGCTCAGAGGCAGAGTGGTGGCTGAGGATGCAGTTGTAGACGTGCTACCAGTGGTCCGACTCTGTCCAGGAAGGCGCAAGGTAACTTCGTCGTCGGTTGCATCCTCCTCCACCGCCTCTGTTGACCTCCTCGAGTGTCTGACTGTGGGTTGACAGTAGGTGGGATCTAGAACTTCATCATCAATTGTTGTGTTTGCACTCCCCTCCCCCTCAGACCGAGCCTCTTCTTGCCCTGACCGAATATTTAAGTTGTCATCCCAATCGGGTATCTGCGTCTCATCTTCATCAGTATGTTCCTCATTGTCTATAACCACAGGTGTTGGAAAGGCAGCATTTTGGTAGGCAACAGTTTGCAGATGCTGAAAGTCAATCTCCAAGCCATGCCATGCCCTTCTAAAAGCATGTAAAACACAGCGAGGGGACTCCAACCACAGTCTCCCTCGTTGCCACTAATTGGGCCACACACACCCCACTTGACTGGCATCGGTTGACCCCCCTTTTGAAAAAGAAAAAGATGCTTTGCATGAAGCACTCTCAAAAATACGCGTGCCTTTCCCGTCCCCTGGCTGACCCAGGGGAAGAAAAGTCCTCTGAGAGCCATGACTTGTTCATCTTGGTTCTTTTAGAAACACAGCGAGGGGACTCCAACCACAGTCTCCCTCGTTTCCACTAACTGGGCCACACACACCCCACTTGACTGGCATCGGTTGACCCCCCTTTTGAAAAAGAAAAAGATGCTTTGCATGAAGCACTCTCAAAAATACGCGTGCCTTTCCCGTCCCCTGGCTGACCCAGGGGAAGAAAAGTCCTCTGAGAGCCATGACTTGTTCATCTTGGTTCTTTTAGAAACACAGCGAGGGGACTCCAACCACAGTCTCCCTCGTTTCCACTAACTGGGCCACACACACCCCACTTGACTGGCATCGGTTGACCCCCCTTTTGAAAAAGAAAAAGATGCTTTGCATGAAGCACTCTCAAAAATACGCGTGCCTTTCCCGTCCCCTGGCTGACCCAGGGGAAGAAAAGTCCTCTGAGAGCCATGACTTGTTCATCTTGGTTCTTTTAGAAACACAGCGAGGGTATTCCAACCACAGTCTCCCTCGTTTCCACTAACTGGGCCACACACACCCCACTTGACTGGCATCGGTTGACCCCCCTTTTGAAAAAGAAAAAGATGCTTTGCATGAAGCACTCTCAAAAATACGCGTGCCTTTCCCGTCCCCTGGCTGACCCAGGGGAAGAAAAGTCCTCTGAGAGCCATGACTTGTTCATCTTGGTTCTTTTAGAAACACAGCGAGGGGACTCCAACCACAGTCTCCCTCGTTTCCACTAACTGGGCCACACACACCCCACTTGACTGGCATCGGTTGAGCCCCCTTTTGAAAAAGAAAAAGATGCTTTGCATGAAGCACTCTCAAAAATACGCGTGCCTTTCCCGTCCCCTGGCTGACCCAGGGGAAGAAAAGTCCTCTGAGAGCCATGATTTGTTCATTTTGGTTCTTTTAGAAACAGCAAGGGGACTCCAACCACAGTCTCCCTCGTTTACACTAACTGTGCCACACACACCCCACTTGACTGGCATCAGTTCAGTTGACCCAATTTTCAAGATGAAAAATATACTTTGCATGAAGCACTCTCAAAAATACGCGTGCCTTTCCCGTCCCCTGGCTGACCCAGGGGAAGAAAAGTCCTCTGAGAGCCATGAATTGTTCATTTTGGTTCTTTTAGAAACAGCGAGGGGACTCCAACCACAGTCTCCCTCGTTTACACTAACTGTGCCACACACACCCCACTTGACTGGCATCAGTTGACCCAATTTTCAAGATGAAAAATATGCTTTGCATGAAGCACTCTAAAAAATACGCGTGCCTTTCCCGTCCCCTGGCTGACCCAGGGGAAGAAAAGTCCTCTGAGAGCCATGACTTGTTCATCTTGGTTCTTTTAGAAACACAGCGAGGGGACTCCAACCACAGTCTCCCTCGTTTCCACTAACTGGGCCACACACACCCCACTTGACTGGCATCGGTTGACCCCCCTTTTGAAAAAGAAAAAGATGCTTTGCATGAAGCACTCTCAAAAATACGCGTGCCTTTCCCATCCCCTGGCTGACCCAGGGGAAGAAAAGTCCTCTGAGAGCCATGACTTGTTCATCTTGGTTCTTTTAGAAACACAGCGAGGGGACTCCAACCACAGTCTCCCTCGTTTCCACTAACTGGGCCACACACACCCCACTTGACTGGCATCGGTTGACCCCCCTTTTGAAAAAGAAAAAGATGCTTTGCATGAAGCACTCTCAAAAACATGCGTGCCTTTCCCGTCCCCTGGCTGACCCAGGGGAAGAAAAGTCCTCTGAGAGCCATGACTTGTTCATCTTGGTTCTTTTAGAAACACAGCGAGGGGACTCCAACCACAGTCTCCCTCGTTTCCACTAACTGCGCCACACACACCCCACTTGACTGGCATCGGTTGACCCCCCTTTTGAAAAAGAAAAAGATGCTTTGCATGAAGCACTCTCAAAAATACGCGTGCCTTTCCCGTCCCCTGGCTGACCCAGGGGAAGAAAAGTCCTCTGAGAGCCATGACTTGTTCATCTTGGTTCTTTTAGAAACACAGCGAGGGTATTCCAACCACAGTCTCCCTCGTTTCCACTAACTGGGCCACACACACCCCACTTGACTGGCATCGGTTGACCCCCCTTTTGAAAAAGAAAAAGATGCTTTGCATGAAGCACTCTCAAAAATACGCGTGCCTTTCCCGTCCCCTGGCTGACCCAGGGGAAGAAAAGTCCTCTGAGAGCCATGACTTGTTCATCTTGGTTCTTTTAGAAACACAGCGAGGGGACTCCAACCACAGTCTCCCTCGTTTCCACTAACTGGGCCACACACACCCCACTTGACTGGCATCGGTTGAGCCCCCTTTTGAAAAAGAAAAAGATGCTTTGCATGAAGCACTCTCAAAAATACGCGTGCCTTTCCCGTCCCCTGGCTGACCCAGGGGAAGAAAAGTCCTCTGAGAGCCATGATTTGTTCATTTTGGTTCTTTTAGAAACAGCGAGGGGACTCCAACCACAGTCTCCCTCGTTTACACTAACTGTGCCACACACACCCCACTTGACTGGCATCAGTTCAGTTGACCCAATTTTCAAGATGAAAAATATACTTTGCATGAAGCACTCTCAAAAATACGCGTGCCTTTCCCGTCCCCTGGCTGACCCAGGGGAAGAAAAGTCCTCTGAGAGCCATGACTTGTTCATTTTGGTTCTTTTAGAAACAGCGAGGGGACTCCAACCACAGTCTCCCTCGTTTACACTAACTGTGCCACACACACCCCACTTGACTGGCATCAGTTGACCCAATTTTCAAGATGAAAAATATGCTTTGCATGAAGCACTCTAAAAAATACGCGTGCCTTTCCCGTCCCCTGGCTGACCCAGGGGAAGAAAAGTCCTCTGAGAGCCATGACTTGTTCATCTTGGTTCTTTTAGAAACACAGCGAGGGGACTCCAACCACAGTCTCCCTCGTTTCCACTAACTGGGCCACACACACCCCACTTGACTGGCATCGGTTGACCCCCCTTTTGAAAAAGAAAAAGATGCTTTGCATGAAGCACTCTCAAAAATACGCGTGCCTTTCCCATCCCCTGGCTGACCCAGGGGAAGAAAAGTCCTCTGAGAGCCATGACTTGTTCATCTTGGTTCTTTTAGAAACACAGCGAGGGGACTCCAACCACAGTCTCCCTCGTTTCCACTAACTGGGCCACACACACCCCACTTGACTGGCATCGGTTGACCCCCCTTTTGAAAAAGAAAAAGATGCTTTGCATGAAGCACTCTCAAAAACATGCGTGCCTTTCCCGTCCCCTGGCTGACCCAGGGGAAGAAAAGTCCTCTGAGAGCCATGACTTGTTCATCTTGGTTCTTTTAGAAACACAGCGAGGGGACTCCAACCACAGTCTCCCTCGTTTCCACTAACTGGGCCACACACACCCCACTTGACTGGCATCGGTTGAGCCCCCTTTTGAAAAAGAAAAAGATGCTTTGCATGAAGCACTCTCAAAAATACGCGTGCCTTTTCCGTCCCCTGGCTGACCCAGGGGAAGAAAAGTCCTCTGAGAGCCATGATTTGTTCATTTTGGTTCTTTTAGAAACAGCGAGGGGACTCCAACCACAGTCTCCCTTGTTTACACTAACTGTGCCACACACACCCCACTTGACTGGCATCAGTTGACCCAATTTTCAAGATGAAAAATATGCTTTGCATGAAGCACTCTCAAAAATACGCGTGCCTTTCCCGTCCCCTGGCTGACCCAGGGGAAGAAAAGTCCTCTGAGAGCCATGATTTGTTCATTTTGGTTCTTTTAGAAACAGCGAGGGGACTCCAACCACAGTCTCCCTCGTTTACACTAACTGTGCCACACACACCCCACTTGACTGGCATCAGTTGACCCAATTTTCAAGATGAAAAATATGCTTTGCATGAAGCACTCTCAAAAATACGCGTGCCTTTCCCGTCCCCTGGCTGACCCAGGGGAAGAAAAGTCCTCTGAGAGCCATGACTTGTTCATTTTGGTTCTTTTAGAAACAGCGATGGGACTCCAACCACAGTCTCCCTCGTTTACACTAACTGTGCCACACACACCCCACTTGACTGGCATCAGTTGACCCAATTTTCAAGATGAAAAATATGCTTTGCATGAAGCACTCTAAAAAATACGCGTGCCTTTCCCGTCCCCTGGCTGACCCAGGGGAAGAAAAGTCCTCTGAGAGCCATGACTTGTTCATCTTGGTTCTTTTAGAAACACAGCGAGGGGACTCCAACCACAGTCTCCCTCGTTTCCACTAACTGGGCCACACACACCCCACTTGACTGGCATCGGTTGACCCCCCTTTTGAAAAAGAAAAAGATGCTTTGCATGAAGCACTCTCAAAAATACGCGTGCCTTTCCCGTCCCCTGGCTGACCCAGGGGAAGAAAAGTCCTCTGAGAGCCATGACTTGTTCATCTTGGTTCTTTTAGAAACACAGCGAGGGGACTCCAACCACAGTCTCCCTCGTTTCCACTAACTGGGCCACACACACCCCACTTGACTGGCATCGGTTGACCCCCCTTTTGAAAAAGAAAAAGATGCTTTGCATGAAGCACTCTCAAAAATACGCGTGCCTTTCCCGTCCCCTGGCTGACCCAGGGGAAGAAAAGTCCTCTGAGAGCCATGACTTGTTCATCTTGGTTCTTTTAGAAACACAGCGAGGGGACTCCAACCACAGTCTCCCTCGTTTCCACTAACTGGGCCACACACACCCCACTTGACTGGCATCGGTTGACCCCCCTTTTGAAAAAGAAAAAGATGCTTTACATGAAGCACTCTCAAAAATACGCGTGCCTTTCCCGTCCCCTGGCTGACCCAGGGGAAGAAAAGTCCTCTGAGAGCCATGACTTGTTCATCTTGGTTCTTTTAGAAACACAGCGAGGGGACTCCAACCACAGTGTCCCTCGTTTCCACTAACTGGGCCACACACACCCCACTTGACTGGCATCGGTTGAGCCCCCTTTTGAAAAAGAAAAAGATGCTTTGCATGAAGCACTCTCAAAAATACGCGTGCCTTTCCCGTCCCCTGGCTGACCCAGGGGAAGAAAAGTCCTCTGAGAGCCATGACTTGTTCATTTTGGTTCTTTTAGAAACAGCGAGGGGACTCCAACCACAGTCTCCCTCGTTTACACTAACTGTGCCACAC
Organism: Anomaloglossus baeobatrachus; assembly: GCF_048569485.1. Lineage (NCBI taxonomy): Eukaryota > Metazoa > Chordata > Amphibia > Anura > Aromobatidae > Anomaloglossus > Anomaloglossus baeobatrachus. The sequence continues at coordinate 182,776,164 of NC_134353.1, read as the reverse complement.
ACACCCCACTTGACTGGCATCAGTTGACCCAATTTTCAAGATGAAAAATATGCTTTGCATGAAGCACTCTAAAAAATACGCGTGCCTTTCCCGTCCCCTGGCTGACCCAGGGGAAGAAAAGTCCTCTGAGAGCCATGACTTGTTCATCTTGGTTCTTTTAGAAACACAGCGAGGGGACTCCAACCACAGTCTCCCTCGTTTCCACTAACTGGGCCACACACACCCCACTTAACTGGCATCGGTTGACCCCCCTTTTGAAAAAGAAAAAGATGCTTTGCATGAAGCACTCTCAAAAATACGCGTGCCTTTCCCGTCCCCTGGCTGACCCAGGGGAAGAAAAGTCCTCTGAGAGCCATGACTTGTTCATCTTGGTTCTTTTAGAAACACAGCGAGGGGACTCCAACCACAGTCTCCCTCGTTTCCACTAACTGGGCCACACACACCCCACTTGACTGGCATCGGTTGACCCCCTTTTGAAAAAGAAAAAGATGCTTTGCATGAAGCACTCTCAAAAATACGCGTGCCTTTCCCGTCCCCTGGCTGACCCAGGGGAAGAAAAGTCCTCTGAGAGCCATGACTTGTTCATTTTGGTTCTTTTAGAAACAGCGAGGGGACTCCAACCACAGTCTCCCTCGTTTACACTAACTGTGCCACACACACCCCACTTGACTGGCATCAGTTGACCCAATTTTCAAGATGAAAAATATGCTTTGCATGAAGCACTCTAAAAAATACGCGTGCCTTTCCCGTCCCCTGGCTGACCCAGGGGAAGAAAAGTCCTCTGAGAGCCATGACTTGTTCATCTTGGTTCTTTTAGAAACACAGCGAGGGGACTCCAACCACAGTCTCCCTCGTTTCCACTAACTGGGCCACACACACCCCACTTGACTGGCATCGGTTGACCCCCCTTTTGAAAAAGATGCTTTGCATGAAGTACTCTCAAAAATACGCGTGCCTTTCCCGTCCCCTGGCTGACCCAGGGGAAGAAAAGTCCTCTGAGAGCCATGACTTGTTCATCTTGGTTCTTTTAGAAACACAGCGAGGGGACTCCAACCACAGTCTCCCTCGTTTCCACTAACTGGGCCACACACACCCCACTTGACTGGCATCGGTTGACCCCCCTTTTGAAAAAGAAAAAGATGCTTTGCATGAAGCACTCTCAAAAATACGCGTGCCTTTCCCGTCCCCTGGCTGACCCAGGGGAAGAAAAGTCCTCTGAGAGCCATGATTTGTTCATTTTGGTTCTTTTAGAAACAGCGAGGGGACTCCAACCACAGTCTCCCTCGTTTACACTAACTGTGCCACACACACCCCACTTGACTGGCATCAGTTGACCCAATTTTCAAGATGAAAAATATGCTTTGCATGAAGCACTCTCAAAAATACGCGTGCCTTTCCCGTCCCCTGGCTGACCCAGGGGAAGAAAAGTCCTCTGAGAGCCATGACTTGTTCATCTTGGTTCTTTTAGAAACACAGCGAGGGGACTCCAACCACAGTCTCCTTCGTTGCCACTAACTGGGCCACACACACCCCACTTGACTGGCATCGGTTGACCTCCCTTTTGAAAAAGAAAAAGATGCTTTGCATGAAGCACTCTCAAAAATACGCGTGCCTTTCTCGTCCCCTGGCTGACCCAGGGGAAGAAAAGTCCTCTGAGAGCCATGTCCACATTGTCAGTGGACAGACATGTGTGCTTATCTGCCAGCAGACCCCCAGCAGCACTGAAGACAGGTTCCGAGAGAACGCTGGCTGCAGGACACGACAAGATCCCCAAGGCGTACGTGGCGAGCTCAGGCAATTTATCAAGATTGGAAGCCTAAAATGAGCAGGGCTCAAGTTGCACAATAATGGAATCGATGTTTCCTTTCATATACTCATATATCTGTGTGTCCTCCTCTTTTTCCTTGTCCAGCTCTATTGTTTTCACATGAGTATATGTCCTTGTCACTTTCCCATGTGTTGTGAGTTGTTTGTCACCTTTTGGACACCTTTGAGGGTGTTTTCTAGGTGTTTTTCTGTGTTTGTGATTGCCTGCCATTGTTTCCTATGCAGTTCGAGTTCGGTTCGTCGAACGTTCGACGAGCCGAACTCGAACGGGACCTCCGTTCGGCGAACCGGCCTCGAGTCGAACCGGGACCGGTTCGCTCATCTCTACTCCTGATTGCAAGCCCTCCTCCAATAAATTTTGCAGTTTTTAATTAAATAACACAGTAGGATCCGTACTTAATTCCATGTATAGTTCTTTTTTCCAACTCAATTAAATTATGTTTGATACAATCCTGCATTTAAAACTACAATTGCATCCCTTTGTCTGCATGACGTACTAGAAGATCATTATTATTAGTGAGTTCCTTTAATGCTCTACATTCTTCTTTTGACATATTATCTGGAATGTTTCTTTTGTCAAATTCAATAAGGTCTTTTTCTACTAACTCTTGGAATCAATCCAATATGGAGAATTGTGGATTCCTGTTAATAAAACTATCATTCAAGTTGATGTAATCTTGAAATCCACTTCTCTCCATTGTTCTCAGGTCATATAACACCATCTATTCCTGGAAGGTACATATGACATCCTCCATATTAGCCTTCTGAATTATACGTTCACTAGAAAAACTATCATTTTTTAAATAGCATTTGATGGTAAGATCGCAAGTTTATTTATATCCAAAATAATTTTGAATACATCAAATTTGATTAGCGAAGAAAATCCTAGTCCTTTGATAGCAGAGAGGTTTGGGCTGTGGTTAGTATATAACTCTAAAGATTCCATATAGGAATGTCTAATATCTCTGGTTTCTGTTCCTTCAGCGATGTTGATTAAATATTTTCTTTATTCATCTGCAGGTCAAATCATCAGGACTACAGAGAAAATCAACAAAATGATCTGCACATGAATATAGAGAATATTTAATCAACTTCGCTTCCTTGTGATAGCGGGGCATTCAAAACCCGTTCTCATCTATCTTGAGAGGGGACTTAAAATTCACAAGAAGAATAGAAAAATGCTAGTCAAGTAACGGATATTGCAAATTCCAAACTATTCATGTGAATAACGAATAGTGGTGAGTATATTTGCTCATCACTAATCTTTATTCCTTGTACTAGGGAAGAGGGAACCCGAACTGTAAAGTTTGGTGTCAGTACAAAACACCTTGGGTTCGGTAGTGAACACTAAACACAGACTTTTGACTGTACATCCAGTTCCTGTTTGGGTTTGTCACCTGAACATAGCTTGTTGAAAGGTTGCAGAGCTGTAAGCTTTTAAGCTGTAAGCACTTCCAAATATTGTCATCACTGTGATTGGCCAGGGAAATCAGTGTTAAAAAAGGAAGCAACATGGTTAAAACAGGACAAACTTACCAGTCTCTGTGGCATGGCTGTAACACTGCTTCTGGATCCGTTCATTATCTCTCATCCATATTTACTGCTTCCCAAACACACCATCCGTGACAGCGTTGGTGATTGGCTGCACTCACACAGTTGGTGTTGTTGCATCTCTGATTGGTTGAAGCTGGCTGTCTGCCTCAGTAAAATGTTAAAATAAATAAAGGACATAGGGTATTTAGATACCCAGTGCAGATAAAGCATATGGCTACAGGCTACAGCCCCCAGCAGTGTTCAATATGTTCGCTGTGTATCAAAATAAGAGGAAACCAATGCGTCTTTTTTAAATTGTTTAAATAATTAATTTATAAACATGGTGTTCAGTCCCCCCAATTTTGATACCCAGCCAATATAAAACCAAAAAATTGGAAACAAGGCACTCTCAAATGGTGCATACTGGTGGATACCACTGCCTTTACCACTTCCCTAACAGTCTTAATAACAAGTTGTCTGATGAAGGCCACCTGGCCGAAACGTCACATGTTGCTTATAGAAGACTTATAGAAAAAAAATTTAATTTGTATCACCATTTGAGAGTGCCTTGTTTCTAATTCTCAGGACATACAGTACTATAGAAAGAATACAGGAGTAATAGTTCACAAAGCTTAAATATACACATTTTATTAAAGATAGATTAAAAACAAAAAAATATTCAGTGCACCACACAGAAACATAAACTAGACAGGCAGAAAGCCAACTCTCATATAGTCTCACAATAAGTTTATCATATATTAAGGTAATGGACATTTCAACAGATTTTTAAACCCTTTCCTATCACTTGGTATAAATAGACATCAGTGCATTAAAGCTCGATATACATGGCTAAATAAATGAATTTATACAGGACAGTATAGTATGATAACCCTCTCTTAACATAAAGTGCATATTAGCAAAGAGGTACAGATAAGCAATAACAGCTCATAGTTCTTATATAAGATGCATACCGGCAATAAAGTGCATAAAATATCAGATCATAACATATAGATCAATTAATGCTGCCAAAATCTGAAAGTATATCTATCTAGCCATATATAGACCTTTACCACATATTGATGTAAGGATTCATATGCCTTCTGACTAATAATAGGTATTTATAAGGTGCACTTGCAAAAAAAAATACACAGAAAGCACCATAGCTAAACAGACTAAAGGGCGCTTTACATGCAGTGACATCGCTAGCGATGTCGCTCATGAAAGCACCAGCCCCCGTCGTTTGTGTGTCTCGGGCAAATCGCTGCCCGTGATGGGCAAAATCGCTAGTACTGGTCCCACATACTTACCTTCCTAACGTTGTCGCTGTGGTCGGCAAACAGCCTCTTTTTTATGGGTCAGTTCGTGCAGCGTCACAGCGACGTCACATGGCAGGCGTCCAATAGAAGCAGAGGGGCAGAGAGCAGCCGCAAGAAAGTCACGCCCACCTCGTTGACGGAGGACGGAGGTATGGCGTTGTTCGTCGTTTCTTGGGGTGTCACACGTAGCGATGTGTGGTGCCTCAGGAACGATGAACAACCTGCGTCCAGCACGAGCAACGATATTTGGGAAATGGATGACGTGTCAACAATCAACGATTTGGTGAGTATTTTGCATCGTTAGCGGTCACTCGTATGTGTCACACGCAATGACGTCGCTAGCGAAGCCGGATGTGCGTCACGAATTCCGTGACCACAACGACATCTCGTTAGCGATGTCATTGCGTGTAACGGAAGCTTAAGTCTAGGCTGAAACCATGAGCCTAAGAGAGTGAAGAAAAATCTCATGTGTACATAATTCATTTTTACCCATAGCGACTGCAGAGTAGTAACTGAGGTCAATCTGCCTGTACCTCAATGCGCATATCGCTATAAATGCTTCCTCAGTGGGCACATGTGGGCACAGAACATGACCACCTGCTGCGACTGCAGACAGAGAATGACTGAGCCACAGCTGTGAGTGGTGACGTCACTGAGTTTATTTGTGGTCAAAGCAGGAGGTTCCCACGGTACCCCACCTGTGACTGCAGGTAAACTCACCTCAGGTGACCTCATTAAATTCAATGACCTCAGCTTAGGTGAACTGAGTTCAATCAGACCTGCATCTCTTGGCAGAAATTTGGTATGGAAATTTATAGACCAAATTCCTGCACCAAATCTGCATCTTCTGGAAAAAATCATCCAAAAGCAATGCAGTTTTGATGCAGTATCGATGCGCTTTCTTCCCACAAGATGCAGATTAGATTCAGGAATTTGGTGTAAAAATTCCAGTACCAAATCTGAATCTCTTGCCAAAAAAAACCTTTTTCTGTGAAGAAATTACCCGCAATTCAACACTCCGGCAGCTGCTTCAAAGTGAAACTGCTGTCAGTTTGTTGGACTGCAGGACATAGCCATGACATGCAAATTTGGTGCTGAAATATCTGCACCAAATTTGTATTTCCTGACAGAAAACCACACCGAAACTGCGTGAAAACAGTTTTTGTCTGTATTTTTGCCAAGAGATGTAGATATGGTGCTGAAATTTATACACCAAATTCCTGCACCAAAATTCCAGCACCAAATCTGCATCTTCTGGTAAAAAAAACATGCATCAAAATGCAATGCTGTTTTGATGTGCTGTTTTGCCAGGAGAAGCAGCGAATATTCATGAACCTTAATTAGTGAGCCCGGAAGAGAGTCTGACTGCAGAGTGATGCTCCGGGATTCCGGGAAACATTGTATGTATAACTATCCTACTCTTACTACCATTTAACTTTCAGTTGCAGCCCCCTAGCACTTACTACGGCCATTTTATAGCCCTGAACGTCTCATCCTCATTGACTTGTATAGGTTTCATTGTTCAAGGTTAAGTTCGGAGTAAAGTTCACTTGCTGATCCCAATTTTTTTCCCTTGCTGTTTCAGCGAACCTGATTATCCACTACTTTGTACATTTGGGGATGTGACATCTCCTCCTTTGGGCTATGCAAATTGTCTATTTAGCTTTCCATACAGTAATATCCAGTTCCTTTTCTGTGCCCATCTAGAAGATGTGCCATGCCTGCACATACCATGATTCCCCAAAAATAAGACCAACCCCGAAAATAAGCCCTATCAGGATTTTTTGGCTTTTTTTGGGGTATACTTATAATATAAACCCTACTCCAAAAATAAGCCCTAGTTGCATACCATACTGTAATAGTATCCTGAAATAGACTTTGGGCAGCCCTTTCAGTATGTTACTTTTATTTGTGTACATTTCCCCATTGTGTTGTTATATGCACTGGAAGTTTATAGTCACATGCTTACTAGTAGAGATGAGCGAACCGGTCCCGGTTCGGCTCGAGGCCGGTTCGCCGAAAGGGGGTCCCGTTCGAGTTCGGTTCGTCGAACGTTCGAAGAACCGAACTCGAACGTATAGGCTATAATGGGAGGCAATCACAAACACATAAAAATGCATTATAAATGTACACAAACAGTTAATAAACATTGCCATAACACTTACCGGTCCTCGCGATCCCGTCTGCACTCTGTCTCCTGCCGCTATTCCATCCGATGATCGCTGAATCCTCCCGGTGACCTGCACTGCCAGCAGAGAAGCAGGACCTATCGTGACGTCAAAATAGCCATGTGACCAGTCACGTGGCTATTATCTCATTGGCTACAGACTGGTCACATGACTATGACACGTCATGTAGGACCTGCGAATGCATCTCTCCGGTACACGGTGCACATATGTGTATCGCCGTGTACCGGCGACATGCTCTAGCACACGGTCGACTCCCCGTTCCGTTAGGGACCGGCTGACACAGCCGGTCATTAACGGAGATCACCGTTGCCATAGCAACGCAGTTAGCGGTGACGTCACCGCTAACCGCGGCTCCGGGAGCACCGTTGCTATGGTAACGCGTCTGTCAGCGTTACCGCTAGCAGCCAGCAGTGATCACTCACGGAGTGAAGGCTGCACGCTGCTTCCCCGATTGTAGGGAGCATTGTAGTTAGGATGGAGGTTCCCCAGCCCCAAGTGATGCCCCTCACTACAATCGTCACTACTACTACACTAGAAAGAAAGAAGACAGAAGAGCAGGATCGTGGAGGGCTGACAGGGGTAATAAAGATGGAGTCTCTAATGTGTCTGTGTATTTATTTCTATTAAAGTATTTTTTCTCTGTGTGGTGTCTTTTTTTAACCCTTTATTGGAGATTCTTAATGGCCGGGTCAAACGTGCCTGACATTAAGAATCTCTGGCTTAATACTGGCTGGTAAAACAAAGCCAGTATTAACTCATGATTACCCAACAAGCCACCCGGCTCCAGGGCTGTTGGAAGAGTTGGATACAGCGCCAGATGATGGCGCTTCTATGAGAGCGCCATTTTCTGGGACGGCTGCGGACTGAAATCCGCAGCAGAGGCGCCCACAAACCTCGGGCTAACCTGTGCTGCGGATTCCAATCCCCAGCTGCCTAGTTGTACCCGGCTGGACACAAAAATAGGGCGAAGCCCACGTCATTTGTTTTTTAATTATTTCATGAAATAAGTGAAATAATTAAAAAAAACGGGCTTCCCTATATTTTTGGTTCCCAGCCGGGTACAAATAGGCAACTGGGGGTTGGAGGCAGCCCGTGGCTGCCAGCTGTACCTGGCTAGCATACAAAAATATGGCGAAGCCCACGTCATTTTTTTGGTGGGCAAAAAACTTCTGCATACAGTCCTGGATGGAGTATGCTGAGCCTTGTAGTTCTGCAGCTGCTGTCTGCTCTTCTCCATACAGACAGACAGCAGCTGCAGAACTACAAGGCTCAGCATACTCCATCCAGGACTGTATGCAGAAGTTTTTTGCCCCCTGAAAAAATTATGTGGCTTCGCCATATTTTTGTATGCTAGCCAGGTACAGCAGGCAGGTACGGCTGCCCCCAACCCCCAGTTGCCTATTTGTACCCGGCTGGGAACCAAAAATAAAGGGAAGCCCTTTTTTTATTATTTCATGAATTTCATGAAATAATTAGAAAACAAATGACGTAGGCTTTGCCCCATTTTTGTGTCCAGCCAGGTACAACTAGGCAGCTGGGATTGGAATCCGCACCACCGGTTGGCCTGAGCTTTCTGGGCCCCACTGCTGCGAATTGCAGTCTGCAGCCACCTCAGAAAATGGCATTTTCATAGAAGCGCCATCTTCTGGCGCTGTATCCAACTCTTCCAGCACCTGCCTGCTATACCTGGCTAGCATACAAAAATATGGCGAAGCTCACGTCCTTTTTTTGTAGCTTTTTGGCAAAAAAAAAAAAAAATGCTTCCCTGGATTTTCCATTGCCAGTGAAGGTAACACCAAGCAGTGGGGGTTAGCAGCCAGTAGCTGCTTGGATTACCCTTAGCTAGCAATACAAAAAATGCAGTGGGAGCTAACATATATTTTTTTTAATTATTTATTTAAATAACTAAAAATAAAATGGGCTTCCCTGTATTTTGATTGCTGGACATCACAGTGCTGTAAAAATAAATCTTTAAAAAAATGACGTAGCGCTCCGCGGTATTTTTGATTCTCAGCGCAGATAAAGCAGACAGCTATGGGTTGCCACCCCCATCTGCCTGCCGTTACCTTGGTTGGCAATCAAAATACAGGGAAGCCCATTAATTTTTTCTATTTAAAAAATAGTTAAAAAAAAAAAATTACGTTGGGTCCCCCCATTTTTGATAGCCAGCTAGGGTAAAGCAGACGGCTGTAGCCTGAAAACCACAGCTGGCAGCTTTACCGTGGTTGGGGATCCAATGTGGAGGTCCCCTCAGGCTCTTTTTTATAATTATTTTATAAATATTAATAATTACAGAATAAAAGTAGGGGACCCCCCAAATTGGATCACCAGCCAAGGTAAAGCGGACAGCTGTGGTCTGGTATTCTCAGGGTGGGAAGGTCCATAGTTATTGGGCCTTCACAGCCTAAAAATAGCAGGCCGCAGGCACCCCAGACGTGGCGCATCCACTAGATGCGCCAATCCTGGCGCTTCACCCCAGCTCATCCCGTGCCCTGGTGCAGTGGCAAACGGGGTAATAAATCGGGTTGATACTAGCTGTAAAGTCACCTGAGATCAAGCCCAGCAGTTTGTGATGTCATGGCGTCTATTAGATACCCAACATCATAAGCTGTCAGTACTAACAAAAACAAAAAATCGACAAAAGAAATTTATTTGAAAAAACAGTCCCCAAAACATTTCCTCTTTCACCAATTTATTGTAAGAAAAAAAATAAAGGGGTCCCACGACGACTCTGGACCGTCTAGAATATGGGGGGGAGACACTCAGGGAACGTATCCCCCATTTTCTAGGAGTGCGGACCCTTCATGTGAGGAGTGTGGGTGCAATGAATCTGCACTCACTCTCCCCGGGTCCACAGCAGCAGAGTCCATGTCGTAATGGTTGCTACCAAAGCTGCAATGCCCTGCTCATGAGGTAAGGGCATGCCTAATCAGGAGAACTACTGTAGAGGAAGCTCTGCTCACTGGTATATAGGTGCTCAGAGGTAATAATAGATAAAATTAGTGAGTAACCTCGGCACTCTATATCTCCCAGACTAAGTCAGTAAGTCACAACGGATAGTAATGCAAAATCACTCTTTATTGGTCCGTATTAAGAAATTTTTTTTTTCATAAGCATATATGTTTTTGTCCAAAACAAGTTACAAATGACGTTTCGGCCTGAGCCTTCGTCAGATTGGACTTATCTGCATGTAATCATGAAAAATGACAATAATCAGTATCACATAAGAGTGAGAGAACAATAACATAAACTCGAACAATGTAGAGGTACAATTGGGATGCAGCAAAAAAATTGCAACACAGCAAGAAATGAAACACATGATACAAATGTCATAATACAGTACAAGGACAATATAGTAATGACAAATATGGGGTCAGAGTAGACTTAGACAGCTCTGGTACGAAAGAGATGTCAATCATAAAGTAACATGTGCAGTAGGTGTAGAGCTACACTATGCATGGCAGAGCTAATGGGTAGACCGACCATAGAAAAAGTAGAGAAAAAGTGGAGAAAAAGTGGAGAATAAGTGGAACATAAGAGGAGAAAAAGTGGAGAAAAAGTGGAGAAAAAAGTGGAGAAAAAGTGGAGAAAAAGTGGAGAAAAAGTGGAGAAAAAGTGGAGATTAAGAGGAGAAAAAGTGGAGAAAAAAGTGGAGAAAAAGTGGAGAAAAAGTGGAGCATAAGAGGAGAAAAAGTGGATAAAAAGTGGAGAAAAAGTGGAGCATAAGAGGAGAAAAAGTGGAGAAAAAGTGGAGAAAAAGTGGAGTATAAGAGGAGAAAAAGTGGAGATTAAGAGGAGAAAAAGTGGAGAAAAAGTGGAGCATAAGAGGAGAAAAAGTGGAGAAAAAGTGGAGAAAAAGTGGAGAAAAAGTGGAGAAAAAGTGGAGCATAAGAGGAGAAAAAGTGGAGATTAAGAGGAGAAAAAGTGGAGAAAAAGTGGAGAAAAAGTGGAGAAAAAGTGGAGCATAAGAGGAGAAAAAGTGGAGAAAAAAGTGGAGAAAAAGTGGAGAAAAAGTGGAGAAAAAGTGGAGATTAAGAGGAGAAAAAGTGGAGCATAAGAGGAGAAAAAGTGGAGAAAAAAGTGGAGAAAAAGTGGAGAAAGTGGAGAAAAAAATGGAGAAAAAGTGGAGAAAAAGTGGAGAAAAAGTGGAGAATAAGAGGAGAAAAAGTGGAGAAAAAGTGGAGAAAAAGTGGAGAATAAGAGGAGAAAAAGTGGAGAATAAGTGGAGAAAAAAATGGAGAAAAAGTGGAGAAAAAGTGGAGAAAAAGTGGAGCATAAGAGGAGAAAAAGTGGAGAAAAAGTGGAGAAAAAGTGGAGAAAAAGTGGAGCATAAGAGGAGAAAAAGTGGAGAAAAAAGTGGAGAAAAAGTGGAGAAAAAGTGGAGCATAAGAGGAGAAAAAGTGGAGAAAAAGTGGAGAAAAAGTGGAGCATAAGAGGAGAAAAAGTGGAGAAAAAGTGGAGAAAAAGTGGAGCATAAGAGGAGAAAAAGTGGAGAAAAAGTGGAGAAAAAAGTGGAGAAAAAGTGGAGAAAAAGTGGAGAAAAAGTGGAGAAAAAGTGGAGAAAAAGTGGAGATTAAGAGGAGAAAAAGTGGAGAAAAAGTGGAGAAAAAGTGGAGCATAAGAGGAGAAAAAGTGGAGAAAAAAGTGGAGAAAACGTGGAGAAAACGTGGAGAAAAAGTGGAGAAAAAGTGGAGAAAAAGTGGAGCATAAGAGGAGAAAAAGTGGAGAAAAAGTGGAGAAAAAAGTGGAGAAAAAGTGGAGAAAAAGTGGAGAAAAAGTGGAGAAAAAGTGGAGATTATTAAATTCTGCTGTCAAACTCTGATAGCAGCATTAAAAGCACATTGGCATGGGGGAGCATTGGTCTATGCCCCATCAGTGCTCCCATTATGAGATTGCAGGGTGCCTATGGGTTGCTATTAAAGCCAGGGGCTTACTTGCCATTCCAGAGCTCTTTTGAAACCATGTGGTTGGGTTTCAAAGAAGATTTTGAACTTTACTATATGCAGCATATACTATGGGATTGCAGTATATAGTACAAGCAATTAGACAAGCACAGGTTATAGTGCTCCACGGTGACTCATAAATGCAGTGAATAGTAAAAAAAGTTTTCAGAATATGACAAATATGACATTTTTTGGTTGTCGCAATACCGCACAAAATGCTTTGATAAATATATGTATCCCAAAATGGTATCAATAAAAACACTGTATAACCTAGCAAAAAAAACCCTCACATGACTCCATTGACTGAAAAATGAAAATGTTACGTGTCTCAATAAATGGGGACACAATCAAAAATTATTTTTTTAAAAATGTTCATGTTTTCACCGCTAAAAGAGATAAAAAAACTTGGCAATTTTTTTACCACCATAATCTCACTGATAAGAATTATTATACCAGGTCCTTTTTGTCACACAGTGTACGCCATGAAAACAGTTCCCTAAAAACAATGTCAGAATTAAATTATTTTTTTTTTGCTATTTCACAGCACTTTGAGGTTTTTTTTTTCACATTTTCCAGTACAATACGTGGTAAAAAGAATAATGTCATTCAAAAGCACAACTCATCCTGCAATTAAAGAAGCCATGATACATCTTTTTGAACAGAAAAATAAAAAAAATATTGCTCTTGGAATAAGAGGAGGAAAAGACAAAAATGAAAAAACAAAAATTGGCCATGATGGGAAGAGGTTAATAATAATAATGATAGGCCCCTGCTATACTTGATGAAAGCAACAGTGGATTTGCTGACACGTGTTGTATAATAACAGGAGCTCATATTAAAGTAAATCTTTTTATAAAACTGGCAGCCACTTTAATAGCGCTCTATCAGATCGAAGCACCTATTCTGTTATATGCCTACTCCCTCAAAGGGAAATTCGGAAGAGCTGCTTAGAGTAAAGGACCTGCCAGGTCTAATCAGAACACCTTAGCCGGATGACGGAAGATCGCACAGGTGCTTCAAGATCCATGGTGCTAGTGGATTCAAGGAGCCAAGAGCGATACGAAGCCCGAACTCAGCAACCACACCAGCGGTAACAGAAGTGGAGGAAGTTACCTCACCTGGAGGATTTATACACATAACACTGGGGTTGTGCGGGGCTGCACAACTTCCTCAGGTGAGCAGTTCTATATTCAAACCTAAGATTCATTCCACGGGTGCTCCTCATATGCGCTTTTCTCTTTTCTTTTTACAAATAATAATAAAAAGTCAGATAATAGAAATCATGGTCGAGGTTAATTGCCAGTTTGGAGCTGAATTTCAAGTACCTGGGATTCAGTCAGGATTAATTGCAGTTAGTTACAGTTTAGGTTCCATGACCAATCCGCAAGCTGCAGGTCCTTTATTATGCAGCTCTACACACCATTTCTCACCTGGTCTACGTTCTTGGTCTGTTCCAGTCTAGATCCCTGCAGGGTGCTTTTATATTGTCTCTTTCATTTCCTGATCTGGCTTGCCCACTCGCTTATCCCTTTCTCTCTGCTTATGACCCTGGCTACGTATATTGAACCCGTGCTACCTGTCCTGACTCTGGATTTTCTGACTATCCCTATCTATTATGTATTTCTGTCACGCCCAGGGAAGGGGGTAATCGGTCCCGGGCGGTTGCAAATGAGGATGTCACTCTGGTGGCCGTTGCCCGGTCCCGTGCCCTGGGGCTTCTTTTATAAAAAGAGAGTATTTACAGGGGAGATAAGAGTTAATGTTCGTGACGCTACTTGTGGGTTGCGGTTAATGATGGAGAACCGCCGCTGCTGAATGTGGGTACTCCCAGAGCTGGTGGTGGTTGCAGCAATGGTGTTAGGCCCTCTGCCATGATATGACGGGAAAATAATGGAGACCACACCAGGTTGTCTTGAACAGTCTCTACTCACTCAGGCCCTTGGATTACTGGTTCAGGTCCCTTGGAGTATCAGTGCCAATGTAGTGACACAGGTTGCTCTGTCCCCGGCACTCCCTGTTGGTTGGCTCCCCGTAGCATGGAGTGTTTGGGGCCCGACTGTCCCTATTGGGGGTTACAGTCTCCTCCATATGGCGGGCAGTGCGGACCCTGGGGGGAGGTAAGTGTCCGAACCCCGATCCTAGTTTACTGCTGATGCCTCCCAATTATTTGGTTCAGTGAAGTCCATGAAGGTGTCCTCACCGGGCAGGTATTTATCAAGCCGTGTAGAACTGGCACCTGATCTAGGACCCTGTGCCCCGTATGTGCTCCGGTCCCAGCGGTACTTGTTCGTACCTGCCCTGGCAACCTCTCTCCCGTGCCCCGGGGTCACCGATGCACGGACCCAGCTCTGGCACGTCCGCACACCTCTGTGTGCGCTTCACTTCTTTAGACTTACTGCTGACTCCTCCCACTAGGCAGGCTTGTCCCAGGACTCGTTCCTTCCATGGCGACCATCCCCTTACATGGTTAACCCTCTATGTCTGGTGTGGAGTGGAGAACTAGGATTTTGGTTGTGCTTTGGTGGTATCGGCACTGGTACTCCAGGTCCCAGGGGGTAGGACCTGCATCTCCTAGAGCAGTGATGGCGAACCTATGGCACTCCAGCTGTTGCAAAACTACAATTCCCATCATGTCTTCACAGCCAAAGCTTTTGCTTTGAATGGCCAGGCATGATGGGAATTGTAGTTTTGCAAAAGCTGGAGTGCCACAGGTTCGCCATCACTGTCCTAGAGGATGCAGTTTCTTGTAGTGCCCTAGGGCTCAGGGGTGCTACATTTCCATCAGAGATTAATCAAATTGAATTCAAATTTATTTTACAGCAGGAAAGTGACTCCTAACAAACAGCCAATGCCATTAGGAATTATGTTCAGCACATAGAAGAACAAGTAATAATATAGTCCCCTGATCTCAACATCATCGAGTCTGTGTGATATTACATGGAGAGATAAAAGGATTTGCAAGTCTACATCCTCAGAAGATCTGTGGTTAGTTCTCCAAGATGTTTAGAACAACCTCCCTGCTAACCTCCATCCAGAACTGTGTGGAAGTGTTCCTAAAAGAATTGATGCTGTTTTAATGGCAAAGGGCGGTGACACCAAATATTTATTTTATTTTGAATACTATTTTATTCATTCCCTTTGCACTTTGGTAATATATAAGAATAAATTATTAACACTTTTATTTTTTAAAGCATTTTTACTTTACATCATTTTTTTCCACACCTGCCTAAAACGTTTGATCTGTACTGTATATTTCAAAAAAATTACAATATATAAATATTTTTTTCTATGTATATCTGACCTACTGTTCTGCCTTCTATTGATTCTCTCAATTCTCTTTCCTGTTTATCCCCCATAGTCTACAACTTGCTTCCCAAACAAATCAAATGCCATCCAAACTTTAAAAGTTATCTTCAGATCTTGCTCTGCAAATAAACCTACAGCACAATAACGTCTGCCTAATCCTTTCACACAGTAATATATACAGAATAAGTCCTTATTTGAGCAATTTATCAGCCACCCAGACTTTATAAGTGATCCGTTACTTTTTATGGCATCATATACAGTAAATGACATCTTGGTGTCTTCCAGAAACAGCATTAAAAGTTGAATTTCTTCCATAGATGTACAACTGTGTATTATGCCTTAGTTATTTTGACATAAACTTTGTAATAATATGTTTAGGAAATACAGTTTGAATGTATCTTTTAATACATGCAGCTCTAATTGTATTTCTACTATTCAAGACTGAATATTCAGTTCAAGAAACTTTTCAAGGTGATAAGTGGTTCTTGCATTTAAATATATTTTACTAAGAAAAAATAACACGGAGAACACAAAACACAAAATAAACAGTGCATACATTTGGGAAACTGTGCAAGTTTGTCATCTATTATTTATGATCTAGAGCAAATTGGACAAACTTTATAAAGTTTACTTTTTAACAAGCTGGAAAATGTGCTGGCTCATTTGCAAATTATGAAACACTAAGGCATTTCCTGGACTATATTGGAACGCTTGTATGGGGCAAAGGACCTGACAAATTGTAACATGGTTTGGAACACAATGTCTGAAATAATAAGAACTTTGTGTAGTTTTTGTGTAGGAAAAGGATAAAAACTTTTATGTCTACATAAAGGACATCAAAAAGCCATGGTCCAGTCACTAGGACCTTTGTAGAGTGTGAAACATAATGCTGTAAGGCACAAATTGAGCACTATAAACTGCTGCCTGCAGAATCCCTGCTGATTAATGTGCACACATCAAAAAGAAGATTCTGAATTTATCATTGTAATGGAAATACCAGGCGAAAACTATTTTACCAATAATTATGCAGAGTATAATGTAAAATATTTATATGTCTGTCTCATTTTTAAGGCAAAATGCAGACTAGTGTGTTGAAGTCATTCACCCATTTACATTTGATAAATAATGATTTCACCCCACTGAGTTACAAATGATGAGTTTAAAACTATGATCAAAAAATTACAAGGAAATACATCTACAGCTAAAAAATGTATTTTTTAATTGTCACATTGTGGCTGGAGTCCAACTGTTAGTTAGTTTTCCGTTTAATCATCATGCTTGTACATCAATACCTAGTCAACGATTAGCATGCCATAATACATTTGGGCAAAAATAACCACCGAATACAAATATATATATATATCTATATCATCACCAATTTTCCAAGTAACTATATTACTAAAGGTGCTATTGACATGAGTCTATCACAAGGTGTCAGTAACAACCCATCCAATCCATGTGGGCAAAGAAATCAAACCATAGATGTCAATAAATTAAGTTATGTATAATAATGAGAAATGTAACTGGGAGAAAGAATTGACCACGCTTCCTGAAATGTATCTAATACGTCATACAAAAGCCTTTGCTGGTGAGTCAGCTTCAAGATGCCTCCTGTATGGAGAAACTAGTCATATGCATTGCTGAGGTGGGATTTTGGCCCTTTCGTCTACACAAACACTGTAAATCCTGTAGATTCCGTGGTCTCCTTTTATGAATTCTGAGCTTTTGTTCATTCCATACATTTTGTTAAATTCAGTTCAGATGATTGGCTCGGCAGCTTTATTTTCTTTCTCTGAAACCAACTGAGCATTTCCTTGGCATGTCTGGTGTGTTTGTAATCACTGTCTTGCTGAAGTGTCCACCCTTCTTTCATCTTCATCATCCTGGTAGATGGCACAGCATTTTTTTATCAAGAATGCCTCTGTACATTGGTCCATTCATCCTTCCTTTAATCATGTGATGGTTGCCAGTGCTGTCAGCTGAAAAACAGCCCCACACCATGATGTTCCCACCTCCAAAGTTCCTTATGGACTCCAAACATGATGTGTATTATGGCATCTAAAAAGTTCAATTTTGGACTCATTCAACTAGACAATATTCTCCTAGTATTTCACAGGCTTGCCAAAATGTTGTTCAGCATACTTTAAATTCACTTGAACATGCTTTTTATTCAGCACTGGAGTCTTGCGTCGTGAGTGTGCATACAGGTTATGGAGGTTGAGTGCATCACTGATAATGCTTTTTACTCCTCTGTCTGAAATCTTGTGGGGTTTAGAAATTCTTTTGCAACAAATGTTGTCACTATGTTGTACAACATTAAGGTTGCAAATATCTTGAGACTTCTCACTGGTTTTACCCATCATGAGGTGTTTTTTGTGCAGGATGTTGGTAATGAGTCAACAATAGTGCTAAGTTTATATTCCTGTTCAGTGTATATACTGTATGTATATATATATATATATATATATATATTGACTTCCAAATATTTAGCATATAATTGACTATGCAAATTCTTGTCATGTCACTGCATTGTTACTGTTTAGCTCCTAAAATTCTAAATTTTAACTTTTGCTACTTTGATAGTATTTTGTAAATCCACCCTTTGCTTTCAACACTGCCTGAATTCATCTGGGCATGTTCTCACTCAGATTCAAGCATGTCTCAACTGAAATCTGATTCCAGGTCTCATCTACACGTTCCCAATGTTGGTGCATTCTGGCCGTGGTTATCTATACAACTTTTTCTTCAACTCTTCCCACAAGTGTTCAATTGGATTGAGGACTGAAAATTATGGGTGCCAATCCAGCACCTCTACCTTATTGTTGATGAATCATTTCTTTGCAATTCTCGACGTATGCTTCCAGTAGTGTTCCTGCTGGAACATTATGTCGTCATTTTCATACCCATATTACTCAAGTGTACAAAGTTACTCATCTTGTAGGATACTCATAAAGAGCTCAGCATAAAGACCACATTGATTCTGGTCAAGTGTCCAATGCCTTTGAAACAACCCCAGATCATCAGGCTTCCTCCACCAAACTTTACAGTTCCATCAATTTCTCATTCTGTTAGCCTCTGTTTCTTTCAGGCCCATCTGCACCCATAGCCTATTTACTTTTTCATTTCATTGCTTCAAATCAACAGGTTCTACTCTTCTACTTTTTGTACTTCTTTGCAAACTCAATCCAATGTTTCTTATGATAATATTCATTTAAATCTTAAATCTTCAGTAATGATATGGGGAGCTGCTAGAGAAGGGATAGTGTATTAGTTTAGCATTAAAGGCACACATGCAGGGAATATTTCTATACAGTCTTTGCTGCTGCACCCTAAAACCAAAAGTCCTTTTCAGGGACACATATTTTCTATTCTATTCCCTATTAATGCCACTCTTAGCTGCATTTAGTGTAGGGATGGAGAGTTACTGGAGAAGAGACATTGCATTAATTTTCAATTAAAGGCATATAGGCAGGGGAAATTTGTTTAATAGTCCTTGAGGATAAATCTATTCTATTCTACTCCCTATTAAACCACTGTAGCTACATATGTTGCACCCCTGAGGCTTCCGTCGCCACAGAGATATTGCACCTCAGCCAGGGGTGTGGTATCCCATCCTGAGTAAGAATGGGGTCAACTACCGGTTCACAGATAAAACCTGCACACACCAATTGGTAGGCATATACCGGGTCAGGGATAGTGGCAGTAACCCCTATAGATGATCTGGTCATGGGGCCGTAAGTCCCATCTACTGGTCCCAATGGTGTTGGTGGGGCCTGGCCAGGGGGAGTGTGGGAGGAGTCAGAGAGAGTGAGTAGAGGAACAAGTCAGTCAGTTCCAGAAGGAAAGGAGTAAAGGAGGTTCCTGGTGGAGATCCTGGGGTCTTGCTAGGCCCAGGTGACACCAAAAAAGGGATTCCAGGGTCACGGAAGGGCAATTGTCCCGTGAGCTGTTCCACTAGAAAGATCGGGTGGAGGGATCAGGCTGCAAAATCAGGGACGGTCCCTAGACTGAGGGAAGAAAGACATTTCCTTAAAGTAAAACCGAAGGCTTGGGAGATCGCTGCAAGCGCCCAGGGCCACAACCCACCACAGATCACCGGTAAAGGCGAGCAAGAGGTCAACCACCTTTGTACAGGCCCTGTGGTGGAGGCGCAAGACAATCCAATACAGTTGAGCGCTGGAAGACAGCCAGAGAAAGGACACATAGAGGGGTGCACCGGTACTGACCCTTGACCTATCCGGGATCGGCGGAGGCCCATAACAGCGGATCCTGACATACTGCGGGTAACCGGTCCACGCAACTGTGAGACTAACAGTGAGTAAACGTCTTAACTGCAAGCCCTGTGTCGTCTGCTCTATCCTGCACCTCGTTAACAAACACCATAGACTTTACCAAGCACCAAAGGTTGCCCCGGGGTACCCGCTCTACCTGTGGAGAGCAAGAACCACCTCTGCCATAACATCAGCCCCGGAGGTCCCTTCCAGCAGCTGCGGCTCCATAGCTGCAAATTACCACAGGTGGCGTCACGAATCTATATATATAATTGCCTTATTCTGTCTGTCTGTCTGTCTGTCTTGCTCCAAAATTGTGTCCTTACAGTGACAACCGTCGGATTGGCGACTGGGCTCGGCCTGGCCCCGCCCCCCACACGGATTGGCCGCTGGGCTCGGCCTGGCCTCGTCCCCGCTTGGATTGGCCGTTTGGCCAGGCCACGCCCCCTCATGCTGTGCCGCTAGGCCACGCCCCTCACGTGGTGCCGCTAGGCCAGGCCCCCTCATACTATGTTGCTAGGCCATGCCCCCTCACACTATGCCGCTAGGCCACGCCTCCGCACTATGCCGCTAGGCCACGTCCCACGCGGTGCCGCTAGGCCACGCCCTCACGCGTTGCCGCTAGGCCACGCCCCCTCATACTATGTCACTAGGCCACGCCCCCTCACACTGTGCCGCTAAGCCACGCCCCCTAGCACTATGCCGCTAGGCCATGCCCCTCACACTATGGCGCTAGGCCACGCCCCTCACTATGCCGCTAGGCCACGCCCCCTCACTATGCTGCTAGGCCACGCCCCCTCACACTATGCCGCTAGGCCACACCCTCTCACACTATGCCACTAGGCCACGCCCCTCACAATATGCCGCTAGGCCACGTCCCCTCACACTATGCAGCTTGGCCACGCCCCCTCACACTATGGCACTAGGCCACGCCCCTCACTATGCCGCTAGGCCACGCCCCCTCACTATGCTGCTAGGCCACGCCCCCTCACACTATGCCGCTAGGCCACGCCCCCTCACTATGCCGCTAGGCCACGTCCCCTCACACTATGCCACTAGGCCACGCCCCTCACAATATGCCGCTAGGCCAAGTCCCCTCACACTATGCAGCTAGGCCATGCCCCCTCACACTATGCAGCTAGGCCACGCCCCTTCACACTGCCGCGAGGCCACGCCCCCTAACACTATGCAGCTAGGCCACGTCCCCTGACACTATGCCGCTAGGCCATGCCCCTCACACTATGCCGCTAGGCCATGCCCCTCACACTATGGTGCTAGGCCACGCCCCCTCACACTATGCAGCTAGGCCACGCCCCCTCACGATCCCGCTAGGCCACGCCCCTCACACTATGGCACTAGGCTACGCCCCTCACACTATGACACTAGGCCACGCCCCTCACACTGGCGCTAGGCCACGCCCCCTCACACTATGGCACTAGGCCACGCCCCCTCACACTATGGCACTAGGCCACACCCCCCACTATGCCGCTAGGCCACGCCCCCCGCACACATTGGGTACCTGTACACCTCCCCCCAGGACAACTCCTCCCATTATACTCCTCCTATTATACTCCTCTCTGAGGGGTTTGCAGCATGGGGGATGGAGCACGATGGGGGGTGAAGCATGGGGGATGCAGCACGATGGGGGGTGCAGCATGGGGGGTGGACCATGATGGGTTGTGCCCAGAATGGGGGGATGAAACACGATGGGAGGTTCGCAGCATGGAGGATGGAGCACGATGGGGGGTGCAGCATGGGGGATGGAGGACGATGGGGGGTGCCCAGAATGGGAGGTTGAAACACGATGGGGGGTGCACAGCATGGGGGGATGGAGCACGATGGGGGGTGCCCAGAATGGGGGGATGAAACACAATGGGGGTGCGCAGCATGGGGGATGGAGCACAATGGGGGTTTGCAGCATGGGGGATGGAGCACGATGGGGGGTGCACACCTCCCCCCAAAACACACACACACCACCACACACGCACCGCACAACACACCACACACACTGGGAACCACAAACACCCCCTTACACAGACACCCACACACACAGACAACGCCGCACACACACAACACACAAACACCGCGGCACACAAATATACGCACATACCGCGCAACACACACACATTGCACAAAACATACCTCCCCCTAAAACACAGACACACACCCACACGCACATAAACTGCGCAACACACAGAGCACCACACACAGACAACACTGCAGACACACAGCGCTCCACAAACAACGCAACACACACAACGAAACACACAAACAACACCGCTCTCACACACGCCCCCACCCAGACAACACCCAGAACATTTACAGCGCCCTACACAAACAAAGGCAACTACACACAACAACATCTATATATATAACAAAAAACATACATTAACTACACAATAAATTCTAGAATACCCGATGCGTTAATATCGGGCCACCTTCTAGTCATATATAAACTTTATCATCATCTCCCCAATACCGCCATTTTAATTGACTCCACCTGGGTCATGGAGTTGGGCCCCGCCACCG
The DNA here is from genome assembly GCF_048569485.1 of Anomaloglossus baeobatrachus. NCBI lineage: Eukaryota > Metazoa > Chordata > Amphibia > Anura > Aromobatidae > Anomaloglossus > Anomaloglossus baeobatrachus. The sequence goes on along the minus strand of NC_134353.1, from coordinate 182,754,250 downwards.
CTGACTTCCCCGGACTAGTCCGGCCCGACACTGAGTCACCCAAGGCCCTGGGGTGGGCGAGTCACATACCTAATTTAATTTGGGCAAGGTGTGCAATATGGGACAGGAAAGTGGCCGTGTTGCTGAAATGGCAACAGTATGTACCTGCCCAACAACAGGGAGATGAATAATCGACCGCAAACAGCTGCTATGCCAAACAAATTCTTTTTTATTCAAACGTTCTTTTCATCGGTGCAGATAAAATTGCGGGGGGTGGCTTGGATGCGAGTCCCTCCAAAGGACGACGGCCGTTTCGTCTGTAAGTCAGACTTCTACGGGTCCACGTCGATTATTCATCTCCCTGTTGTTGGATCTCCTAGCTGCTCACTACCGACCAGCACGCTGCGCCTGCAACCAGCGCTATATGGCAATCATCAGCACGTGAGCCACTGGACCTGGAGGTAATCTGAGGGCAGGCGGTGCAGGACTTGTTCACTTTTTGCTGCAGTATGTACCTGCCCAGACCACAGAATCAAATGCATTCACAGGATACAGAAAAAACCCTTAATAAAGATGGAGGCAACAGGTGCAAAACACTAATGGAGCAAACACTCACACATGGCCAATCCATGGAGAGGGTGATTGCTTAGTATTAAAATTGCACACAAATGGCTTCTGCCACGACTGATTTAGAACATTGTTTGAATTAATGCATTGGAACAGTTTAGATCAATTAAAAGCATATCTAAAAATATATATTAGCATATTAAAATGTGTTGGTGAAAAGAAGGTTTCACTGTGGCCTTTTCCTGATGAAGAAGTTGGTGTAGCCTTTGAAATGCGTAGAAATAAACTACAGCTGATAATATCTCTCATGATCATGGACTCATCTTCCTTATACCAATAGGGCAGCGCAAAAAAGGTCCAGATAATATTCATCCTTCTAATTTTTGGCAATCCTTGCATATAGCACATAGGCTTTACTAGTCTAGGAATCCGTCTTAATAATGTGAAAAAATAAATAAATTCTGAGGCCTTTTCTATGTGTCTTCCATTGTGTATTGAATCTCTCCTTTAAATTTTTGCTATGCCTTGCAATTAGTGCTTACCAAGTGCCTTGCTTTACCAGTGTAGGAGTCACAATATGCTAAAAATTGTCCAAAAATGTATTCTGAGGCCATCCTCTACGTGTCTTTCAGACTGTATTGCAATCCCTCCTTTACAATCAGTCAACAAGTGAAGGGAAAAAGACGGGCTTGCAGCACAAGCATGCATTAAGGACAGACATGGCCTTGGACATACAGGTAAGTTGAATTTCGTGAAGGCGTTAAATAAATAAAATAAACCTTTGTTTAGCAGAAAAGCAGCACTTTAAAGTTTGTAAAATGAAATCAGAAAAAGAAAACAAAGATGCAATAGATCGCATGCGGCACTTCCAATATATCCAGCCTTGATAAGGTTGGTCTTGGTAAATTATTTAAAAAAAAAATACATATTTGTGTGTATAATAAAACAACGCGTTTCGGCTATATTCATAGTGCCTTCTTCAGGTTCAGAGCTGAAACGCATTGCTTTACTATATACACACATACTGTATGTATTTTTTATTAAAATAATCTACCAAGACCACCGTTATTAACATCTTCAGTCCCCGGGCACTTTCCGTTTTTGCGTTTTTGTTTTTTGCTCCCCTTCTTCCGAGAGCCGTAACTTTTTTATTTTTCCATCAATCTTGCCATGTAAGGGCTTGTTTTTTGCGGGAGAAGTTGTACTTTTAAATTAAACCAAAAGTTTTACCATATATTGTACTGGAAAACGGCAAAAAAATTCCAAGTGCGGAAAAATTGCAAAAAAAGTGTGATCGTACAATAGTTTTTGGGATATTTTATTCACTGTGTTCACTATATCGTAAAACTGATGTATCTATGTGATGCCTCAGGTCAGTGCGAGTTTGTAGACACCATGTATAGGTTTACTTGTGTCTAAGTGGTTAAAAAAAATTCACAAGCTTGTCCAAAAAAAGTGGCGCACATTTTGTGCCATTCTCCAAAACCCGCAGTGTTCTCATTTTTTGGGATCTATGGTTCAGCGATGGCTTATTTTTTGCATCTCGACCTGACATTTTTAACAGTACCATTTTTGCGCAGATGCTACGTTTTGATCGCCTGTTATTGCATTTTGCGCAAAATTTGTGGCGACCAAAAAACGTAATTATGGCGTTTGGAATTTTTTTTTCGCTACGCCATTTACTGATCAGATTGATTGATTTTATATTTTGATAGATCGGGCATTTCTGAACGCGGCGATACCAAATACGTGTATATTTTTTATTTTTTTAACCCTTTAATTTTCAATGGGGTGAAAGGGAGGTGATTTGAACTTTTAGTTTTTTTTAATTTTTTTTAATTTTTTAAAACTTTTTTTATTTACTTTTTTTTTTTATTTTACTAGTCCCCCTAGGGGGCTATTGCGATCAGCTACACAGCTGAGAACTGCAGATTTGGTGCTTTACTTTCAATGCCGGTTGTATTCCGGCATTGAGAGGAAGTGAACAATGTTAGCTACAGGCGTCATCACATGACCCTGTGCTACCATGGCAACCACCGAAAGTCACGTGAGCATGTCACGTGACTTCCGGTGGGGGTGGGGTAAGTGACTGTCATGGCGGCGCGCATATACATATCGCTGCCATATTTTGGCAGCGATATGTAAGGGGTTAATGGCCGCGGGTGGAAGCAATTCCACCCTCGGCTAGCAGGCACACATGTCAGCTGTTGAAAACAGCTGATATGTGCGCGGAACGCCACCGCCTGCCCGCGGCAGGGGGCGGGGCTTAACAGAACACGATCCATGACGTACCCAGTACGTCATGGGTCGTTAAGGGGTTAAGGCTGGGTATATTGGAAGTGCTACATGCGATCTATTGCATCTTTTTAGACTCCATCTGTGGTATCTTTGATGGAGGGGTTTATTCGCAGCACATTGATCAGGCAGCAGACCAGAACAGCAGCAATAAGGATATATTTTACATAAGCCTTATGTGCTCACTATAGGTGAGTGCAAGTATTACATATATTGCCAATATAAGTTTAAAGGTTTACTATGCTCAGAAAAACTGCCACACCATGTCTTTTCTTCCCTATAGGGGGATATTTTGAATCATTAATCAGAAAAAGAAGTAAATTATAGAATTTGGTCAATATAGAGTTCATGCCATTGTCATATTAGTCAAAATTAGGGGACTGCATGCAAAGTAAGACTTATCTGACTATTCATCTGATGGTCAAGCAGTGGTATTATTAATGCTTTGATACAATTTTAAACTAGCAGTCAGTGTCAGAATCAATCCCATTAAATATTCACAGATTCTAAGCCTAAACTATCCTAAGAATGTCTGTCTTGTCCAGAAGACAGTAGCTAGACTTAAACTGCAGGCATTATGATTGCTTATACAGTACATATGCATGCAACTACCATCAAAGTCTGTGGTAGAAAATTGAGCCGGTTTGAAATTTTTACAATTACCATAAAATGTAAACCTGTCAGTCTAACTGAGCCAAATGGCTTTACTCCTGAGCAGAGCGAAGGATTGAAGTAGGTGAAAAAAGCCCATTTAGCTCAGTCAGTGGAGGAGAGTTTTTCTCTCCCGCTTCATCCCTGCTCAAAGTCCAAACCTGACAGGCTGAGTGAGAAGATCAGTTATTATATTTCTTCATGATGCTGCTCCATAGTCAACTTGCTCTAGTATTTCTCAAAAACATTGGACATTAGTAGTGACCAGTGTTATTTCATAGAACCTAACCTAATGCAGGCTTGGGTTGCAACTTGAAATTCGTGACGGCGGCTATTTTTGACAAACTCTTGAAGTATCAATTTAATAAAAAAAAATATTGCCTGCAAGCCACAACATTTTTGTATTCTAAAGGGTACCATTACCATTATGTGATTTCTTGTCTTTTGCTCATAGAATATAGAACATACTTACTGCAATCTAGATCATTTAGAGTAATGTATGCACTGCTTGCTTCATAGTAGAAAATAGGTGGATAAAAATAATTCTGGATCACATCAAATACATAAAAAGCTTAATTTGCATATATTACCAGGTTTCATTGCAAGTACTTTAAATCATTACAAGGTAGTAAATTGCCATGTTACTGAAACTAAAGATCCATCCTTTGTAAATGTGGCTCCTGAGAATGAGAATATGATTACAGCTGCATTATAAAATAAAAACATTCTATATATAACTGTATAAAAAGATTTCATGATAACATTCCTACAATTACTTTAATGTTTGCCAGGAAATTTCATGAAGTAAAGGAAGTCAAATTTTATGTTATACAAAAATTGGACTAAATATGAAATTGAGCGCGCTTACACGGTCTAATCCACTGTTTAGATGCTTGCTACCCTAATTTTTTAAACCTTTTTTTTATCCCTGTTGTTTTTTCCTGGTTATCTAGGGAAATACAAAGTCATAAGTAGCAAAAATGGCTAATAATAGGTAGAGCAACCAGTTCCATATTTTTACATTGGAGCTCAACTGCATCCCAGAAGCATATTAAACAAACTTCTGGTAACTGGAGAGTGCTGTAGTGGGGGAGACAAGAAAGGCGCAATAGGGTTTTACCCGGTTTACAGAGTGAAAGAGGATAAAAACAGTGCACTCACCTGGCCGGGTTGTGACAGTCACAACCCCTTTATTAGCATGGATGAGTGCTTGGGTGGTTCTGCAGCGGCCCCGTTATAGAGCAGATTTTGAATATGAAGGACTGGAGAAAACGGGTTTATTGCCGCGCTAAAAACCACGAGCATGTATAAGTCAAAATATTCTCTTTATTTAGATCATTCCTACGCGTTTCTGAGGCTCATCTGCCTCCTTCCTCAGGGAAAAAGAATCTTCTTTTTCCCTGAGGAAGATTCTTTTTCCCTGAGGAAGGAGGCAGATGAGCCTCAGAAACGCGTAGGAATGATCTAAATAAAGAGAATATTTTGACTTATACATGCTCGTGGTTTTTAGCGCGGCAATAAACCCGTTTTCTCCAGTCCTTCATATTCAAAATCGGTAACTGGAGAAGCATAGACAAGATCTTGTAAGAAAGAAGGACCCTTTCTCTGCATTCGAGCAGCAACTCTTAAATTGTAAACCTTATCATACAGATTGTTAAAGTTTGGTGCTTTGAATGTTACAAATGTTTTACTGTAAAAAATCAAGATGATGAGTAAAATCAAAGACCTGCCTGTTGCTTTATCTTACAGTTTTAGCTAATCTACATTTCATGGAATTCCTATGACTTAAATATTTTATGTTTTTTGAAGTCAGTCTTAAGATCATATCTGAGCTGTATTCCAAGTAACCACCTTGTAACATTTTTTAGACTTGTCATTAACATATTAACTTCAGACAGCATAGACACATTATGGATCATATCGAGCTGCATTCGGATTCCATGTAATACTTCAATGTGCAATGTTAGTGAAGAATAATTCTTTGTTACATTGATTAACTTTCTATTTATTTTACTGGTACCATTTTAGGGTACATATAACTTTTTTATTGTTTTTTATTACACTTTTTGGGGAGCTGATTGAAAAATGGCAATTTTTTCCCACCCTATAGTGTTTACAGCATAAATACAAAATGTATAATTTTAATACTTCGGACATATCTAGATGCAGCAACGCCAGTGTTTTTTTGTGAAAACACTTGACTTAAAATGATTAGTATTATTTTTTAATTTTAAATATTTATGAAATTATTTTCTTAGCAAGAGGACTGTATCCTGCAATCCTTTGTACAATATGCTGCAATACTTTAGCATTGCTGTAGACTGTCAATTTTCTGAGCTCCTTTGAAGTCCATCTACAGACTGGACTTCATAGGAATACAAAGTTGGGAGCTACAGGGAATCCCTGGTTGCCATGGTAACCACATAGCCCCCCCACAACGCAATCCACCGCCTGGATCATATAACTGAAATTAAAGTGAGTATACAGAAGTTATTGAATCTTTCATGAAATACTGCTGTTAGAGGGAGGTTCAAGATGTCTTGACTAATAAATCCCACTCACTTTGGCTGGCATATTCTTATGTAAATTTTACAGTATCTGTTTTCCTGAATAAGTGATACTGGTATGGATTGTGGTTTACCGAACATAGACTTTACAAAATAAACAATGACTAAATTTGTAGTTTGAGTCCTTCAGACATGCAAACCACTTGTGCAAGCATCACTGTGCTCGGGTACACTCGGCGGTACTCAGCCCAGTGTGTGCCGCTTGCAGTGTTTGAATGACTCGCACTGGGGGTAACAACAATGTTATTGGATGTAGTGTGTACAAAATTTTTTTAAAAAAACCCACACTCCCGGAGGTGATCTGTTTATGGCTGGCTGCAAGTGGTCGGAGATCCGAACTGCCCAATCAGTGACTTCCAATGAGATTTGGGTCCAGAACAGGACTTTTTCTAAAGTCCAGTTAAACCCACAGAACTCAAACTTTCACAGATCCGCTCAGCTCTAGTCTACACCACTATTGACTAGTGAGAAAACCCCTCTAAGGTCAAAATGGTCTTCCTATTTGATTATGCTCTATGCAGTATCTTCTGTTTACACCTTTTCTTATTGTCAACCACATTGTGCCCAAATAATAGATATAAATCATATACTGTAACAATAAGCACTCTATGCCCTGTTCAAGTAACTGTCGTAGGTTGCCCAAATATTACCCCCTTTTGATAAGCAAACTAGGGAAGTAGTTTGATTTGGTACTCCTGCCATTACATAGAAATCGGTACCAAATTTTATATCAGCGGTGCCAGATTCAGGTGGTAAGGTCATCAGGCCAGTGCTACCCCATGTAAATAATGTGGTCTATATGACCACACATGTCGCACACTTCTAAGCATTGCTACCCCATAGAAATATGCTGCTCTATGTGACCACACATGTCACACACTTGTAAGCCAGTGCTACCGCATTGAAATGAGGTGCCCCATGTGACCACACATATCGCACACTTCTAAGCCAGTGCTACCCTAAAGAAATATGTTGCCCTATGTGACCACACATGTCGCACACTTCTAAGCCAGTGCTACTGCAAAGAAATGAGGTGCCCCATGTGACCACACATATCGCACACTTCTAAGCCAGTGCTACCCTAAAGAAATATGGTGCCCTATGTGACCACACATGTCACACACTTCTAAGCCAATGCTACCCTATAGAAATATGGTGCCCTATGTGACCACACATGTCACACACTTCTAAGCCAATGCTACCCTATAGAAATATGGTGCCCTATGTGACCACACATATCGCACACTTCTAAGCCAGTGCTACCCCATAGAAATAAGGTGCTCTATGTGACCATACATGTCACACACTTCTAAGCCAGTGCTACCGCTTAGAAATAAGGTGTCCTATGTGACCACACATGTTGCACACTTTTAAGCCGGTGCTATTCTAAAAAAATATGGTGCCCTATGTGACCACACATGTCACACACTTCTAAGCAGTGCTACCCCATAGAAATAAGGTGCTCTATGTGACCACACATGTCACACACTTTTAAGCCGGTGCTACCCTAAAAAAATATGGTGCCCTATGTGACCACACATGTCGCACACTTCTAAGAACGACTCTATAGAAAATGAAGAATCTGGAAGTAGCTGGATGTTACGTCCACTTTCATTTACACTTGAGGTAAAGATATTCTGCAAAGTGCACATGAGGCATTTAGAAAAGAGCAAATCACTTAGGTTTATTCATATGAAGGGAAATGGCTTGTCACACATTTCCCTAAAGTCTGTTGATCTAATGCCTTTGTACATCAGCTTCATAATTTTGGTTAGGAGCGCCTCTGCATTTCATTATGCATCTCGATTTATTTTTATTTAATGCATTTCTCTCATAAACAATAACATCTCCTGAGGACTTAGATTTATTCGAAAATACTTCAATTATGTTTTACTTTGTTATCTGGATGAAATGAACAATCCTTCACAACATATGACTACTTGCAATACAAAACTTTTCCTAATGGATTAAATTTTAATATTTAAGTAATATTTCAATGTGTGAAAAGATTAATAACGAAATGTGTTTTTTTGCAGATATCAGTTTCATTTTCTGCTGTCAATTGTGCTAGTTATCTGAAAGGAGCACATTTATGTATGATTAATTTTTTCATTGTGTCCCAATGACAATTACATGAGTCACTGGGTAGTACAGTTTGGCTATATTGTCACACAAAAGAATAATTTGCAACATGCTTTGTAATAAAGAATTTTAAATTATATTTCACGTTTCTGGGTTCCAAAAGATTACCATACATGAATCGGACATAAACTCACCATTATTCTTTGAAAATGGAGCACTGATCCTTAAAAGATTTGTTTTGTTGAATTTAAGCAATTAAAAAGGGTGCTTATATTAACTGGAATACCATATCCTAATATTGTTATTGACCTAGAAGAACTTTTGGGAAAGATACTTTTTGGTGTGGATTATTAGGCTTACAGTGCTGGCCAAAAGTATTGGCACCCCTGCAATTCTGTCAGATAATACTCAGTTTCTTCTTGAAAATGATTGCAATCACAAATTCTTTGGTATTATTATCTTCATTTTATTTTGCTTGCAATGAAAAAGCACAAAAGAGAATGAAACAAAAATCAAATCATTGATCATTTCACACAAAACTCCAAAAATGGGCCAGACAAAAGTATTGGCACCCTTAGCCTAATACTTCGTTAAACAACCTTTAGCCAAAATAACTGTGAACAACCAATTCCGGTAACCATGAATGAGTTTCTTACAATGCTATGCTGGAATTTTACACCATTCTTCTTTGGCAAACTGCTCCAGGTCCCTGAGATTTGAAGTGTGCCTTCTCCAAACTGCCATTTTGAGATCTCTCCACAGGTGTTCTATGGGATTCAGGTCTAGACTTATTGCTGGTTACTTTAGTAGTCACCAGTGCTTTCTCTCAAACCATTTTCTAGTGCTTTTTGAAGTGTGTTTTGGTCATTGTCCTGCTGGAAGACCCATGACCTCTGAGGAAGACCCAGCTTTCTTACACTGGGCCCTACCTTATGTTGCAAAATTTGTTGGTAGTCTTCAGACTTCATAATGCCATGCACACGGTCAAGCAGTCCAGTGCCAGAGGCCACAAAGCAACCCCAAAACATCAGGGAACCTCCGCCATGTTTGACTGTAGGGACCGTGTTCTTTTCTTTGAATGCCTCTTTTTTTTCCTGTAAACTCTATGTTGATGACTTTTCCCGAAAAGCTCTACTTTTGTCTCATCTGACCAGAGAATATTCTTCCAAAACGTTTTAGGCTTTCTCAGGTAAGTTTTGGCAAACTCCAGCCTGGCTTTTTTATGTCTCGGAGTAAGAAGTGGGGTCTTCCTGGGTATCCCACCATACAGTCCCTTTCATTCAGACGCCGACGGATAAAACGGGTTGACACTGTTGTACCCTCGGACTGCAGGGCAGCTTGAACTTGTTTGGATGTTATTAAAGGTTCTTTATCCACCATCCGCACAATCTTGCATTGAAATCTCTCGTCAATTTTTCTTTTCCTTCCACATCTAGGGAGGTTAGCCACAGTGCCATGGGCTTTAAACTTCTTGATGACACTGCACACCGTAGACACAGGAACTTTCAGGTCTTTGGAGATGGACTTGTAGCATTGAGATTGCTCCTGCTTCCTCACAATTTGGATTCTCAAGTCCTCAGACAGTTCTTTGGTCTTCTTTCTTTTCTCCATGCTCAATGTGGTACACACAAGGACACAGGACAGAGGTTGAGTCAACTATAATCCATGTCAACTGGCTGCAAGTGTGATTTAGTTATTGTCAACACCTTGTTAGGTGCCACAGGTAAGTTACAGGTGCTGTTAATTACACAAATTAGAGAAGCATCACATGATTTTTCAAACAGTGCCAATACTTTTGTCCACCCCTTTTTTATGTTTGGTGTGAAATTATATCCAATTTGACTTTATGACAATTTTTTTTTTTCATTGAAGACAAATTAAATGAAGATAATAATACCGAAGAATTTGTGATTGCAATCATTTTCAAGAAGAAACTGAGTATTATCTGACAGAATTGCAGGGGTGCCAATACTTTTGGCCAGCACTGTATTTGGCCTAACATATTTATTAGGACCGACATCTAAGTTTAGTACAGGGATCCCCTTACCACTGCACTTCACGGTGAGGTCAGAGAAAGAATTTGTCACACGTGTCACAATATTAGTTAAAATATGCTGGTTTGGATAACTTTTATAGAAATTAACTGAAATAACTAAGGACACCATTTATAGCATATTCTATATGTTGTAAAAGTCTCAGATCAGAAAGTCTTTAAAGGCAAGGTATATTGGCCCAGTAAATCAACGATTTTAGAGAAAAAAATGGAAAATTGATATATTGTACAACTAATCACACATTAGAAAGGTTAAACTGGGCTCCTCACAAAGGCTCTCATAGATAAGAAGAGATGAGCGGACCAATTTAAGTTCGGGTTCTGCGGGTACAGCCGGACTTTAGATAATGTTCTGTTCTGTGCTTTTCCGCCCATATACAGCCAGCCATAAACAGAGCACTTCCGGGACAGGGTGGGTGTAGTTTTTTCATTTTTTTTTGCATACATCCGATAACACTGTTTTTACCCCCAATGCAAGCCAAGCAGCTCACATAGGGCTGAGGACTGAGAGTGGTTTGCATATGTAAAGCTCCTGAACTTCGAACTCTATGTTCGAAGTTTATGATGTATGAACATCTAACTTTACTGTTCTGGTTCGCACATCTCTATATACAGTGGGGAAAAAAAGTATTTAGTCAGCCACCAATTGTGCAAATTCTCCCACTTAAAAAGATGAAAGAGGCCTGTAATTGACATCATAGGTAGACCACAACTATAAGAGACAAAATGAGAAAACAAATCCAGAAAATCACCTTGTCTGATTTGGCAAGAGTTTTTTTGAAAATTATGGTGAGAAAATAAGTGTTTAGTCTCCTAAAAACATGAAATATTTCTGGCTCTCACAGACCTGTAACTTCTTCTTTAACCCCTTCAGCCCCCGGGCACCTTCCGTTTTTGCGTTTTTGTTTTTTGCTCCCCTTCTTCCGAGAGCCGTAACTTTTTTATTTTTCCGTCAATCTTGCCATATGAGGGCTTGTTTTTTGTGGGACGAGTTGTACTTTTAAACTTTTAAGTTTTACCATATAATGTACTGGAAAACAGCAAAAAAATTCCAAGTGTGGAAAAACTGCAAAAAAAGTGTGATCGCACAATAGTTTTTGGGATGTTTTATTCACCGTGTTCACTATATGGTAAAACTGATGTGTGGGTATGATGCCTGAGGTCGGTGCGAGTTTGTAGACACCAAACATGTATAGGTTTATTTGCATCTAAGGGGTTAAAAAAATTCACAAGCATGTCCAATAAAAGTGGCGTACATTTTGCACCATTTTCCAAAACCCGTAGCGTTCTCATTTTTTGGGATATATGGCTCAGTGATGGCTTATTTTTTGCGTCTCGAGCTGACATTTTTAATGGTGCTATTTTTGCGCAGATGCTACGTTTTGATCGCCTGTTATTGCATTTTGTGTAAAACTTGCGGTGACCAAAAAAACGTAATTTTGGCATTTGGATTTTTTTGTCACAACGCCATTTACCAATCAGATTAATTGATTTTATATTTTGATAGATCGGGCATTTCTTAACGCGGCGATACCAAATATGGGTATATTTTTTTTTATCTCTTTAATTTTCAATGGTGTGAAAGGGTGATGATTTGAACTTTTATGGGTTTTTTTTACTTTTTTTTTACTTTTTTTTATTTTATTAGTCTTCCTAGGGGGCTATAGTGATCAGCAATCTGATCGCTCTGATCTATCTGCTGATCACAACTATAGAGCTGTAAACAGCAGATATGGTCACTTCCTGATTCATTCGGCTCCGGGCCGAGTGAAAATGAAAGTGACTCGTCATAGCTACAGGCGTCATCACATGACCCTGTGCTACCATGGCAACCACCAAAAGTCACGTGATCACGCACGTGACTTCCGGTGGGGGCAGCGGTAAGTGAAAATCATGGCTGCGCGCATATACATCTCGCTGCCAGACTTTGGCAGCGAGATGTAAGGGGTTAATGTTACGGGTGGAATGCGATTCCACTCTTAAAATGTAGGCACACATGTCAGCTGTTGAAAACAGCTGATATGTGCGCGGATCGCCGCATTCTGCTCGCGGCAGGGGGCAGGGCTTAATGGCAAATGCTCCATGACGGATATATCCGTCAAGGGTCGTGAAGGGGTTAAGAGGCTCCTCTGTCCTCCACTCATTACTGTACTCAGTAATGACACCTGTTTGAACTTGTTATCAGTATAAAAGACACCTGTCCACAACCTCAAACAGTCACACTCCAAACTCCACTATGGTGAATACCAAAGAGCTGTCAAAGGACACCTGAAACAAAATTGTAGCCCTACACCAGGATGAAAAGACTGAATCTGCAATAGGCAAGCAGCTTGGTGTGATGAAATCAACTGTGGGAACAATAATAAGAAAATGGAAGACATACAAGACCACTGATAATCTCCTTCGATCTGGGGCTCCATGCAAGATGTCACACCATGGGGTTAAAATAATTACAAGAACAGTGAGCAAAAATCCCAGAACCACACAGGGGACCTAGTGAATGACCTGCATAGAGCTGGGACCACCATAACAAAGGCTACCATTAGTAACACACTACGTTGCCAGGGACTCAGATACTGCAGTGCCAGATGTGTTACCCTGCTTAACACTAGAAGTCCCAGAAATTTCGAGCTCCCCCTGAAGTCCTGAGAAAGGGTGAAATAACCCTTAGTCCAAACTGAATAGAACTAACTAGAAACTAAATGGCTAAGCTCAATGGAAAACAACAACCTCCTGCGGTGTGACAGTAATGGCCTTAATTACAGAACAAAAGACGGTGATTATAGGATGTTAGCTAAAATCCTTCAGGTCATTCGACCCGTCACTGGGTTCCAAAGGTAGAAATGTTAAATGACCCCTCTCTGGGACTTCTAGTGTTAAGCCAATACATGTCCGGGCTCATCGGAATTTTGCTAGAGAGCATTTGTTATATCCAGAAGAGTATTGTGAGAATGTCTATGGTCTAATGAACCCAAAATAGAACTGTTTGGTAGAAACACAACTCATAGATGCTGAGTTGCATCCAAAGAAAACCATACCTATTGTGAAGCATGGAGGTGGCAACATCATGCTTTGGGGCTGTTTCTCAAACAGCAAAGGGACCAGAACGACTTATCCGTGTACATGATAGAATGAATAGGGCCATGCATCGTGAGATTTTGAGTGCAAACCTCCTTCCATCAGCAAGGGAATTGAAGATGAAACGTGACTGGGTCTTTCAGCATGATAATGATCCCAAGCACATCACCAGGGCAACGAAGGAGTGGCTTTGTAAGAAGCATATGAAGGTCCTGGCGTGGCCTAGCCAGTCTCAAGATCTCAGCCCCATACAAAACCTTTGGAAGGAGTTGAAAGTTCGTGTTGCCCAGCAACAGGCCCAAAACATCACTGCTCTAGAGAAGATCTGCATGGAAGAATCGGGCAACATACCACCAACAGTGTGTGTCAACCTTGTGAAGAGTTACAGAAAATGTCATTTGCCAACAAAGCATATATAACAAGACATTGAGATGTACTTTTGTTATTGACCAAAGACTTATTTTCCACCATAATTTTAAAAAATAAAAAATCTTGCCAAATCAGACAAGGTGATTTTCTAGATTTGTTTTCTGATTTTGTCTCTCATAGTTGTGGTCTACCTATGATGTCAATTACAGGCCTCTCTAATCTTTTTAAGTGGAAGAACTTGAACAATTGGTGGCTGACTAAATACTTTTTTTCACCACTGTATAAGCACTTTTCACAGTAAGTTGTAGGCCTTCCTGTGGGCAGCATAAAATTGATATTTAATACACCTCTAGCAGCTGAGATTGATTACAGGAAATGGGTCTCACACTAGACAAAAGGGTGGGGGGTGACTGGATGGGAAGCCCTGCACTGGCCCTCAGACTAAATGTACCGTGAGCTTTCCCTTAACCCAGAGCTACACTTGAAGGTAGTGAGTTCAGTGCCCCTCGCATGTCCCTGACTCCTGTCAAGGACCTGGTGTAACTCCCTCCACACCCACCACCCAGGGGACGAGCCAAGACAGTTGCCACAAAAACCCCAATGACTAATAAGACAGAAAGGGATGACAACCAAACTCAAAGAGACAGGAACAAACACCAAGGAGAAAATGAAAGGGTGCACAGGAGGTAAATAAAGTAGGGGAAAGTAATTTAATTTAACAATGGGGTAACTTCTATACCAAATAACAGCAGACAGCAGAAGTAGAAAACACCACCTCATGCTCCAGACCAAGCTTCATAATGAATTCTGAATAACTGGCACCCTCTGCTGGGAGCAGAGGGTATTTACCCAGGTTGACAGTGGCTATAAGTGGATACACCTGAGCCGAGGTAATGAGCTTGCTGCTAGCAAGAAAACTAACATTAACCCAGTGCATGTCAAAAAAGAAAAAAGACATTTAATGTCTAGAGACTCCGAAGGTAATAAGAGACTCTTGGCCTGAGCCTGTCAAAGAGAGATGATGGTGATAGTGGGGCAGGTTTTTGAATTTCTGTATATTTTCTCTTGTTTGTAAAGCTGGACATAGTCATAACACTCTCTCGATGTTTTAGCTTTCAATTTTTGGGCAGGGAAGCCATTAGGCAAAGGCATGTGCAGGGCTTGCTGAGAAGTAAGGGAAAAGAAATTCTAGCACCTATAGTGCTTCATTTAATGTTGGTGAAAATGAACTTCTTAATTAAAAGAGTGGATAGCAAGGTACAGGGCATGAGGATCAGGACACTTTCTGGACATATCATGGAATATACGCCAACTTGTGAGGGATGAAGTCAACAAAGTCATGCTTTTGATCTGAATTTGGGAGAAGTGGCAGGTACATTTAATATAAATTTCTGTTGTAAAAATGTATTTTTTAGGGGATTTCCATAACTGTAAGTGCATTCTGTAGAAAAACCTAATTCACTTATATAGGTATGAATTTCAGTTTTGCAACAGGTAATAACGAATCTGCAATGTGTGACCATACCCCTTAGACCCCAGTAGAGCTTCTCATACAGCCAGATCAGATCTCATACTTTGCCCTGATGAGGGACAATCATCCCGAAACACCATGTCTGCAAATTGAAGTTCTGATCTGGCATAAATTCTAGGTCATATGAAAAAGCTCGTTAAAGAGCCACTTTAGACTTTTAGGATTGCTACTTCCAATAGGTGGCACTACAGTTCATCTCCTTCCTTTCTGAAGAGACAATTTGAATCTCAATAAAAAAGACCCTTGCTCATTATTTCCTTTCTGACATTGCGTGCTGAAATATTGTATTTTACACTTCATTAGGTTGGCCATTGGTCACACCTAGCCTGCTGTAATGCAATAGAATGGTTTGTGTATTTACACTTCTCCAATATCCTCTGCACTCAACACATCCAAAAAGAGTAACATACATACATAAAAGATGAGTATTGAGTAGTATTATAATATTTTCTTTGTTTTTATGTTTTCTTATAAACTAATACTCTGGATACTCTGGATAACCTCACTGCAAAGTTGTTGTCTTATAGCATTTTAATTATAGATGGATAAAAACGTCTGGGACAAACAATAAGCTACAAGGTGTTTCAAATTTGTATAAAAATGGTTCCTTCTCCTTTTTATAGCTATATCCTAAGAAATGTCTTCAGAAAGTCATTGCGGTATCTGCTATGATAGTTCAGTATGTTCAGCTATACATTATTAATGCATGAAGTCTGCAGCCTTGTAGACACAGTGCCGGCAGATGTCGAGGAATTGTAAAACTGAGAACTAAAAGACATTTTACATGAGTCTTTGTACATCCAGAAAAAATATTCAATCTGGTACCTAAGGAATCACTGCCCCTAAAGAACTGTCACAAACATATTTAGGGATATTAATGGGGTTCTCCCCTCTCAGAAAAGAACTTCTTAATTCAGTTTATTCTAAAATAACAAACCACTCCTTAATCACCATCCTGGATCCAGCGCTGAGTCTCTGGTGCTGCTCCTAATGTCCAGTATTGCCTATTGCACAAATGACAGCTCGACAGTGCTGCAGCCAATCAGTGCACTCAAGATCTCCGAAGGGGGCATCCTGTATACATGGCCGGAATCGGTGACCTCACTGATTATGTCAACAGAGTGGCAGACAATGTTAGCGCTACACTTAATGTCAAGCATTGGAAAATCAGCCACAGACCCAATGAGAAAAGAACAATTTGGTATTTTATAATACTGCAGCAGGCAATGAAGATTTTCTAAAAGGCAATAGTCCTTTTAAGTATACTTTAACAGTGATGGAGCCATTGGATTTTTAATCTAATATTTTTGCCTTTTATTCTTTTAGTGGATTCAATCTTGCAAATATGACCTATATTTTTAAACATTTTCCTTTTTCAATCCTGATTTTTGACACTATAAAATAGTAACACAGTTTATGTTGTTCCAGTTCACTTCACATTTTGTTTTGAAACATTTTCCATAATAACTTGTCTCACTGTAGCATGTGAAAGAGTAATCATAATCATAGAGTTAAAAATAATTGTAAAGCTTGCTGAATAATCATGGGGTAATCACACATTATTCATGAATATCTTGGCTAGCATAATGTATCCTATTTGTAAGGTGAGTGTGATAAAGCAAAGGGTTGAGGCCACAGCAAACATAAGTGGTAGTCACACTAGCAAAGGGTTGTATAAAATTCCAATGTGCAAAAATGTATATGCTTTAATTGAGCTAATTCATCAATGTTTTTAACTCACAAAAGTGGCTTAAAAACTTTGAAAGTTCACAAATTGTTTGTATAATGCAAAGTTGCACAAAACTTTGATGACTTTTGGTGTTTTCAAGACATTGTATAACAACTCCACTAAAATGAGCAGACCGGGGAGGAGCAAGGGCGAAAATGTGACTACACCCCCTTTAGAATTCATCAAATCTGCTGATGATACTTTAGTTCCCGTCTGTTCTAGTTTCTCTTGTGCAGTGCATGGAGATGCACTTACTAGAGATGCCAAATTAATTATTGGTGTCCACCTCTTAATTAATGTCACAATTCACCTTTGGCTCTGCTCCTTGCAGAGTCATTAGGTTTTGTCTATTGCTCAGTTGTTTGTATTCCCCAGGTCTTTGCTGGTGGGCGGGGCTTGTTTGGTGCCTTGTTCCAGTAATCGCCTTGCTTTATCTGTGGGCTGTTTCTGCTGGAACTTTGCCAGTGATAGTTCCTGCCTTGCAGTGTGTGCTTCTGGTTCCCATGAGTGTTTTCTGATCCTCGTCCCATTAACCCGACTCCTCCCTCTGTCTTCAACTCTGTCCGTCTTGTCTGTGCTCCCTATTTTGAGGAGACCTACGTTTACAATCACCCCTTATGGATACAACACGTCATCATGTGGAAAAGGTACATGAATAACATTTTTATCATTTGGCATGCTGATAACATTTCCCCTAACAGGTTTCTTAAAAGGAGCCTTCTATCAAGCTGTTTTCTGTGGAAGTCTGCATAATGGCGGGATAACGGGTGCCCTTGAAAGCCTTTTTTGATGTTATTGAAATGCTCACCAACTCTTGTAGACAGAGCCTTCCATCAAGCTGTTTTCTGTAGAAGTCTGCATAATGGCGGCATAACGGATGCCCTTGAAAGCTTTTTTTGATGTTATTGAAATGCTTACCTACTCTTGACTGACAACTTTGTTTACAGCACACCAGGGGTCAAGCAACCTATAGCTGTTTAGGCTGCCGCCCTTAGCACCCTATACCATCTGCACATTGTGACTCTCGCATACAGTACAGAACAAGGCAAGTGACTCTGTGCCAAATCTATCTTATTACATACTGCCTATAGATGCTCTATCCTACTGTAAATTGTACTAGATATAACCACCTTATGTAAACCCATTTTAATTTTTGTCCCCCTTTAGAAGTGTGTAATCGCATTAGGTTGCAATAACTCCTGAGGGGCATCCACTCAGTCTGCACCAGACTCCAAATAGGGTAGGCAGTCACCTGTGAGCACTATCAAGTGAGGCTATCAGGGATTAGCATTTTCTGGATTACCCTGATATATTCATTTTATTTAATATTTCATTTATTTATTTTGTCACCTAGGAGCCAGCACCTACTTGCCGTCTGTTGATCCTGTGTACATTCTACTAAATTAGAACACGAAGCCTACATACGGCCAGGCAAGTATTTCTTTTTCTTGACAGATCTTGACACGGTTTCTGTCCTCTACCAGCTGCTACCCCACTCATATTTTTATGACATAAATAGAATTTTGTTATATCTGAGCACTAGTGGTTTTTATTTAATTATTTGATTTTTAGGATTGCTTCTTCCAATAGGTGGCTCAAGAGTTGAAGTCGTCTTCCTCTCTGAAGAGGCAATTTGCATATTAAATTTCCCAGAGGAGCATGCAATTAATTTTAGCCTCCTTATACTGGCATGCCAGCCTTGGTGTGTCACTCTGTGTGAAAAACAAACTTTCCCCTTAGATTTCATTGCAGATAGTGATTTAACTGGGAATACTTTTTAGAACAAATGATAAGACCAAGAGGAGAAAGAAGCAAATTTCTCTGCTAAGATATATTACATAGTTCCCTGTTTTCATGAGAACCAGTGATTTATGAAATAAAATCTACATTTACTCTTTAATAATTTTAAAAAATACCTGTTTGACTCAATTGTTATTCTATACAGGGAAGGCTGCCAACCAATGAGTTCCTGCACCAAACAAACCTCAAAAGCACAGTTAAAACATATTCACGGTGATATCACATTTTTCTTTACTGTTAGTGGTCAAACCATACCAAAAGTAAATATATAGGTGTTTATACATTTATGCAATTAACTTTATGGCATTAGCTACAGTACTCACACATAGCTTATGAGCGTTTCCATAGCTTTTAAAAACACAAAACACATGTTATTATAGCTCCTGAATGGCTGAAGCCACTTTTAGGCCTCTGTGACAGCCCAGCACAACCTCCTCCTGCTTGACTGAAAGCTTATTTTTTTGTAAAGTCACACAAAGGCTGTCAGTCAAGCAGGAGGAATCGGTTCTAGGTGGGAAATAGAGCCGGAGTGACAGAGGCTTCAGATCTGCAGCCTCATTTGCAAATGAATTCAAAAGCTTTTTGCTCAGTAAAGGAAAAACAGACTGGCCATTAAAAGGTATTGCTGGACTTGTTTTTAAAGAGCTATATGCACATATAAATAGTTTGTTTTTTTCTCGGGAGGGGGAAATTCCCTTTAAGATCAAGTGTTAGCAACTGCAAACAGACGCAACATGTTTGGCTGCTCACTTGACAAAGCATTATGCTTTAAGGAACATGGATTTCCTCCTCTTACAAAGTGAGTCTCTAGCAGCATAGTATGTCTTTCATTTGGGGCTACTGTAAACTGTACAGTGCTCCCCATTCCTATATTAGAACTGGAGTTTTCAGTAAAAGATGAATGAGCCTAAATAAAACAAAACGTCTGACAGATTGACTACATATTAGTAGACTATTGAAAAATTGGTTTACAAAGTCTAACAATTTTCTATAAGGCTACTTTAACATTGTGTTTTTCCCTACGTTCAGTGGTCCTGTCAGGGCATCCGTCCGAACCTCCCCTCCTCCCCGCAAAACGTGTTTTGTCTACTACGGTTGGGTGTCCTCCTGCAGAAAAGGTATATGCCCGAAAATGGTGCAAGACAGAGCACACGCTAACGGAGTCTGCTCCATTATAGTCAATGGCCCCGTCGGCGCATTCATCCGAAACACGTTTTGTGGGGGGGAGGGGAGGTTTGGACGGATGCCCTGACGGGACCACTGAACGTAAGTAAAAACGCAATGTGAAAGGGGCCTAACGGTTCAGTATTTTGCACATATAAGAGACGTAATACCTTGCATTCTCTTATATATGTAAAATATGTCCCCATGACAGATCATTCTCCAAAATGCTGGGAAGGTGACTATTCACTGGTTTGCACATTTGTCATGCTTAACACTTCATGATGTTTTGTCAATTTGATTGTGTGATGTTTTTGTTGCTAAACATTTTTTAACATTTTGGTTTGATCATTATTATGGTAATTTTTAAAAGAAAACCCTTCCACTAATTAATACTGATGAGGCAAAGGGGAAAGAGGAATAAGAAAGAAAAAACATTAATATTTAATATATTTCTTACTATTGTTGTAATTCTTTTCTTGTAAATCTTATTTTTTTTTTAATTAATAATAAAATATTTGGCTGGCAATTTCCAGAGCAGTTAATGTCTAAATCTAAATAAATCTTCCAGATACCAAATTATGGTCCTGAGACTGATGACTAAATGTCTTCCAGCTGGCTATTATTAGCTTAGATAATATTACAGTCTACTGTAAAATCTTACACTGGCACCTCTGAAAGCATTAACTTTTCCAGAGAAGGAAACTTATCTTGCATGTGATACTCCTAATGATTTCTTCCTTACATGTAAAAAAATGTAAATACTTCAATCGCTACTGTTTTTGTCATTGTAACCAAGCGGCAAAGCACAAAAATAACTATGACTTGTAATGTGAAGCATAAAAATGACTAGTAAAATGGCTCAGTATATAATAATTCATTTTGTAAAGGTGTTATAAAATCTACTACAGTTAGGTCCAGAAATATTTAGACAGTGACACAATTTTCGCGAGTTGGGCTCTGCATGCCACCACATTGGATTTGAAATGAAACCTCTACAACAGAATTCAAGTGCAGATTGTAACGTTTAATTTGAAGGTTTGAACAAAAATATCTGATAGAAATTGTAGGAATTGTACACATTTCTTTACAAACACTCCACATTTTAGGAGGTCAAAAGTAATTGGACAAATAAACCAAACCCAAACAAAATATTTTTATTTTCAATATTTTGTTGCGAATCCTTTGGAGGCAATCACTGCCTTAAGTCTGGAACCCATGGACATCACCAAACGCTGGGTTTCCTCCTTCTTAATGCTTTGCCAGGCCTTTACAGCCGCAGCCTTCAGGTCTTGCTTGTTTGTGGGTCTTTCCGTCTTAAGTCTGTATTTGAGCAAGTGAAATGCATGCTCAATTGGGTTAAGATCTGGTGATTGACTTGGCCATTGCAGAATGTTCCACTTTTTTGCACTCATAAACTCCTGGGTAGCTTTGGCTGTATGCTTGGGGTCATTGTCCATCTGTACTATGAAGCGCCGTCCGATCAACTTTGCGGCATTTGGCTGAATCTGGGCTGAAAGTATATCCCTGTACACTTCAGAATTCATCCGGCTAATCTTGTCTGCTGTTATGTCATCAATAAACACAAGTGACCCAGTGCCATTGAAAGCCATGCATGCCCATGCCATCACGTTGCCTCCACCATGTTTTACAGAGGATGTGGTGTGCCTTGGATCATGTGCCGTTCCCTTTCTTCTCCAAACTTTTTTCTTCCCATCATTCTGGTACAGGTTGATCTTTGCCTCAAATGTCCATAGAATACTTTTCCATAACTGAGCTGGCTTCATGAGGTGTTTTTCAGCAAATTTAACTCTGGCCTGTCTATTTTTGGAATTGATGAATGGTTTGCATCTAGATGTGAACCCTTTGTATTTACTTTCATGGAGTCTTCTCTTTACTGTTGACTTAGAGACAGATACACCTACTTCACTGAGAGTGTTCTGGACTTCAGTTGATGTTGTGAACGGGTTCTTCTTCACCAAAGAAAGTATGCGGCGATCATTCACCACTGTTGTCATCCGTGGACGCCCAGGCCTTTTTGAGTTCCCAAGCTCACCAGTCAATTCCTTTTTTCTCAGAATGTACCCGACTGTTGATTTTGCTACTCCAAGCATGTCTGCTATCTCTCTGATGGTTTTTTCTTTTTTTTCAGCCTCAGGATGTTCTGCTTCACCTCAATTGAGAGTTCCTCAGACCGCATGTTGTCTGGTCACAGCAACAGCTTCCAAATGCAAAACCACACACCTGTAATCAACCCCAGACCTTTTAACTACTTCATTGATTACAGGTTAACGAGGGAGACACCTTCAGAGTTAATTGCAGCCCTTAGAGTCCCTTGTCCAATTACTTTTGGTCCCTTGAAAAAGAGGAGGCTATGCATTACAGAGCTATGATTCCTAAACCCTTTCTCCGATTTGGATGTGAAAACTCTCATATTGCAGCTGGGAGTGTGCAATTTCAGCCCATATTATATATATATTTGTATTTCTGAACATGTTTTTGTAAACAGCTAAAATAACAAAACTTGTGTCACTGTCCAAATATTTCTGGCCCTGACTGTATATAAAAATTATTAGTCTTAAAAGAATTCAGTAATTTTTTAATTCAGTAAGTTGGTTAGTGCTGCAAATGTACCCCTAGGTCAGAAAGTACGCAACAAGCTACTGGGGAACAGCCAATGGTCTACCTGAGTATGATCAAGTCTCTTGACGTGACAGGATGAAAGCCATAAGGTCGTCTTGGTGCTGAAATCCCTTGGTTGAAAGGGAAGATCAAAAGCTGCAAAAACATGATAAAGTTCGGAACTTGGAATGTATGAACCATGAACCAAGGCAAACCAACATCGTCAAAGCTGAAATGGCCAGAACAGGACTCTACTAACCCAGAATTAGCTAACAAAGATGGACTCAATCTGGACATTTCCAGTCAAACAAACATGGGGTCTACTATTCTGGCCATGATAACTTAAAAAGAAACGATGTGGCTTTTTTCCTCTACCAAAGATTGTCCGAAACTGTCATGAAGCACAATGCAGTCAGGGATAGAGTAATTGTGATACGACTACGAGGAGCACCAATTCATGTCACAGTTATAAAAGTCTATGCACCAAAAAGTGATGTCGAGGAGTAGAACATTGAACTATTCTAATATCAAGTTCAAGAAGAATTCTACAAGACACCAAAAAAATACTCATTATCATGCAAGACTTAAATGCCAATATGAGCCATAGCAATCATGGAACCATTGATGGAAACTTCCATTGATGGAAACTTTGGACTTGGTGAACGAAACAAAGCTGGAGGAAGATTCATTGACTTTTGCACAGAGCAAATCAACTGTCCATTATGAATACCTTCCTCCAAAATCACAAACTGTGACTTTACACATGGACATCACCGAATGGGACCTATAGTAATCAGATTAATTATATATTTGTTCAACAAAAGTGGAAGTTGTTGATCATTATTACAAAAAAGGCCAGGAGCTGACTGTGGAATGGATCATGAACTTTTGACAGCAAAGATTAGAGTCAAGCTGTGCAAAAGGACTAGACAACAGGTCATTTCTACCTTTGATTTGACCAACAAACCTGATGTTTTTTGGAACTGTCTACACAACAGAACAACATCAGTAAAAGACTTAAGAGAGCAGATAAAGAACTTTATTACCATAAGATATCTACCGAGATAGAAAACGAACATCTGAAGAGCAAGACCAAGAAGGCCGTTAAAAAAAAATGTTGGTAAGAATGGAATTATTTTTATTTGAAGAAGTGCCATGCAAATAAAGGATGATTTTATAGCAAACTGGCAGCGTCAACAACAGAAATTTTGATTAATGGGAAATTAACGTTTCAATTGACACATAATACTACCCAAATGTCAAAATGATGCCCCTTTTACAATATGAGGCATTTCTTTTGTAGGGGACATCTTGCACAAATGATCACCACTCATTTACAAATCTGTAGTTTCCTGAACAGCCAAGGTTAAAATGGAAATCAATCAAAAATATTTTTTGGTGTTCTTCACAAATCAATTTGCAAATTGTTCAAATTCGACAGGATTGGAATAGTTCAGGAAATGATACTCAAGGAGTATCCTTTAAGGGGATTAAACTAAAAACTTTGCAAAAAAACCACTACAGCAATCTGGTAAGGATAAACTGGTTAGGATGGGGCATCCAAAAGCACAGAAAATTTTTGAAGCCCACCAGACAATTTGCAGGGAACTTTCACATAATGCAAAATGAATTAAAACTTTGTTTTCTCCCATATATACTTCCACTTAAAACAGCAATGAGTATGCTAAGTATGCATACTACATCACCTATACAGCAGTGCCTGTTTATGGGTTACCATAGTTACGACGTATGACAACCACGCTGCGTCTCACGCAGCTGGACACAAAGGTCTTTAAATATGTACTTGAGTCTCGGCATGTCTGGGTTACATCATGTTACTATGGATGGGTAATCCTGAACCACCACGTGGGTTTGGCTGACTGGTCGCTGCGGAAGTGAACCGCATTATGCGTTCCAGCGATGGGCATTCAGCCACACTCACGTGACTTGGCTAATTGGAAGCCACATGCCCTCCTCATTCACGCTAATTGTCTAGGATATATATACCCCTGATTTTCACTCAGTCTAACATACGTCCCCTGATGAAGAGGTGAAACGCGCGTAGGGACTGGTGGTGTCACGGTACCATCACAGTAGCTGGTCAGTATTGGTTAACTATTTATTGCATGGTGGGTTTAGTGCCATCTAGTGGTCACTATGGATACTAGCCTGTAAATACCATCTGAATTAAAGCACTAAGACTTAAGGGTGCTTTACATGAGGCGATCTATCGTGCAATAGATCGTTGGGGTCACGGTTTTTGTGACGCACATCCGGCATCGCTTGCGACGTCGGGCTGTGTGACACCTCTGAGCAATGCAGTATTGCTCACAAATCGTGAGTCGTGTACTCGTCGCTCGGTTTCATAACCTTGTTTAATTAAAAAGGCGCCGGTTGTTCATCGTTCCCGGGGTGGCACACGCCGCTCCGTGTGACACCCCGGGAACGATGAACAGCAGCTTACCTCCGTCCCATGGCACCCGCCGGCTATGTGGAAGGAAGGAGGTTGGTGGGATGTTTACGTCTCAATCATCTCCGCCCCTCTGCTTCTATTGGCCGGTGGCTGTGTGATGTTGCTGTGACGTCGAACGTCCCTCCTACTTCAGGAAGTGGATGTTCGTCACCCACAGCGAAGTCGTCCAGAAGGTAAGTACGTGTGATGGGGGTTAAACGAGTTTGTGCGCCACGGGAAGCGATTTGCCCGTGACGCAAAAACGACGGGGCGGTTACGATCGATTGTGAAATCGCACAATCGGTCGTACCGTGTAAAGCAGGCTTTAGAGTATAAGGCTGACTCTTAATGTGAGTTAATTTTACTATCCCACATGCAAACAGCTGTATTACTGTAAAACTACAATCATTCCGGTACTGAAAAGTATATCATACAGAGTCATGCACTATGTTAATTAATGACCAATAATTATGCAATAAAAAAATTGGTATGTGCATTATTAAAATTGTGGTTCATATTATATAGACTAGTGCATGATATATTAATGTTATTCTACATGTGTACGGTTTAGCTCACCCAAAATTGGATTCCTTGTTGTCAATAATTTTAAAAATTGCATTAATAAAGATTGGGATTTTAAATAAATTGGAAGTAGACCACTTTTCTTTGGGTTCATAGTAATTTAGTGGTTCCTAGTGTATCATTATTTAGGTCTGAGCTGTGGCCTATCATCAAATACAACACCTATACAGTAGTGTGGTGGTTTGTGGGGGTGGTAAAAGTCATGAAAGAAAAACAATTGCAATCAAAATTATTCAATCCATATTTCAAATTAGGTTTATTGCCAATATTTACACATTTCTACTGTTTGTAATAAATCAAACTTGAACAATTTCTATAACTCAACATACAAACATTAAGTGTTTTCTCCCAACTCCACATAAATTGCCAATTTTAATAACTACTGCAATCTCACAATTATTCAAACTCTTGAAGACAAGTATATTTAGTACTTAGTAGAGCACTGTTTGGCTGTTTTGAAATACTGCACACATTATACAAAGCCATAACCCAGCTTCTGGAAATTTTCCTGAAGAACTTTAGCCCATTTTGAAAGGGCAATGGTTTCTAGTTCAATAGTATTATTTAGTTATCTAGAGAGTGGTCTAAAAGGTTAATGTAGGATATTACTTATTTTCTTTTTTTCTTCCAATTTAAAGTTTTATTATTTTAAGAAAGTTAGAAAACACATGACAGTTATCCAACTTATCAAATAGGTATTATACAAAGACCCTCACTATATCAAAGCAGCGGGCTCAACCACAATGCAAATATAGTTACATAAATACATGGTTAACATTTTTAACAAAGAATATTAGAACAAAAAGGGTAAGAAAGAAAAGGAAGAAAGGACATGATTAAAGGAGTAACAAGAAAGAAGCTGGCAAAGAAAAGAAAGAAGGAAAAAGGAGGGGGAGGGCATGTTGGCCGGGTCTGGTAAGTTGTTCGTTGGGCTGTAAACTAGAAAAGAAAGAATATATGGTTACTGTAAATAATACATGCCAAGGGGTCAATTGTCCAGGAGATTAGTTTAGTGCAAGGAACCTTGGACGAGAAAGAAATTATTCCCAGTGGAACCACTTAGTGGCTATCTACGCAGTCTGTCCTTGCGACTGGGCCATCACCATCTCCATTCGGTGAATCACTTTCACCTCCAGCACCCAATCCTCCAGGGTTGGGGGGTCAGATACTTTCCACTTCCGTGGAATTACTGTCTTGGCGGCCTGAAGCAGATGTCCTAGCAGGGATTTCTTGTAGGTCTTTCCCGATACTTTGAACATAAATTAAAGGCTGTCTCAGGGCGTTTAGGGACTGTAATCCCCGTGACCTCCTGTATTGCCTCCAACACTTTCTCCCAGAAGACCGCCAAGCTTGGACAATACCACTAGATATGGGACATGATGCCCCCTTGTGCTCCCCAATGCCAACAGGAGTTAGCTATCTCTAGGCACCATGCATGAAGAGATGCAGGAACTCTATACCACCTGGAAAGGATCTTGTAACTGGTCTCCTGCATTCTTGTGGCCACCATGGATTTGTGGGTGAGGTGGAAGCAATGCTCCCATTGATCTTCAGGAAACAACTGGTTAAGCTCTGCCTCCCACGCCGCACAGAAACGGGGAGGGGACTTCGCCGCCTCACATGTCATAATCCCATAAATCTTCGAAATAGCATGTCTAGTATCGCGGGCTGTGATACAAAGATTTTCAAAAGGAGTTAGAGGAGGGGAATGGGCCATGGCATGGCCTTGTAAGGATAGGATATGTTTTAATTGAGCATATTCAAAATGAAACAGTGTCCTAAAACTGTGGTTCCCTACAATCTCCAAGAGTGAGAGGAGAACCCCATCTGGAGCAATCTACTATTTTTCTTCTTTATATATTTTTCTTGATTATTGCGTCACCATATTCCATAGGCAGCACTTTATAAACATTTTCATCAATGACCCCATTGGAGCTTACCATCTAGTAAGAAGAAATTGTAGGAACTCATACAAACATGTGGGGGACATACAAACCTCAAACAAATGTTTTCCTCTGTGATATGTGAATTCAGTACCCTAAACTGGAAAGCAACCGTGATAACAACAGTATCACCGTGCCATCCTGAATGTTAGTGCATTGAACATATAAGGAAAATGATTTCAAATTATAGCAAAGACTCTGATGTTCCTAAACATATGGTTGGAAGCAAGATCAAAGTTAAAGGAACTTTAGCTACACTACCTGGACAAGGCAAAAAGAGGATGCTAATACTGTCTGAAACTAGATTCCTTAAGCAGTAGATGGTAAAAACTCTTGACTGCAAAAGACTTAAAGCAAAATTTGTTTGCAGCAGTCACTGTGTTCTCAGCATATTAAGGCGCATACTAGATGTGATGACATGGACTCTGTCAGTGCCTAGCACGGGATAAGTTTCTTAAAATTCAGCCAGACATGATAATAGTTTGTTTATAAACAAGGGATAAGCCACTCATTGTTTTTACAAGACTCTTAAGATGGTGTCACACATAGCAACGCAGCAGTGATCACGACCAGCGATCTGACCTTTTCAGGATCGCTGCTACGTTGTTACATGGTCGCTGGTGAGCTGTCAAACAGGCAGATCTCACCAGCGACCAGTGACCAGCCCCCAGTTAATTACCCGATGTGTACTCCAGCTACGTGTGCAGGGAGCAGGGAGCCGACACTGGCAGCGTAAAAGCACGCCGCTTATCGCTGGCTCCCTGCACTCCTAGCCAGAGTACACATCGGGTTAATTACCCGATGTGTACTCCAGCTACGTGTGCAGGGAGTAGGGAGCCGGCACTGGCAGCGTGAGAGCGGCGGACGCTAGTAACTAAGGTAAATATCAGGTAACCGAAGAAAGGGCTTCTTGGTTACCCGATGTTTACTGTGGTTACAGCTTACCGCAGGCTGCCAGATGCCGGCTCCCTGCTCCCTGCTCGCTTCAGTTCGTTGCTCTCTCGCTGTCATACACAGCGATGTGTGCTTCACAGCGGGAGAGCGACGTCCAAAAAATGAAGCAGGACATTCAGCAACCACCGGCGACCTCACAGCAGGGGCCAAGTCGTTGCTGGATGTCACACACAGCGACAGTGACGGGACGTTGCTGCTACGTCACAGAAAATAGTGACTTAGCAGCGACATCGTTGTTGTCGTCACTATGTGTGACACCACCTTTAGGAGTCTAGTGTTAAAGTTATTGTTGACTCATGTAATTGCCTTGGCCAGTAAAGGTCAGATACCCAAACAAATCAATTATGTGAACCTCCCATTGTATTACTATGTGTATTGCTAGAAGCGATGTAACTTAGCTGTCTTTCCTTTGTCTCTGCCAGAGACCATTACTACTAGGGATATTTTGTATACGGCTTGAAATCAATAGGAGCCCAGTCTTATCCACCAATCGTGAAGACCCCAATGGGCTAAATGGAGAGCTCAGGGGTATAAGAAAGAGGACTGTCCATTGCTCAGGTAGACTCTTGCTACATGATACCAATCTAGGATCTGCGGACCCGATTGGCAAGCCATATATGAACCTGGATTATAATACTACATGGACTTCAACATCGAATGCAAGGATTTGGCTGAGATATCAAGGACTACCTAAAGAAGGAATCCAGCTTGGGACAATCTAGTCACCGGACTACAGGCTTTGCGGTCCTCAGCCAGCTTCCTATATCTGGCGTTATTCCATTCTCGGTGGGTGCCCGCTAAAAGTGGGGTGCTACTGGTTTGAAGTAAGTAGCCCTTGAAGCTCTGAGGCACAGATATTCTAATCCCTGGTAAGCCGGCGGAAGGGTGAGAAACTGTTGCCGGTTACATTCTGAGGTTTTGCTGGTTATGTGCCATATGCTGTTAATTGTTTGGGGATCCAATAAAGTCTTAATATTGTGATTCCCTCATCCTGTGTTGTCTGAGTAGTGTTCCACCTACGGTTAAGGAGGTCGGGCGTTCAGATAGGATGAGCCCTGGGCCATGCTGTCTTTGCCGGGTTAGCAGACGAAAGCACCCTTTGACCCCCGTGTCTCCACACTAGACTCTGTAGGCCTCCATCAAAGACGTACACATCCACTGATCAGAATGCAAACAGTATGTTCAAAATCGTATAAATATGCCATAGAAGTTTTAGGATTCTGTTCAGTGGAGAGATTAAACATACCTTTGGTTTGCTTGGCTGTTCTTCTGCCCTCCCATAAGAATGAATAAAGCCGCAGTGCTGCATTCACATGGGGTGCAATAGAGCCCCAATTCATGGGATTAGTGGGGTCAAAATTGACATGTTCTAGCAATTTTGTAAATTCTCCCCATCCAGTTAATGGGAATACATTTTAAATTTGAGAATATATTTTTAAGTAGTTGTGTAAGATTGTGGAGTGGTTGTTAGCGTCGCCTTACTTGCATTCCCTAAAAAAAAAATCTGTGGTGAGATCTGAAGAAGGTGATTGCAGTACACAATTCCAAGATTGGAGGCCAATGCCCATGAGAAATGGACTACAATTTTTTAAGAAGCAATTTCAGAATGTCTAGCTACGCATAACATTTGCAGTAGGTGGAATAAAATGGAGAAAGCATTCGGCACAAGATAGAGCACTCAACTCATAAATAAAAGAGTCAAAAAGTTTATTGTGCAATGTGAAAAAACATCTATACATGTACCTGTATTCCCCAGATAAAAATGTTATAGCGTCACATGTTGGACCAGGCTCTTATCTCCACTATACTTCACTCTTGGTTTACCATGGAGGAGGTTTACGGCCATGCATTTTCTTATGCTTTATGTATGTATTATAATAACATTTTTCTGCCTATATACAGTACCTTACTTCTTTTTGAGTTGCTTTAAATATTTTTCTCTATCGGAACCCCTCCTTACTTATTTATCGGATTTACCACAGTTTGTAGTTTATTTATTTGATATATTTATTATGTGTCTATCTATTGTCTATCTTATACAATGGTATAAACTATGTGATTTCTGGATTAACCCTCTGGTGGGAACAATATCTTTAAGGCCCCTTTCACACGTCAGTGATTCTGGTACGTTTGTGTTTTTTTTAAAACGTACCAGAATCACTGACATACGCAGACCCATTATAATGAATGGGTCTGCTCACACATCAGTGATTTTTCATTGAACGTGTCTCCATGCAGCGTGCACCCTTGGCCGTGATTCTGCACGGAGACATGTCAGTTTTTGTCTGGCATCACTGATGACCCACGGACCACACTATGGTGTGATCCGTGTGTGATCAGTGACACACGTAGAAGAAAATCACGGACATATTAAATATTCAAAATTTTCAACTTACCTTGCCTGCGATTCGCTGTTCAGCCTCTGCTCTCGGCATCTTCTGCCTGGCTCATGAATATTCATGAGAGCAAGAAATGCCGACCCGGAAGTAGGTGCTGAGAGTGTTGGGCAGGCGCTGCTGAGCTCAGGACTTCAGCACCATGGACAGCAGCAGTGAAGGCAGGTGAGTAATGTCCATATGCAATCATGGATCACGGATCACGGATTGCACATGGACAACCCACATGTGCCGTGAATCACGGAACACAGAGGGACATGTGCGTGTTTTACATGTCAGTGAAGAACGTCAGTGTTTTTCACTGACGTGTGAAACGGGCCTAATAACGAGTTTGGGAATAATGTGCCTGTCAGGCGCAGGCTAGAAAAATACCTATAATATCTAATTTTTGCAATTTCAGTGATCTAAAAGTGATCAGAGACCTTCGGGCGGCACGGTGGCTCAGTGGTTAGCACCGCAGTCTTGCAGCGCTGGGGTCCTGGGTTCAAATCCCACCAAGGACACCATCTGCAAGGAGTTTGTATGTTCTCCCCGTGTTTGCGTGGGTTTCCTCCGGGTCCTCCGGTTTCCTCCCACACTCCAAAGACATACAGATAGGGACTCTAGATTGTGAGCCCCAATGGGGACAGTGTTGCCAATGTATGTAAAGCGCTGTGGAATTAATAACGCTATATAAATGAATAAAATTATTATTATTATTATTCATAGGGATGCAATAAAAGAGACTACACATTATCAGGTGCAAAACAAACCCATTTACTCAACATAAAAGTAATAACTCTGAAATACACACATTTCAAAACTCCCACCAAATAGGCCCCAGTTATAACACATAACGGTTATTAAAAAGAGAAAAATGTGGCAAAAAAACATAATTTCAAGGCACCTAAAATAATATTACACACATAATTATTCAGAATTAGATCCTGAAGTTTCCCCAGAAAAAAACACATTTGCAGAGCAAAGAGCAAGAACAACCTTATGAAGTGTGATGTGTTCGGGAACAATGAGCCTGAGAAGCCAGCACAGGTATATCTGCCCTCCTGAAGCTCTGCCGACCAACTGTGGTATCAGGTTTCACGCAGCAGCTAGAGCCAGGAAACTACCTGGAGAGAGGGGATTTCCTGAAAATCTGGTGAGGAGGGAGAAAGTAAAAGAGAAGCGCCTGTCAGGCACATTAATCCCATCCGAGGGTTAAATGAATTTAGTATAGTGTTTTTGTATGGCTTTAAGTGTTGTTTTTTAATATTGCACAATACATTTTTTGACTCTTTTATTTATGAGTTCAGTGCTCTGTCTTGTGCTTTATGCTTTCTCCTATTTGTTCCACTTGCTCTATATTTGGCATTGGAGCAACCTGTTTTGTTTACTTTCTGATATTATTGTTTGGCTGTGCATCGCTCCCTCTTTTCCCCCCCTAACATTTGCAATAGTAATAATAGCCCAAAGTGCTCTACTGGGTTGTGCATCCCTGTTTTTTTCCCTTACATTTGCAGTAGGTAATAACAGCCAAAGGCGCTCTACTAAATACTAATGATGCTTGTCATGAAGGGGTTGAAAAATTCTGAGACTGCTGTACAGTCATCATGACCAAAAGTTTTGACTACATTTATTTTTGCCTATAAATATCTACTTCATGTAATTGCTTATGGCTTGATATTTACCTTACATACTGAAAACCAGCAGCAGCCTATTGTACTTCATAAAGACAGGACTTACAGTGTCTACAAGTAGTATTCAACCCCCTGCAGATTTAGCAGGTTTGATAAGATGCAAATAAGTTAGAGCCTGCAAACTTCAAACAAGAGCAGGATTTATTAACAAATGCATAAATCTTACAAACCAACAAGTTATGTTGCTCAGTTAAATTTTAATAAATTTTCAACATAAAAGTGTGGGTCAATTATTATTCAACCCCTAGGTTTAATATTTTGTGGAATAACCCTTGTTTGCAATTACAGCTAATAATCGTCTTTTATAAGACCTGATCAGGCCGGCACAGGTCTCTGGAGTTATCTTGGCCCACTCCTCCATGCAGATCTTCTCCAAGTTATCTAGGTTCTTTGGGTGTCTCATGTGGACTTTAATCTTGAGCTCCTTCCACAAGTTTTCAATTGGGTTAAGGTCAGGAGACTGACTAGGCCACTGCAACACCTAGATTTTTTCCCTCTTGAACCAGGCCTTGGTTTTCTTGGCTGTGTGCTTTGGGTCGTTGTCTTTTTGGAAGATGAAATGATGACCCATCTTAAGATCCTTGATGGAGGAGCGGAGGTTCTTGGCCAAAATCTCCAGGTAGGCCGTGCTATCCATCTTCCCATGGATGCGGACCAGATGGCTAGGCCCCTTGGCTGAGAAACAGCCCCACAGCATGATGCTGCCACCACCATGCTTGACTGTAGGGATGGTATTCTTGGGGTCGTATGCAGTGCCATCCAGTCTCTAAACGTCACGTGTGTGGTTGGCACCAAAGATCTCGATCTTGGTCTCATCAGACCAGAGAACCTTGAACCAGTCTGTCTCAGAGTCCTCCAAGTCATCATGAGCAAACTGTAGACGAGCCTTGACTTGACGCTTTGAAAGTAAAGGTACCTTACGGGCTCGTCTGGAACGGAGACCATTGCGGTGGAGTACGTTACTTATGGTAATGACTGAAACCAATGTCCCCACTGCCATGAGATCTTCCCGGAGCTCCTTCCTTGTTGTCCTTGGGTTATCCTTGACTCTTCAGACAAGCCTGGCCTCGGCACGGGTGGAAACTTTCAAAGGCTGTCCAGGCCGTGGAAGGCTAACAGTAGTTCCATAAGCCTTCCACTTCCGGATGATGATCCCAACAGTGGAGACAGGTAGGCCCAACTCCTTGGAAAGGGTTTTGTACCCCTTGCCAGCCTTGTGACCCTCCACGATCTTGTCTCTGATGGCCTTGGAATGCTCCTTTGTCTTTCCCATGTTGACCAAGTATGAGTGCTGTTCACAAGTTTGGGGAGGGTCTTAATTAGTCAGAAAAGGCTGGAAAAAGAGATAATTAATCCAAACATGTGAAGCTCATTGTTCTTTGTGCCTGAAATACTTCTTAATACTTTAGGAGAACCAAACAGAATTCTGGTGATTTGAGGGGTTGAATAATAAATGACCCTCTGAATAAACTTTTCACAATTTAAAAAAAAAAAAAAAAAAAAAGAAATAACATTCTTTTTTGCTGCAGTGCATTTCACACTTCCAGGCTGATCTACAGTCCAAATGTCACAATGCCAAGTTAATTCCGAAAGTGTAAACCTGCTAAATCTGCAGGGGGTTGAATACTACTTGTAGGCACTGTATATACCTATTGTTGCGCACGCATTAACTCTGTGAAGTTGAACACTGAAACATAATGTTCTGTGATTTTCTTTTTGTATTTACACTCTTAAGTGGGGTTTACACGCTACAATATCGTTAATAAATTATCGTCGGGGTCACAGTGTTTGTGAAGCACATCCGGCTTCATTAACAAGATCGCAGCGTGTGACACTTTTGAGCGACCTTAAACGATCGCAAAAGCGGTCAAAATCGTTTGCCGCGGAGAGGTCGTCCTGAAACAAAAATCGTTTAATGCTTATTAGCGATGTTGTTCGTTGTTCCTGTGGCACCAGGTGTGACACCGCAGGAGTGACGAACATCTCCTTACCTGCCTCCACCGGCAAAGCGGAAGGAAGGAGGTGGGCGGGATGTTACGTCCCGCTCATCTCCGCCTCTCTGCTTCTATTGGACGGCTGCCGTGTGACGTTACTGTGACGCCGCACAAACCGCCCTCTTAAAAAGGAGGCGGTTCGCCGGCCAGAGCGATGTCGCAGAGCAGGTATGTGTGTGTGACACTGCTGTAGCGATAATGTTCGCTACGGCAGCGATCACACAATATCGCACGTACGACGGGGGCAGGTGCTATCGCGCTCGACATCGCTAGCCGATGCTAGCGATGTCGCAGCATGTAAACCTCGCTTTAGACACCATTCAGTGCATCACTGTGTCTGCGCTGCGTGTATCTACACTGTGTGCAGACTTATTAGGCAAATGAGTATTTTGATCACATGATAGTTTTTATACATGTTGTCCTACTCCAAGCTGTATAGGCTTGAAAGCCAACTACCAATTAAGTAAATTAGGTGATGTACATCTCTGTAATGAGGAGGGGTGTGGTGTAATGACATCAACACCCTATATAAGGGGTGCATGCTTATTAGGCAAATACCTTTCCTTTGGCAAAATGGGTCAGAAAAGAGATTTGACGGGCTCTGAAAAGTCCAAAATTGTGAGATGTCTTGCAGAGGGATGCAGCAGTCTTGAAATTGCCATTATTTTGAAGTGTGATCACTGAACAATCAAGCGTTTCATGGCAAATAGCCAACAGGGTCGCAATAAGCGTGTTGAGCAAAAAAGGTGCAAAATAACTGCCTATAAATTGAGGAAAATCAAGCATGAAGCTGCCAAGTTGCCATTTGCCACCAGTTTGGCCATATTTTAGAGCTGCAACGTTATTGGAGCATCAAAAAGCACCAGGTGTGCCATACTCAGGGACATGGCCAAGGTAAGGAAAGCTGAAAAATGACCACCTTTGAACAAGAGACATAAGATAAAACGTCAAGACTGGGCCAAGAAATATCTTAAGACTAACTTTTCAAAGGTTTTTATGGACTAATGAAATGAGAGTGACTCTTGATGTGCCAGATGGATGGGCCAGAGGCTGATCACTAAAGGTCAGAGAGCTTCACTCCGACTCAGATGCCAGCAAGGTGGAGGTGGGGTACTGGTATGGGCTGGTATTATCAAAGATGAACTTGTGTGACCTTTTCGGGTTGAGGATAGAGTGAAGCTCAACTCCCAGATCTACTGCCAGTTTCTGGAAGACAACTTCTTCAAGCAGTAGTACAGGAAAAAGTCGATATCGCTAAAAAAAACCATGATTTTCATGCAGGACAATGTCCACCACATGCATCCAACTACTCCACAGCATGGCTGGCCAGTAAAGGTCTAAAAGATGAAAAAAATAATGACATGGCCCCATTGTTCACCTGATCTGAACCCCATAGAGAACCTGTGGTCCCTCATAAAATGTAAGATCTACAGGGAGGGAAAACAGTACACCTCTCGGAACAGTGTCTGGGAGGCTGTGGTGGCTGCTGCATGCAATGTTGATCGTAAACAGATCAAGCAACTGACAGAATCTATGGATGGTAGGCTGTTGATTGTCATCATAAAGAAAGGTGGCTATTTTGGTCACTAATTTTTTTTGGTTTTGTTTTTGCATGTCAGAAATATTTATTTCTAAATTTTGGGCAGTTATATTGGTTTACCTGGTGATAAACAAGTGAGATGGGAATATATTTGGTTTTCATTAAGTTGCCCAATAAGTCTGCACCCTAATAGTTACCTGCACAAACAGATATCCTCCTAAGATAGCCAAATCTAAAAAAACCTACTCCAACTTCCAAAAATATTAAGCTTTGATATTTATGAGTCTTTTGGGTTGATTGAGAACATAGTTGTTGATCAATAATAAAAAAAATTGCTAAAATACAACTTGCCTAATAAGTCTGCACACGGTGAATTATGCCTCTGTTGTTAATCTATCAACACCAGCAATGTTAATAGAACTCAGGGCGCAGGTGCCATATGCCATATGTTCGGCTTACGTTGTCCTCAGACTGTTTCACGCATGCGTGGTCACTCTGATCTGGATGCCGTTGTAGCATCTGTGTTGCTGGACTGCGCCGCTTACTTGCTGAGCATATGCTGTCTCCCAGCGTGCAGACGCTTTATATTATACTTTACACCCAGCTTTGGCCATTTCTGGTGCAGTGTGTGGGGACCACATGGGCAGCTCAATCACCATAACAACAGGACACCATTTCCCTGGGCGCACCTCTTCCTCCAGTCTATTAGTAATTAGTTATTAATTTAATTAAAATCACAGTTTACAGGTGCATTGAAGACTAGGTTTCTTTCTACAGACACACATTTTCCCCTGAGGAAGCCACCCGTGTGTGGCGATACGTGTGGGATTTCTCTCCCACCCCTTTCGTTATGATCACTTGCTTGTATTCCATTATGAGCTTTGTTGGGTGTTGTTTCAATCTGCTTAGATGTCCCTTTTTCCTAATAGTTTTGATCATTTGCACTTTATTTCTTTTTGCACTAGCAAAATATCATTTTTGCTGTGGTCATTATTTTTGTCCCATCACGTCCCACAGTAATCACTGGCCTGCTTGTTAGTGTTATATAGACTCAACCTAACGTATTCATCTAGGTAATGTATTTACTGTTGTTCTCTTTCTTTTTCTTGCTGTGTGATACTATTTCTCATTTGTATATTACCCATTTAAACTGCATATGGTTTTCTTGCAAGCTTCTTTATTATACAGGAGTGGTAGGTTGGTGTTATATGACATAGTACACACCATGTCTGTTTCTCTGTGCATTCAGCTTGTTGCTTTTTAATTGGTCTTATTGTGTACCAGTGACTTGTGTGTTTTTTCTCATAAAAATAAAATTTGTTTATTTGGCTTTATCTGGGGGATCCCGATTTATGCATATCCAATTCTCTTTATTTTTTTGTCATATATTCTGATGGGATGTGTTGTTGGTTTAGATCCCCAATTTTATTAAGCAGTGCCCTTCCTTTTCTTGCCTATTCATACTATAAATATGAATGTAAATGCTTTTAAAGAGGGTGTCCACTACTTTTACATTGATGGCCTATCCTTAGGATAGGTCATCAATGTCTGATTGGTTGGGGTCTGACACCCAGCACCTCCACCAATCAGCTGTCCTCAGGGCAAGCAGTGGCAGCAGGCAGCCGGAAAAGCTTATTTCCGGAGCTGCCCTGTCAACTGATTGACGCTGTGAACAAGTACTGCACATCCGCCTTTCACAGTAGTGAAAAGGTGAAGCTGCTAGACTTCAATTGTCCTCTGTCCATGCCTACTTGTAGGACCCGACCTAAGCAGCGGTCCACAACTGGGTCATGGTCCTTGCTCTTATTAAGTGCTGGGGTGTACAGGAACAGACAATGGGAAAAATCTAACCATGACAAAAACAGACACAAAGATGTACGATGACTGTAAGGAAGCAAAACCAGCAAGGGGTTCAGTGCTAGAAGGGTAGGCAAACAAGCTGAAACTACAAGGAAAATGAATCCCAATACCAGAGAGTATGGAAGCTTGAGTCAGGTAAAGGCACTGATCACAGACAAAATCAATATGGAAATAGAAACTAAAATAGCCAACCCAGCAGATTATGTGATTCCTCCTAGAACACGTGATCCAAAGGGTGTGGTGAATGCTAATGCCAGTGCACTGCACCACATCCACTAGAACTGAGGCACAACTTCAACTCAGGATCTTTACCAAGTGAACTACTTATCGATGGCACAGGATGATATGCAGATATCCCATGAGTCTTAACACTGCATTCCATTCAAATCAATATCCTAAAGATAGGCCATCAATGTAAAAGTAGTGGATAACCTCCGTTAGGGATTCTCAATACTAGAAATGCTTGATCACGAGTACAGACATTTACTGATATATTTGGACTAGGCGTTTAAATGCAAACATTCTTTATAAAAACTGTAAAATGAGGAACACTTATTACTGTATTTTATAAAAGGTAAAAAAAATACACTATTACAGTAACACAGACATGCTGCACAGTCTAGTCATCATATCTACTGTTACAGTAGCAGCAGCCATAGTTGTGATAAGGCCGTAATTTAGGTTGATGCAATCTAGTCATGCATCCCTCTTAAACTGTCTGCAGTCCAAATTATGAGTCACTCGTGGTAGCATGCATAACCACTATCTTTCACACACACCAGAGAGACGTACTCGGATATGAATAGAAAGTAAGACTGACTTTTAATACGGAAATTGTACGGATATATATAATCTTATTGGCTAGGTGCCAAGAATACGTAACACGTCTCCTATTGGATAAAGTAGAACAGCTTATTCTGTGATATACAATTTACTGTAATGTGCTTGGTTCCTTATTTATATTAAGCAATGTCAGCATGATTCACTGGTCACAAGAATAGCCCAGACTGTCTGTCTGAGTCTTATGCCAAGAGATATGTGGGGTACAGTTCAAACACCATCTTAAATCCTGTTCTTTATGGATATCTCCATGTAACTCTTATATACTTATAATAATTCATAATCTTGTCCATAACAGTCCCCCCTTTGGAGATAGCCAAAAAGTCTTTCCTTACTTTTCCCGAGTCTATTGATCTGTCCTAATGCTGATGGTTACCTCACTCACATACGAGATAACCCATCCCTTGTGGATGAATCTCCCCACCCAACAGACTATGCATAGGAAGCCAGATCCTGACCGTATTCTCTAGACTGTCCTCATGGCTATGTTCCGCTGGCACACGTTATTCAGGAAGGGGGAACGTGGCAGTAGTCTTTTAATTGGCTAATATTTATCAGGGTTGGGTTCACTCAGAGTCTCATGCTCCTCAGTCCTTAGGCGGTGATGGTGGGACATCATCAAAGGTGAGATGTACAGTCGTCTTCTGGTCCACATGCTTAGATATCATCGTCCTGGCACAAAGTATCGGGTAGAAGAGGGAAGACAGCCATCTCCTGGTCTCAGGCACGTCCGACATCTCTTTGTAGTGGAATGCATGGATCTTCGTCCGAAGAAAAAGAGTGAGAGTAGAGAGAGGAAGAGAGAGAGAGAAAGATTGAGAAGAGAGGAAGAGAGAGAAAGATTTGAGGAAAGAGAGGAAGAGAGAGAAAAAGAGAGAGAAAAAGAGGAGTGAGAGAAAGAGAAAAGAGAAGAAATCTAGCTCTGGCTGGATCTGGAGGAGAAAACTCAAACGTGTATTAGGCAAATGTTTAAACAAACAACAAGCTTAGTTGAAGTATCTGGGAGTACTTCTAAACAGGATTTCATAGGGTCTCAACCTAGTGGTCCCTGCTGGGGTGTGTCTGACACTGAACAATGCAAGGGGAAGACTCTCATGCCCTTGCTTTCTACACTGCCCCATCCTCCCAACCTTCCCTCTATTCTGTGGCTGGTATGGGGTGTGTAGAGTCAGTTCTGTGTCTAAGGCCTGCCATATCTTTGGCTGGCAGTGAAAGCAGGTCACTAGCCACTTTCCATGGTCTCCGGGAGCCCACAGCTGCACCCTATCTCAGTCCTCTTCTTCTTCTGGGACTTGCTCTTGTAGGGTCAGGACAACGTTTTCTCAAGACTTTCCATCTTTCCTTTCTTCTTCACATCGGGGTCATTCAAAGAACACAGATTGACTGACTGTTTCTCTCGTAAGTGGTCTTGGGACTTCTTTGGATGTTCTGTCAGTGAGGGCACTTCTTACTGCTTCCCTTGACTCCTCCAATGTAGGCCTCAACCCTGCTCACCGCGACTGTCTGGCAATAGCAAAGCTTCCATCCGTTCTTCTATGGCCTCATGGCGGCGTACAGTTTCATTGGCAGTGATCAAGTCTCTTGCCCTCCACAGAGTAGATGCTGGCTGCCATCTTGCAGGCTTCAGTGAGAGCACATACATCTGC
Organism: Anomaloglossus baeobatrachus; assembly: GCF_048569485.1. NCBI lineage: Eukaryota > Metazoa > Chordata > Amphibia > Anura > Aromobatidae > Anomaloglossus > Anomaloglossus baeobatrachus. The sequence continues at coordinate 182,713,886 of NC_134353.1, read as the reverse complement.
TTCTTCACAGACAGGCATGCGGGTAGCGACTGCTCTATCAGCACAGCGTCTTCTGCTACCAGCACCATACCCGTGTGGAACCGTCTTCTTGATGCACATCTTGATCCATCCACAAAGGTGTTAAGTCAGGGTCCAAAGGTGTATCCGTCACGGTATCGAATCCAGAGTTTCAGCTATGCCAGAGTCGACTACCTCTTCCACCAAGGTGTCAGAGGTGGGACACTCCCCCCTTGGAAGAGGGAGAAGTTCAGCAGGATTAAGGACCCCACACTGGGAGATGGTGACTTTGTCAGGGAGCAGTGATGTCATACGGGCACTGATCTTCAACTGGTGCTTTAGGTAGGTGTTCAATCTGGCTGAGTAGTGTTCAAAGGACTGCTATCTTCTTCCATGGCAAACATGTAGAATGACTTCTGGGCTGGAGATGACGTGATGATACTCTTCAGGTGACTGTGACTGTAACTCAGGTGACTGTGACTGCTGCACATCTGTATGTGGGGTGATCTTGTAAGCTGCTAGATTCATCTCCATACGTCTTGCCATTTGAAGGAGGGTGTCCTGGTCTTTACCAGCTGTAGTTTACATGTGGGCTCTCAGAGACCTGATACAAAGGACTATACCCAGGTTTGTAAGAAAGAGCAATGGGTGTAACTTTGGGGTCAGGAGAACACTGAAATTCTAAAAACTAAGATCCCCTAAAACCCCGGAGAAAGAAAAGAGCACATGAGTGTTTGGAAACTACCAAGCAGCACCCCCTGACTACATATACACAACTAGGAAAAAGCAGTGGAGCGTATCTACTCTACCTCTCCTGTGCTGACCCTGTAACTGGGGGCCCTGCACTCTCCCTCATCCCGACGGTAGACCTGATGGTGGTCAGGGTCGGGCCTCCAGCGTATCCCTCTCTCCTGTCAGACCCTGCAAACTAAGACACAAAGGATTACTGGGTGCTGTCAACGAAAACTCTAATATATGTCAACTCCTGATGATCAATGTCCCCTTGGGACCACATGAACCTCCACCCTCTCTATCAGGGAACTCTTGTGCAAGACACCAGGCAGGATAACATACAAGTGAAAATATCTCAAAACCAGGCTAAGCAGCAACTGCCATAGGCAGAAAAATATTCACTGTCCACCAGGACTAATAGTGAGCAGTCTATATGGTCTACTAAATTGTATAACATCCAGCAAAAACAAACATGCAAACGTGAAGGGAAAAGGTTTCCACAGGACTATCAGCAATAACCTCTGCTAAGGTTCATTAGTGGGAACACAATGGGGAACAACTGCATATATGACCAAAAACGGAGTGTGTGTTTCAGGTCCCTATATCCCCCCTCTGCAGTCCCTGCTATGTCAGCAATAAACAGGGCAGTGACTTTGGCTGCTAAAACAAAAATAGGGAACTGGGTGTCGGCTGGACTAAAATGGCGTCTAAAGATGAACTATATAGTGTCTGAGTTAAAACGTCCACTAAAGATAATTACCGATAAGAAACAGCCGCTAAAAGAGGAAGTAGGTGTTGGCCAAAAATGGCGTCTGAAGAGTCCTGGGAGGGAGTGACATGTATTGTGACATCTACATTCAGGAGGTATTCAATCTGTCACTGGGAATACGGATTATATAGGGACCCCTGGGCTGACCCTGTAACTAGGGACCCTGTACTCGCCCTCATCTCGACGGTACACCTGATGGTGGTCAGGGCCGAGCCTCCAGCGTATCCCTATCTCCTGTCAGACCCTGATAACTATCCCCATACCATACCCCACCCAGGGCAGAGTGACAGAAAGAAATCTACATTCAGAACAGAAAATAATGGGGTGGGCTTACGTGGACACAGTGCTTCACAGAAAGCACACAAGTCCACTCTATATATCAGCTTATGTTTCTTATTTTCACAGACAGGTAAAATACACATAGTGCAGTTGCTAGATTCAGAATTACTCATCAATTCTCATCTAATCTATCTAATCTCCCCCCTTTGGGAGAATTCTCCATTTCAACATACGTGTGTCATTTACAACTAAACTTCACAGAATTTCATTCACAGGACTGAAATGGAAACTAACACTTCCCTGTTTTGTTTTTTTTTTTTTTTTCCCTTTCAACTCTCCTACGGTGTTTCACACCAAAAACTGCGTACATTATACATAAAACATCTTCCAGTGTCACTTGGGTGATAAGGTACACGCACCCTCACTGTAAACCTGCAAACCTGGCTTCATTACTGGCCAGAAAGAATCCCCAGCTTTAATCTGGGTGAGCCTATACAAATCAGTTCTGGTGGTGGGGTGAATCATTGTTAAATCATTGTCATCTTCCTGACACCCCTCGGTGTCTTCTGCTGCTCCAGCAACAAATAGGCCAGTGGCCTTGGGACTGAAGATGGCTGGAAAAGGGAACTAGGTGCGGCCCAACCTGAAATGACATCTGGGCAGGCTAGGGAGGGCGTTTGGTGGGCAGGGGAACAAACTACACAAGTCCAACCCTCTGGGGACGACTTATAAGGAGGAGGGCGTTGTTTCCTAATGGGCTTGGCCACTTCCTGAGGTGCCATTTTCTGATCTGGTGCAATATGCAATATAGAAATATCTACTAACATCTTTTGACGTTCTATACCATGCCTCAGCATCCATAAGGAGATCTTTATCTTTCAAGATCCCTCGCTTATTTAACAAAACATCTTTCCATTCTTGCTCCTCTAATCTCCCTTTCTTGGCAGTGATTCCTGCCACCTTCAAGAGCGACTTCATATTTTTAACGTACTTTTTACCTTTTTGCTCGCTTACTAATTCTTCTGCCGTTAACTTGACAGGTGTGGACTGATTAGACCCCATATTCAAAAGGGTAAACACCCTTAAAACTAACACGTCAACCTGGATGTCTGATGCTCTACCGACTGAGCTAGCCACTTTCTCTCCTAGACCAGCGACTATCCACATCCACAGAATACACAGAATTTCTACCTCAGTCCACAAACCACAACACAAACGGGCTGTCCTACCAGGAAGTAGTGTCACGCGGGTGATAGATACTAAATTCACCCTCACTATCTCTTACTTCATGTACTAGTAACCTCTGTTCACACTATATACACCTTATTTGAACAAATCCGTCCAGAACATCAATACTCAATGATTAAGCCTAAAATCAAGGGTTTTCCCCAGTATATTCAATTCCTAGGTAAGAATACACTGACATCCACTAAAACGAGACCAATGAGTACAACTTCAACTCACTGCTTAGCAGGAACACCGTACCAGGTAACAGCCAGGGTCAGTCCCCCACTTTTGTAACTTTATACAAGACTGCACCTGTACATAGAAAACCCTTCCAAATCTTCTGTCCCCGAAGATCAGGTCCGTCCAAGGCCTTATCAAACATCAACTATCGACCGGACTTGTCACACACCAGTGTATCCACTGTATACATAACAGTATACATAAACAGCATACTTTTCCAAGTACAGCTTCAGAGTTTTTTTTTTTCTTCACTCAAAGACAGCTCTCACTACATTACGTGACACTTCCTCTTTCTGGCAGCCATACGAACAAAGCACATAGAACTTCACGGTTCTTGTAACCAGCAAGTACTCCACCTGCTGCAAATAGACAGACATCTCAACAGGTAGACACAGGTCAACACAATGACATAACAATAAGGACACTATATACACCATCCAGGTGGCTGATCTCACCTGCAGATATAACCATATATATTCATATATCCAGCGTATATAACAACTTCCTCATTTTCCCCTGCAGTTAAATCAGAGAAAAATAAAACACAGAACTTCTGCTTTTCTCCTAGAGCAGACAAAAAACCTCAAACCACATTACATTTCATGTGATTTACAATTACATTACATAAATTACAGACAGCTTAAGGTGAACCTGACCACCTTGGTGTGAGATCTCTTAGGACGGCTTATCTCATGCGAGATGGCGGTCATTAGGTGTCTAGACTGGGACAGCCCAACCCCCCCCTTCGAAATGCAAGTACACGCATGAGGTTGCAAGGTGAGATTATACAAATGTTCTCACCTGCAGCTGGAGTTGCGCAATTCTCCACCTCTCGCGTAGTTGCCTTTCGACTGAAGGTGTCAGCACGGCCGTCCGCCATCCAGAGCTCCGTCCTAAGGTTCGTTGAGCGCCAAATGATAAGGCCGTAATTTAGGTTGATGCAATCTAGTCATGCATCCCTCTTAAACTGTCTGCAGTCCAAATTATGAGTCACTCGTGGTAGCATGCATAACCACTATCTTTCACACACACCAGAGAGACGTACTCGGATATGAATAGAAAGTAAGACTGACTTTTAATACGGAAATTGTACGGATATATATAATCTTATTGGCTAGGTGCCAAGAATACGTAACACGTCTCCTATTGGATAAAGTAGAACAGCTTATTCTGTGATATACAATTTACTGTAATGTGCTTGGTTCCTTATTTATATTAAGCAATGTCAGCATGATTCACTGGTCACAAGAATAGCCCAGACTGTCTGTCTGAGTCTTATGCCAAGAGATATGTGGGGTACAGTTCAAACACCATCTTAAATCCTGTTCTTTATGGATATCTCCATGTAACTCTTATATACTTATAATAATTCATAATCTTGTCCATAACAGTTGTTTCCTACTTTTCTATTCTCCCAGAAGTAAACTATAGAGGATCACGTTTGGTGATCTGTGTTTTTTTTTTCCTATTGTCACAACTGACTTAATAAAAACAAACAGAAAAGAGATTAGAATATGAATCAGAGTGTATAATTCAGGGATGTTACTATGTGGAGTCACCCATACCTGACACCTGATCTTCACGGCCGCAGGAGGCCAAATGTTGTCTTATAAGTAATTCATAGGCCGAGACCTTCTAACCTATCTGCTGAGAATTACAAGATCAGACTGCGATTTCACTGGAAAAAGGAGAATTTATAATCTTAAAAGTAAACACTAGCACAGTATAGTTGCTGCATATATATTTACAATGGTATTTTGTGCACTCAGCAGTGAGCCAAACCTCCGCTGTGCCACAGTGTTATTTCTCTGCATTTGCTCTTCTGTTATTTGAAACAATATGAAAATATCTCACGTTAACTTTCATTTTTAATCTTTTTTGCATATTTACCAGACTTCTGCAAGTAAAACTTCCCTTGCTCAGTTGCATTAGATAGTTTTATCTTTATAGAACATATTATTTTGTGTATAACTGTGTCAGCAGATAACATTTGGCAGAAGTTATTTTATACTTTATGTTTGTACAAATAGGAGCAATATTTAACCCCTTCACGACCATGGACGGATATATCCGTCATGGAGCGTGTCCGTTAAGCCCCGCACCCTGCCGCGGGCAGGCGGCGGCGGTCGGCACACATATCAGCTGTTTTCAACAGCTGACATGTGTGCCTGCTAGTCGCGGGTGGAATCGCTTTCACCCGTGGCCATTAACCCCTTAAATCTTGCTGGCAAAGTCTGGCAGCAAGATCTAAATGCGCGCGGCCATGTTTTTTACTTACCGCCGCCCCCACCGGAAGTCACGTGCATGATCACGTGACTATCGGTGGTTGCCATCATAGCACAGGGTCATGTGATGATGCCTGCAGCTATGATGTTTCACTTTCGTTTTCCCTCGGCATGGAGCAGAGGGAAAAAGAAAGTGACTGTATCTGCTGTTTACAGCTGTATAGCTGTGATCAGCAGATAGATAATAGCGATCGGATTGCTGATCGCTATAGCCTCCTAGGGGGACTAGTAAAATAAAAAAAAAAAGTGAAAAAAAAGTTTTAAAAAATAAAAAACCTAAAAGTTCAAATCACCCCCCTTTCCCCCCATTGAAAATTAAAGGGTTAAGAAATAAATAAATATACACATATTTGGTATCGCCGCGTTCAGAAATGCCCGATCTATCAAAATATAAAATCAATTAATCTGATTGGAATTATTTTGCCACTATGCCGTTTACCAAACGCCAAAATTACGTTTTTTGGTCGCCGCAAGTTTTACGCAAAATGCAATAACAGGCGATCAAAACATAGCATCTGCGCAAAAATGATACTATTAGAAACGTTAGCTCGAGACGCAAAAAATAAGCCATCACTAAGCCATAGATCCCAAAAAATAAGAACGCTAGGTGTTTCGGAAAATGGCGCAAAACGTGCGCCACTTTTACTGGACAAACTTGTGAATTGTTTTAACCCCTTAGATACAAGTAAACCTATACATGTTTGGTGTCTACAAACTCGCACCGAACTCAGGCATCATACCCACATATCAGTTTTACCATATAGTGAACACCGTGAATAAAACATCCCAAAAACTATTGTGCCATCACACTTTTTTTGCAATTTTTCCGCATTTGGATTTTTTTTGCTGTTTTTCAGTACACCATATGGTAAAACATATGGTTTCATTTAAAAGTACAACTTGTCCTGCAAAAAACAAGTCCTCATATGGCAAGATTGACGGAAAAATAAAAAAGTTACGGCTCTCGGAAGAAGGGGAGCAAAAAACAAAAACGCAAAAACGGAAATTGCCCCGGGGCTTGTGCTATATGAATTAAAGGCAGGGCCATACTGGCACTAGGATGCTGACTCGAAGCTTACTTTTTGTAGAAAGATCAGATGGTTGGTTGCTGAAATATCTGCAGTCAAAGTTACAGAAATGCACTGCTCTTTGATTGATGTGTTCATCGGGGGGGAGCCTTTGTGAGTCTGGTCTTCATTGTAAATCCTTCCTCCTGCGTTGTCTATGGCATGCCCCCTTTTCTTTATTTAAATATTGCACGACATCACCATTGCTGCTGTTGAAGATGCTGGAGGAGGACTTTACAGCGAGCAACTTACCCACAAAGGCCCGCCCCCGATGCACATGTCAATAAAAGTGGAGTGCAATTCTGTAACTTTGATTACAGATATTTCAGCAACAAAACATCTGATTTTTCAACAAATCATATGATTGGATGCAGCATCATAGAGCCAGTATGGCACTGCCTTTACTTCATAAAGCAAAATACTGGTGGTTAGTTCCCTTTGATGAACCATTGGTTGCTTGCAATGCAATAAAAGCTAGTGATGCATAGCAGCTTGTATATAAATTAATATGTTATAAAATTTGTAGTTGTTTACTAATTAATTTGCAACATATTCCAGATATTCCAGAGCAATGTAAATCGGTTCTGATTTGTATCCACAATCTAATCTTGTCCTCAGGGATGGTCATATCATTGGAAAAATCTGGGGTCATAGAGATAATGGGGGCTCATTTCTACCTTCACAAACTTATAATTCTGCATTATATTGAGATATTAGACTTAACCCCTTAATGACCGAGGGCAGTAATATTACGTCCCTACAGTCATAGTGTTAATCCCTATCTGCTGCTGCGGGCTGCAGGCGGGGTTCTGCGCATATGTCAGCTGATATGTACAGCTGACAAATGCCTGGCAGGTACGAGTGAAATCGCTATCCACCCGTACCTGTTAACTCTTTAAATGTGTTATCAAGATGTGACAGCGCCATATTAACGGCGATGGCGGTAGAAGTTTACTCACCGCCTGATACCGAAGTCACATGATGTGATCACACAGATCCGGTGGTTGTCATGGTAACACAGGGTCATGTAATGACTCCTGTAGCTCACATGACTCAGGTCCTTTAACTAGCAGCCGAGTACTTCCAGTTACAAGATATGATCATTTCTCCTGGTCTGAGCGGTGCTGCTCTGATTGGGAGAAATGAATGAGTGATCAGACAGCTGATCATTATAGTCCCCTAGGGGGACTAGTAAAATAGAAAAAAAGTTTAAAAAAGAGTTTTGAGAAATTAAAAAAAAAATGAAAACCTAAAAGTTCAAATCACCCCCCTTTCGCCCCATTGAAAAATAAAGGGTTAAAGAAATAAAAAATATACTCACATTTGGTATCATCGCGTTCTGAAATGCCCAATCTATCAAAATATAAAAACAATTAATCTGATCAGTAAACGGCATAGCAGCAAAAAAATTTCAAATGCCAAAGTTACGTTTTATGTTCACTGCATATTTTGTGTAAAATGCAATAACAGGCAATAAAAACATAGCATCTGCACAAAACTATTAGTGTTAGAAACGTCAGCCCGAGACGCAAAAAATAAGTTATCACTGAGCCATAGATCCCAAAAAATGAGAACACTATAGGTCCTGGAAAATGGCACAAAACATACGCCACTTTTTTCGGACAAACTTCTGTTTTTTTTTAACCCCTTAGATAAAAGTAAACCTATGCATGTTTGGTGTCTATGAACTCGCACTGACCTCGGGCATCACAAATAAGTTTTACCATATAGTGAACACAGTGAATAAAATATCTCAAAAACAATAGGGCAATTGCAGTTTTTTGCAATTTTTTCGCATTTGAATTTTTTTTTGTCATTTTCCAGTACACTATATGGTAAAACTCATGGTTTAATTTGAAAGTACAGCTCGTTTCGCAGAAAACGAGCGCTCACATAACCAGATTGACTGAAAAATAAAAAAGTTACGTCTCTCGGAAGAATGGCAAAAAAAAAACGGAAAGCGCAAAATCGGTCGGTCATGAAGCAATTGAAGGGGCCCATATATTGTTCTTGCATAGGGGCCCTCTTTTATCTGTGTTTGCCTCTGCTTACTCTACTCTCAGCCATTTTTATACTTTGCAAAATGATTTACCCTCGTTGTATCTTTACTATCTTATTTTATTATAATCTGGAATAAATTTTAAAAGGGAAGAAATGTAAATGGAATCTGTCATGTCAAAAAAATGCTATTATCGTGATAAGAGGTTAATCTGAAGATTAATAGTATTCTAAATATGCCCTGCTGCTGCACTGACAACTGGCTGCCAGTAGGAAATGAACTTTATTCCTGCCGGCAGCCTCTGGCTTTGGCTGGAGTTACACTTACATGTAACTTGCACGAGGATCACATAGCATCGCCTGGACTGTCTGGCGGCTATCCTGACAGGAGCGTGTTATCTTCATGTATTTCTATGCAGCTGACACTCTCCTGTCAGAAAAGCCACTGGCTAGTTCAGGCAGTGCTATATAATCCTCCCACGAGTTATATGCAATTGTTATTCCTGCCTTTCAGTCACAGGGATGAGGGCGGTCTAGTTTCAGTCATTGCTCAGTACATAATGACCGATGCTTGTAACCACACCCTAGCACTGACTGACAACTGGCTCTGCATTGCCTCAGTAGAGAGCAGGTGTCAGTCATTTGTGGGATGTAGTTACGGCCATTGCTCACCATGTACTGATCGGTGACTGAAATTTCTCCAGCCACGCTCCTATAAAAGCCTATCGGGAGGAATTGTGACACCCCAGTGGTCATGGGTGCAACAGAGGCGTTGTTTTTCTCACCGGGATCAATGCTATGCTTGGAGGCAGCGTGGGGACCTCTCCTTTTCAGGAACATCACATACAGCATTTCCTACTTAAGGCCAGCAGGGGGGGCTCATAACCTGTTTTGAAGGGCGTCTCTTTGTACATGCTGACCTGAGGTAAAGGTTGTAGTGAACAGGAAGGAAGTGAGTCAGAACAGTGTTGGCGAGGAGAGAGAGCGGTCTCTGTTTGAGAGCTTCTGTGTGAGTTTCCCAGGATCGAGCTCTAGGACAGGACACCGGGGTCCTCGGTTACTGGGTGCTAATGGCCCAGTAGCAAAACCCGGAGGGCAAGAGATTCTACATTCCTGGCTCACCATAGTTCCAAGACGCAGCAGCAATATAGAACCCAAAATCGCAGTAATACAAGCGGGTTCCATACCGGTTCGCGTTGCCCGTCACAGGGGACAGTCATCATCAAGTATAGAGAGAGAAGGGGACGCTGTGCTGCTCCAGGACACAGCAGCTCCCACCAAGAGCGCATTAACGAAGGCCTCCAACCCACCAGGCATGGAGAGATCCACGCTGCTTCTGGGCTGACCGGACCACTGTAAACCTGGACCATAACACCTGACCAGTAAAGGTAAAGAGCAAACTACCAACTTGTGTCATCCAGCTACTGTCGGCATCCCAGCCCTGCACCCCATTGCACCACTACAACCTTCACCATCCTGCTGGGGCCTGCTCCACCTGGAGGAGTGATAACACCCAAGCTGCACTACCACTAGCCCCAGCAAGGAACCCTGCATCAGCGGCTAATCCCTGGCAGCATACCACAAGTGGTGACACGACAAACTTTCCCAACCACCCCACTTTTCCTTCATTTGCTGTACACCTAGGGGCAAGGGAACCAGGAAAGGCCACCCATGACATCACCTGACCTGACCCACAATGGCCTGGCAAGGAGTAGGTTAACCACCTGCCCTGTGGGGCGCTACAGAATAAATACAATTTTCTACTGGTTGCCAGGTTGTCAGAGCAGTTGGCAGGCAGTTTAAAAACACCATTTACCCTTCAGATAAACTTGATATATGCAGGTTAATATTGTTTTTTAATATGACAGGTTCACTTTAAATTTGATTTTATGTAATGAACATAATAGACTAAAATGTTACCTTGGAATTAAAGAAGTAACATGAAGGGAAGACGTATCCAACCCACCCTGGAGAAAGAACACCACAAGTCCTTTCTCCAATTATTCACACAAGAGGTGCAGTTCTGCTTTCCAACCATTCGATGAATGCAGCTTTACATTTCTTGTCCACAGAGTTGACCAAAATCTGAGGTTCGCATTCCGCACTCAATGCTCTATCCCTGCTTCAGTTGGGTCTTTAGTACTGCCTGGGACATAATAATAACTGATATGCTCATTGCCTGTCAACTGGAAATGCTGACAGGCTGACTCTTATCAAAATGGAAAAGGCCTGGATTGATCCAAACTTCTCAACGCCTCCACATGACAGCATCGGAACATAAAGCCAATTCAAATGTTCCTTTTTTCTTGTGTATTCCCATATACTCCTTCTCACTCAAAAAGATTATTTGGTTCATGGTTCCTATGTTTCTTGTACTCCTCCTATGTCAAGCTATCATGGACCCTTTCTCCAAAGTTTTAGAGAGTCATCATGTGATCCTCACTCATAAATTTTAGAAAGCCATCAGGTGGCTTTCACTCATAATTTTCAGAGGGCCGTCACTCATAATTTTTAGATTGCCATCCCGCGGCACTCGGTCCCAAGTCGCTACTATTATTCACTATTTGCCACCCCGCCTTACCCCAGCTCATGTCCCATAACATTATCCATGCCCTGACCAACACAGTTCCTTAATTACTGACATGTTGTCAAATACTTGTGGCAAGGAAAGCTACATTTCCCTAATGGCACACTGGGTAAACCTTGTGGAGATCGGGATCGAGTCAGACCCTGAAACAGTTTCCTCCACCTCCTACACCAGTTCCTGCACCCCCTCCTCTTCCATCTCCAAATTGTCATCTCAGAGCATGTCATCCATATCAGTTGCAAGCTGGAAGCACTGCATTACTGTCTCAGTGAAGTGGCAACAGGTTCAGCTGTAACTAATTTGTTTGGTGACAGATCTGTGGCTCTCGCTGCTGATTCTACAATGAGGTATGGTCGTGTGTGATATTGGTCATAACCTGGTGTCGGCTCTCAGGCTTGACAAGCTCACAAACTTACTATGCTTGGCTCACATGCTCAACTTATTGGGGGTGTCTGAAAACCTACCCAGGTTTCCCTGAGATACTTGTGAAGGTAAGCTGTGTGTGCACCCATTTCCACAAGTCAGCTACAAATGCAACAAGTATGGTAGTGCTGCAACAATGCTTGCAAGTGCCAGCTCACCAACTGGTGTGTGACGTGCCTACATACTGGAACTCCACATTACAAATTTTGGCAAGGCTTTGTGAGCATCAGCAAAGGGTAGTTTTTGAATACCAGCTACAAAATGCCCATTCGTATTCTGGTCAGCCTCCGCACATAAGAACCGACAAGTGGGCATGGAAGTCTGACATCTGTGAGGTTCTACAAAACTTTTCAGGAATCAACCAAAATGATGAATGGCAAAGATGCCATAACCATCCCACTTTAGTGTCTTTTGAAATGCTCGCTGCTCACAATTAAAGAGGAAGTTTTGGATGTGAACTAGGTGGAGATAGAGAAAGAAAGTACACAAGTTGCTACATGCCTACATATCCTGACTGCTTACCCTGGAAATATTGCCATTTAGGTGTAAGGATATCATGGCTGCGGTCATCCCATGGTATTCGGTTCCCAGCCACCACTATATTTCCTCTTGTGCCATCCTTGCCTTACACCAGAATGTGTGCTATAACATCACCAGTGCAGCTAGGTTGCAGCAGCTGTATACTACCTATAGAAGGACTGTAAATCAATATTTCCTGCCTATATGCTTTTCATCCAAAACTATCCCTAGACTGAATGCGGCTAACAGTGTTATTACAAGGGAATAGAATAGATGTAGGCCTTAAAAGGACTTTTGGTTTTATATTGCAGCAGCAAGGACTGTAAGGCAATAATCTCTGCCTAGATGCCTTTAATACACTATACCTTCTCCAGCTGCTGGACCTATACTAAATACAGCTAAAAGTGGTATTATTAGAGAATAGAATAGATTTTTTTACGTTGCAGCAGCAAGGACTGCAAAGCAATAATACCTGCATAAATGCATCTAATACACTATCCCTTCTCCAGCAGCTAATCAAACACTAAATGCAGCTGAGCAGTATTATTAGAGAATAGAATAGATTAGACTTAGCCCTGAAAAGAACGTTTGGCTTTGCATTGCAGCAGCAAGGACTATAAAGGCCGCTTTACACGCTGTGATATCGTGACCGATATCGTTAGCGTGGGTACCCGCCCCCATGGGTTGTTCGACATGGGCAAATCGCTGCCCGTGGCGCACAACATCGCCCAGACCCGTCACACTACTTACCTACCCTGCGACGTCGCTGTGACCGGCGAAACGCCTCTTTTCTAAGGGGGGCGGTTCGTTCAGTGTCACAGCGACTTCACATCAGTGTCACTGAACCGCCACCCAATAGAAGCGGAGGGGCTGAGATGAGCGGGACGAACATCCCGCCCACCTCCTTCCTTCTGAATTGCGGGCGGGAGGTAGGTAAGGTGAGGTTCCTCGTTCCTGTGGTGTCACACGTACCGATGTGTGCTGCCGCAGGAACGAGGAACAACTTCGTTACTGCTGCAGCAACAATATTTGAGAATGGACCCCCATGTCATCGATGAGCGATTTTGCACGTTTTTGCAACGATGCAAAATCGCTCAAAGGTGTCACAAGCAACGGCATCGCTAAAGCGACCGGATGTGCGTCACAAATTCTGTGACCCCAACGAGATCGCTTGAGCAATGTCACAGCGTGTAAAGCGGCCTTTAGGCTATAGTCTCTGAGTTTATTTCTCTAACATACTATCCTTTCTCCAGCAGCTGGCCCCATAGCCCCACACTAAATGCTGCTAAGACAGTTATTATTAGAGAATTTAATTGATTTTTTTTACATTGCAGCAGCAATGACTGTAAGGAAATAATGCCTGCCTAGATACCTCTAATATGCTATACCTTCTACAGCAGCTAGCCTCACACTAAATTCATCAGCTAAGAGTAGTATCATTGCTGAATAAGATAGATGAGACTTCATCTTACAAAGGACTTTTGGTTTTATGTAGCAGCAAGCAAGGCTATAATCCCTGCCTAGATGCCTCTAATACACAATCCTTTCAGCAGTAGTACTAGAGAATAGAATAGATTTTTTTATGTTGTAGCTAGTGCTGAGCAAGTACCTGACTATTCGTAATCGCTATGCTGTTAGCGAGTACTGTACGCTACTCCCATATTTGTTACAAGTAGCGGGCGCAATGTAAGTCAATGGGAAATACTTGCTTAGTAGCGAGTAACTTGAAAGCTGTTCTATTCGCTACTCGCACAAAAAGTACGGCTTTTGGGTTACTCACTACTTAGCGAGTATTTCCCATTGACTTACATTGTGCTCGCTACTTGTAACGAATACGTGAGTAGTGTACAGTACTCACTAACAGCATAGTGAGTACTAATAGCCAACTACTCGCTCAACTTTGTTGCAGCATCACAGACTGTAAGGCAATAATCACTGTGATACCCTATCCCCTCCCCAGCTGCTCTCCCTAAACTGTTTCCGAGTAGAGTGAGCCAAGCGGTGCATCATCAGGTCTTATACGCACCAGATGACATGATGTGGCTGGCAAATCACATTAATATCAGCAGCCAACATGGCTACGGCATTATCATGTTTGGCAGGCAATCCCAAAATGTTTACTGGCTGACAAACAGCCATGAAACACGTGGGGCAGGGACTCAAGCATGGCACTTGAGCATCAGGGATACGCGATCGAGTATTTAGCATGCCCGAGCACCCCAATGCTCAATCAAGCATTGAACAGTTGCAAGCACACTCGGCCATCATTACTTTTTTATATATTTCCCTTGTTAAAATTAGATATCTGAGGCTAAAACAACATTTAAGTGGTAAAAATTATTTTTTTTTCTTCACTACCCAATATTATAAACTTTTGGGACATCTGTGATGTAAATATGCTCAACCATGTAAAATGGGGTAACTTAAGGGGGAATATCTGCTATTTTCTCCCCTTGGGGCTTTGTCAATTTTACATGGCACCCTCAAACCTTTCCAGCAAATTCTGAAGTCCAATATGACTCTCCTTCACTTCTCAGTTTGGCATTGTACCTCAAAAGTAGTTCCCCATTTCATTGAGGGTATTTGCATACTCAGGAAAAACTACACAACAAACTGGGTGGTCCATTTTCTTCTTATCCCTTAAAAAAATTAAAAGCTTGGGGCTAAAACAAAATTTTAGCTAAAAAATGTAATTAATCTTTCTTCAACACCCAATGGTATAAAATTCTGTTCCCTGCATCATCAGTTGAATTCAATAAGGGGTGTATTTTGTAAAATGGGGTCACTTATGGGGTTCTGCTTTTCTGGTATGTCATGGGTTCTGCCAATGTGACATAACACCCGCAAAATATTCCAAGTAAATCTGAACTCCAATATGGTGCTCCTTCCCCTTACCACATACAGGGTATTGTCGAAGTCCGTCAAAATTGTGTGACAAATTGTATATTCCATTTTTTCCTAATACCCTTTTTAAAAATTAAAACTTTGGAACCAAAGCAACGTTTTAATGGAAAAAAAGCATTTTTTTTATGTTCACAGCCCAGTCTTATGCAATTCCATGAATCACTTGAGGTTTAAAATTGTTCACTAAACCTCTAGATGAATTCCTTGTGAAGCTTAGTTTCCACAATGGGTTCACTTATTGTGTTTTTCTGCTGTTTTGGCATATCAGAAAATCTTCAAATGTGACATGGCATCCGCAATTTATTCCAACCAAAATGGCAGACCAAAATTCAGTTAGCACTCCTTACCTTCTGAGCCCTACCACGTGCCCAAACAGTAGTTTTCCACTACATATGGTGTAACTCTGTACTCATGAGAAATTGCACAACAAATTGTAAAGTCCACTTTCTCCTGTTACCATTTTGAAAAGTAAAAAATTGTAATTAAAGCAACATTTTTTTGTAAAAATGTATTTTTTTGTTTTCAAGGATCAACAAAAACTATAGTTAAATAATGCTGATATAAAGTAGACATCTGTCAAATATTATTTATTAATGATATTACATGAAGTAGCAATTTGGTTTAAGGGCATAAAAAATGTAAGTTTTGAAAATATAAAAATGTGCACATTTTTGTCAAATTTTTGATATTTTTATAAAAAAAAACATAAATCATATCAAACTAAATATAGCACTATCATGAAGTATAATATCTCACAAAGAAAAATTCTCAGAATTACTTGGAAATATTAAAGTATTTCAGAGAAATTACCTTATAATTTGGCCTGGTCAGGAAAGTGAAGGAAAGCTTGGGGGTAAAAGGGTTAAACTGGTCATAGACAATAACATAAAATTAATTAAAATGGATGATTTCAACTAAAATGACCATTCTTTTTAAAAAAAATATAAAAATCTACACATGAAAATCAATTGTTTCAGAAACATGTTGGCTATATTTAACATTTTTGGGTCCAGTAGTTACAAGTCCACAAAAAAAGCTTTGTGAGAAATACCTTTTGCAGAACAATCCTAGAAAGAACATGTATGGCTATCTAGAACAAGTCTAAGGCGAGCTTTGCACACTACGACATCGCAGGTGCGATGTCGGTGGGGTCAAATTGAAAATGACTCACTTCCGGCATCGCATGCGACATCGTAGTGTGTAAAGGCTCGATGATACGATTAACGAGCGCAAAAGCGTCGTAATCGTATCATCGGTGCAGCGTCCATGATTACGCTGACGCGACGGTCCGATGTTGTTCCTTTTTCCTGCAGCAGCACACATCGCTGTGTGTGAAGCTGCAGGAGCGAGGAACATCTCCTACCGGCGTCACCGTGGCTTCCGTAGGATATGCGGAAGGAAGGAGGTGGGCGGGATGTTTACATCCCGCTCATCTCCGCCCCTCCACTCCTATTGGCCGCCTGCCGTGTGACGTCGCAGTGACGCCATACGACCCACCCCCTTAATAAGGAGGCGGATCACTGGCCAGAGCGACGGTCGCAGGACAGGTGAGTCCATGTGAAGCTGCCGTAGCGATAATGTTCGCTACGGCAGTTATCACAAGGATATCGCCGCTGCGACGGGGGCGGCTACTATCGCGCTCGGCATCGCAGCATCGGCCTGCAATGTCACAGCGTGCAAAGTGCCCCTTATTGTAGTTATACACTAAAATATTTATGGCTGGGTCAGTTTAATGACCATTCAGTAGATGATCATTTGAAGCATCAACCTAATTCTATCTAACGTATGACCATCTTTATGGCTTTTAGCCTTCCTTTTACGGAAACACCACCATTTATGTCTTTGCGCTGTACTAGACATTATATAAGAATTCATTATACTGTGATTAAACTGACTAGACAAACCATTTTTTAGTCTACAACATTTGAAACGACTACTTATACCAAAATAACAAATAACCTTCAGGCTAAACTTTTGTTTAGAATGTGATGTTTGTGTTCCTAAATAACTTTTTAATGTAGGGGCTCATTTAATATAGCTTCCAAATTGTTTCAAGGTCAATTTGGTGTATATAATCATTTTGTGGACTTTATTTTGTTTGCTAATTACAATAAGAGTCTTAATTGCTAGGAAAATAAAATTAAAGGCTTATAGAAGTGATGTTTATCTAGGAGCTGGCATGAGTGAGTCACAAAGTAATCATTAATGTCCAAGTCAATTACTATATATCCATTAAAATATTTACACTGTTTGACAAAGATCAAATTGATTATTTCACCGGAATGATTAATGAGTGGTGGTAATATGTTTAGAAAGATCTAGAGGTCATACTTTCAAAACATATAATCTTATAAAGAGATCAATCAACATAATTAAAAATCACTAAGCATATCTAGTTTTTTGAACAATTTTATAAACTTGCAGAAGTGAAACAGGTTTACCATTAATGGACGTGTTAGTAGGTGAAAGCTGTGCAAATAAGTAGATGCAATTATGTACAAATGTGAAATATGTAGGCTCCTGAACACATTATACTTTAATTTAAATTGGAACAGAAAGTCCAATTTTGTAGAGAGAAAAGATGTGTTGTAAAAAAATACAATTTTATTATTTTTTATTTTTTTTTTTCATTTTACCTTAAAATAGTTTTCTTTAATCAGTAATATTTACCTAAGATGAAAAAATCTAATTCTTCCCTAAACATTAGTGGCTAATTCTGCCTGTGCATATTGCCTAGGATATGACATTAATAGAGTAACCATCCCTTATCTTTATCTCTTCTATTAAAGGGAACCGGAATCAGTTTTTGCAGTCACGTATGTTTTATTCTAAATTGCTGTAGAGTTTCACAGAAACATGCTTTCAAAGGCTAGCCGGAGGTGAGTCAACTCAAATGAGTTATCAAAGAGGCACGTCTCCAAAGGCTCTCTGTATCATTAGCCCCTTGACTCTTCCTATGCAAACACACATAGGTACTAGTGATTGGTGGACAAGGACTGTAAAAGTCTGGATCCTCACAGTTTCAAAGGTGTACCGGAGCACTTCATACTTACCAAGGCTTCATTGCAGCTGTACACTGCTCCTGCGGCCTCTCCTTCACTTCCTGGGCTGCTTATCAATGCTCATTAATTTGCACTGCTTTCCCTGCCCAGAGGTCAGCTTGGCGTCTCTGATTGGTTGCAGTCAGACGCGCCCCCAGCTTGTTTGACAGCATCTGGCTGCAACCAATCACAGGCGCTGTCTGCGGGTCAGTATCGTGATATAATATAAATAAATCAATTGGCGTAGGGTCCCCCATATTATGATACCAAGCACAGGTAAAGCATAAAGCTACAGGCTGTAGCCCCCAGCTCTTATCTTGATTGTATGTAAAAAAACAAGAGGAACCGCATGGGCCTTTCTTTTTCTTAATTATTTATTTAAATAATGAAAAAAAACTGGCATGCTGTCCCCACTAATTTTGATACCCATTCATGATAAAGCCCGACAGCTGAGGGCTGGTATTGTGAGGCTGGGGAGGCCTATGGCTATTAGGCTGTCCACAGCCTAAATATAGCAACCTGCAGCTGCCTGAGATTGTCACAACCATTAGATGCGAGAAGCTCGGCACTTTCCCCGGCTCTTTCTGATTGTCCTGATGCAGTGGCAATTGGGGTAATGAGGGGTTAATAACAGCGCATAACCATCATCAAGCTCAAAATTAGTTATGGGTAGGGGTCTATGAGATGCCCCATCACTATTCCTATAAGTAAAAAAAACACAAACACCAAGAAAAATCCATTATTTGGAATAAAATACAAAAAAACACCCACTTTCACCACTTTATTAACGCTAATACACCCCTGCAGGTCTGACGTAATCCACACAAGGTTCCACAACGATCCTGGTTCTGCTACATCTGAGTCACAGCATGACTGCCCGCTGTGAGTGCTGACAATGACTGAGCCACAATGAGCGATGACGGCACTCAGGTGATTTGTGGTCAAAGCTGGAGGTTCCCACCTGTGACCACAAATAACCTGAGTGACATCATCGCTCATCGCGGCTCAGTCATTGTCTGTCTGCACTCACAGTGACCAGTCAAGCTCTATGGCCGCTTGCTTTGACTGAATGTAGCAGAGCTGAATCGCCGTGGGACCTCGTGTGTATTACGTCTGACCTGCAGGTGTGTTTATGGGGCTAATCAAGTGGTGAAAGAGGGTGGTTTTTGTATTTTATTCCAAAAAAGGATTTTTTCGGTATTTGTGTTTATTCACTTTCACTTACAGATTAGTGATGGCAGTGTCTCATAGACGCCTGCCATTACTAATCTAGGACTTAGTGGCTGCTGTGGGCTGCCATTGCACCAGGACACTCATGAAGAGCTGGGTAAAACGCCGAGCTTTTCCTATCTGATGGGTGCAACAACCTCGAGCGGCTGCAGGTTGCTATTTTTAGGCTGGGGGGACCATTAACCATGGCCCTCTGCAGTCTGAGAATACCGGACCCCAGCTGTCGGCTTTATCTTAGCTGGGTATCAAAATTGGGGGAACCACACATTGTTGTTTTTAATTATTTATTTAAATAGTTTTTTTTTAAAAAAGCCGCATGCGGTTCCTCTTATTTTGATTTATTTATCTATTTATTTTTATTGTACGGGTACAGTGAAAATCTCGCATTGCACGCATTGCACTCAGCCCCATTTAAGACACTACAGCAGCTCCCATCTGTGAGTTTTTCCTTAGCCCTAATCGGACTGAGGAAATAATCCCAGCATTCTGCGATTGTCTGCGAGTCTCCTATCACTCGCACCCACACAAGTCTATGGGTGCGATAGAAACATCGGATTGCACTCGAATGACATCCAAGTGCAGTGTGATATACGCACAGGCTGACAATGAAGGAGATGGGGAGATTAATCCATCCTTTGCCTCCACAGCTGGGATCCGATCTCAGGAACAAATCACAGTTGCATGACACTTGGCTCACACTCGCAGAAAACCTGAGCTGAGGATCATTAGCATATCACATCTGATGCTCTCGCATTGGATGCCATATGCCAGTTTGACCCCGGCCTACAATGTAGATGCGCACACCGCCTGGAATTGGAAGCAGTCAGCTGACATGCTGCCACTTAGTGTGGGGGCGCGTCTGACTGCAACCAATCAAAGGTGCCAGTGGGCAGGGAAAGCAATGCATATTCAATGAAAGTTAATTGTTGTCTCTGGAATTGAATGGGCAACCTAGAAGCACCGTACCGCCATGCCGGAACCTCTGTAAGTAGAGTACGCACACTCGTATACACCTATCCCTTCCTATCCAACATTTTTAATTTCTGGATTCAGATCCCCATAGACTAAGGCGGGCTTTGCACACTACAACATCGCAGCCCGATGCTGCGATGCCGAGTGCGATAGTGCCCGCCCCCGTCGCAGCAGCGATATGTGGTGATAGCTGGCGTAGCGAAAGTTATCGCTACGCCAGCTTCACACACACTCACCTGCCGTGCGACGTCCCTGTGGCCGGCGACCCGCCTCCTTGTTAAGGGGGCGGGTCGTGCGGCGTCACTGCGACGTCACACGGCAGGCGGCCAATCAGAGCGGAGGGGCGGAGATGAGCAGGATGTAAACATCCTGCCCACCTCCTTCCTTCCGCATATCCTACGGAAGCCGCAGTGAGGCCGGTAGGAGACGTTCCTCGCTCCTGCGACTTCACACACAGCGATGTGTGCTGCCGCAGGAGCGAGGAACAACATCGGACCGTCGCGTCAGCGTAATCATGGATTACGCCGACGCTGCACCGATGATACGATTACGACGCTTTTGCGCTCGTTAATCGTATCATCCAGCCTTTACACACTGCGATGTCGCATGCGATGCCGGAAGTGCGTCATTTTCAATTTGACCCCACCGACATCGCACCTGCGATGTCGCAGTGTGCAAAGTGCCCCTTAGATTCAGAAAGATATTATGGACCTACTGGTCCCGGTTATCTGAGAGTCCACCCATCACTGATAGAGATCTTTCAATCTAAGGAAGTGGATTGGGGAGAAGCCACAGGGAGCCTGTCTTTTAGACTGTCCAAGTTGCATAATTCATAGATAGCATTTCAAAGTATATTCTCTGTAAAATATTGTAGTATTTCAGAGTAGAACATACATGGTACAATAATGGAACCATTCTCCATTTTATGTTGCCCATGGTTCTGCTAGCTTGAAACAGTTTTCAAGAATAAATTACATCACCTATGATGCTCAACAGATTGGTTTATTAATAATGTATTGATCAATCTAGTATTAACTAGTATTTTCATGAATTCAATGTATTATTACTGTGTACTTTAATAGAAAACTTGAATACACCAACTTCTCAGTCCTACAAAAGCTTGATCAAAGTGGTATTCTTTCCATAGGAGATGAAGAGAAGGAAGAAAACCAGAGCACCCAGCACTTAGGACTGTTGGCAGACTGTGTTGATGGTGTGTTCAAGAATTCTGTGAATATACATCTGTCATAATTCATCAGATTTAATAAATTACAATTGCTGAATTGATCAATAAAATATTGATAAAGCTATCTGATGACCCTCATGGTATACTCTTGAAGGTTGTGAATTGGAAATTCCTTCTTTTTCTTCCATGTGCAGTTGTTTATTGGTCTGGAGTTCTGACCATAATTTCATAAGCTAGAATCAGCTGTCAAGTTCTCTTTAATAAGCAATGTACAGAGATTTTTAAGTAAAAGCCAAAGAGCAAATAAGTCTGATCTGGTATATAAATTGGTTTAAAAAATATTTTGGTAAATACTTTCTGTACAACTACAAAAAAAGAACAGTTGGATGCCGCAGGATGAATTTAGGTTATTTACATATAGTTCCGGGAAAAAAGTACTCATACTCATGAACCTTTCACCATTTATTCATGTTCCACCCAAAAAACTTAAATGGATCTTATTGGAATTTTACGTGCTACACCTACACAAAGCAGAAAGTATTTGTGAAATGTAAAATAAATTATAAGTAAGTTGTTATGTGCATTTGTATTCAACCCCACTGAGTCAAAACTTTGTATTTACAAAACCATGAATCATTTCCTTTACACTTCACACATACTTGCTACTTAATATTGGTCATAAAATCCCAAAAATAAAATCCCAAATACACCTCATGTTGTACATAGAAGCCTATTAAAATATTTTTATATATGTGGGTGTAACATAAAAAAATGAAAACAAAAATCCTTGAGAATACTTTCTTAGGCGCAATATAGGATTTATTGTATCCTTGGGTTCTTTTCTGGCATAAAATGAAAATATAAAGAAAAAAGATGAGATTTCAAGAACTGAAATAGCGTACCAATTAAATATTAATAATTTGTGTGCCATTTCAATAGTCTTTGTGTTTTGGGGTGATACACATACAAATTTGTACATGGGTACCAAGTGCCCATACAAAAATTAGCAATAGAAATAAAAGCCAGCTCAGTTCTGTACTCAGATTATATTTTAATTCATTGCAGCAACTCGAATTTGGTTGACCACAATATATGAAGTGCCTTGATGACATACAGGTTGTCTAACACTGTTGCACATTAGTTTAGAGAGACTGGCTTTGGTATAGCCTTTTTATGTTGAATGTAACATTGATCAACAAGGATTTTGTTTCCTGCATGAATTGGGTGAATCTAATTGGAATTTTCATACTGAGTTCAAAAATAACTTCAGAATTTCTCTATCACATAAGATTTTTGAGAAAAATCCAATTATATGTATGCTGTCATGATCCAGGCTGGCTTTTCCCTGCTGCTGGCCTGGTCATGTCAGGGGTTAACTTCCCTTGCCTCGTTCTGGATCCCAGGACGCTATATATTGCCTCTCTACCTATGGTTCATGCCAGTGATATTTCTGCCTTGCAGCATGTATACTGGCTCAGGTGAGTGTTCCCTGTCTGTCTTGCCTCCCTACTACTGTGTCCTGACTTGTACCCTCCCCCATTCGTCTGCCTGTCCCGGTCCCTGACTTCCCGCTCCTGTTGTTTGTGTTTCCCTCTGCATACCTGATCTCCCGGCTTCCGACTCGGTTCTGTTTTCTAACTTGATATTGATCCTCCTTTTGCAATGACTCGAGTTCCCTGGCTAGACCCTGACTGTTTGACTACTCTATTGCCCCCTGGTGGCTTGCCTGTTAACTGCCTGCTAAAGTTACTCTGCTGTACTTCATCTGCCTTTCCGTTACAGTGTTTCTTTGTCTCTCCTTCACTACTCTGCTGTCACCTAGTGGGAAATACGCTACGTCTTACTAGCCTTTGTACAGCGTGACATATGCATTGAATACTGTTAAATTCGTAGTGGCATGTCAGCAAATTTTAACTTTATTCTGTTTCCTGATTAAAACTATGTTGCCGTAATGTATTTTGAGGTGCTGATTTCAGAAATGTAATCAGAATTTCTGTAGAACATACCATTTTCGAGATATTTTCATGTTATGATTATAATGATAAGGACTGTACATAGTGCATAATAAATTGGCAGAAGAAAATCAATGTCAAAACATTTCAAAAATTGATCGCTGTTGCGGACTTTTACATTCATAATATCATGATATGATATTATGATATATAACAACAGCACTTACTGTATTCCAGCTGTCTGGGCATGCCTGAGAGTACACAACTAATGCAATGCCTGATTAGACTGGGCTTACGTGCTGAATATTATAATAAAGAGAGTGCATGTTATGCATTTCATTGCTTATTTCTACTAAAAATGTACTTTTGAAATATAAAGATTAATATAAGTGCAAATTTATTATGCACTATGTCCAGTCTTTTCAAATAAAATTGTAAAATGAAAATATTTCGGAAATCGTACATGATGCAGAAATTTTGAATACATTTCTGAAATCAGCGCCTCAAAATACGTAAAGGCAACATAGTTTAAAACAAGAAACAGAAAAAAAGTTAAAATTTGTTAATCAGTCTATTCAGAGAAAGACAAATCCTCTACCTTGAGTGTTGTAATGACACAAACATTTTTGTTTTTATGAGTAATATTAAAATATTGCACACTTGGATACATTCTATTGGCAACACCCATTTCACATGCACTCATGTCCCATCAGGCCATGTTCTACTGCCAACATTACTGAATATATTACCATTTATGCACAAATTGAAGCTGTAAATGTTAAAATACACACCTGAGTAAAAAAATGACAAAGCAGTAGAAGCACACTTAGTGACAAGCAATATTTTCCCATAAGAGTGCCTATAACATAGTTTGCTTCACATGGAAGCAGAAAGCTATGATGATCATTACTAGGAAGAATCCCATGTTTCTATATTTTAAAAGTGAAGCTTGCAGTATCAATATTGTGTGCCTCAAAGAAAAGTATAATCCTTGTGTAGCCTTCCCAATAGTAAAAGATCTTATGTGTTCTATTACTCTGATATGTAGAAGATGGATTGTGATAGCTGTGTAGAAATATCCACAGGTACAGATTAAATGTATATACAAAATAATTGTTTTAACAGATGATTGGCTCACATACCTGACTATTCTCATTTATCTGATTGAAGCCTTTGACAAGAGTTATGTAACTGAAGATACACAATTTGCCTTTAAGAAGTGGTGTGGTGAAGTGAAATCACTTATATACAATTTTTAAAGGAGCCAAAAGGGCAGTATGTGACCAAGTGAACAAGTGTGCTGTCAAGATATAAATATTCTGAGAGTCAGAAAGAAAGCAATAACGGTCCTATATTGGACCCCTGTTCTTTGCATCAGTAGGATAATATATTTGTTTTATGTATTGCCAATATATCTTGCAGGGGCAGTGTTGGTCGCTGCACAACAGGTATTCTGACAATGCACACTGACAGTGTACTATGTTGCCAGCTCTTTGCTGCTGATCTGAGCTGGTGAGCGAGTGCACTGTCATTGTGCATATCGCACAGTGCACATCACACAGGAGCTAACCTAGTCCCTCAAAAGAAAGTCACTGATGTTTTGTTTTAGAGAGGGGGTGAAGGCTGCAGCAATATATGATAATGATTAGTTTGAGGATCCTAGAGATTCTCAAATAAAGCATCATCGAAAAGGAAGTAGACAAAAAAGGAAAGAAATCAGTTAGCTAGTGTAGTTAGGGAAGGATAGGAGTTTTTTAATTTTAATATAATAGAATATAATTTAGATTATGGCATTAAATAGATAAGGATTTAAGTTGAAAATGTATTTGTATTTGGGATTACTCCTTTAACCATATAAGACAAAACAATCACTGATCTCGGGAAGACTAGCCAGAGAAAACACTGCCAGCAGCCAGCAAAGGCGCTCAACACAGTGAAATCCTAGGTGTATTGCCCCCTTGGAAGTTGCAAATCAAAAAAGTCCATGGAGCCACTGTTAGGAGTCTCGACACGGAAAACAGCCAGATATCCCTCCGGGAAGGACCTAACCAAGGAGTGGCTCTTTTTAGGAGACCACCATAACCACCATATTAAGTGGCCCTTTTAGTCATTATCCAGCTCTTGACAAGTTTAAAGATGTGACAAGGGAAATACCAAGGCCAGGTTTCCATCCACAGACAGCTGTTTCGGGGTATTGCCCCTCATCAGTGTGGAGTAGGATTATAACCAGGTTCCCTTTAACCATATGGCAGATTTAAACCCAAAAAAACAAATTAACAAAAAAAAATTGAATATTCAGGGGAGTAACAGGAATAAAAGAACAGCAAAAGATTAAAAAAAAATTGTTTAAAAGAACAGAGAGTCCTCAGTGGTTGATACCTTTTAATGGCTAACTGAAAAGATGGTAATAATTGCAAGCTTTCGAGACTACTCAGGTCTCTTCATCAGGCATGGTATAACACAAAATCTGAAGAGTCACGTATTTATACACAACAGGACTTAGAATAGTGCAGTAAAAAAAAAAAAAAAAAAAAAAAGAACAAGTTATATGAAACAGAACTATCTCTATGGCAGGGGGACAAGCTGTTCTAGCCATAAATTATTTATTATTATTTATGGCTAGAACAGCTTGTCCCCCTGCCATAGAGATAGTTCTGTTTCATATAACTTGTTCTTTTTTTTTTTTTTTTTTTTTTACTGCACTATTCTAAGTCCTGTTGTGTATAAATACGTGACTCTTCAGATTTTGTGTTATACCATGCCTGATGAAGAGACCTGAGTAGTCTCGAAAGCTTGCAATTATTACCATCTTTTCAGTTAGCCATTAAAAGGTATCAACCACTGAGGACTCTCTGTTCTTTTAAACAATTTTTTTTTATCTCTACTGGCTAACACGGTACAAAGATATATTTTACTTGCAGCAAAAGATTGAAATTTCTTAACTGGTGACAGGTCCTCTTTAACATATCTTTGTTTAGATAAAACTAATATTTATTCTGACTTTTTTTGTAAAACTGTAATAAAAACAAACATTGATTTATGAGGTTGTACCATCATGTAATCAAGATGGATGCATTTTAAATTATATAATATGCAATGTCCAATTTGTGTTTCACTTGGCTGAACTTTACTCTAACAGTAAATTAGTTTCAGAAAAACTAACTTATAGAGATTAGTTTTCTGACAACAATATGCTATAAATTCCTATCCTGGCCAGTCAAGCAAGTAAGAAAATATCATTGTGAAAAGCACTATTTGTGCATTATCTTGCCTAGTGACATGTTGTAAAATGAAAATCCACTCCAGGCACTTAGTAGCTCTTGATAGAGTTCCAGAAATGTCTCCTTTTTTTTGCTCATTGAAAGTATTAAGTCTAACATGCGTCTCCATACTATGTCACCGGGGAGTTTTGGAATCTCTCCAAAATCTTTCAAATTCATTTAGTGAGCTATGGAAGAGCAGATTATTTTCTGTCTATCTTCAATGCCAGCACTTACTTGCAGCTACAATACAAAAAAAATGTCTTTCTGAACTAAAAAGCTTTTTACTGCTATTTGTGGGATACAAAAAATCTGAGATGCATGTGAAAATGACTAAAACTAAGACAACCAACTGACGAACTGATGGCTATTACACATAGAAAACCACACATAGGAAAAAAGAGAAGCTAAACTGATGTATTTATCCACACAAAGAAATCTGTTCTGTATTCATTTCTAATATATTCGGTGCAACAATTATAAAGCCTGAAGGAATGGCAAAACTTTTCATACAATACTACAGATACTCTTTAAATTTACCCAAGCTATGGCTTCCTTACAGTGGTTCAAATATCTAGTTTACACGCTGCAATATCGGTATCGATATCACTAGCGAGCGTACCCGCCCCCGTCGGTTGTGCGTCATGGGCAAATCGCTGCCCGTGGCGCACAACATCGCTAACACCCATCACACGGACTTAACATCCCTGCGACGTCGCTGTTGCCGGCAAACCGCCTCCTTTCTAAGGGGGCGGTTCGTGCGGCGTCACAGCGACGTCACATGGCAGCCATCCAATAGCATGTGTGACACCGCAGGAACGACGAACATCTCCTTACCTGTGTCCACCGGCAATGCCGGCAATGAGGAAGGAAGGAGGTGGGCGGCATGTTCCGGCCGCTCATCTCCGCCCTTCCTCTGCTATTGGATGGCTGCTGTGTGACATCGCTGAGACGCCGCATGAACTGCCCCCTTAGAAAGGAGGCGGATCGCCGGCCAGAGCGATGTCGCAGGGAAGGTAAGTCCGTGTGACAGGTGTTAGCAATGTTGTGTGCCACAGGCAGCGATTTGCCCATGACGCACAACCGACGGGGCGGGTACGCTCGCTAGCGATATTAATACCGATATCGCAGCGTGTAAAGTACCCTTAAGGCCTTTACTAAGGGCATATGGCTCACAGGGTACTAATCTAGTAATGAAAAGCAGAATAAAGAGACAACCAACACTAGAAAATCCTGAGACCAATGCCCTGTTACTAAAGACCAAAAAAACCCAGCTCTAAATATAAAGGATTAAATACAGTGTCATGAAAAAGAATGCATAACCATATCAAGTATTTGTGAAAAGAAACGGAAATTATACATGTTTTTCAATTTTTTTTTACAAATATAAACCTGAAATTGTGATGTGTTGTTCTGTGAAGACCTCAGAGCTTTGTTTGAAAATATTAGAGATTATACAGCATAATGGAAACCAAGGAACCAACCAGACAGGTTAGGGATAAAGTTGAAAAGAAAATTAAAGCTGCATTAGGTTCTAAAAAAAGAATGCTCGAGCTCTGAACATCTCATGGAATACTGTTCAAGCCATCATCCAACAATGGAAGGATTATAACACAAATGCAAACTTACCAAGACGTGGCCATCCACCTAAACTAACATCCCAAGCAAGGAGAGCACTAATTAGAGAAGCAGGCAAGAGGTCCATTGTCACCATGGAGAAGCTTCAGAAATGCACTGCTCAGGTTGATAAATCTGTCCACAAGACGACTATTAGTTGTGTAATCCACAAATCTGGCCTTTATGGAACAGTGGCAAGAAGAAAGTAATTTTTGAAAGCAAACCAAAAGTCCTGTTTGCAGTTTGCAAAAAAAGCCAAGTAGGGGACACATGGTATGTGGAAGAAGGTTCTCTGGTAAGATGGAACAAAGTAGAACTTTTTGGGTTAAATGCAAATTGCTATGTGTGGCCGAAAACGAAGGGGTACTTTGCATGTTGCAACATCGCTACTGCAATATCGTCGGGGTCAAATCGAAAGTGACGCGCATCCGGTGTCAGTAACGATGTTGCAACGTGTAAAGCATAGATGCGCCGATAAACGATCGCAAAAGCATCGTAAATCAGCGATCTGTGTAGCGTCGGTCATTTCCATAATGTCGGTACGATGTTGTTCCTCGTTCCTGCGGCAGCACACATCTCTGTGTATGAAGCCGCAGGAGCGAGGAACATCTCCTTACCTGCCTCCACCGGCTATGCGGAAGGAAGGAGGTGGGCGGGATATTTACGTCCTGCTCATCTCCGCCTCTCCGCTTCTATTGGCCGCCTGCCGTGTGATGTCCCTGTGATGCCGCACGACCCGCCCCCTTAGGAAGGAGACGGGTCGCCGGCCAGAGCGACATCGCAGGGCAGGTAAGTGCGTGTGAAGCTGCCGTAGCGATAATGTTCGCTACAGCAGCTATCACAAGATATCGCAACTGCAACGGGGGCGGCTGCTATCGCGCTCGGCATCGCTAGCATCGGCTAGCGATGTCGCAGCGTGCAAAGTAGCCCTAACACTGAACATCACCCTGAAAATACCATCTCCACCGTCAAACACTATCACTCTATAATGTCCCAATATCAGACATTACCGAGTGAAACAATTCAACAGATGCCAAGAGGAGTGTAAGACTTGCATTACAATATTTTATAGCGTTATAATAATAATAATAATTTTATTCATTTATATAGCGCTATTAATTCCATAGCACTTTACATACATTGGCAACACTGTCCCCATTGGGGCTCACAATCTAGAGTCCCTATCTGTATGTATTTGGAATGTGGGAGGAAACCGGAGTACCCAGAGGAAACCCACGCAAACACGGGGAGAACATACAAACTCCTCGCAGATGGTGTCCTTGGTGGGATTTGAACCCAGGACCCCAGCGCTGCAAGACTGCAGTGCTAGCCACTGAGCCACCGTGCCGCCCATATATTTAATTTATGGAAATTTCAGATTTTTGGTGTTAAATACAAGTATATTCGTTTCATTTGTGTTGTAAGAGGGTAATTAGAGTAGCAATAGAATGATTGTTCGTTAACCTCAGGAACCTTTTTGTTACAAAGTATGACATTGAAAGTAAAATGCACCCATCTGGCCAGGCACATCTTAAGGCCTCCGACACACATCCGTGCCGCCGGTACGTGTTTGGTACGTTTTTGCAAGTACCGGCAGCACGGAGACACGTACACCAATGCTACCCTATGGTAGCAGGCACATATACGTAAAACCACACGGAATGTGTGTCCGTTTGTACGTGTGTGTGTTTTCCAACACGCTGACATGTCCGTTTTTCTCCGGCATCACGGGTGTCACCCGTACCACATGGATGTAGTGTGGATGCGGTCCTGTTTGACATGCACCGGAGAAAACTCACGTGTCAGAGAAAAAAATAACAAATCTTTACTCACCTTCTCCAGCCCTGCAGTCTCTGCCGCTGCTGTCACTTGCTGCTGACCGCCGCTCATTATGCTCATTTAATATTCACTTCACTGCGGCCAGCAGCAGCAGCGGGGAGTCGGCAGGGCTGGAGACCGAAGATCAGTACCATGGACAGCAGGAAGGACCACGTGAGTATGCAAATTACCAGTTCTCCGTGTGTTATCACAGATAGCACACGGAGAACACATGTGGCCCGCACATACCGGAGACATGTACTTACCTACACGCAACATGCAGGGAAAATACGTGTCTCGCGACACATGCATGATTTTCACGTGAGTGTGGCACAGGCCTAAAAGATAGTCCTTTGAAAAGACTTCATTAACATAGAGATTTATGACTTGACATGTAACTGCAATGGGAATGCTATTTGATGGTGATCCATGAATCGCAAGTACTCAGAAAACTTTAATTGAACAGAAAAGATGTGTAACAGTTTAAGGACTAACACATACTGAAGCCCTTTTGAGGTTTTTAATGCAAATGGAGATTTTAAAATGTCAAAGTGATCTCAACATATATCGATGTAGAAAATGGATAAGAATGGCCTATTTAACAACACATTAGGCTATATAAATTTTAAAAATGTTCCAAAATTGTATTTTTTTAAGGGAAAATGCTTGCCTTGCTTGTGATTATACATAGATTGTGTACATTGAAGAAGCCATGTCTATTGGACAAGCGATGGTCCAATAATTATCACTATTTGATGAGTAGCAAAAGGCTTGTTGTTTGATAACTAAAAAAACAGCTTTAGGTTTTTTACGGAGCCTTCCAAAAATGAGCCTTACATTTCTTGGCTGTTCAGGGGATGTGTCTCCATTTGCTTTAGTGTGCTAGGATGGCATAGTGGTAAATAAAGTGTTCCATCAAGTCATGGAACAAAAAAAGGTTGGCCAAGCAGGGAACACAGCTTATCCTGGTAATGCACAAACTTTGACTCCCTTTTATTGCGAGGATCTTAAAACATTGATAGTCAATAGTCATCTCTTTGCTTGATGCTAATGATCTGCCTGTCATCCCACAAATAATCAAGCATACAGCTGCCATGATCATCAACAGAACCACAGGCCCCATTAATTTACTTTGCATACCTTATTCCTAGTCTTGACCAGTATAATAATTGTCATCAATCTAACTTTGTCACCTTTGTTCTGTATCTGTAAATTGGATAATTAATTGCCCCCTCTACATCCACCTGCTGCTGATCCTCCTCCTCCACAACCTGCTGCATGTAACAAGGAGCTTGAGAGACCACAACAGCCACCTGGCAGTGATGAACATATACAAGTTGTTTATCTTCCTTTTTTCTGCTACACTCGAAGTATTTTTCCAAGACAAATATGAGAGGTATAAAAATGTTGATGCCTCTGTTTACCTCACTGACAAATTTAGTAGCCTCTTTGAATAGTTTCAACAGGCATAATGTTTCTCATCAGCTGCCAATGGTGGATTTCAAAGTAACCCTCGCTTAAATTTGGCTGACACACAATATAATTCATCATCACCACATTACACTCCTCGAACAGATGCTCCAACTCATGTAGCTTTGAATTCCATTAGATTGCAGCCAAATCAGACAATGCTCAGGCAGACCATTATGTTTTCACAAAACGTGGAGGGAATGATTTACCATGTAAGAATAATTGAACAGCCCATACACTTTCCTGGCCAAGTCAGCCTCCTTCCTCGAGTAGGTATGTTTATTTTAAACATTTTGCACTATTAAAGTCAAGACCTGCACCACGCAGGGAGTAAATTTGCCCAAACGTACGGCAGCTACAATGTTCTGGGCATGGTCATGAGCAAAAATACCGTGTTTCAGTTGATTATTCAAACACTGACAAGAAGGACTGAACAAGGAATTCTGGGTAAGTACACGTGACTCCCAAAAAACGTGATGCAACAACAGTCTGTAGTAAAGTTGTGATATGTACAGGTCACAAATTTGACTACTTAAACAGTTGTCCAAAAACATGCCTGCACCGTTGACATAATTCAATGGCTATAGTGGACTAGTAAAACTTAACCTTTATTCTTTTTTAAATAAAATGTGTGCGCGATTGACCACCAATAATTTAATAGCCTATCTGAGCCTGAATAATATTTTAGCTCAGATACTAGTCTCAATGAGAAAATTAACCATTGGTCTAATTCTTCTATTGATTCTCTCCTCTATTTTCTCTTTTATTTCAGCAGTGAGTATAGATATTTAGGACAAGGTAGATTCAGTTGTTATTGCACTAAAGGACTAGACTCTCTCCTCTACAGTCCATCCTTAATGCAGCAGCCAGGGTCACCTATCTGGCTAACCACTACTCGGATGCCTCTGCTCTGTGCCAGTCATTGTACTGGCTGCCCATATATCACAGGATCCAATTTAAACTGCTTGTTCTCACCCACAAAGCTCTCCACAGTGCGGCACCCCCCTACATCTCCACCCTCCTCTCTGTCTATAATCTCACCCGTTCTCTACGCTTTGCAAATTACTTTTGACTAACATCCACACTAATCTGAAACTCCCACTCCCGGATTCAAGGCTTCTCCCAAGCTACACCAATCCTCTGGAATGCTCTATCCCAAGAAGCTAGGAGAAATATCAACTTAGCTTCAGACGTTCCCTAAAAACGCATCTTTTTAGGGTGGCACACTCCCTAGCCGAACTAAATTCACATAGTCCCTCCACGTCTTCTCAGAACATAACCCCACATCAAAATCCATGTCCCCCAAATGAATCTCAAGGTTCTGGCCAACTGGTCCAGGCAGCCATTATCAATTCCCCATTTCCTTGAGATGGCTGGATTGCCATTGTAAATAAGCACTTATACCTGTCCCCCCCTCTAATTATTGTATTTTCTATAACTGTTATTTGTTTGTATATGAACCTCCTGATTTGTAAAGCGCTGCGGAATATGTTGGCGCTATAGAAATAAAGATTTATTATTATTATTATTATTAATAAGGACAACAATTCCTCCTTCTCCATAGAGATTAACAGAGTCACTATTGCTTTAAAGTCCCATCAAAGTGTCTCGTTTTGCTTAAACATTCCCACCTATAAAATTAGAGGTTGACGACTATGGCCATAATTTTCTGGTTAAATTTGCATCTATAGTACCAATGCATCTATGTAGACTGATAGCACTATATGTCTATATAGAGGAAGGCCACACACATACATATATACAGTATATATATATAATATACAAAGCTGAATGTGGGTATGTGTGTATATGTGTGTGTGTGTGTGTGTGTGTGTGTGTGTGTGTGGCATCTGCACCGTCGCAGCTATAGCCACAAAATTTTGCACACTCACACTTCTGGACCCCGAGAGCGTCATAGGCTATGTTTTGAGGAGAAATTTTAATCCCGCGCTTTACAGTTATTCACCAAAAATCCTGCCTCCATTGAAGCGAATGGAGCTTGGAGCCACAGTGCAGCCAGAACTTCAGAAGAATGCGCAGCCACGCCCTTAAATGGAATGTTGGTGTGTCACAATGCAGCCAGGGAAAGAGACAGACACAGACAGGGAAAGAGGCAGACACAGACAGAGTAAGAAACAGACATAGACAGGGTAAGAGACAGACACAAAGAGACAAACACAGACAAAGAGACAGACTGACAGGGAAAGAGACAGACAGGGAAAGAGAGGGAAAGAGAGAGACAGGTTAAGAGACAGACACAGACAGGTAAAGAGATAGACACAGACAAAGAGACAGACACAGGGAAACAGACAGACTGGGAAAGAGAGGGAAAGAGACAGACAGGGTAAGAGACAGACAAAGACAGGTAAAGAGACAGACAAAGAGACAGACACAGGGAAAGAGACAGAGGGAAAGAGAGGGAAAGAGACAGACAGGGAAAGAGAGGGAGAGGGAAAGAGACAGACAGGGAAAGTGACAGAGATAGATAGACAGGGAAAGAGATAGATAGACAGACAGGGAAAGAGATTGAGACAGACGGAGAAAGAGACAGAGACAGCCAGAGACAGACAGACAAAGAGATAGAGAGAGACAGAGAGATATATACAGAGGGGGAGACAGACATTATAATTACATTTATATCTATTTCTTTTGTGTTTTTTGTGTGCAGAATACATTTTTGTTAATACATTCTATTTTGTTAACAGCAGTTATTAACCCGGGCGAAGCCGGGTAGTACAGCTAGTATATATATATATATATATATATATATATATATATATATATATATATACTGTATAATATATATATATATATATATATATATATATATATATATATATTTATATATATATTTATATATACACACTGTTATCTCTGGGTTATCTCTGATACTATAACCCTGTCTGACTCAGATACTCAGATAGATTGAGCCAGATAGGGTTATAGTATCAGGGATAACTCTGCTGTTGAATTAACATCGCAAAGTCAGCAGATAGCTGGATAGACTCTAACAGACTACAAATTATATAGGATTTTGGGGTGCTGCAATTTAATAAGGGAAATATTGCATCTCTGTAAAGAGTGCATCAATACATATAAGGAAATAGAACTGCTGAGCACAAGAGTGCTGGAAACAAAAGCCATAACAGTGTATATATATGTGGCCTTCTTTATATAGGCATAAAGTGATATCAGTCTATTTAGATGCATTGGTGCTATAGATGCAAATATAACCAGAAAATGATGGGCTCTATGGAGAAAGAGGAATTATTGTCCTTTAGTGCAATAACAACTGAATCTGCCTCATCCTGAGTATCTATCTATACTCACTACTGAAATAAAAGACAAATAGAGAAGAGAATCAATAGAAGGATTTGACCAATGGTTAATTTTCTCATAGAGACTAGTGTCTGGGCTAAAATATTATTTAGGGTCAGATAGGCTACTAAATTAGGGGTGGTCAATCGTGCACAAATTTTTTATAAAAAAAGAATAAAGGTTAAGTTTTTTTTGGTCCACTATAGCCAACAAATTAGTCTTATTATTAGTGGACTTGGGAAGTCTTATAGGTCCACTACAGGGATTTCCTGCACAGTGAAATGTGAAGATTTTTGCAAATTTTTCTTTCTATTTTGTTAACAAATTTGAAACCATTTTCTCAAAAATTATGGAACAAAAAATTGCAGATAGATACACACCCAGAAAACTATATACAGTAAAAGCCCAATGTATTATTGCTCCATGTAGAATTGTCAAATCCGACTAGTCAAACAGGTTTGGAAAAAATTAAAATGTGTATATTTTTTTCAATTCTTTTTAAACACACTAAACAAAAGAATGATTGTAGAACCAGAGTCCTGCAAATCTTTTTGCACAACTTTGTGAAGAATATAAAAAAAATGTCTAAAATTCTTACATGGGTAATGCAAGATTATTTACAAAACATCTCTGAATTTCACATGGGTAATAGGGTCTCAAATTTAAACACGGGCAACACAAAATGTCTGGTGATATACAATTAAACCAGAAGGAGAAGCATTTCAATTACATAAAGCTGATGCACATTATAATAGTAATAAAAAGGATTTATTTAAAGCTCAGAATTTATAATGGAATAAAGAATTGCTGTAATGTTTACTTGCAAATTACAGTTTACAATTTATTTTGCATTACCATGAATAATATACAACAAATCACATTTTTATATTAAAAGCAATAAGTTCTTGGCAGATTTAGGATCTTCCAGATTTAGGTATTCTATAAAATAAATTCCCTTTAGCAGTTTTGTTTTACAGCATTTTTTTAAAAAATTATCAATTATCATTTTAATTTAAATTTGTTTGACAATAACGATACTTAAAATACTATTTTCTATGTTTTAATGCTCTTCTTGAAATTGGCCAGGATCATGAAGGACAAAATCAGTATATTTTCATAGCAGTACTGAGAAAAAGAGAATCTTCACATTTTTACACTAATCAGTTGTTGTAAATTTATGCTAGTTCAGGTGTGGACATACCATTGGTACAACTTATAGCTGCACAGGGGCTCAAGAGGTAAGGGGGGACACCTGCCTAAAAAGAAGGTGAGATTGTGCATAATAATAAGCTATTGGACTGCAAAGGACCCATATAGTGTTCTTGCACAGGTGCCCTCTCCTGTCTGTGCCAGCTACTGCACTAGTTACCCCTTTTTCAATGTATCTGGACTAAAACTAAATAAAATTTATATACAAAATATAATTGATAATGATAAAGCAAAACATAAACAAAAGCATACATAGGAAAAAAGCATTAAAGATTTAAGAGCCACTTAAAGCACAACTTTAATGTATTTTTTGGTGCTTTAATTAAATCAAATGTAGAAAAAAATTCCGGCACACTAATAAAGAATTCCACGAAAAAAAAGGTACTTTTGTAAATGTTTTTTTATTTTGCGTTATTCTTGTGAGGATGTCAGATAAATAGAATATTCAAGTCCAACGTTACGACCAGAATCTTTTCTCTACTCATATTATTAATATGCATGAAAAATTTTATCAGTTGGTAATATAGCACTCTGAATTAACATTTAAGGTCTCATTCACACATCCGTGTCTCCGGTACGTGTGACATCCATTTTCACACATACAGGAGACACGAGCATACATAGACCCATTAAAGTCAATGGGTTTGCGCACATGTGTGTATTTTACCATGGACCGTGCGTCTGTGTTGAGCATATGTGTGTCTGTGTGCTCCACATGTAGACATGTCCGTTTTTCTCTGGCAGGTGTCCATGTCACATGGACCACACAGATGTGCTCCATGTGACGTGTACCGGAGAAAACACATGTGTCTGTAAAATAAAATGAATTTCTATACTCACCTTCTCCAGCACTGCTGTCTCTGCCGCTGCTGTCACTTGCTTCCGACCCCTGCTCATTATGCTCATTGCATATGCATGGCACAGAGGATTGGAAGCAGCAGCAGGGAGTAGGCAGGACCAGAGACCGTAGATCAGAACCACGGACAGCAACGCTAGGGACAGGTGAGCAGAAAGTTCCTGTTCTCCATGTGTTATCACGGATAGCACACGGAGAACACACGTGTGCCACAATCACAGCACACGGAGGGCAATACGCACCTTTTACACGTCCGTGCAATACATGTGTGGTTTTCACGGACGTGTGAAAGAGGCCTAAAGATGTATATTATTTTGAACTTCAATGCAGTTGCACAAATAAAACCATGAGGGGGGTGCAGATAATGTACAGAGAATGATGCAACAAATGATTATGTGACCAATTCTAACGTTGCAACCTTCACACAAGATCTTTTTCATAGAGTTGCTATGGAAAAAAGGGGGAGGGCGGAAAGGGGGCAACACTATGTTAGATAAAACATAAATGTGCAAAGCAATCTGTACAGGTGAGTAGCTACAGAATCATACATATATAAATGTTTAACACCTTCATGGACTGTAAATATGTATATATGTATATATGTATGATCCTGTATCCACTCACCTGTACAGATTGATTTGCACATTTATGTTTTATCTAATATAGTGTTCCCCCCTTTCCCTCCTCCCCCTTTTTCCTATAGTGACTATGAAAAATACCTTGTGTGAAAGTTGAAATGTCAGAATTGGTCGCATTATTCACACCCCCTTCACAGATTTATTTGTGCACCTGCATTGATGTTCAATATCAAATTCATCTTTAAAGAGCAAAAATCTCAAAGTGTATGCAGCAAAATGTTCTGTTTCTGGATACCTCGGGGAATCCAAGAACCCCTCTTCTGCTTGCACCCCGACCCCACGACCTACGACTCTGTGCACGCCATATTACTCCATAGATTGCCTATTTCTTTTAGGTCGGCTAACATATGGTAAGGTTTTAATACTTGAGATAGGATAGGACCATCCCAATTGGGTACACCTTGGTGCAGTGGGATGACTTTTATGATTTTTTGCAAACTAGTGTTAACAAAGTACCCTATGTTATTTACATGTACTATTTACTTATTTAATGCAGGTTATATGCTCATTTTGCTTTTTTCTTGAGTTTTGTTTGTTTTTGATACTTCCTGTTATTTGACTTTGACAAAACATTAAGAATATACTTATGTACGGATTACATGTGTTTTTGATATGTTTCCACAGCGAAAACACACTAAAAATGCATGTGTGTTTTTTACCTGTGGATTTTCCACATCTAATATAAGACCATGAGAAAAATCTGCACATAAAACACAATGTACTCATAAGAGAAATTGACAAGTTGTGGATTTGAAACACTGCACCACAGATCAGTTTATGCAGAATAAAAAAAAGCACAGCGGGCAAGAGATTTCTATAAATCTCATCCAGTTTACTGTGTTGGGGGAGAACTCCAGGGGGTCTCTCTCTCAGGGTCTCAGAGGAAGATTCCAAATCAGAACTGCGCAGATGAATCAGGAGAAATGACCACACAGAGACATGTCTCTATCTGGGAGAAGCTCAATGCTCTTCTGACCATTGTATTCAACACATAGTATATAAATACACAGCTTACTTAATACATCTATGTTATCTATTAACCAACCAGCTAGCCGTGCATAGTTCATTCCTTGTCTGAACAGTCTTAGCAACATTGGTTAGTAAAACATTCAAGTGTGTTTAGACCTAGATGAGAGTTTATAAATGTCAGTTACTTTTTCTCTTCTATTCATGAATGTCAGTTACTTATTTGAAACTATAGATAAGCATTCTTCTATGAATAGAAGAATGCTAGTTACCTATCTGAAACTACAGATAGGTATTTCTTCCACTCATGAATGTCAGTTGCCTATTCATGAACTAAAACTTATTCTACTTAGCCCTGAGCATAATTTGTTTTGGTTATACATTCCGTTAATATTTCAATTAGGTATATGTGGAGAACCAATACATAAAGCATTCAAAGGACAGATTATCTTATTATTATATTGGACAAACGATTCATAGCCTAGGCATTCACAGCTGCAACTGTAAAATGTTGCGTTTTGACACAGCAAAAATGTGCAGCAGCAAAAACAAACTAAAAACTCTTTGTGGGCACAGTCTAAATAAAAAATAGCAGGAAAACAGCATAAAATTCATGGTATTTTTTATAATCTGAAATAGGGAGTCTTAATATTATGTGGTTTCTACTTTTTCAAAATTTTGTGCTCATTTATGTTAATCATTTAACTCCTTCCTCAGACATAGACTCTATTAGCAGCAGCTGGTGTGAAACTGAGCAGATAACACCAGCACACTATAACAAATTGACAGGCAAAAGTAATAGTCAGATCTGCAGATGTTAATGCTATTGCAGTAGGTTCACAATGAAAGACAGGTTAGGGATGGGGCTTATTGAGTTCTCGCACAACAATAGAGAAGATGCACAGCACTCAGATAAATGTGGTCAAAAGACAAGCTGGGTCAAATGCAAACAATTTAGAACAGTAAGTGATGTTTAATAGACCTCGAATCTCAAATGCTTTATAGAGATGAGCGAACCATTGGAGGTTCAGTTCGCAGGGCTTAGATAAGGTTTGGTTTGTGACCCTGACTTAAACCAAACCTCAATGGAAGTCAGTAACTGGGCAGTTTGTGTCTTTCTCCACATGTAGCCAGCCATAAGCACAACACTTTCGGGAGGATGGGTTGGGTTTTTCACATTTTTTTTTTGTGCACATTACATCAGATCATGCTGACTTTACCCCCAGTGTGAGCCATTCAAACACTGCACATGGCTTGCAAAAGGCTGAGCATCAATTATACCAAAGCACAGCACTGCTCGCTTGGGTGGTTTGTATTTGTCACTCACTCGAACGTCGAACCCAAACTTTGTTTATTTGGAAGTCGGTTTCAAAAACCTGAAACTCGAATATCAAACCTCAGGTTCATTCATCTCTAGTGTTTTTTTCTGCATGTGAAAGATTAGATTATTTGTCATTTGTTGAGGAGTTAAAACACTGACAAGCAAAAGGATAACAGCATTTTGAACGTTTGAATTTGAAGCTCCATATCTCACTATAAACTACGTCTTTGAGAGTGAGACTACATACATTTTATAGACAATCATCTTAGCTATCTCATACATACATTTGACATTCAACTATTGCGTATATGATTAGTTATGCAGATTCTTGTCATGTCACTGCATTGTTATTGTTTAGCTTCTAAAAATCAACATTTTTATTTTTATTATTTTGCTAGTATTCTGTAAATTCACTTTGGCTTTCAACACTGAATCCATCTGGGTGTGTTCTTGATCAGATTCAAGCATATCTTGACCGAAATCTGATCCTAGGTCTTTAATACGCATTCCCAATGTTGATGCATACTGGTCAGCTCATGAGGCTATGTATACAGCTTTGTCCTCAAATATACCCATATGTGTTTGCTGAGTTGAGGTCTGGAGACTGTGGAGGTCAATCTAGTACCTATATTTGGTTGCCTTTGCCATTAAACCATTTTTGACAATCTCAACACCTGCATCAGAGACGTTGTCCTGCTTAAACACTATGTCACATTTTTCATACCCATAGTACTTGAGTGTATGAAGTAACTCGTCTTTTAGCATACTCACATATAGCTCAGCATTGAGACCACAATCGATCCTGGCCAAGTCTCCAATGTCTTTTGCTGTAAAACAAGCCCATGTCATCAGGCTTCCCCAGCGTACTTGTAATCTAAGAAAAAGACTGATGGCACATCCTATCTTTCTAATGTGAACAGGTGCAAACTGAATATGAAACATAGTAAGAAAAAGGAGACAGTTGTGTGGCGCCCCTGAGGCTTCCGTCGCCACAGGTCATTGCACCCCATCCAGCGGTATGATGCCCATTCTCGGTGAGGGAGTGAACACCGGTCCCCTGGTAAATCCACACTACACCCATTGCTAGGAACACACTGGGACCAGGGATAGTGGCAGCTACCCTCCCATGCTGCATGCTGGGAGGGGCCGTAAGACCATTCCCTGCTCCTATAGGGTAGATCAGAGCAACTGGGGAGGTGGGAGGAGCCACGAGAGTGCAGACAAAGAAAGGAAGGTCAAGTTTAGTTAGTCGAAGAGAGGGAGGGGAAAGAGAAGGAGGCCTGCAGGAGGCAGGCAAGGAGGAGAAGTGAAAGGAAAGAGAGCTCCAAGTCAGTCAGGAGCTGAAAAGAAGAAAGAGACACTTCCTGGTGAAGATCCTGGGACTCAGAGGGTCCAGGTGCCACCAAGCAGAGAACAGAAGGGGTCCCAGGGCCACGGGTAGCTGTAGAGCTGCGGTGGCCTGTTCCACAGGAACATCGGTGGAGGGATCAAGCTGCAACAGGGGACGGTCCCTAGAAACCGGAGGAGTGCAAAATCATCTCCAAACAGTAAAAACCGAGGCCCAGGGAAAGTTGTAGACTCCCCGGGCCACAGCCCACAGCAGCACCTCTGGAAAAGGGGTAATCAGCCGACAGGTGACCCCCCCAGCCTGGAGGCTGTTGTGGAGGCCAAGCCAGGTTTACCCTATAAAAGGCAAGGCTTAGGAAGAC
This sequence comes from Anomaloglossus baeobatrachus, assembly GCF_048569485.1. Classification (NCBI taxonomy): domain Eukaryota; kingdom Metazoa; phylum Chordata; class Amphibia; order Anura; family Aromobatidae; genus Anomaloglossus; species Anomaloglossus baeobatrachus. Next base: position 182,672,296 of record NC_134353.1, on the reverse strand, counting down.
AGCAGAAGGCAGAGACACTTAAGAGAAGGGCACCGGGTTTTGCTCCAAGAATCACCCAGAAACGGCGGAGGTCCCTGACAGTGGTCGCAGTAGTCCAAGGGCCCTGCGGGCCCAGACAAGAATTGTGAGTAAAGAACTTGAACTGCACCCTTGGAGTGGTCTCTGTTATTTTTGCTGCTTAGACTTCCACTACACCATAGACTCTCACGAGCACCAACAGTGCCCCGGGCATTGCTCCACCTGTGGGGAGCAGTATCATCATTGCTGCCACTTCATCACCCCGGAGGCCTTACACAGCAGCGGCAGCTTAATAGCCGCATACCACAGGTGGCGTCACGAACACAAACTTTATTCATCAAGCCACATATTCTACTGACACCCACCAGGGCCACGGAGCCGGGCCCAGCCACCACTGACTACCACCGGACTAGTCCTGCCCGGCACCGGGTGTCCCATAGCCCTGGGGTGGGCGAGTCAGTTGCATACTGCAGTGCTAAGCTATGTGAAACAATGAATATGGGAATATAGACATGCATTACTGCTTTGAAAAAACATGTAAAAATTGAGATATTTAGCACACAAAAATGGCCAGTTCTATGTGAGTCCAACAGCCAACAGCAAGGCAACTCCAGCGAACATGACAGTTCCTTAAATTTCTTGATCCCTTAGCCCATTTTTCCCTTGTTTTTTCCAGACCCATTTGCACCTATCAGAGCCTAGTCCACTGACTATTGTCTCAGAGCTCCAAATCACCCATTTCCAATCATCTATTGTCACTTTTCGTACTTTTTTGCAAACTCGCTGACACTTCTTATGATGACACCATTCCAGACTTTTGTAACGTGCATCACACGGTGCTTTCATGGACATCTGTGATCTCACTATTATGAAGCATACTAGCCACATCCACTGAGATGTTTGTGACGCCAGAACTGATAGACATTGTGATAAGCCTACTTGTTGACTTTGATATTTTGCCTGGACATCCACCTATTGTCTTTTGAAAGGATGGATGGATTTCCTGTCATATATTTCCAGCTATCATGGCACTAGCATAATGCAGTTTGGCAATTTTCTTGGAAGGGAGACAGCTATCAATGAGCTGGATGATACTGTTTTTCTTTTCTAGGGAAATCGTCTTCATGGCTGCTCCTCAATTCAAACCAGTGATCTTTCACTTGGAAATCAAGTTAATAATCAATTGAACTATTAGCGAATGTAGAACATGTTGTAATTTGTAGTGTACAAGAAGAAGAAGATTTTTTTACCACCAGATGCAAAACAGTAATAATGCAGTGACATGACAAGTATCTGCATCACAAATTATATGCTAAATAGATGCAAGCCAAATTTATGTATAAAATAGCCAAGATTATTGTCTATAAAATGAAGGTAGTCTCATGTTTGAAACTGTCATGGATGGTGAGATATGGAGCCTAAGAATGTACACAGAGTGGCAAAGAATAGCTTGTGCAACAGACAGGGATCATCCAAGGTGAGCAAAGCACACACTATCAATACATAATTGTTAAGCATCTATTACACACATAAATAATTGGACAAGCTATAGGGATGTATAGCTGAACTGTAACGTTTGGGGTTCGTACCAAACAATGGTGTGTGAACCAGAACAGATATTTTTACCTGTATATCTGGTTCTTGTTCGGGTTTGTCATTTGAATAAAGCTTGTTGAAAGGCTGCAGAGCAGCCAATCATCAATGTTCGTCGATGTGGGCATGTCCAGCCCCATCACAGCCATATCAAATATTGACATGGCTGTGATTGGGCAGCGTACCACTTGGAAAAAAAATAGTTTAAAAAAAATGAGGTGAGCTCCCACCCTATTTTTGATAACAAGCAAGGGTTAAACAGACTACAGGCTGCATCCCCCAGCGCTCTGCTTTACCTTACCTGTATTGGCATCCTATGTTGTTTTGTAAAAATAAATGCATAAATAATTTAAAATAATGACACGGGCCCCTGCCTTATTTTTGACAACCACTACAGGTAAAACAGACAACTATGGGCTGCATCCCCCAGCTGTCTGCTTTACCTTTGCTATTTATCAAAAATAAAGGGGATCCCACCCCGTTTTTTAAATTATTAAAATAAATAATTTAAAAAAACAACATATGGTGCCCATCATTTTTGATAACCAGCAAAGGTTAAGTGGACAACTGAGGTCTGATATTATCATGGTGAGAAGAGCCATGGTTATTGGCACTTCCTAGCCTAACAATAGCAGCTTACTGGTGCCCCAGAATTGACACACCTCATTGGATGCTTTTCTCATCTTGACTGCCCTGGTGTGGTGGCCATTGGGGTAATATATGGCGCTGATGATAGCTCTTAAGTTCAACAGCAGTCACAGTTGGTATAGTGTGAGTCCTCGGCTGTGAACTCCGATGAACTGAGTGACATCACCTCTTCTCACAGCTGGGGGTTCCCTCACTAACCTCATTGTGGACCGGAGGCTGGAGTGAATGGTCACGTTTTCTGTCACTGCAGCCTCTGTAGCAGAGCTGATGATCATCGTGGGACATTATTGTACACTACATTGGACTTTTAGGGGTGTTTGGCGGGTTTATAAATGGGTGAATGACTGTGTCCATGTTATTTATTTCGAATAAAGCATTTTTCTGTGTTTCTGTTTATTTCTTTTGACTTACAGGGTTAGTTATTAGGGTATCGCATAGACGCCTATCCATCATTAATGTAAGGCTTGGTGATATTAAAAAATCACAGCTATCATCAACCCCATATATTACCCCTATTGCCACCTGCCACCTGCCAGTGGCAGTCGAGATGAGCTGGTAAAGTGCCAGAACTGGCACATCTAATGTGATGAGCCAGTTCTGGGGCAGCTGTGGGCTGCTATTTTTAGGCTAGGAAGGGCCAATACCATGCACCCAGAAAAGAGTTTGACTGCTGTGTTATCTTTCATGAATCACAGAAAAGTGTAATTGTCCTGCTCTTACCCCAAATTTGCTTCATTTTGCCACCCTCTGTTCCTTCATATGACCATTTTACAGCCATTTTTCAGCACAGATGTTCGAGTCCCCATGGACTTGTATGGGATTCATTGTTCAGGGTCAATTCAGGTCAAGTCTGGTTCTCAACCAAACTTTTTTCCAAATCTGTCTGATCCTGGCAAACCTGAATATCTACAGGTCCGCTCATCTCGAACAAGCTACAGTACTAGACCAAGCTTCTCATGCATGCTAATGTAAACATGTGAACAATTCCCAATAAATGAGCCATATGGTGTGCACGCTGTCGGTATGTATGTACCCCGACAGGGTGCATGCACTACTCGTACAATATACAAAAACAGGAGATACAACGAGTATATATGCAAGAAAAATATTTTTATTTATATGAAAGAGACATATGCAACACAGCATGGTAAATAAAAACAACTACCAATAAGTCAAGGGGGCACAAGGTATTGAGTGTAAAAACTTGTCATGGGTTGTCAATGTATAGGCATATCTCAGGACAGATTGATATAATAGTATGATGGGACTTAGTCCATATATGTCTGCCACTAATAGTCGTAGAAAAGGTAAGGCCAAAAAGGTGTATAAACACAACACAGGACAGGAAGATATAATGCAAAGGTACTCAGTCCATACGTGTTTGTCCCTAATAGTCGTGGAGAAGGTAAGGCCAATGCGTGAGCATAACCCAGTACAGAAAAGTATAATGTACTAAGACTCAGTCCATATATGTCTGTCACTGGTAGCCGTGGAGAGAGTAAGGCCAGTCAGTTAATAATATAGAGACATAACACAAAACCAAGAGTGTAATATAATAAGACTCAGTCAATGCATGTTAGTCACTGGTAGCCGTGAGAAAGGTAAGGCAGATAAAGGACAATTATTATATAGGCACTATACAGGACAGAGAGATATAATAATATAATAGGACTCAGTCCATATATATCTGTCACTGGTAGCCGTGGGAGAGATAAGGCCAATAAAAACTGTATTGAAAAGACCCAAAGTAAAAAGATGTACTGCAACAAGAGTAGCCCGGTCAGTATGAACAGTAAAAAGATATTAAAGCAATAAAGTGCAAGTGCATGCAACTATGCCGGAGTCCCGAAGGACTCATGTGCAAAAAATATATGGTCATATAAAATACAGTATAATAGATACCAAGACAACACCTAATACATGATCAAATACAGAGTGCACATACCCACAAGGAACAGGATCACCACCAATGCGCGTTTCGCGAACGTACTATTGCTTTCTCAAGGAGGAAACCCTACTGGCATTGTATACCCAGTGGATATAAATAGCCCCATAGTGATTAGCTATTATGATCAAGTGCACAGGAAGAGGAAGAGGTAAGGTACAACAGATAAAAACGCCCATACATGATTCTGATAGGGTGTTTAGTAAGATGGATAGGGCCAAGCACCAATGAAAAGTAATAGAGAATCGCACAAGGGTTAATGCATATAAACATTCATGAAATTGAAGTATATGCACCTTATCGTAATATAATGCAATGATAGTGCTGCATTTATATAATATAAGAACTACAAATATAAATGTCATCTAAAACGTAACACAGGAAGTGCCCAGCAGTTTAAAAGTCCCGCCCTCCGGCTGTGCATGGAGGGAGCACGTGACGCCAGGGACGCGTAACCCCGGCAACAACGCGATCCAACCAGGCACAAGGCCTGACAGGGCAAGAGACGTCATGCAGAACGTAATGCAGGAAGTGCCCAGCAGTCCGGACGTCCCGCCCTCCGGCTGTGCGTGGAAGGAGCACGTGATGCCAGGGCACAAAGCCTGACAGGGCAGGAGGCGTCACAGACAGAAGGAATTCCGGAAGCGCCGCCCGTAGTTACACAGGCTGGGGATAACAAGATAGAGAATAAGTCTCCCCGCGGTATCCCATACATCCATAGGGTGGATAGATATAAAGCGGAAAACACCGCGAACAGGGGGACCCCAATATATATATATGTGTGTGTGAAACCTGATGCAAACGGACCAGTCCCATAATCAGCAGAACCCACAATGGGGAGAAGGCACGTTACCCTAGGTACGCGTAACCAAAAGAGCAAAATGCCAATCCCAAAGTGGACCGCCAAAAATAAGGACGTCAGTAAGCATCAGAAATAAAGACTATATATAGACCCTAAATATATCCAAATGAAATAACAGAAAAAATCACAGAAAAAATCCCCACATATGAAACATGGGAAGAAAAACCAGTTTTTTTGGACGGAAAAAATCACCTATCCACTGACACAACAAAAAAAGAGGAGAGAATACAAAGGTGCCCAAAAAGTTATTGTTACACATCCCTCAAAGATGTCTTCCATTAGAGAAAGCGTGGTGAACGAAATACACAAGTTACGTAGCAGGTGAGCACAACGTCCATGTATAAGCAAAACAACGGGAGAAAAAATATAAATGTCATCTAAAACGTAACACAGGAAGTGCCCAGCAGTTTAAAAGTCCCGCCCTCCGGCTGTGCATGGAGGGAGCACGTGACGCCAGGGACGCGTAACCCCGGCAACAACGCGATCCAACCAGGCACAAGGCCTGACAGGGCAAGAGACGTCATGCAGAACGTAATGCAGGAAGTGCCCAGCAGTCCGGACGTCCCGCCCTCCGGCTGTGCGTGGAAGGAGCACGTGATGCCAGGGACGCGCACCCCGGCAACGCGATCCAACCCAGCACAAAGACTGACAGGGCAGGAGGCGTCACAGACAGAAGGAATTCCGGAAGCACCGCCCGTAGTTACACAGGCTGGGGATAACAAGATAGAGAATAAGTCTCCCCGCGGTATCCCATACATCCATAGGGTGGATAGATATAAAGCGGAAAACACCGCGAACAGGGGGACCCCAATATATATATATGTGTGTGTGAAACCTGATGCAAACGGACCAGTCCCATAATCAGCAGAACCCACAATGGGGAGAAGGCACGTTACCCTAGGTACGCGTAACCAAAAGAGCAAAATGCCAATCCCAAAGTGGACCGCCAAAAATAAGGACGTCAGTAAGCATCAGAAATAAAGACTATATATAGACCCTAAATATATCCAAATGAAATAACAGAAAAAATCACAGAAAAAATCCCCACATATGAAACATGGGAAGAAAAACCAGTTTTTTTGGACGGAAAAAATCACCTATCCACTGACACAACAAAAAAAGAGGAGAGAATACAAAGGTGCCCAAAAAATTATTGTTACACATCCCTCAAAGATGTCTTCCATTAGAGAAAGCGTGGTGAACGAAATACACAAGTTACGTAGCAGGTGAGCACAACGTCCATGTATAAGCAAAACAACGGGAGAAAAAATTCCTTCAACTTCCGTCCATGGGATTGAAAGATGATAACACAAGCTGAAGGCACTAGACTTGGAGACGTCCGATAATTGAAAGAGGCTGATCCTGGATTCTTATGGTGAATAAGACAGTACATCAACAAGCGACTCTAATAAACAAGGATAAAAAGGGGCAATATAAATATACATAACATATAACATGTAAGGATATAAATGCCAGGATAAAGAAATGAATTAAAGGTAGAAAATACAGACAAAATTAAAAACAATAACTAAAAAGACCAGATGATAATAGGAAGAGCTAATATATACAGGAACCTGAGACGGTAAAGGAACCCTATAGGAATGGAACAAAACTGATGTTTTCATTTAATCCCACAGGGGTCAAAGTACCAAGTGTGGTGATCCAGCGAGCCTCAGCCTGAGCCAAGCGCTTTTTAAGATCACCACCCTGGGATCCACCACGACTGACATCAATTCCTCCAATTTTGAGGCCAGAGGGATCCCACTTATGGAATCTCCTGAAGTGCCGTGGAAGTGTCTTAAGGAGACTTTCGTCCAAAATGTCGATTGCGGCACGGATATCGCGGACGTGCTCTCTGGTACGTACCCGCAACTCACGTGATGTGAGGCCTATATATACCAGAGAGCACGGACAGGTGGCATGGTAAATCACATGCGTAGTAGTGCATGTGATATGATGTCGTATATTCAAAGTCCGCGTACCATCTGATGATGAAAAAGTCATGGCACGAAGGATGTTTGGACATGCAACGCAACGTCCACAGGGAAAGCATCCCTGTATCGGGCCACGAGTGCCGAAAGGATTAGAAGGAGGAGGTATGTAATGACTCCTTACCAAGATGTCACGGAGATTTTTGGCCCGACGAGCCGTCATAAGGGGACCTGGAGGGAGTATGTCTGCCAGGGTTGGATCTGTACGTAGAACAGGCCAGTGTCTCCTGAGGATATCCCGCATCAACTGCCATTGGTTATTGAAGGTCCCTATAAAACGAATAGGGGGGTCAACTTGTGTTTGTTGTTGTTTACACTTATACTGAAGCAGTTGAATGCGAGGGGTGTTCTTGGCCCATAAATAACCCTTTTTAATGCAACGATTACTATATCCGGTCCTGGAAGCGGCGTCTGAGTTCTATGGCTTGTTGTTCAAAGGCTTGGTCGGAGGAACAGATCCGCCTAATCCTCAAAAATTGACCGGTCGGGATGGTGCATACAGTAGCAGAAGTATGAGCTGAAGATGCATGCAGCTGAGGTGGATTTACGATACATACTCGTCTGTATAGATGATAAAGATTCCACCTAGATGTTAATATCAAGAAAGTCAATGCACCTGCTGCTATATTTATATGTGAGTTTAATATTCAGATCATTGGTGTTCAATTCAATCATAAACTCGTCAAGCTGCTCCACTGTGCCCTGCCAAAAAAATAAAACATCGTCGATATATCTGAGCCAGCACTGCACATTGGAACTGGCACTAATGCCCTCGTCACCGAACACCAACCTCTCCCATATACCGAGGAAGAGGTTGGCATACGCGGGGGCACAGGCTGCCCCCATGGCAGTGCCATGCTGCTGCAGATAGAAAAAATCTTTAAAAATAAAAAAATTGTGTGTAAGGACAAAGTGGAGCAGCTCGAGGATGAATATGTTCAATTCGCCATCACGACCACTCATCTCAAGGAAAAGGCGGACCGCCCTCAGACCCTCAAAATGTGATATACACGTGTAGAGGCTCTCCACGGCTGCCGTCACAATTAGCATATCCTGATCCATAAAGATGCCGTCAATCCTCCCGAGGACATCCGTTGTGTCACAGACATACGAGGGTAAGGTTTCCACAATAGGTTTGAGATGGTAATCAATAAATTTACATATTGGGTCACATAGACCCTCGATGCCGGACACGATGGGACACCCCGGGGGAGTCAGGGCATCTTTATGGATTTTTGGTAAAAGATAAAAAGTTGGTATCTTAGGGTACTTCGAGGAGAGCCCCTCCATCATTTTTTTATTAATAATACCATTCTCAGACGCCGCCTCCAGGATTCTGGACAATTCCAAAGAAAAACGCTGCAAAGGATTATAAGATAGCCTCAAATAGGTGTCTTTATCACAAAGCTCCCGAAAAGCTTCTTTTTCATAACTTTCCACTGCCCAGATCACAATATTCCCCCCCTTGTCTGCTGGCTTGATGACGATGTCTTTATAATTACTCAATTCAGTGAGTGCAATTCTTTGTTTATGAGTTAGATTATCACCATATCTCCTGATGGAAATTTGTTTGAATTCATCAGTCACCAGTCTGGTAAAGACATCGACAGCAGGATATAGCGACAAGGGGGGAAACCTAGTAGATCTGGGCAGTAGTGACCTGGGAAACACACCTGTAGAGACACTGGACTGTTCAAGAAGAAGATCTTTCAAAACCTGTAATGCCTCCTGTTCAGCCGGGCTATCCAAACCACTGTTCTCTCGTTTATGGTGAAGTTTTTTGAGGACTATCTTGCGTGCAAATAGCTGCATATCTTTCAGTGCTGAAAAAAAGTCAAACTGATTCGTTGGGGAGAAGGTTAAACCCCTGGCCAGGACATCCAATTGAGCATCAGAGAGTGTGCGTGAGGAAAGGTTAATCACCTGCAATTTATTTTTTCCTCCTTGTTTATCATTTTGTTTAATAGACGTTTGTTTACTACGGATAGCCTTCACACGGGCTCCTACACTCTGTTCTGACTCGCAAACTCCACTCGATGCCCCAGAGGATGAACCACCAGCAGAGACCAATGAAGACATAGAGGCTGACTGTCCGCAGATAAAGACTTGGTTCGATAGCCCGGACGTGACCTGGAGTGCCACCTATAGACTGTGGTATTATTATAATCTGACAGATCCCTATTGTATTTTTTCATTTTTTGACCGCTAATCTCCTTTTCAAGTTTAGAAATGTTGTGCTCAATCTTCGTGTCCATCTTGGTAATCCTTTCGGTTGTACAGTTATTCTTAATCAGTTGTTCCAATTCCTCCAGTTCCGTCTCCATAGAGGATAAGGAAGTACTATTATGATCCCTGAGTAGGGACAGGAACCCCCTAGAGCAAGCATGAGCCAGAGACTCCCACTTCTCCCGGAAGGAGGAATCCTCCACCGGGAAGGAGGGGAAAATCTGGACACGCAGCCCACGGGGGATCATGTCCCCATCCAAGTATCGAGTTAATAGGGCTCGGTTCCAGCATATTTTCAACCTCTTTTTTAAAAGTTCTTTGTATTTAAAAATAGTAGTTTCATAGTTGGGGGGATTAACATCACTAGTCGTGCTGTTGCGGTGCTCACTCATAACGTCATCAAAACGTGCGTGCCACGCCCGGTCGCGGGCACGGAAATCCATACTCAATTGAGAGGGTGCTGTGAAAAACACAGAAAGGCAAATTATGAGAACAATTCCCAATAAATGAGCCATATGGTGTGCACGCTGTCGGTATGTATCCACCCTGACAGGGTGCATGCACTACTCGTACAATATACAAAAACAGGAGATACAACGAGTATATATGCAAGAAAAATATTTTTATTTATATGAGACATACGCAACACAGCATGGAAAATAAAAACAACTACCAATAAGTCAAGGGGGGCACAAGGTATTGAGTGTAAAAACTTGTCATGGGTTGTCAATGTGTAGGCATATTTCAGGACAGATTGATATAATAGTATGATGGGACTTAGTCCATATATGTCTGCCACTAATAGTCGTAGACATGTACCTAATGAAGGTGTATTGCAGCATGAATTAGGCTGTGTGCGCATGTTGCGTTTTTTTCATGCATTTCTGCAGTGTTTTCAACTGCAGCGTATTAATGCCAAAATGCTTGCGTTTTGTTTTTCAAGCAAAGTCTATGGGAAATTGTGATTTGTTGTGCGCACAATGCTGTTAAAAATGCAGCGTTTCAGTTGCAGAAAAATTGTCAAAATCTCTGCGTTTGAAGAAGCAGCATGTCAATTGTTTTTGCCATTTTGGCCGCGTTTTGCTAACATGAAAGTCATTGAGAACTTTCAGAACGCATCCAAAATCAAAATACTAGCGTTTTACATGCTTTTTTGATGCAAAACGCATGCTTTTTTGACAATATAGTGAGGTCATGATGTGTCCTTTTTCACACACATATAGTCCGACTAGAAAATAATAGAAAAACAGTAATTTAACGTTATTTTATTCATAAATATTAGATCACATTTATGTTTAAAATTAGCTATTTTGTTTATGATTTAAAACATGATATTTGTTATAATTTTTTCCTTTTTTTCATAGTGTTTGAGTGTTTAAACTTTATTTAGTAGTGTATTTGTATTGAAAACGCATCTAACTTTAAGCAATGAAAAAGCATGTAAAACGCGGTCAAACGCGGTAAAAATGCAGGAAAAATGCATTCGTATTTTTAGCGTTTTTGTGGTCAAAACCAAATTTGGCAATGACAACTTCTGCCAGAGGATGCGTTTACAACTGCAAGTAACTGAACGCAACTTGCGCACATAGCCTTAAACTACTATGGCTGAAAGTCAGCCACGGAGATGCCAATAGAACATGGTCAGTTAAGTTTAAAACATAAACACAGTTTAAGTTTAGCAAAGGAGATTTTAAGAAATATTTATATAGACTGAAAATAACGAACAAGTCATTCTTGGAATGAGCATTAGCTCATTTGCCAATTATTACCCTGTCTAACCAGGATGGCTATCACCCAATAATAGGTAAGTAAAACTTTTTCTTTTATAGAAATTTCACAAATAAAGCTGTAGATACGAAAAAAACATTCGGAGGGGGTAGAGAGAAACCAGTAACGTGCTTTGAACGGAACTGCATTCTTTCTCAAAGCCTTCCTGTGCTACCATGGCAAACATCGGATCAACGTGAGCATGTCACATGACATAGCACAGTTTAACCACGACCACTATTATAATGGCGCTGTCACATCTTGACAGCGCCATTTAAGGGGATAACAGGCACAGGCAGATTGAGGATCTGCTTATGCTTGCTAGGCACACATTTCAGCTGTTCAAATCAGCTGACATGTGCGCAGAACCCCCCTGGCTGCAGGTGGCAACGGGTGGGATTAACACTATGACCACTGGGACGTAATTTTACTTTATGTGGTCGTTAACGGGTTAAAAGCATTGATATGCACAATGATAATTTATAATAATTAAACAGTAATGATCTGGAAAGTTTACCCCCCTTATATACACATGCAACGTATTGGATCTCATCATCTAATGTGACAATTGAGATCAGGAAGGAAAGGTTAGCTTTTTTGATGTGAACTGGATCATGCATTGTGATTGTGCATTTGCCTCTTCCGTATGTTCTTTCCAATACCTTTGTTGAACTTGATGGTCTTTTCATTATTTTCAACCATAATAAAGGAGTGGTCCACAATCAAACAAAATTTAAGTGCAAATCCCTATCTATTTAGAGCCATAATCTAAGCTATTTTCTAATATAGTTGCATTAAAAATTCCCTACAGCTCTCTAGCTACACTATTTACCAATTATTCTATTGTTTTCCTGCATCCTGAGGGATCACTCTTTGTTTGAGAATCACAGTGTATTCTAGGATACTCAAGGGAAGCATCATCAGGGGGCAGAGGCTGCAGACACTGCCACAGCCTCTGACCCTCCATGAAAAGAAGCATCATCAGTGACACTCATTTCTGGGGCTGTGCTCATCCCTACTTGGTACCTACGGCATGCCTCCATGAAATCTGTGCACTGTGTGATGTGACAGTGTCCATTCTGTTGTCTGCTCACATCCGTAATTATCCCTTGATAATAGAGCATTGTCAGATTACCGAGCGTACAGGAGACAAGCGCCCCCCACTAATAATTTCACTTGTCTCTTGCCCCACTCGCAGGGAGGGACACAGCAGGGACCAAGCAGGGATGAGCACAGCCCCTGAAGAGAGCATCATTGATGACACTTTATTTTGGGGAGGGGGAAGAGGCTGTGGCAGGGACCACAACAACTCAATCCAGTGATCTGTTGTTGCATGATTAGTTCCTCTGTCTGCTGGGCTATTGCTTTTTTCTACCCTGTCCAAATGCTGATGGTTTCTATTGTGTTTGTGTGCCATTCTTGGCTCACTCCTCTCCAGGTGTTTGTCTTTTGCCTATTGTGATTTGCCCTATTACATTCTGGGTTTAATTACATATGTTCACTGTTCACTGCACTTTTGTGCTGGCCATTTGTTTAGGTAGACCTGTGCAGCTATACAGGTGCACCAATGCTATATCCACCCCCGAAAAAGTGCAAATGAGCCTATAAAAGCGTTTCCTCTGTGTTCCACTAAAGTTTCTAAAACAAAAGGATCATGACAATGCCATACATTACAGCTGAAGACATGCTAAATTACCGGATATATTCAAACACCTGTTTGCTCCCTGCATGCAACTAGCAAAAATGTGTTCCATTCATTTCACTCATCGGTGGACATATCCCTACTGAAAATTGACTTTTCCTGGCAGCAAAGCAAGCGGCGTTTCATCTCCGTGTTAATTGCTTGATTGTTTTAATAAAAGTGTCTGAATGATAGCAGGTGCAGCCGCCAAGTGGCTATTGTTCCTTGACATGTGTGATTGATTATACTTTCAAGGATACAAACCGTTTGTCATACTTGAGGGTGTTTTTCCTTTAGATGTAAGGGTCATTTGGATCTATGCTGCCATGCATCATGTCTGAAATTAATAAAAACAATTTCAAACTTTTTCAGCTACTTTCAATACTTTATGTCACAGAATTTTAAAACTTGTTGCCAAGTAATTTAGTTTTCTGGGCTCTTGGCATTAGCACACATAATGGCAAATAAATTATATTCTCATTTTGAGTGATAGGGAAATAAAGCCTTTATTATATTTTGACACTTAATTAGAAAGTCAAATAATTAGTTCGTCATTATTAAGAAAAAATATGGAATCATTGGAGGTCTTAATTATAAAAAATGATACTGACCTTCCAAAAAAGAAATATTACTGAAAACAATAGCATTAATTTTAAAATCTTTACAACCGTCTACTTGTATATTTCAGTAGATACATAATGGACGCATTTATTTTGTATATGTTTGAAAAAGAGGTTGTGAAGAAATGACTGTTAATTAAAGTTTGTTATAGTATTACAAATTAATCTCCAATATATGACTTCATGAGTGTCTTTTTTTATTATTATTATTATTATTATTATTTATTTTATGTTATTGTGATGTCCCGGTAGAGTATCAGTCTTATTTCTGTCATTCAGCATCGTCTGTTCTGATGTTTTCTTCTTGCTTCTTCAGGGACAGAAGAGAATGCATTTTTTTATTTTACATCTCAAATACCTCCAGTTTGATCTAGCAATTGTGGTGGAAAATTCAGGACAAATCGAGTTATATATTTGGGTGCAAGCAAAAAATTATTTTCCTTTGTCTACTATGTAGCTACTCTTATATCATCAATGGTAAAAAAAATACAAATCGATAAGCAGAACTACACCTAACGGAGTTATTCAAGACTTTATTATTTATTTTATGCTGACTAAGGTCTCCATCACATCACATATCCATGCAAAAACATGTTTGTTTTGGATATCCATATTGACATTCATGTGTGTCTTCCATGTGCCATCCGTGTGAAACGTACTGGCGAAAAATGCATGATACTGAAATGAATGTTTTTTTATGTGTAAAAGATGGGCAAAGCCTGAGAAATGATAGATACAGAGGTAGACAGACTGATATATAGTTATCTATCTATCTATTTAGCTATCTATTTATTGGATGTGTGGTCAGTTCCTGTTGATATATTTGTAGTTCATTTCTTTCTGACTAAGAACTCCACCCTATAACCAGGCTGTGTCTATCTTCCTTTATAGCTGCATCCTTTCTGCCCAGACACGGAGGTTTTTAACCCAGATAGCGGCATTTCAAGTTAGGGTCCCGTTATATTGAGATCACCTTGTCATTGGTTATCGGGCTCACATGCATTGGCCAATATAAAAGCTAAGAATCTCTTTTTTTTAAATATTCCTAAAGCAGTAATACAATACCAGAGTTCCCTTATTGATTGTTATCATTCTAGAGTGCAGCTGTATGTATTTTTGTAGTTATATTGGGATTTCAGCTGGCATCTGTTCCCACCTGTTGGATGTGTGGGTCAGTCTATTTTGATATATAGATAGATAGATAGATAAAGTGCTGCTCGCCATTATTGGCACCCCTTAATTTTTTTTCATACACTGTACAATATCTTCAGAAATAAATGGAAATGTATCAAAATTATATCCTCAGTATTTTTTAATTAGTGGTCCAAAGTATTACAGCAATAAAACATTGTCAACTTACATGTCGCAATTTCAAAGAAGAAACCGAATAAACAGCATGTGCAGCAATAAAGGCACACCTAATTAATACTTATTGCACATCCTTTGGTGTTAATGACAGCCTCCATTTCTTGTAGCCATCTATAAGCTTCTTGCACTTCTCAGCTGGTATTTTCTCCCACTTTTCCTTTGAAGTTTGCTCAAGCTCTTGAATGTTTGCAGGTTTTTTTTGTCCCAATGGCAGATTTCAGCTCAGCCCAAAGATTTTCAATGGGATTGAGGCTTAGTAAGCTTTCTTAGGCCTAAAACACACTTCCGCATAAAAAACGTCCATGTGACACGGTCCGTTTTTCGGGTCCGTGTTCCGTTTTTTTGGGGCGTTTCTCCGGTACGTATGGCATCCGTGTGATGGCGTATGCGAGCCGGGTGTACGTGTAAAATGTCCGTGTTTGTGTATAAAATGCCCGTGTATGTGTACGTGGAATGTCCGTGTGGAATGTCCGTTTGTGTGTTGCACAATGTCGTTGATACATGTCGGCTGACAGCAGACAGAGTTGCGCGATGAGAATGAACTCGGGTGAACTTCACCCGACTTCATTGTCATGCCGCGGCTCTGTCTATGTGCTGCGTACTGATTAGCGGTCACCTGTGAAGGATTCACCAGTGACCGCTAATCCCCCGAGTGACTGAAGTGAGCAGCCCTCTGTCATACATACCGCTCCCCGTTCACCAGCGCGGCGAGGAACAGCTGTGCAGAGAATACGCGGCAACAATTACTTTGAATATGCCGGCCGCTCATTAATCAATCTCGTATTCCCTGCTTTCCCCACCCACAGACACTTGTGATTGGTTGCAGTCAGACACGCCCCCCACGCTGAGTGACAGGTGTCTCACTGCACCCAATCACAGCAGCCAGTGGGCGTGTCTATACTGTGCAGTAAAATAAATAAATAATTTAAAAAAATGGCGTGCGGTTCCCCCAATTTTAATACCAGCCAGATAAAGCCATACGACTGAAGGCTGGTATTCTCAGGATGGGGAGCCCCACATTATGGGGAGCCCCCCAGCCTAACAATATCAGTCAGCAGCCGCCCAGAATTGCCGCATACATTATATGCGACAGTTCTGGGACTGTACCCGGCTCTTCCCGATTTGCCCTGGTGCATTGGCATTCGGGGTAATAAGGAGTTTTTGGCAGCCCATAGCTGCCAATAAGTCCCAGATTAATCATGTCAGGTGTCTCCCCGAGATACCTTCCATGATTAATCTGTAAATTACAGTAAATAAACACACACACCCGAACAATCCTTTATTAGAAAAAAAACACTAACAAATTGCCTTGTTCACCAATTTTATAAGCCCGAAACGGCCCTCGATGTCCGGCGTAATCCAGGATGGTCCAGCGTCGCTTCCAGCTGTGCTGCATGAAGGTGACCGGAGCTGCAGAAGACACCGCCACTCCTGTCAGCTCCACGCAGCTAATAAAGGGAATAGCGCGATCAGCTGAGCTGTCACTGAGGTTACCCGCGGCCATCGCTGAATACAGCTGATCGCGCTATTCCCTTTATTAGCTGTGTGGAGCTGACAGGAGCGGCGGTGTCTTCTGCAGCTCCGGTCACCTTCATGCAGCACAGCTGGAAACGACGCTGGACCATCCTGGATTACGCCGGACATGGAGGGCTTTTTCAAGCTTATAAAATTGGTGAACAAGGCAATTTGTTAGTGTTTTTTTTTCTAATAAAGGGTTGTTCGGGTGTGTGTGTTTATTTACTGTAATTTACAGATTAATCATGGAAGCTATGGGCTGCCAAAAACTCCTTATTACCCCGAATGCCAATGCACCAGGGCAAATCGGGAACAGCCCGGTACAGTCCCAGAACTGTCGCATATAATGTATGCGGCAATTCTGGGTGGCTGCTGACTGATATTGTTAGGCTGGGGGGCTCCCCATAGCGTGGGGCTCCCCATCCTGAGAATACCAGCCTTCAGCCGTATGGCTTTATCTGGCTGGTATTAAAATTGGGGGGCACCGCACGCCGTTTTTTTAAATTATTTATTTATTTATTTTACTACACAGTATAGACACGCCCACCGGCTGCTATGATTGAGTGCAGTGAGACACCTGTCACTCAGCGTGGGGGGCGTGTGTGACTGCAACCAATCACAGGGGTCTGTGGGTGGGGAAAGCAGGGAATACGAGACTGATTAATGAGCGGCCGGCATATTCAAAGTAATTGTTGCCGCGTATTCTCTGCAAAGCTGTTCCTCGCCGCGCTGGTGATCGGGGAGCGGTATGAGCCGGGGGAAGAAAAAAACGAGCGCCAAAGTAAGTATGACTGAGAACAGCAGAAAAAAAGGTAAGTATACTGAATTTAATTTAAAATAAAATAAAAATAAGATCGCTAGTGTAAAAACGCACACGCACGAAACGTGCTGAACACGGACATACTCTGTGTGCGGTCCGTGCAGGCACGGACCCATAGACTTTAGCGGGTCCGGGCCTGTGTGCTGCCGGCCAAAAATGGACATTTTGCCGTGCAGAAAAGCGCACACACGTACTTATCACACGGACACACGTTCCGTGTGATTTTACGTGTATGTGCCATCTACCATTGAATAACATGGGTCTCCATGTGTACGTGTCTCCGGTACGTGCAAATAAGTACCGCACACGTACAAAAAAAACGGATGTGTGTTGCGGGTCTTAATGCATTTTTATATACTTTAAGGGACTCAGTTTTTAAAATGGGTGTTGTTCGGGATTCGTCTGACATAGACTCCTCAAAGTCACTTAAAGTTAATGTGATCCCTAAAAAGAAAAAAAAATAGGTTTTGTAAATTTCGATTACAAAATTAAAAGTTGTTGTTAAACTTATCAGACTGTTAACAACATAAAAAAGTGCTTGAAAAATGATGCTTACATAATGTAGACATTTTTGTTTTACAGTAATAAATATTAAAAGTTTGAAAATTGTTAAAAATGTGTGAACTATTTGTAAATTCAAGATATTTTTATGAATAAATGTAAATCGTATGTACTTAATTTACCACATTCATATAGTTTGAGCAGCACATATACCAGGGTATATGTCACATAAATCATTCAAAATTCATAGGGAAAAAGCAAATGACT
Organism: Anomaloglossus baeobatrachus; assembly: GCF_048569485.1. Lineage (NCBI taxonomy): Eukaryota > Metazoa > Chordata > Amphibia > Anura > Aromobatidae > Anomaloglossus > Anomaloglossus baeobatrachus. The sequence goes on along the minus strand of NC_134353.1, from coordinate 182,654,474 downwards.
AAGATATAACTTTTAATAAATGTGCATTAAAAGACTGACAAGGTCCCTTAGGACAAACAGGTAACTATAAGCTCCTGGGGTGGTAAATAATACCAAAATGCTTGGGTCAGGCAGTGGTCAAAGACACCACATAGGATCATACATGTTGACCCACCCATGATTAAACTAATAGTGATACTCTCAAAAACACAAAAAACAAACAAAACATACAGAAAATACGTGTTTTTTTTTACTTTTCGAGGAGAATAGACAGTGGTCCTTCTACCATAAAAACAAAAAAGAAAAACACAATATACTCAAACACAAGATGATTCACAGTGAGAATCGTCAGCATGCAATAAACGGATTGAGTAAATAAATAATGGAATGGTCTCACCAACTCCAAGAGGAACCCAGGTGCAGAGTGTTTCCAACCAGGACAGGGTCAACAGCTAGTAATAGCTGGCCCTGAAAACTCCTTAGGAAACTAGCACCTGTACCGCCACCTAAAGACTCCCATTCTTACAAGGACGGTCCACAGCTAGCTATGCTAGAGTGGACCTCAACAATGACGCCTCATACGTCCTGACGCGTTTCGTCATAGTGACTCTTCAGGTGACACACTGTCCTCTATGGAAAAAAGGTCCTCCAACCCAGCTAACACAGAGCCATACTGCTTTTTCATTTATGTATGTTCTGTTTGTTTTCTGTGTTTTTTTTGGAGTATCACTATTACTGGCATCCTATGTGGTCAATATGTATGATCCTATGTGGTGTATTTGATACTGCCTGACCCAAGCCTTTTGGTATTATTTACCACCTCAGGAACTTATAGTTATCTGTTTATCCTAAGGGACCTTGTCTATTTTTTAATGCATATTTATTAAAAATTATATCTTAATCATTTGCCTTTTCCCCACCACATTCATATAGTGTGTCATGAAAACATTATCTCATAATCATTGGAATACATTGAAGTATTTCAGAATTATTAGCACGTTAACACATCAGATTTGTAGAAATTGGCCCGGTTGGGAAGGTGAAAATTTGTTTAGGCAGGAAAGGGTTAATCATACATTGCTGAGTCCAAGTACAATATTTTTGGCAAATGAGCTTTGTGGTACTATATGCTCTTTATGTTGTAGGCTAATTAGCAGTACACTTTAAATGATCTCATGATCTAGCAGTAATGAGTTAATTATTTATATTATATACAATATAAAGAATGAACTCATTAATATATTATTATTAATATATTATATATTATATATTGTATAATGCAATCACAAAAAAGTCACTTGATCACTGGATGAAATGTTACAGATGATTTAATATAAATATAAGAAAGTAGAAAATCATTGTTACAGTGCTAGCTTATACTGTTATTTTCTTTCTTGTTTGAAAAGAAATACATACTATACATAAAAACATGCTATAGTCATTATTTTACTGGCAGTATAAACCCATGAAAATATAATCAAATATGACACTATCATATCTCAACATATTTTTTCTTTTTAATAAATTTTACAGTCAATGATTACATTTGCAAATATTTTTCACTACTTTACTCATCTTAAGGCCCGTTTCACACGTCAGTGAAAAACACAGACGTTTTTCACTGGCGTGTAAAACACGCACATGTCCCTGCGTGTGCCGTGAATCTCGGCACACGTGGGTTGTCTAAGTGCAATCCGGACTTCGTTCTCCGTTGCCCGTGATTGCACTTAGAGATTCACTCACCTGCGCCCGCTCCCGCTGTCCATGGTGCTGATCGCTCCCGCGACGCAGCATCCGGCCGGCGGTGACCCCCACAGCAGCTGCTTCCGGGTCGGCTGTGTCGCGCATAATGAATATGCGCGACAGTAATCAGCCGGCTTAGAAGCAGCAGGGAGGACGGGCTGCAGAGGACATCGCTGGACGCCGGGTGAGTTAAAATGTTTTTTATTTTAAAAGCACGTTTTTTTCTGGCACGTGTTTCACGGACCACACCACTGCGTGGTCCATGGAACATCAGTGATGCCAGAAAAAAAATGGACATATCTCCGTGCAGCAATCACGCACACGCGGGTACGCTGCACGGAGACACGTGCAGTGAAAAATCACTGACGTGTGAGCAGACCCATTCATTATAATGGGTCTGCGTATGTCAGTGATTCTGGTACATTTAAAAAAAAGCACAAACGTACCAGAATCACTGACGTGTGAAAGGGGCCTAAGTTATAGTCAATACAACGTGTAGACCATCGATGAGTGTGGCGACCTCCACACCCACATGGACATTTTGGATTTATTCTCATCCTGTTGGTATAACTGTCACTGTCATTTTGTATCTTTTCTTGTTTAGCTATGTTTTTCAGACATCTGGTAGTCTATAATTTATGGGTATTGTATTGCTTATAATTGGGTACATTTTAAAAACATGCATGATATCGCAATATCTGTAAAGTTATCTTCTTATGTTGTTTATGTCTCCTGAGGGTCCTGAAACCTTATTTAGAGTCAGTTCAAGAGCCATGGACTGTGTGTAATTTCATTTATATTTAATTATTTTTTTAAAAAAATATATTTGTCGTTTCTAAATATAATTTGATCAATGAATTTATTTATTCGAAGGTGCCGTCTATACGTCATTAGTTTTTTTTGTTTTGGTTAAACAGTTGACATTTTGTCGTCAGGTACAGTTATAGACAGTTCTGCAATTTCATTTCTAAATCTTCATTAGAAACATTTAAAATAATTGCCACCATTTGGCACTAGAGTCCACAAATTCTTTCATGATCCATTGCAATTCAGAGTCCATTGTTACTGAAGACAAATAAATTGGTTTAATTGTGCATTCATTACCTAAATGCAAGTATTTAGAAGTGAAGTGATGTTTCTTTTTTAAAAACTTTCATGGTGATAACTATGTTGAGGATAGTTCTGTATTTTATGTATAAACAGTGTTTTTTCTGTAAACTGCAAAAAATATCGGTATAAATAGACACCTATGTGAGTTTTATATCTATGTGAGTTTTATTATTCTGCCTTAACCAGGTCTTAGACAGGCAGTAGACTAGAACCGTTTTGAAATCCACCGACTAAGCTTTCTTTTCTTACTCTAAACAGAAAAACAGGCAAGTAAACTGCATTACACATGATAAGGACAATTCATTAATTTGGTTACACCATAATTTTGGTGAAAAATATCTTAACTAATTGCAATATTTTTGCGTAGCTCATAAGTTGCGAAAAAATGAAAGTACTTTTGACTTTTTCATGCATGCTTCAACCAGCTACTCAAATATTGGTGTAGTGGGGCAAGACAGGTCATGGCTACACCGGCCCATCAAATTTCTGAAAAGTTATGCCCTTTTAGTGGAGGCACGAGGTTGTTAATAGATGTGCCTAATTCATTAAGTGATATACTTCTCTCAATTAATTAGATGCATTGAACTACAGCAAGCCCACCACCTAATTGTGCTACTATGGCCTGCAGTATCTTCATAATTGTCTCCCACTGAGCACATCTGAGATGTCAACCTTCAAATGCAAAAGGAGCTGACAGCAGTTGATGTTGATGATTTGTATGCCTAATTGTATTCAGCATAGCAGGAAATTCCTCAGACATCCATTAAAGGGAATCTATTCTCAGATTAAATAGAAAAAAATCTGCTATCAGCTTGATATAGGCGCAAAATGTCATGCCAAATATTGCAGACGTTCAGTGTGCAGCGCAACACAAGGGTAACAATGGGAATGGTGTAGAAGAAAGGCCCAGGTGATATGGAGAGGGAACACCTCCTGCAACTCCCACGAGTCTGTACCCTACACTCTCTAATATCCCTATACAGGAAAGACCAGTGATGTGAAACTGCTTATGCTGCTTTGTTCATGGAAACGACAGAGGATTATTATCTTCTATAATTAATAATAGAGTGACATTTTATTTTTCCCAAAACTGATATATTAGCAGCTGATGACAAACACAAATCTACATTGCATTCTTGAAGAGTGCGTTAGAGTTGAAGTCTACTTAAAAAAAGTTACAAAAGATTTTAAACCATAAAGTCACGTGTACTGATGTAGATGGCACAAGATACAATCCATCAGGCAGAGTACTGAACAGGAACAGAAAGTGCACAGAGGTATAAAGTGATTTTTATACTCATATTAACTTTATGATAACTCAGAGAGGTGGAGCTAGTCAGGAGTACACAAGGGAGGGAGGGGTTTTCAGTACTGAGGACAATCAAGTACTCCTGGGAAATGTAAGGGCTCTGCAAATGGAGTCTGCAAATTATTCTAGGAAAATCTGTGCTACAGAAATCATAATGATGCTTCATCCATCCTGAGCTTCACCACCCAATAGTATACAATTTGTGACATACCTGTAATGTAAATATGCTCACTGCACACTTAGATGCATTCATTGAGAGGTGCACTTTGAAAAATGGGGTCACTTGTGAGGTACATCTGCTGTTTTGGCACCTCTGTCAATGTGATATGGCACTCCCTAACTAAATCAGAACTTAAATATGGAGCTCCTTCCCTTCTTCACTTAGCGCTGTGCATGGAGAAATTGCACAAAAGTTTTATAGTGCATTATCTCTTGTTACCCTAGTGAAAATGAAAAATTTGGAGTAAAAAAATAGAGTGTTTGTGGTTAAAATAGTATTTTTTTATTTTAATGGTACAACGCTATAAAATTCTATCAACCACCTGGGGATTCAAGGTGCTCAACAAGCATCTAAATACATTAATTGAAGGGTCTACTTTGTAAAATGGGGTCACTTGTGGGGAGATTCCACTATTTAGGCACACCAGGGGCTTTGCCAATGTGACATGGCACCCGCAATCCATTCAAATTAAATCTGAACTCAAATGCGGCGCTTTTTCCTTTTCACTTTGTACTGTGCTTCAAGTAGTTTTTGTCCACGAATGGAGTATTGGCGAACTCTTGAGAAACTGCAGAACAAATTGCATGGTGTATTATGCCCTGGTACCCTAGTGAAAATTAAAACTCAACAAGAGCAGAGCAAGAGTATACTGTATTTTCTGTTGTTTCCCTAGGAATCCCGCTACAGTCAGACTCTTTTCTGGGCCCATTAATTAAGTGTCATCTATATACACTGCTTCCCCTGTCCACCCTCTATGCCCGTGTGCATGTTACTGGTTGCAGACTACTATTCACACCCCCTACCTGTGTCCGTGTCTGGTATCAGTTGCAGTTAGTTTGCCATTTAGTAGTGTAAAAAACAATAATAATTAAAAAAAAAATGACAGAGTCCCATCCTATTTTGATAGCAAGCTTAGGTAAAACAGCTGCAGGCTGCACCCCCCCACCTGTGAGGTTTACCGTGGCTGAATATCAAAATAGAGGGGGAAAAAAGACACAGGGTTCCCCCCCAGTTTTGATATCCAGCTATGGTAAAGCAGACAGGTGGGGGCATTACTAGGATGGGAGGAGCCATAGATATAGGCCCACCAGCCTAAAAATACCAGACCACAGCTGCCCAAAATTGTTGCATCCTTTAGATCTGACAATTGTGGCACTTTACCTGGCTCATCCTGATTGTCCTGATCCAGTGGCAATCAGGGTAATATAGGTAATTAATGACAGTTGTGATTTGTCAGCTGCGCTGCTATCAAACCCTGGAGTAGTATGAGACCCCATTGCTAATCCTGTAAGTGAAAAGAAATAAAACACAAACACCGAAAAAAATGCATGGATACATTAGAGAAAATGACTGCCTGCTGTGGCTTCAGGTAGACACTGACTGAGCTGCATCTGAGAGCGATGATGTCACTGAATTTACCTGCGGTCACAGCCGGAGGTTCCCATGATACCCCACTTATGGCTTAGGCAAACTCACCTCAGGTGAACTCATTGAACTCAGTGACCTCACCTTAATTGAACTCATTAGGTTTAGTGAAACCTGCATCTTCTGGCAGAAAACCATGATTTTGTGCCAAGAGATGCAGATTTGAAGCTGGACTTTGTACACCAACTTCCTGCACCAAATCTGCATCTTCTGGTAAAAAAAATGCATCCAAATGTGAAGCGATTTTGAAGCACTTTTGGTGCATTTTTGCAAGGAGATGCAGATTTGGTGCTGAAATTTGGTGTATAAATTCCAGCATCAAATCTGCTTCTTGCAGAAAATTGCACAAATGGTTTTGATGCTGTTTCAGTGTGGTTTTCTGCAAGGAGATGCAAATTTTGTGCCGAAATCTGGTGCAGAAATTTCTCCACCAAATCTGCATCTCCTAGTGGAAACCTGCATTTTTTTGCAGGAGATGCAGATTTGGTGCTGAAATTTATACCCAAGATTCTTGCACCAAATCTGCATAATCTGGCAAAAAAAACTAATCTAAACGCAATGCGGATCTGATGTTTTTGTTTTGCCAGGAGATGCAGATTTTGTGCAGAAATTTGTTTTATATATTTTAATACCGAATCTGCACCTCTTTGCAGAAAATCGCACAAAATCGGTTTTGATTTCATTTTGGTGTGGTTTTCTCTAGGAGATGCAAGATTGATGAAGATAATCTTTTGCAGACATTTCTGCACCAAATCTGCCTATTCTGGCAGAAAACTGACCTAAACTGTGTTTTTTCACCAGGAGATACAGATTTGTTGCTGAAATTTCTACACTAAATTCCTGCACTGAATCTGCATCTTCTGGGGAAAAAAACTCATCTAAACGATGATGTGGTTTTGATGCATTTTTTTGCCAGGAGATGTAGATTTGATGCAACCAAATACTCAATCTGCACATATTACCTAATTTGGTAACTCAGTATTGAGTTCAATTACTTCACCTGAGGTTAGATTACTGAGTTTAATGAGTTCACCACAAGTCAGTTCACCTGATGTCACAGATGCGGAACCATGGGAACCTCCAGCTGTGACCTCAGGTGTACTCAGTGATTTCACTGCTCACTGCTGTAGCTCTGTCAGTTTGTGCCTGACAGTCGCAGTGAGTGGTCATGTTTTCTAATGTGACTGTGCACTGTGATCTCAGATGTAGCACACCCGGTATCGTCATGTGGCCTCGTGTGGATTGCGTTAGACCTGCATGTGTGTTTTTGAGGTTAAAAAATCGGTGAAAGAGGGTTTTTTAACCCCTTCAGCCCCGGGGCACTTTCCATTTTTGCATTTTTGTTTTTTGCTCCCCTTCTTCCGAGAGCCGTAACTTTTTTATTTTTCCATCAATCTTGCCATATGAGGGCTTGTTTTTTGCGGGACAAGTTGTACTTTTAAATGAAACCATAAGTTTTACCATATGGTGTACTGCAAAGCAGCAAAAAAATTCCAAGTGTGGAAAAATTGCAAAAAAAGTGTGATGGCACAATAGTTTTTGGGATGTTTTATTCACGGTGTTCACTATATGGTAAAACTGATGTGTAGGTATGATGCCTGAGGTCGGTGCGAGTTTGTAGACACCAAACATGTATAGATTTACTTGTATCTAAGGGGTTATAAAAAATTCACAAGTTTGTCCAATAAAAGTGGCGCACGTTTTGCGCCATTTTCCGAAACACGTAGCGTTCTTATTTTTTGGGATCTATGGCTCAGTGATGGCTTATTTTTTGCGTGTCGAGCTGATGTTTCTAATGGTAGCATTTTTGCGCAGATGCTACGTTTTGATCGCCTGTTATTGCATTTTGCGTAAAACTTGCTGCGACCAAAAAATGTAATTTTGGCGTTTGGAATTTTTTTGTCACTACGCCGTTTACCAATCAGATTAATTGATTTTATGTTTTGATAGATCGGGCATTTCTGAACGCGGCAGTACCAAATATGTGTATATTTATTTATTTTTTAACCCTTTAATTTTCAATGGGGGAAAAGGGGGGTGATTTGAACTTTTAGGTTTTTTGTTTTTTTTTAAAATTTTTTAAACCTTTTTTTTTGTTTTTTTTATTTTATTTTACTAGTCCCCCTAGGGGGCTATAGCGATCAGCAATCCGATTGCTGATCGCTATCTGCTGATCACAGCTATACCGCTGTAAACAGCAGAAATAGTCACTTTCTTTTTTCCTCTGCTCCGTGCCGAGGAAGAATGAAAGTGAAACTTCGTAGCAGCAGGCGTCATCACATGACCCTTTGCTACGATGTCAACCACCGAACGTCACGTGATCACTCACGTGACGTCCGGAGGGGGCGGCGGTAAGTAAAAAACATGGCCGCGCACATATAGATCTCGCTGCCAGACTTTGGCAGCGAGATCTAAGGGGTTAATGTTCCGGGTGGAATGCGATTCCACTCGGAACATGTAGGCACACATGTCAGCTGTTGAAAACAGCTGATATGTGTGCCGATCCACGCCGCCTGCCCGCGGCAGGGGGCGGGGCTTACCGGGACACGATCCATGACGGAAAGATCCGTCCATGGTCGTGAAGGGGTTAATAAAGGATTCTTTAAGTGTTTGTGTTTATTTCTTTTGACTTACAAGATTAATAATGGGTGGATCTAATAGACTCCTACCCATTATTAATTCAAGGCTTGATGACAGCTTACAAATCACAGCTGTCACAAACCCCTAATATTACCCTGATAGACACCACATCAGGGCAATTGGGATAAGTCAGGTAAAGCAATAGAGATGCAGGCACATTAGCAGTCAGTCTGTAGCCAGTCACAGTTGTTGTCACAGATGGTGGGAGGGGGAAGCAGTGAATATGCATGAAATGTAATGAGTGGACCCGGAAGGTTAAAGTTAAAAATCCCATTTGGCTGGGCATCAATATTGGGGGAACGGCGCACTGCCTTTTTTAATTATTTATTTATTTTACTGTACGATATAGATCCGCCGGTGATTGGTTGCAGTCAGCCAGCTGTCACTCAGCATGGGGACATGTCTGAGTGCAACCAATCACAGACGTCAGTAGACAGGGGAAGCAGTTAATATGTGTGAGCCTTATAAGCGGCCCCGAAAGAAGTATGAGAGGCCGCAGGAGCAGTGTAACAGCCTCTCTGGGGATCAGTGAGTATAAAGCGCTTGCTCCTACCCCCTTTGCAGTGGTTTCTGGGGACCAGCATCTGGTGAGATACCGGGGATCAATTCCCCGCCGACCCCGAGTCGGCAGAGGATTGTTCTGAGAATCCTCCCATCACTTGTCAGAAACGCAGTGACAAAATGCAAAAAGATAGAACAGGCTGCATTTTTTTTGTCAGACGTTTGTGACAAATAAACTGCAGAAAAAAACACTACAACGTGCGCACAGCAAATCTTAATTCTCATAGACTTTGCTGGGAAGTCCAAAGTCTGAACTTTCTGACAACATCACTACACCAAGAAACGTGACATAAATGCAACAAAAACACAGCATGCGCAAATAGCCTAAGGGGTACTTCGCACATTGCGACATCGCTACTGCGATCTCGTCGGGGTCAAATCGAAAGTGACGCACATCCGGCGCCGGTAACGACGTTGCAACGTGTAAAGCCTAGAAGCACCGATAAATGATCGCAAAAGCATCGAAAATCGGTGATCTGTGTATTGTCGGTCATTTCCATAATTTCGCTGCAGCGACAGGTACGATGTTGTTCCTCGTTCCTGCGGCAGTACACATCGCTGTGTATGAAGCCGCAGGAGCGAGGAACATCTCCTTACCTGCGTCCCGCCTGCAATGAGGAAGGACGGAGGTGGGTGGGATGTTTACGTCCCGCTCATCTCCGCCCCTCCGCTTCTATTGGCCGCCTGCCGTGTGACGTCGCTGTGACACCGAACGACCCGCACCTTAGGAAGGAGGCGGGTCGCCGGCCAGAGCGACGTTCGCTACGGCAGCTATCACAAGATATCACATCTGCGACGGGGCGGGGACTATCGCGCTCGGCATCGCTACAATCGGCTATTGATGTCGCAGCGTGCAAAGTACCCCTTAATGTCAGCTGCTTGACCTCGGCAGCATGAGCACATCACAGATTCTTCCTTCATTTAAAGCATACTGACTCCACAAACATTGCATGTATATTGTTAATAACTTGGGGTAGAAAGTGTAGAATACCTGCTATCCTAGGCTTGGAGTACAACTTTAATTCCCATATATTCCTAGATATTTAATGTTCAAATAAGAGTTTATAAAGAATTCTTAAAAGTAAACATAGTGAAAGTTTTAATAGTTTTGTTGTTTATGCATAATTACAATATTACAATAGTAATTGCTATTGCACTCAAAATGAATTCAGATTTAGATTTTCTTTATGAAAAGTATTATTTGAATAGATTTTATGTGACTGCACAAATTGAACTTAAATGTTATACTTTATGAACAATACCTTTTAGGTAAAATCATCAACTCTATAGTAATATACAGAAGTTTTATTTCGTGACTTATTTAATAACAGATGAGCTTTAGCCTCAAGCAGCCATGTAATTTATAGCTGTCGCCTTCTAGTGCAGTTTTGAACACTCTAAACCATGTTTTAAATTAAGCCCCAATGACTTTTTCTCCTTCTGTTGCTCAAACCCCAAGATGAACATTTTGACAGGTATACTAAATATTCTGTTAAAATGTGGAAAAAAAGAATATATTGTACAGTTTAACATTCTATAATCTGAATAATATAATACTTAAAGGGGTTATTTCCATCACAGAAAGTGCTATAGAAGCAAGTACAACTGAAACATAAACACATTTCAAGTTGGGACAGCACTAAAGCACTGGTTTGGCCCCTTATTCCATGAAAAGGCATTATGACAGTTGGACCATTGCTGATAAAAAACTGAGAGCATATATGTAATCACTTTATTTGATAGCAATACCTCTTTATGCTTAAGTAATGACTTATCTTTTTTAACAAAAGCATGAACAAGATGCACATAAAAAATTACATACCTTACCAATTCCCATCACTCTTTGTCTGATGTTGCTCAGCTTCGCCATGGGTCTCTGGTTTCACTTTTGGCCGAAAAGTGTATTTGAATGCTGCAGCCAATCACTGCTTGAAGCGGTGGCCAACAGCCATTCTGACATAGATTTTTAAAGTAAGTGCATCAGTCTCATCGGGTTAAATGAGTCTATTTAATTTTTTATTGTCATAGCAATATTTATAACATATTTAAGTCCAGCCACCCACCCTGCCCATCTTTACATTTCTTGATGCTCTGGGAACCCCTGACCCTTCTCAGATGCCTCCACACTTCATGGAAATGGCCCAAACCCACTTGAGGTTTACATAATCATCACTTTTTCCAACGGAGTCCTGGTAAATCTGGAAAATTGGCAAACATGTGTAGCTTGTATTATATCAGGGGACTGTTCTATCATGTGGTAACTAAATAACACCACTGTAGATTGTATAATGTATCAGAACACACACCTCATGGATTTAAGTGTTTCTTTGAATATACATCACTGTTTAAATCTTACAGTTTCAGGATTGTCAAACCAAAATAGTTATCAAACCAAGACAACTGCTTTTTAACCCCTTAGGCTGAGGCCACATGGAAATTACTGCGAGAGCTAGCATGACACTCGGCACACGCTTGCAGCACAGCGGAAGCCGAGTGTCATGCGAGTGTTATGCGTCTGTGGTCGATCGTGCGATCAGACCACAGTTGCGGAGGGAAGGGCCGGCGCTGTGGAGGGGAAGGCTGGTGCTGCAGAGGAGGGGGAGGAATTTATGTCCCTATCTGCAACATTGCCGGCTGATGCGAGAATCGCACTGCTCTCACGTTACACCAGTGTAATGCGAGAGCAATGCGATGTTTCTCTCGCCCCATAGATTTGAATAGGTGCGAGTGGAACAAGCTCGCATTGCACCCACAGCATGCTGTGACTGTTTTCTTGGTCCGATTAGGGCTGAGAAAACAATCATTCATGGATGCTGGCACATAGAGTAATATTGGTCCAAGTGGAATACGATTTTTCAATTGCATTCCACTTGCTCTGTATTACTCGCCATGTGTGCTTACCCTTACTGCTAAAGCCTGTTTTTACATTCCTGACAAGTACAAATTTGTCAATTCTGACCAGTGTTTCTTTTACGACTTATCCCAGCAGTGATTCTGAGATTGTTTTTTAATTACACATTGTACTTAATATAATTGGTAAATTCAGGTTGATATGATTTGTGTTTATTTATAAATAAAAAAAAATGGACATTTTATGAAAATGTTGAAAAATTTGCAATTTTTGAGCTCTACATTTTTATGCCCTTATGACATACCACAAAAAATTATTAAATTACATTTGCCACATGTCTACTTTACATCGCCATCATTATTAAAACAAATATATTTGTTTATTAGAAATGCAAAAAGGTTAAAAGTTTAGCAGCAATTTTTCATTGTTCCAACAAAAATTACAAAACCTATTTTATTAGGGACCACTTCACATTTAAACTGACTTTTGGGGGCATATATGTGGACAAATGCCCCCAAAGTGACCCCATTTTAAAAACTTCACTCTTGAAGTGATCAACACCACATTTAGTAAGTTTGTTAACCCTTTAAGTGCCTCATGTGATTTAAAACAAAATGGGAAAAAAAAAGTTATTTTCCCATTAACCCACAGGTATATCACAATATTTTATTACATTGTGTTGTGAAAATGAAAAATTCTATTTTCTCCAAAATAATGTTGCTTTAGCCTCAAATTGTCCATTTTGAAGAGTATTTTGGGGGTTAGTAAAGGGATGAAAGAGGTTGTGTGTATTTTATTTCAAATAAAGGATTTTTTCAGTGTTTGTGTTTTATTTCTTTTCATTTACAGAGTTAGTAATGCGGGTATCTCATAGACACCTCCCATTACTAATCCAGTGCTTGATGGAGGCTCTCATTTTTTGACAAATCACAGCTGTCATTAACCCCTCATGTTACCCTGATTGGGCCGGGTAAAGCACCAGGATTGGCACAGCTAATGTGAAGTATAAGTTCTGGGCACCTGCAGGCTGATATTATTAAGCTGGGGGGCCAATAACCATGGCTTTTTCAATGCTGAAAATAGCAAACCTCACCTGCCTGCTTTACTGTAGCTGGATATCAAAAATGAGAAGGACCCTATGCCTTTTTTCCTTCTTAATTTGATATCCAGACATGGAAAAGCTCACAGGTGCGGGCTGCAGCCTCTAGGTGTTGTTTTACCCATGCTGGCGATAAAAATATGACGGGAGCCCAAGTCATTTTTTTAAATTATTTATTTATTTCTGTTTACACTACTATGCAGCAAACTGACTACAATGAATAACAGATGTGTTGTGGTTTTTTTTACTGTTTCCTAGAAATTAATGGTGGCCATACCTAATTTGGCGTGACATCATGAATTTCGGGCTTAGCACCATCTGAGAATACAAAGCTGGTATCAACCCCTTTATTACCCAGTGATCCACCGCCATCACGGCCGCTGGACGAGCTGGGTAAAGCACCTGGAAATGGCGCTAAGAAACAATGCGCCATTTCCAGGGGCGGCTGCGGGCTGTTGAGAATCCCAGCCCCCAGCTGCCTGGCTTTACCTGACTGGCGATCAAAATACGGCAGGAGGATACGCTTTTTTTTTATTATTATTATTATTTTTTTAATAAAAAAATAATAATGGGCTTCCCTGCATTTTCATTGCCAGCCAAGGTAAATCGGGCAGATGGGGGTGGCAGCCCCTAGCCGTCTGCTTTATCTGAGCTGAGAATCAAAAACACAGCAGAGCACTACGTCATTTTTTTTAATGATTTATATATTTTTACAGTACTGTGATGTCATAGTATCATAGTTTTTAAGGTTGAAGGGAGACTCTAAGTCCATCTAGTTCAACCCGTAGCCTAACATGTTGATCCAGAGGAAGGCAAAAAAAACCCAATGTGGCAAACAAGTTCCAATGGGGAAAAAAATTCCTTCCTGACTCCACATCCGGCAATCAGACTAGTTCCCTGGATCAATACCCTGTTATAAAATCTAAAATACATAACTGGTAATATTAAATTTTTCAAGAAAGGCATCCAGGCTCTGCTTAAATGTCAGGCAATCAAAAATACAGGGAAGCCCATTTTTTTTTTAGTTATTTAATAAATAATAAAAAAAAATGTGTGGGCTCCTGCTGCATTTTTTGTATTGCTAGCTAAGGGTAATCCAAGCAGCTACTGGCTGCTAACCCACACTGCTTGGTGTTACCTTCACTGCCAATGTAAAATCCAGGGAAGCCAATTTTTTTGACAAAAAAGTAAAAAAAATACATGGGCTTTACCATATTTTTGTATGCTAGGCAGGTATAGCAGGCAGCCCCTGCCCAGCCCCTACCCAACCCCCAGCTGCCTATTTGTACCTGCCTGGGAACCAAAAATATAAGGAAGCCCTTTTTTTAATTATTTCATGAATTTCATTAAATAATTAAAAAAAAAACGACATGGGCTTTGCCCCATTTTTGTGTCCAGCCAGGTACAACTAGGCAGCTGGGGATTGGAATCCTCAGCGCAGGTTGGCCCAAGCTTTCTGAGCCCCCCCGCTGAGAGTTGCAGTCCGCAACCGCCCCAGAAAATGGCACGTTCATAGAAGTGCCATCTTATGGCACTGTATCCAACTCTTCCAGCGGCCCTGGTGCAGGGTAATAAGGGGTTAATACCAGCTTTGTTTTATCAGCTTGTATTAAGCCAGAGATTCTTAATGTCAGGCAAGTTTGACCCGGTCATTAAGAATCTCCAATAAAGGGTTAAGAAAAAAGACACCACACAGAGAAACAGAGAAAAAATACTTTATTAGAAATAAATACACAGACACTTTATTAGAAATAAATACACAGACACACTCTGGGACTCCATGTTTTTTACTTCCTCTCACCTTTTCACGATCCTGGTCTTTTGTCTTCTTTCTTCTTCAACCCATGCAGCTCTGCTATATCAGACAGCACAGGGGAGGAAGACGCTTCTGCTCCCCCGTGCTGTGTAATCACTCAATGAGTGAGCAAGAGCTGTGGGTTGGTAAGCAGGGACATCACCGCTGCCTGTCGGTTACTATAGCAACGGTGATCTTTGATCACCTGATTCCCTGTTGTAGCCAATCCCTGCATGTGTTCTGACTCTGTAAAGAGTGCCGACATGCAGGGATGGGGAGCCGATCATGTGCCCGAGCATCTCGCCAGTACACGGCACTCGCCGAGCATACCGAGTACTGAAATGCTTGGGCGAGCACCGCATACCGGCGAGATGCACTGACAGGACCTAGCTTGACGTCATAGCCATGTGACCAGTCTGTAGCCAATGAGATAATACATAATTCATACGTGACTGGTCACATGCTATGACGTCACGGAAGGTCTTTTGGTTACTGGGCGGCACAGCGATGATCGTACTCAGAAGGAGAAGCGTCGGGAGACAGAGTGCAGGACGCGTTGCGGAACCTGTAAGTGTAATGACAATATTTATTCTTTATTTTACAGCCCCCCCCACCCCATCACATAACTGTAAAGTCCAAGTTTGAGGTTCAGACGTAAGGTCGGCTTTGCACGTTGCGACATCGCAAGCCGATGCTGCGATGTCGCACGCGATAGTCCCCGCCCCCATTGCAGGTACGATATCGTGTGATAGCTGGCGTAGCGAACATTATCGCTACACCAGCTTCACATGCACTCACCTGCCCTGCGACCGTCGCTCTGGCCGGCGACCCGCCTCCTTCCTAAGTGGGCGGGTCGTGCGGCATCATAGCGACGTCACACGGCAGGCGGCCAATAGCTGCGGAGGGGCGGAGATGAGCAGGATGTAAACATCCCGCCCACCCTTCCGCATATCCTACGGAAGCCGTGGTGATGCCAATAGGAGATGTTCCTCGCTCCTGCGACTTCACACAGAGTGATGTGTGCTGCCGTAGGAACGAGGAACAACATCGGACCGTCGCGTCAGCGTCATTATGGATTACGCCGACGCTGCACCGATGATACGATTACGACGATTTTGCGCTCATTAATCGTATCATCTAGGCTTTACACACTACGATGTCACATGCGATGCCGGATGTGCGTCACTTTCAATTTGACCCCACCGACATCGCACCTGCGATGTCGTAGTGTGCAAAGCCCGCCTAAGTTCGCGTTACATCAGAACCCGAACGCGAACTTTACAAAATGTTCAAGTGAGTCTCCCAAACACCGAACATCGGGGGGATCGCCCATCCCTAGAAAACAGTAATACAATTTTTTTTATTTTCCTTGTTTTATATAGCAAAATCTATTTTCCAGAAAAAAAATGTTTTTACGTGAACTTATTATGACATGTATAGGGACCTTTTGATCATGTTTTGAGACTTCTGTAGGGGTTAAAAAAGTTTGACAGTTTTATATATCTAGTCATTCTGAATGTGATGGTACAAAATATTTGTGCTTTTTTTGTTTATTGTGTATTTCTTAGGGTATATATATATTTTATTATTTTTTTTACATTTTTTTACTCAGTCACTCTAGGGGACTTTAACTTTTAGTACTCTGATCACTGGTATAAGCATTGCAATACACATGTACTGCAATATACAGTATTACACCAGTATTGGCATGGGCTAACAGGCCACCATAGCTGGCATATCTGGATGGCATGGTTTGACCTTGTGTTGCCATGACAACCACCATCCGCTAGCAGTTACATTGTGAGGGTGCTGTTCTGATGGGAAAGGAAGCTCCCTCTATCTCCCAGCCTGCTTTAGACCCATGTTTTTTTTATTTTTACAAAGGTAACAGGAGAAAATAGACCAAATAATTTGTTGTGCAATTTTTCTTGAGTTCACTGATATGCAATATGTTCTGGAAAACTACTCTTTGGGTGCACAGCAGGGCTCAGAAGGGAAGAAGGGAAGGAACACCATTTTACTTCTGAAGCTTAAAATTGTCTGGAACAGATATCAGAAATCATGTCATGTTTGCAGAGCCCCTGATGTGCCTAAAAAGAGGAAACTCCCCAGAAGTGACCCCATTTTGGAAACAACACCCCTAAGGAATTTATTTAGATTTTTAGTAAGCACCTAGAACCAAGAGGTGCTTCACAAAATTTTAAAAAGATGAGCCGTGAAAATGAAAAAATACATTTTTGCCACAAAAATGTTGATTTAGCCACAAATGTTAAATTGCACAAGGATAACAAGAGAAATAGACCTTAAAATTTGTTGTGCAACTTCTCTTGTGTACAGGCATAACCTATATCTAGTAAAAAACTACTGATTAGACTCACAGCAGGGCTTGGAACAGAAGGAGTACCATTTGACTTTTGGAGTGCAAAATTTGCTGGAATAGATAGCGGATGCTATATCCCATTTTCAGAGCCCCTGATGTGCCTATAAACCCTTCAAAAGTGACCCAATTTTGCAAACTACACGACTTACTTTATCTAGTAATGTGGTGAGAATCTTAAGCCCACAGGTGCTTTACAGAATTTTATAACATTGAATTGTGAAAATGAAAAAATGATTTTTTTCCCCGTAAAAACTGTAGCTTTAGCCCCAAATATTTCACTTTTACAAGAGTAACCGGAAAAATTGTTGTGCAATTTCTCTTCAGTTCAGGAATACCCCATATGTGTTGGAAAACTACTGTTTGAGCACATGGCATAGCTTGGAAGGGAAATAGAGCTTTTTATGTCTGGAGCTGCATTTTGGCTGGAATAGATTGCTAATGCCATGTTACACAAATGAAGAGCTCGCATACCGGAACAGCAGAAATCCCTCAAGTGACCCCATTTTGGAAACTACTCCTCTCTGTCACAACCTCACCGCCAGCAGATCCAGGAAGGTGGTGAGTGTATGAGAGAAGAGTGGACCCACTGGACCACAGGGGGAACCCGGACTTACCCTTTAGCAGATGAAGGGGCTTGACTGAGCGCCCGCGGCAAGGCGGGACGCCAGGTGCCACTCCCAGGGCAAGAGACCGGGATTGTGGCAGCTGAGTGAGCCATGGTGATAGCCGGACTGGGGTACAGAACCCAGAGCAGGGACCTGAACAGGAACGAGCAAGGTAAGCACCAGCAGACATCGGGCACGAGACACCAGCAGTAGGACGTCAGGCAAGGGTCCACAGGCATAGGTCATGGACATCGAGTCAGGGTCCAGACATCGGGCAGAAGTGATCAAACACTGGACATCGTGTAAGGCTCCAGACATCAAGCAAAGATCATCAGACACCAGACATTGGGTACAGCAAGCACGGACTACAACAGGGCAGTGCAGGCACGGGCATGGACCACAGCAGAGTGATGTCAGCACAGCAGGTACATCCAGACTTCAGATTATATAAAATATGACTTTATTCACAGGACACAGCATGACTTCATATACATCACATCCTATCAGGGGAGGAGCTTTAAATGCTGGTGCATCCCAGCAACAGGCTGGGGCACCTTAGGAAGGTGCACATGTGACGACCTGACCTATCAGGTCCTCACAAGGGTGCCGTGCAATCTGCCCTTCTACATAGTACCCGCTCCTCCTTGGTTATGGGTCCTGTCCCTTTGGTGCTGCTAAGAACAGGTATACACAAATCCTGAGGAACACTCAGCACCACACCCCCCAAACACCCATTGGGCAGCCTGAGGGGAATAGGGCCGCCCAGATGGAGGGATAGTAGAAGGAGGGCCAGAAGTGTCAGGAGTAGTAGCAGTTGAAGTGGCGACGTGCCAGTGAGCAGTAACAGGAAAGGTCACGCTGCGGAGCTGGGCTCCTGTAACCGCCCCAGGTGCCAAACGTTGGTCTGGCCTGTAAGGAGCTGGAACCCCGGTCGCAGGGGTTAGTGACAGGGGGCATGGTACTGCCACGGAGGGGCTACAACCGGGCAGGGGCCAGGGCACGACGGGGTACGTGGACCCTAGGCTGGGAAGTAGCTTTATGCAACCCAGTAATTCACCCGACGGGAACGGAATCTTCATGAACCGCTCCCCACCCGCTCCAAAATCGGGGTACTAGCGCAATGGAGGGATAGGACTTCCCAAAACTGTCCAGAAAATGCTAAGCATGAACCCTGAGAGCAAGTTCACTCTGCTAGCCACGCAGGTGAGCGGGGCCCGAGTAGTTCTAGGTGAAAGGGATCCACCAAGTGTAAACACGGTGCCAAGGGACAAGGCTTCAGACCAACCAGCAACACCAAAAGGGCACGGACCCAACGTGTTCGGACTAAGGCTGCAGGACGTTCAAGACTTTGGTTTACCTGGTGTCAGTGTCAGCATCTCTGGACTGTGTGAGTACAGTGTGCCCCTTTGCTCCCAACGGGTCCCCAGCTTGCCAGCACCGAGCCCCGGGACACCTTCCCCTGCCCATGGAGGGGTTAACATCAATAAGTGCCATTCCATCGCTCCCAGGCGCTCCCCTCTCCCCTAAACGCAGCAGCGGTGGTATCCCAATCTTTACCAGGAACTGTGGGTGGCGTCACGAACATTATCCAATCCCCCCTTTCCACCCCCTTTTTTACTTTCGAGAGGCAAGGCGACCCCGCCTCAGGTCCGGAGACCCCTTGAGCCACTGCAGATCCGGATTCAAGCAGCTCATCGGCTGTCGCGGGAGCGGTACACACACATCTCCCCATAAAAGATGAGGAAGTGTGCACGCACAGCTCCTAGGCTGGAGAGCAAGAAACCCTACACAACACACGCAGAGCCTGCAGCCTAAGTGGGAGCACAGCCGACCATAACGTGGACATCCACCGGCAAACACAGCCGGGGAATGCACTTATACATGGCGGCAGAGAAGAGGAAAGCAGGTACACTGCACAAGGTACAGAGGGACGCTGGCATCCCTAGTATGCCAGCATGATACTCTCACAGAATTCATTTTGGGCAGTAGTGAGCATTTTTATCCCTTAGGCGATTCACAAGCTTGTATAACATTGGGCTACCTAAGTGCAAAATGATCATGTTTCCAATAAAACATTGCTTTGGCCCAAGTTTTTGAATTTCAAAAGGGGTAATAGGAGTAAATAAACATTAAAATTTGTTATGCAATTCCTCCTGAGTACACTAAAACATTATATCTGGTTGAAAACTACTTTTGACGCACAGTGCAAAGCTAAGAAGGGAAGAGCACCACATTGGAGTCCAGATTTTGCTGTTATAGTTTGTGGGTGCCATATCACATTTGTGAGCCCCTGATGTGCCATAACAGCAAAATTAATTGATCTAGGGGTGCAGTGAGTATACAGTTAGGTCCAGAAATATTTGGACAGTGACACAATTTTCGCGAGTTGGGCTGTGCATGCCACCACATTGGATTTGAAATGAAATCTCGACAACAGAATTCAAGTGCAGATTGTAACGTTTAATTTGAAAGTTTGAACAAAAATATCTGATAGAAATTGTAAGAATTGTACACATTTCTTTACAAACACTCCACATTTTAGGAGGTCAAAAGCAATTGGACAAATAAACCAAACCCAAACAAAATATTTTTATTTTCAATATTTTGTTGCGAATCCTTTGGAGGCAATCACTGCCTTAAGTCTGGAACCCATGGACATCACCAAACGCTGGGTTTCCTCCTTCTTAATGCTTTGCCAGGTCTTTACAGCCGCAGCCTTCAGGTCTTGCTTGTTTGTGGGTCTTTCCGTCTTAAGTCTGGATTTGAGCAAGTGAAATGCATGCTCAATTGGGTTAAGATCTGGTGATTGACTTGGCCATTGCAGAATGTTCCACTTTTTTGCACTCATGAACTCCTGGGTAGCTTTGGCTGTATGCTTGGGGTCATTGTCCATCTGTACTATGAAGCGCCGTCCGATCAACTTTGCGGCATTTGGCTGAATCTGGGCTGAAAGTATATCCCGGTACACTTCAGAATTCATCCGGCTACTCTTGTCTGCTGTTATGTCATCAATAAACACAAGTGACCCAGTGCCATTGAAAGCCATGCATGCCCATGCCATCACGTTGCCTCCACCATGTTTTACAGAGGATGTGGTGTGCCTTGGATCATGTGCCGTTCCCTTTCTTCTCCAAACTTTTTTCTTCCCATCATTCTGGTACAGGTTGATCTTTGTCTCATCTGTCCATAGAATACTTTTCCAGAACTGAGCTGGCTTCATGAGGTGTTTTTCAGCAAATTTAACTCTGGCCTGTCTATTTTTGGAATTGATGAATGGTTTGCATCTAGATATGAACCCTTTGTATTTACTTTCATGGAGTCTTCTCTTTACTGTTGACTTAGAGACAGATACACCTACTCCACTGAGAGTGTTCTGGACTTCAGTTGATGTTGTGAATGGGTTCTTCTTCACCAAAGAAAGTATGCGGCGATCATCCACCACTGTTGTCATCCGTGGACGCCCAGGCCTTTTTGAGTTCCCAAGCTCACCAGTCAATTCCTTTTTTCTCAGAATGTACCCGACTATTGATTTTGCTACTCCAAGCATGTCTGCTATCTCTCTGATGGATTTTTTCTTTTTTTCAGCTTCAGGATGTTCTGCTTCACCTCAATTGAGAGTTCCTTAGATCGCATGTTGTCTGGTCACAGCAACAGCTTCCAAATGCAAAACCACACACCTGTAATCAACCCCAGACCTTTTAACTACTTCATTGATTACAGGTTAACGAGGGAGACGCCTTCAGAGTTAATTGCAGCCCTTAGAGTCCCTTGTCCAATTACTTTTGGTCCCTTGAAAAAGAGGAGGCTATGCATTACAGAGCTATGATTCCTAAACCCTTTCTCCGATTTGGATGTGAAAACTCTCATATTGCAGCTGGGAGTGTGCACTTTCAGCCCATATTATATATATATAATTGTATTTCTGAACATGTTTTTGTAAACAGCTAAAATAACAAAACTTGTGTCACTGTCCAAATATTTCTGGACCTAACTGTATTGACATCACAGGTGCTTCACGGAATTTTATACCATCGGGCGATAAACAAACCTTCATTAAATTTTCATTAGTAAAATTTTGAATTAGCCCCAGAGTTTACATATTCACAGGAGGAAGTAGTTAAAAAGGGCACCAAAGTTTATTAGTCAATTTCTGTTGAACGTGGCAGTACCCCATATGTGGCTCTTTAGTACTGTTTGGCTGCACGGCAGGGTTTGGAAGGGAAGGAGCACTATTAGACCTTTTGAGATCATAGTTTCCATGAATAATTTGCAGACTCCATTTGAAGAGTCTCTAAGTGCCAAAAGAGAAGAATCCCTCAACAAGTGACCACATTTTGGAAATGACATTGCTCTGGGAATTTACCAACAGGAGTAGTGACTATTTTGACTGCATGAGTAATTTACAAAAATGAGTAGGGGATGTTACAGAATGAAAATTGCAAATCTGCATTTCAGTTACCATTGAGAGAAATACGTATTTGATCTCCTACCAATCATTAAGCGTTCTGGCTCCTATAGACCACTTAGACTCCTAGTCAACTTGTTACCTGCATTTAAGACAGCTGTCTTAAATTGTCACCTGTAAAAAAGACTCCTCTCCACAGACTCAATGAATTAGTCAGACTTTAACCTTTACAACATGGGCAAAACCAAAGAGCTTTCTAAGGATGTGATGGACAAGATTATAGACCTGCACAAGGCTAGAATGGGCTACAAAACCATAAGTAAAACACTGGGCGAGAAGGAGACAACTGTTGATGGAAAAGTAAGAAAATGGAAAAAATACAAAATGAGTGTCAATCAACATTGATCTAGGGCACCATGCAAAATCTCACCTTGTGCGGTATCCCGGATCATGAGGAAGGTGAGAGATCAGCCTAAAACTACACAGGGGAACTTGTTAATGATGTAAAGGCAGCTGTGACCCCCGTCACCAAGAAAACCATTGGTAACACATTATGCCGTATTGGCTTAAAATCCTGCAGTGCCCGCAAAGTCCCACTGCTCAAGAAGGCACATGTGCAGGCCCATCTGAAGTTTGTCAATGAACACCTGTATGATTCTGAGAGTGAGTGAGAGAAGGTGCTGTGATCAGATGTGACAAAAATTGAGCTCTTTAGCCTTAACTCAACTCGTCGTGTTTGGAGGTAGAAAAATGCTGCTTATGACCCAAAGAACACATCCCCACTGTCAAGCATGGAGGTGGAAACATTATGTTTTGAGGGTGTTTCTCTGCTAAGAGCACAGGACTACTTCACCGCATCACTGGAACAATGGATGGAACATTTTACCATAAAATCCTGAGCTACAACCTCCTTCCCTCTGCCAGGATATTAAAAATGGGTCATGGCTGATCCTTCCAGCATGAAAATGACTCAAAGCATACAGCCAAGGCAACAAAGGAGTGGCTCAAAAAGAAGCACATTAAGGTCCTGTAGCGACCTAGCCAGTCTCCAGACCTTAAACTCACAGAAAACTTATGGAGGGAGCTGAAGCCCTGAGATGCTAAATGACAGCCTCAAAATCTTAATGATTTAGAGATGATCTGCAAAGTGGAGTGGATCAAAATTCCTCCTGACATGTGCACAAACCTCATCATCATCACCTTCAAAAACAAAGTCTGACTGCTGTGCTTGCCAACAAGGGTTTGGCCACCAAGTATTAAGTTTTGTTTGCCAGAGGGATCAAATACTTATTTCTCTCTGCAAAATGCAAATAAATGTATACAATGTAATTTTCTGGATTTTATTTTTGGATATTCTATCTCTCACTGTTAAAATTAACCAACTCTTAAAATTATAGACTGTTAATGTCTTTGTAATTGGACAAACTTACAAAATCAGCAAGGGATTAAAAAATTATTTCCTTCACTGTATATGTTGCGATCACTATTGATGACAGCATATAGACGATAGCAAAGGGATCTAAGCCAATCAGGTGCCGATGATGTTGCCGGTCAGAACTAGGGTTAAGCACTGGAATCCTGGTGCCTGTGGTACTCTGGTGGTCCCGATCCCTACCTGCACAACAACCATAAACAAACATTAGTGCTATACAAAGCCCATCAACAGGTTAAAGAAAATCTGTCACCAGATTTTACAACACTTGCAATATTAAATAGATCCCTTAGAAGTGATTAGGCCAGTATAAGTACTATGAAATCTATTACAAATTATCTCATAATCCTGATTTAAATATCAGATTTTTCGAGTGAAGTTAAAGCTCTATATTAGCTGTACTCATTTTAATAGCAGAAAGTAAAACTTTCAAAAAGGATTATAAATCAATTTTGAGTTGATTTTCATGGTAAGCACCTGTATTATCAGGTCTAAGATCAATTTAATAATGTATGTTGTCTGTATTGTGAAATCTGGTGACCAGTCTTCTCTAAAATTTGTCCAGTTCTTTTAATCACTTATCTAATAATAATAATAATAATAATAATCTTTATTTCTATAGCGCCAACATATTCCGCAGCGCTTTACAATTCAGGAGGAACATATACATATCATATACATAAACATATACAAACAAGTAACAATTGTAGAGGATACAATATTTAAAAGGAAAAATGGCAACCCTGCTCGTGAGAGCTTACAATCTACAATGAGATGGGGGGAGGGGCAAGGTACAAGTGTTTATTTAAAATGACAATCCAGCCAGCTCATGGGGGATAGATGATGGCTTCCTGGACCAGTTGGCCAGAGCTTTGAGACGCATTTGGGTGCCATGGAGTTTGACGTGGGGTTATGTTCTGAGAAGTTGTAGAGGGATTAGGTGAAATTAGTTTGGCTAGGGAGTGTGATAGGCCACCCTAAAAAGATGCGTTTTTAGGGAGCGTCTGAAGCTGAGTAAGTTGTGATTTGTCCTAACGTCTTGGGGTAGAGCGTTCCAGAGGTTTGGTGCAGCTCGGAAGAAGTCTTGGATTCGGGAGTGGGAGGTTCGAATTAGTGTGGATGTTAGTCGAAAGTCATTTGCAGAGCGTAGAGAACGGGTGGGATGATAGACAGAGAGGAGGGTGGAGATGTAGGAGGGTGCTGCACTGTGGAGAGCTTTGTGGGTGAGAACTAGCAGTTTGAATTGGATCCTGTGATATATGGGCAGCCAGTGCAATGACTGGCACAGAGCAGAGGCATCCGAGTAGCGGTTTGCCAGATAGGTGACCCTGGCTGCTGCATTAAGGATGGACTGTAGAGGGGAGAGTCTAGTTAGGGGGAGACCAATTAATAGAGAGTTACAGTAGTCAAGGCGAGAGTGGATCAGGGCCACGGTGAGGGTTTTTGTCGTTTCCATTGTGAGAAAGGGACGGATTCTAGCGATGTTCTTGAGGTGCAAGCGGCAGGTGCGGGCAAGAGATTGTATGTGGGAGGTGAAGGAGAGATCAGTGTCAAGTATAACCCCCAGGCAGCGGGCTTGCGGCCTAGGACTTATCGTTGTGCCACACACAGAGAGGGAGATGTCAGGTTTAGGAAGGTTGGGAGATGGAGGGAAAAGCAGAAGTTCAGTTTTGGAAAGGTTAAGTTTCAGATAGAGAGCAGACATGGTGTTGCAAACTGCAGTCAGGCAGTCACTTGTGTTCTGTAGTACAGCGGGGGTGAGCTCAGGGGATGAGGTGTATAGCTGTGTGTCATCAGCATAAAGGTGGTACTGAAAGCCAAATCTGCTGATGGTCTGTCCAATTGGGGCAGTGTAGAGCGAGAAAAGAAGAGGGCCAAGGACTGAACCTTGAGGGACCCCAACAGTGAGAGGGAGAGGAGAAGATGTGGAGCCAGCAAATGATACACTGAACGAGCGGCCAGAAAGATAGGAAGAGAACCAGGAAAGAATAGTGTCCTTTAGGCCAATAGAATGGAGCAAAGAGAGAAGGAGATGGTGGTCAACAGTGTTGAAGGCTGCAGAAAGGTCAAGAAGAATAAGCAGAGAGTGGTCACCGTTACGTTTTGCTGTCAATAGGTCATTGGTCACTTTGACAAGGGCAGTTTCTGTTGAGTGTAAAGGGCGGAAGCCAGATTGTAAAGGATCTAGAAGAGAGTGAGAGGAGAGGTAGCGGGTGAGACGAGAGTAGACCAGGTGCTCCAAGAGTTTAGAGATGAAGGAGAGATTGGAGACTGGTCTGTAGTTGCTTGTGCAGGACGGATCAAGGGAAGGTTTTTTTAATAATGGAGTAATAATAGAGTGTTTGAGGGAGGAAGGGAAGATACCAGATGAGAGAGAGAGATTGAAGATTTTAGTTAGGTGAGTGGTGACAACCGGAGAGAGTGTCTGGAGTAGAGGTGTGGGGAAGGGATCAGTAGGGCAAGTGGTAGGACGAGAAGAAGAGAGGAGCCTGGAGACTTCCTCCTCTGTGACTGGGTCAAATGTGGAAAGTGAGCTGGATGGGATGTGGCGAGGGATGGGATTCACAAAGCTTGGTGACTGGGAGCTGATCTCTTGGCGGATGTTTTCTATTTTCTCTGTGAAATACGAGGCCAGGTCATCAGCATGAAGGTCTGTGATAGGGGTCTGTGCTTTGGGACTGAGGAGGGAGTGAAAGGTGTCAAAGAGCTTTTTTGGATTGTTGGCTAGTGAGGAGATAAGGGTGGTGAAGTAGGTCTGTTTGGTGAGGTGAAGGGAAGAGTTGTAGGTCCTTAACATGAACTTGTAGTGGATGAAGTTTTCTGGTGTGCGGGATTTCCTCCATAGGCGCCCGGCACTCCTAGAGCATCGCTGGAGAAATCGGGTTTGTGATGTGAGCCAAGGTTGTTTTACTCGGTGTTTGGAGGTTCTGAGGGTGAGGGGTGCTACTTGGTCCAGGGTGCTTCTGAGTGTGTCATTGTAGTGCTTTACAGCCAGATTAGGGCATGAAAGTGAGGAGATAGGGGATAGTGATAAGTGTAGAGAGTCTGTAAGTGTTTGAGAGTCAATGGCCTGTAGGTTTCTGAATGTGTGATAGGTGGGAGTGTGCTGGGGCAGACGAGGGTTTGTGAGCTTGAAGGAGAGGATGTTGTGGTCAGAGAGGGGAAGAGGTGAGTTGTCAAAGTGAGAGATTGAGCAGAGGTGGAAAAAGACCAGGTCAAGGGTGTTCCCATCTTCATGTGTCTCTGAGGATGAGAGTTGTGAGAGGCCAAGGGAGGTGGTGAGAGATAGAAGCTGGGATGCAGATGGGGAGGAGGGGCTGTTCATGGGGATGTTAAAGTCTCCTAGGATGAGGGTTGGCAATTCAGAGGACATGAAGTGTGGCAGCCAGGCTGAAAAGTGGTCAAGGAACTGGGTGGGTGAGCCTGGGGGACGGTATAGGACAGCTACTCTGAGGGGAAGGGGATGGAAGAGCCTAATGGTGTGAACCTCAAAGGATGGGAATGAGAGTGATGGAGCTGGGGGGATGACCTGGAAAGTGCACTGTGGGGACAGTAGTAAGCCTACTCCACCACCATGTCTGTTTCCAGGTCTTGGTGAATGGGTAAAGTGTAAACCACCATGAGAGATGGCAGCAGGGGAAGTAGTGTCAGAATCCTGAATCCAGGTTTCAGTTAGGCCTAGTAAGTTAAGAGAGTTATTGAGAAAGAGGTTGTGGATGTAAGGAAGCTTATTACATACAGACCGTGGATTCCATAGAGCACAATTAAAAGAGGGAAGTGAGGGTGTACAGGGAATGTTAATAATATTATCAGGGTTTCTATGGGAGGTGGGGGAGGGGGTAAAGTTAGCATGGGGTGGACCGGGATTAGGAGAGATATCAACTGATAGAAGTAGGAGTAGAAGGAGAAGGGTCAGATGGTTTTTGGACGTGGGACATGTCTTTTTGTGTGATACCCTGGAGCATGAAGGATTGAGGTTAATCAGATAGGTGAAAAGGGCCTGGGAAGTGTACATAGGAGAGGAGAGGAGAGAGGGACTAATGTGGATGAGTGGTGATGGAGGGGGGACAAGGCGGTGAAAGTGGACAGTAAAGGCACATAGGATGATAGAGATAATATATAAAGCTCAGTGTATGTGTGTGTGTGTGTATGTGTGTATGTGTGTATGTGTCGCGGGCGGAGGAGGGGACGCCGCGCTCTCCCACTGCTCGGGTCCGGCCGCCGCTGCTGCGGCTGCCGCTGCTCGGTGGTGGCTCGAGCGGTGGGCCGGATCCCGGGGACTCGAGCGGCGTTCCTCGCCCGTGAGTGAAAACGGTGGATTGATGGTGGAGATTTCATTATTGTCCGTGACGCCACCCACGGTTGTGGTGATAATAATGACACCACCGCTGCTCTGGACAGGGATCCTGGGAGCGGTGACAGGGAGCAGCTTAGTTGTTAGTTCTCCCCTCCGTGGGTAGGGGGTTGGTGGTCCCGGGGCCCGGTGATGGGGTAGGGGTGGATGGCAGGCGGGTTACGGGGCCTGGTGAGGTACAGGGTCGCAGGGGCAGCGCTGTGCCGCACGGCACGGTGGTACTCACTCAGCCCAATGATGAAGACACAGTTCTCGGTAAAACACTCGGCTGGATGGACGGGTCCCACAGACGGCTGCGGTGTTGTTACTCCCTGCAGGTTGATGGTGACTGCCTTTCCCTGCACCTGTGTATGGTTGTTGGTTCCGATGGGTCCCCACTGGTAACCCGCTCCCCAGCTTGGATGTGGGCTGGAGGAGCCCTCTTCTTGCCCGCAGGCTCTGGCCCTGAGAAACGGTTGCCTTGGCGGTGGTGGTGTTTCCCTATTCTGGTTGGACTGTCGCCTTCTGTCGGGACTTAGCTGTTTGGAGACCCAGGAGGTCCCCTTCACTAACGGATTCGGCAAATTCACGGCGACTCCTAGCCTTGCCGGGGTCCGCAAGCCCCTGCCAGATGGTGCTGACTTCTCTTCGTGTACCGGTCCGGTACCGCCGGGCCACCGCCCGTCCACGGTCCTCACGGTAACTCCGATAGGCCACTCCTGCAGACGGTCACCACCGTCTGTCAACCTTGCTGTCTCACCCGGGCCACACACCCGGACGCTGTCAGTCAGTTGCTCCTTTACCACACTTTACTCCTTCCTCTCACTTCCACCTCCAAAACTAAACTCCGTCCACTCCTCAACTCATCTCCAACTAATCTGAGCTCTTTTCCCGCCTCCAGGACTGTGAACTCCTCGGTGGGCGGGACCAACCGCCTGGCCCACCCCCTGATGTGATCATCAGCCCCTGGAGGAAGGCAACAAGGGTTTTTGTCTGACTTCGGTGTGCCTGCTGGGAGTGTGGGGTGTGTAGGGTGTTGTGCTCTGTGGCCCCTGGCTTGTCCAGGGCGCCACATATGTCCGCTAAAGGAATCCGCACCGTCGCATGTACAATCACGAAATTTTGCAGAGACACTCCATGTGACTCAGGGAACGTCATAGACTATGTTTGGGTGGGAAAATTGAACCCCGTCCTTTCCAATTACTCTACAAAAATCCTGCAGCTATTAAACTGAATGGAGCTGGGAGCTCCTGGCTATAAATAGCAACTGTCAGTGGTTGCTATAGGAATAAAACATACTGTTAGTATACGAAGCTTACAGTTAGGTCCAGAAATATTTGGACAGTGACACAATTTTCGCGAGTTGGGCTCTGCATGCCACCACATTGGATTTGAAATGAAACCTCTACAACAGAATTCAAGTGCAGATTGTAACATTTAATTTGAAGGTTTGAACAAAAATATCTGATAGAAATTGTAGGAATTGTACACATTTCTTTACAAACACTCCACATTTTAGGAGGTCAAAAGTAATTGGACAAATAAACCAAACCCAAACAAAATATTTTTATTTTCAATATTTTGTTGCGAATACTTTGGAGGCAATCACTGCCTTAAGTCTGGAACCCATGGACATCACCAAACGCTGGGTTTCCTCCTTCTTAATGCTTTGCCAGGCCTTTACAGCCGCAGCCTTCAGGTCTTGCTTGTTTGTGGGTCTTTCCGTCTTAAGTCTGGATTTGAGCAAGTGAAATGCATGCTCAATTGGGTTAAGATCTGGTGATTGACTTGGCCATTGCAGAATGTTCCACTTTTTTTGCACTCATGAACTCCTGGGTAGCTTTGGCTGTATGCTTGGGGTCATTGTTCATCTGTACTATGAAGCGCCGTCCGATCAACTTTGCGGCATTTGGCTGAATCTGGGCTGAAAGTATATCCCGGTACACTTCAGAATTCATCCGGCTACTCTTGTCTGCTGTTATGTCATCAATAAACACAAGTGACCCAGTGCCATTGAAAGCCATGCATGCCCATGCCATCACGTTGCCTCCACCATGTTTTACAGAGGATGTGGTGTGCCTTGGATCATGTGCCGTTCCCTTTCTTCTCCAAACTTTTTTCTCCCCATCATTCTGGTACAGGTTGATCTTTGTCTCATCTGTCCATAGAATACTTTTCCAGAACTGAGCTGGCTTCATGAGGTGTTTTTCAGCAAATTTAACTCTGGCCTGTCTATTTTTGGAATTGATGAATGGTTTGCATCTAGATGTGAACCCTTTGTATTTACTTTCATGGAGTCTTCTCTTTACTGTTGACTTAGAGACAGATACACCTACTTCACTGAGAGTGTTCTGGACTTCAGTTGATGTTGTGAACGGGTTCTTCTTCACCAAAGAAAGTATGCGGCGATCATCCACCACTGTTGTCATCCGTGGACGCCCAGGCCTTTTTGAGTTCCCAAGCTCACCAGTCAATTACTTTTTTCTCAGAATGTACCCGACTGTTGATTTTGCTACTCCAAGCATGTCTGCTATCTCTCTGATGGATTTTTTCTTTTTTTTCAGCCTCAGGATGTTCTGCTTCACCTCAATTGAGAGTTCCTTAGACCGCATGTTGTCTGGTCACAGCAACAGCTTCCAAATGCAAAACCACACACCTGTAATCAACCCCAGACCTTTTAACTACTTCATTGATTACAGGTTAACGAGGGAGACGCCTTCAGAGTTTATTGCAGCCCTTAGAGTCCCTTGTCCAATTACTTTTGGTCCCTTGAAAAAGAGGAGGCTATGCATTACAGAGCTATGATTACTAAACCCTTTCTCCGATTTGGATGTGAAAATTCTCATATTGCAGCTGTTAGTGTGCACTTTCAGCCCATATCTATATATATAATTGCCTTATTCTGTCTGTCTGTCTGTCTGTCTGTCTGTCTGTCATGCTCCAAAATTGTGTCACGGTGACAGTGTCCTTACGGTGACACAAAGCTGATTGGCCGCTGGGCTCGCCATGGCCCCGCCCCCCCACACGGATTGGTTGCTCGCCCAGGCTGCGCCCCCACACGGATTGGCCAGCCGCTCGCCCAGGCTCCGCCCCCCCCACAGATTGGCCTCTCGCCCCGGCACCCTGCAGGGATTGGCAACTCGGCCACGCCACGCCCCGCCCCCCTCACGCAATGCACGCTAGCTCTGGCCCCGCCCCCCGCACGCAGTCCCCGAACTGACACGGACGGAGAAACGACTCCCGGGTGAGTACTGTACCCGACCCCCCCGACCCCCCCCCCACCCACGGGAGCCCACATCAGCGTACGCCGCCAGCCCAGCCGACACTTACCCTCGCATTGCTGGCCTTGCCGTATGCTGGTGTGGGCTCCCGTGCGAGCGGGGGACGAGATACGCTGGTAACCATGGTTGCATAGTTACCAGCGCATCAAGGTCCTGCTTCGGCCGGACATCTACACGCACACACATAACAGCACACACACACACACACACACATACACACACATCAGATCACACTCACTCTCACACACACCTCACACACACATTACATCGCATCTACACACTCACAGCATCCGCCGATATCACTTGCTTCTCGGCCTCGATACTGTGCTGTTGTGACCTTCCAGGACCTGACGGAGAATCACATGGCCAGAAGCATGTGGTATCTCCGTATGTTGTGACTGTGAGCGCGTATGTGCGATATTGTCAGTGTCTGTGTGAGTGTATGCGATCGGGTGTGTGTGAGTGTATGCGATCGGGTGTGTGTGAGTGTATGCGATCGGGTGTGTGTGAGTGTATGCGATCGGGTGTGTGTGAGTGTATGCGATCGGGTGTGTGAGTGTCGGCAGAGGAGCACGGCGTGCTGGAGGAGGCTGGGAGCAGAGAGGCTGATCTTGGGGAAGGCTGGGAGAGGGAGGCTGATGCTGGGAAAGACTGGGAAGGGAAGGCTGATGCTGGGGAAGGCTGATGCTGAGGGAGGCTGGGAGGGGAAGACGGAGGCTGGGAGGACAGAGGCTGATCGTGGGGAAGGCTGGGAGGGGGAGGCTGATGCTGGGGGAGTCTGGAAGGAGAGAGAGGCTGATGCTGAGAGAGGCTGGGAGGGGGAGACTGATGCTGGAGGAGGCTGGGAGGGGGAGGCTGATGCTGGGGGAGGCTGATGCTGGGGGAGCCTGGAAGGAGAGAGGCTGATGCTGGGGGAGGCTGGAAGGAGAGAGGCTGATGCTGAGAGAGGCTGGGAGGGGGAGGCTGATGCTGGAGGAGGCTGGGACAAGGGACGCTGGGAGGAGAGAGGCTGATGCTGGGGGAGGCTGATGCTGGGGGAGGCTGGAAAGAGAGAGGCTGATGCTAGGGGAGGCTGATGCTGGGGGAGGCTGGGAGGAAAGAGGCTAGGAGGAGAGAGGCTGATGCTGGGGGAGGCTAGAAGGAGAAAGGCTGATGCAGGGGCAGGCTGATGCTGGGGGAGGCTGGGAGGGGGAGGCTGATGCTGGGGGAGGCTTGGAGCATGATGGGGAGTGCGCAGCATTGGGGATGGAGCACATTTGGGAGTGCGCAGCATGGGGGATGGAGCACGTTTGGGAGTGCGCAGCATGGGGGATGGAGCATGAAAGGGAGTGCGCAGCATGGCGGATGGAGCACGTTTGGGAGTGCGCAGCATGGCGGATGGAGCACTTTTGGGAGTGCGCAGCATGGGGGATGGAGCACGATCGGGAGTGCGCTGCATGGCGGATGGAGCACGTTTGGGAGTGCGCAGGATGGGAGATGGAGCACGATGGAAGGTGCGCAGCATAGGAGATGGAGCACGATGGGGAGTGCGCTGCATGGGGGATGGAGCACGATGGGAAGTGCACACCTCCCCCCAACACACACACGCGCGCGCACTGCACAACACACCACACACACACACTGGGAACCACAAACAACTTCCCTACACAGACACCCACACACAGACAACGCTGCACATACAAATATACGCACATACCGCACAACACACACATTGCACAAAACATACCTCCCCCCAAAACACACCACACACACACAAACCGCGCAACACACACACAACGCTACAGACACACAGCGCTCCACAAACAACGCAACACACAAACAACACCGCTCTCACCCCCCATCTCACCCAGACAACACCCAGAACATGTACAGCGCCCTACACAAACACTTGGTAACTACACACAACAACATATATATATATATATATATATATATATATATATAACAAAAATCATACATGAACTACACAATACGTAAGTTCTAGAATACCCGATGCGTAGAATCGGGCCACCTTCTAGTTATATATATAATTGTGTTTCAGAACATGTTTTTGTAAACAGCTAAAATAACAAAACTTGTGTCACTGTCCAAATATTTCTGGACCTAACTGTATGTGTGAGGTAAAACGATGTCGGTGGTGAGACGGATAGAGAGAGACAGAGACTCACGGGGAAAGAGACAGCCGGGCAAAGAGACAGCCGGGCAAAGAGACAGACGCCCAAAGAGACAGACACCCAAAGAGACAGAGCGGAAAAGAGACAGAGCGGGAAAGAGACAGAGCGGGAAAGAGACAGCCCTGGAAAGAGACAGACCTGGAAAGAGACAGACCTGGAAAGAGACAGACGGGGAAAGAGACATCCCTGGAAAGAGACAGATGGCCAAAGAGACAGACGGACAAATAGACAGATGGGCAAAGAGACAGACCTGGAAAGAGACAGCCCTGGAAAGAGACAGCCCGGTAAAGAGACAGCCTGGGAAAGAGACAGACGGGGAAATAGATAGACGGTGAAAGAGACAGCCCTGGAAATAGACAGCCCGGGAAAGAGACAGCCCTGGAAAGAGACAGCCCGGGAAAGAGACAGACGGGGAAAGAGACAGACTGGAAAGAGATAGCCCGGGAAAGAGACAGCCCAGGAAAGAGACAGCCTTGGAAAGAGACAGAGCGGGAAAGAGACAGACGGGGAAAGAGACAGATCGGGAAAGAGACAGCCGGGCAAAAAGACAGCCGGGCAAAGAGACAGCCCGGCAAAGAGACAGCCCGGCAGAGAGACAGCCCGGGAAAGAGATAGCCCGGGAAAGAGACAGACTGGGAAAGAGACAGACCGGGAAAGAGACAGACCTAGAAACAGACAGCCGGGCAAAGAGACAGCCGGGCAAAGAGACAGCCAAGCAAAGAGACAGCCGGGCAAAAATCAGCCAGACAAAGAAACAGACGGACAAAGAGACAGATGGTCAAAGAGACAGACGGGCAAAGAGACAGCCGGGCAAAGAGACAGATGCCCAAAGAGACAGAGCGGGAAAGAGACAGAGCGGGAAAGAGACAGCCCTGGAAAGAGACAGACCTGGAAAGAGACAGACGGGGAAAGAGACAGCCCTGGAAAGAGACAGATGGGCAAAGAGACAGACGGACAAATAGACAGACGGGCAAAGAGACAGACCTGAAAAGAGACAGCCCTGGAAAGAGACAGCCCAGGAAAGAGACAGCCCGGGAAAGAGACAGACGGGGAAAGAGACAGACGGGGAAAGAGACAGATGAGGAAAGAGACAGCCCTGGAAAGAGACAGCCCGGGAAGAAGACAGCCCTGGAAATAGACAGCCCGGGAAAGAGACAGATGGGGAAAGAGACAGACGGGGAAAGAGACAGCCCTGGAAAGAGACAGCCCGGGAAAGAGACAGCCCGGGAAAGAGACAGAGCGGGAAAGAGACAGACGGGGAAAGAGACAGAGCGGGAAAGAGACAGCCAGGCAAAAAGACAGCCGGGCAAAGAGACAGCCCGGCAAAAAGACAGCCCGGCAAAGAGACAGCCCGGGAAAGAGACAGCCCGGGAAAAAGACAGACCTAGAAACAGACAGCCAGGCAAAGAGACAGCCGGGCAAAGAGACAGCCAATCAAAGAGACAGCCGGGCAAAAAAACAGCCGGACAAAGAAACAGACGGACAAAGAAACAGACGGGCAAAGAGACAGACGGGCAAAGAGACAGACGGGCAAAGAGACAGAGAGAGAGAGTGAGAGAGACAGACAGATACAGAGATTGAGACAGATAGACTGATGCAAATACAGACAGAGCGATAGAAACAGATAAACAAGGAAAGAGACAGACAGCGAGACAGACAGACAGCGACACACAGACAGAGACTGGGAGAGAGACAGAGAGACAGTTACTATCCCAGGCAACGCCCGGGTACTACAGCTAGTCTAATATATAAAGGTGAGTGTAGGTATGTGTGTATCTCCGCTAAAGGAATTCGCACCGTCACATGTACAATAACGAAATTTTGCACACACACTCCATGTGACTCAGGGAATGTCATAGACTATGTTTTGAGGGGAAATTTTAACCA
The DNA here is from genome assembly GCF_048569485.1 of Anomaloglossus baeobatrachus. NCBI lineage: Eukaryota > Metazoa > Chordata > Amphibia > Anura > Aromobatidae > Anomaloglossus > Anomaloglossus baeobatrachus. The sequence continues at coordinate 182,619,245 of NC_134353.1, read as the reverse complement.
CATGATTTACAGTTATTTGCCAAAAAAACATGGCCTCATTAAAGTCAATGGAGCTGGGAGCCACAGTGCAGGCAGGACTTCAGAAAAATGCACAACCACACCCTTAAATGGAATGTTGGCATGTCACAATGTAGCCAGGGAAAGAGACAGAAAGGGAAAGACACAGACAAAGAGACAGGGAAAGAGACAGACAAAGAGACAGGGAAAGAGACAGTCAGACAGGAAAAGAGACAGACAGGGAAAGAGACAGACAGGAAAGAGACAGACCGAACGGGAAAGAAACAGACAGACCGGGAAAGAGACAGACAGACAGGGAAAGAGACAAAGAGACAGACAGGGAAAGAGACAGACAGGGAAAGAGACAGACTGTTACATCACCACTGGACTCTGCTCCAGCGACTTCTGCTCCAATCGCCAGGCGACGCCGTGTTCTTGCCGTGGATGGTGCTGGTGATGGGAGAGAAGTCGATGGCAGCGGCACCAGTGGGCGCAAGCTCCGATCATCTACTGGGCTGGGTTAGCTTGGGATCTGCAGTACTGCTGGCTGACTGTGGGTGGCATGTGTCTTCCAGCTGAAGTTGCCAGCGTTCAGCTACAGCCAATGGGAAGACACCACACCCTTCTTATTTTCCCTCCTGTCACATGATCACTGCCAGATATCATTCTTATTTTCCTGTCTCCTGTTACGTCCTATTCTGTTGGTGATTCCTGTGTTGACTACTGCGTGTTTTTGACTACCCTTCTGCTTACTGTTTTTGTACCTTGCTGCCCGACCCGGATCTGACCTCTGCTACGTTTGCTGCCTACGTCACTGCCTGCCTATTCTGTTCCTGTTCCGCAATTCCTGGTTTGACCCTGCCTGACTACTACTCTCATCAGACTGCAGCCTTCCACAGGTAGTGATCTCCAGGGTCCTGTGTAATTCCAAATCCCTGTATAGGGGTTAAAGGTTTTCAGGGTTCTGGGGGTCCTACTTGGTGAGTGGCTTCCCTCTAGCCTCCCCTTTACAGCCCATCTGAGTCTGTGGATCCAGGCAGGCGTTACATTATATCTGGCCATCCAACCAGGAGAGAAAAAAAAATGGATTCTCTCCATGCTGTGCTAAATCAGCTGCACACCCTTTCTGGGCTTGTACATGGACTGACACAGCAAGTGCAGGATCTCAGGTCTGCTCAGGTCCAAGCCCCCGCTGCAGTATCTACCTCAGCATGTCCAGAGTCCCGTCGACTGCAAGGGAGCAGATCACGTGGTGGAGTGCCTGGATCAGAGAGGCAATCGCTTCCAAGGCAGCAGCACCACCTGAGCGGACCCCAGGATACCCGCTCAGGTGCCCAGGTACTTCCTGCAGACCCTATGAGGTTAATGTTACCTGTCTCATTGTCTCACCAGGGAAAATCTGTACGGCTGCAGGCCTTTGTTGATTGTGGCTCTGCTGCTAATTTTATAGACACTATTGTAGCAAAAGAGCTGGGTTTGACTTTGCTCAGGTTAAATGCACCTATTAGAATATCTGCTATCGATAGTACACCTCTCACTCAGGGTGTGGTTACTTTTGTAACTCCAGAGATCTCCATGCTTGTTGGTGCTTTGCATGTTGAATCTGTGTCATTTTTTGTTTTTGAGAATCTGATGTCAGCAGTGGTATTGGGCAAGCCATGGCTGCGTAAACATAACCCGGTCATAGACTGGCATCAGGGTGAGATTGTGCGCTGGAGCCCTGAGTGTCAGGAGACATACATGTCTTTATCTGTGAACCTGACTAGAGCTGAACCTATCTTCATACCTTATGCAGGGAATTTGCTGATGTGTTTTCTGTATCTGAATCTGAAAAATTACCTCCGCACAGAGATTATGACTGTCCCAAAGATTTGGTCCCCAATTCCTTACTCCCCAAGGGTAAAATGTATAATCTTTCTGGTCCGGAGCATCAGGCCATGAAAGATTATATAGCAGACAATCTGCAGAGAGGGTTCATCAGACCATCCAGGTCACCAGTCAGCGCTGGATTCTATTTTGTTGATAAGAAAGATGGTGGCCTCAGACCTTGTATTTACTACCTTGAACTGAATGCTATTACTGTAAAGAATCAGTACCCTCTGCCACTCATCCCCGATCTGTTTAACCAGCTCATAGGAGCCCGGTGGTTCACCAAGCTGGATCTCAGGGGTGCATATAACCTCATCCGTATCAGAGAAGGGGATGAGTGGAAAACTGCATTTAATATTCCAGAGGGACACTATGAGTACCTAGTAATGCCTTTTGGATTAAGTAATGTGCCGGCTGTGTTCCAGAACTTTATTAATGACATTTTCAGAGATATTTGTGGTCAATATGTGGTGGTCTATCTGGATGATATCCTGATTTATTCTCCTGATGCTACGTCACATGTCCAACATGTATGCACTGTACTCCAGAGACTCAGGGAGAATTCCCTATTTGCTAAATATGAGAAATGTGTTTTTTTTAGGCAGAAGTTAATTTTCTGGGTTATATATTGTCTGCATAAGGCTTGCACATGGATCCCTCTAAGCTTCAACCGATTAAGGAGTGGGTGCAACCCAAGTCTCTGAAAACCTTGCAGCGTTTCCATGGATTCGCTAATTATTATCGGAAATTCATTAGAGATTTTTCCAAAATTACAAAACCCCTCACCGATTTGACTAAAAAGGGGGCTGATATGGTAATTGGAAGCCAGAGGCGATCCATGACTTCTCAAAATTAAAAGGATGTTTCTCCTCAGACCCGATTCTGGTTCAGCCTGACCTTATGCGTCCGTTTATTGTGGAAGTCTATGCATCTGAGGTTGGAGTGGGAGCGGTGCTATCACAAGGTACTCCGTCTCTCACTCAGCTTCGTCCTTGTGCCTTCTTTTCCCGCAAGTTTTCTCCCACAGAGAGAAATTATAACATTGGTAATTGTGAGCTGTTGGCAATTAAATGGGCCTTCGAGGAATGGTGCCACTTCCTCGAAGGCGCCAAACATAAGCTCACAGTCATCACAGACCATAAGAACCTCACTTATCTGGAATCTGCTAAGAGACTCAATCCTAGGCAAGCTAGGTGGGCATTGTTCTTCTCCAGATTTGATTTTGTGGTAACATTCCGGCCCGGTACCAAGAATACCAGAGCTGATGCACTTTCCCGTAGCTTCTGTCCCTCTCAGTCCAAAGACTCTGAACCAGTGCATATTTTAGCTAAAGGCATTATTATGTCATCGGTTTCCTTAGATTTGATAGAAGAGGTCCATAATACCCAAGACCAAGCTCCTGAAACCACCCCTGTCCATAAAATGTTTGTCGCCCCCTCACTGCGCCTACGGGTACTCCAGGAATCCCACAATTGTGTGCTGGCAGGTCACCCTGGTATCGGCAATACCCTCCGATTAGTAACCAGGAATTTTTGTTGGCCAACCATAGCGAAAGATTGTAAGGAATATGTACTGGCTTGTGAAACTTGTGCTTGAGCCAAGACACCCCGTACCCGCCCTGCCGGATTTCTCCAGTCCCTACCTACTCCAGTAAGCCCTTGGACACATCTCTCCATGGACTTCATCACTGACCTTCCACCCTCAGAAGGGAAGACTTGTATCTGGGTAGTAGTGGATAGATTCAGCAAACAGTGTCATTTTGTTCCTCTGTCCGGATTACCCAATTCTGAAACTGTTAGCAAGTTGTTTATTAGGCATATTGTGCGGTTACACGGGGTTCCGGAAAATATTGTTTCTGACCGAGGAACACAGTTCGTCTCGAAATTCTGGAGGGCATTTTGTAAAAAGATCCATATAGAGCTATCTTTTTCATCTGCCTACCACCCAGAGACCAATGGTCAGATCAAACGTTCCAATCAAACCCTTGAACAATATCTCCGGTGTTATGTGTCTGACCGTCAGTCTGACTGGGTGGAATATCTGCCGCTAGCTGAGTTCGCTATCAATAATCAGTATCAGGAATCCATCAAGACTACCCCCTTTTTCTGCAATTTAGGGTTGCATCCACGTTTTGGTTCTTTTTCTTCCGCTGTGATGGATACTCCTGAGGCTGACTCAACTGTGGACAAATTAAAGGCTATCTGGTCTGAGGTGAAAGAGAACCTGAAGAAGGCAAAGGTTGGTCAAGCTTCCTCTGCTAATAAGAGATGTTCCAAGGGCCCTAGCCTTGGAGTTGGGGACAAGGTATGGTTATCCACACAGAATATTAAACTCAAGGTCCCTTCTGCTAAGCTGGGTCCGAGATTTATTGGACCTTACGAGATAATCGAGGTAATTAATCCCACAGCTTTCCGCCTGCAACCTCCCCCATCCTTCAAGATATCGAATGTGTTTCATAAGTCCCTCCTCAAGTTATATCGTGTCCCCATTCACCCAGTCAGTGACCCTCCTCCTCCTGTTTTGGTGGAAGGTAACTTGGAGTATGAGGTACAGAGAATACTTGATTCCCGTATTGTCAGAGGGGCGATACAGTATTTGGTGCATTGGAGGGGTTAGGGCCCCGAGGAGAGGTCATGGGTCCCTGTGAGCGAGGTTCATGCTAGGGGTCTGGTCCGATGGTTTCATCTCCAATTTCCTGGGAAGCCGGGTTTTGAGGGTCCGGAGGCCCCTCGTGGAGGGGGGGTACTGTTACGTCACCGCCAGAGTCTGCTCCAGCGACTTCTGGTCCGATCGCCAGGCAACGCCGTGTTCCTGCCGTGGATGGTGCTGGTGATGGGAGAGAAGTCAATGCCAGCGGCACCAGTGGGTGCAGGCTCCGATCATCCACTGGGCTGGGTTAGATTGGGATCTGCAGTACCGCTGGCTGACTGTGGGTGGCAGGTGTCTTCCAGCTGAAGTTGCCAGCGTTCAGCTACAGCCAATGGGAAGACACCACACCCTTCTTATTTCCCCTCCTGTCACATGATCACTGCCAGATATAGTTCTGATTTTCCTGGCTCCTGTTACGTCCTATTCTGTTGGTGATTCCTGTGTTGACTTCTGCATGTTTTTGACTACCCTTCTGCTTACTGTTTTTGTACCTTGCTGCCCGACCCGGATCTGACCTCTGCTACATTTGCTGACTACGTCACTGCCTGCCGATTCTGTCCCTGTTCCGCAATTCCTGGTTTGACCCTGCCTGACTACTACTCTCATCGGACTGCAGCCTTCCACAGGTAGTGATCTCCAAGGTTCTGTGTAATTCCAAATCCCTGTATAGGGGTTAAAGGGTTTCAGGGTTCTGGGGGTCCTACTTGGTGAGTGGCTTCCCTCTAGCCTCCCCTTTACAGCCCATCTGAGTCTGTGGATCCAGGCAGGCGTTACACAGACTGAGAAAGACATGGAAAGAGACAGACACAGAGAGACAGGGTAAGAGATAGAGACAGACAGGGAACGAAACAGACAGACAGATAGAGACAGACAGACACAGACAGAGAGAGACAGACAGAGTGGGAGACAGACTGGGAGAGAAACAGAGAGACAGGTACTATCCAAGGCAACGCCGGGTGCTACAGCTAGTCTTCGTTATAATTAATAATATTTAGGAATGAGCGAACCAGAACATTAAAGTTTAGGGTTTTGTACTGGATATCTAGTGTCTGGGGCTTGAACTTGGACATAGACTTTTATCGGTAGTCCATGCCCAAGTTTGGAGTTCACGTGCTGTACGAATGCTGAGTAAAGTTTGTTGAAAGGTTACAGAATAACCAATCAACAAGCTTTTCAGCATGGGGAACATGCCTGTACATTGCTGTGAACAAAATAAATGAAAAAAATGACGTGCAGTCCTGCCTATTTTTGATAAACAGTGCAGGTAAAGCAGACAGTTGTAGGCTGCAGCCCTTACCTGTCTGCTTTACCTTAGTTGGTTATCAAAAAAAGAAGGGCCCCCATGATGTTTTTAAATTATGCATTTCAATAATTTAAAAAAACGTATGGTGTTGCCCTAATTTTTCATAATAAGCCAAGTTAACCAGATTGGGAGTGGTATTGTTAGGCTGGCATGGCCATTGGGTTTTGGGCCCTTACCTACCTAAAAATAGCAGCCTGCAGCCATCCCAGAAGTGGCACATCCATTAGATGTGCCAATTCTAACCCTTTTCCTGGCTCTTCATGGTGCAGTGGCAATTTCGGTAATACTTTTGGGGTGGATGTCAGCTGTGAATTGACAGCTAGCATCAGGCCCAGGGGTTAGTAATGGATAGGCATCAGTCAGACACCACCATTACTAACCCGGTAGGTGCACAGTTAAAAAACACACATACAGTAAAAAAAAGTTGTTTTGAGAAAAGAATCCCCCCCACACTCTCTCGTTCACCAATTAATTAATTTAAGAAATCCTTGAAGTTCTGACCTAATCCAATGGTGTAATGTCCGAAGACATCCATCAAACCCTATGGAATTTCGTTCTCAGAACATTCTGAGAATGAGGCTTGATGTGTCACTCACTGTGACCTATGTAGCCTCGTTTTGAGAACGTTTTGAGAACAAGGCTCCATATTATTCAATAAATGTCGTAGGATATTACACCATTGGATTACATCAGAATTTAGATGGTTTCTTTTAATAAATACATTGGTGAATGAGGGAGTGTGGAAGAGTCTTTATTCGCCATTGGATTACGTCAGAACATTAAGTATTATAATTCTTGTGTGCTTGTTTTTAAACTGTACACATACTGGGTTAGTAATAGGGGTGTTTGATAAATGCCTCTCCATTACTAACCCCTGGGCTTAAAGCCAGCTGACATTACAAATCTGACCTCAACCCCAAAAATGTTACCCCAATTGCCACTGCTAATGAATGCACCACTACAGGGGCAGCTGCAGACTGCTATTTTTTTTTACCTGGAAAGGGCCCAATAACCATTGACCTTCCCAGCCTGATAATACCAGACCCCAGCTGTCTGTTTACCTTGGATAGTTATCAATAAAGGGGGACTCCACACCATTTTTTTAAAATTGTTTAAATAAATAGATAAAACATTTTTTTATAGGGTCCCCTCTATTTTTGATAACCAGCCAAGGTAAAGTGGATAGTTGTGGGCTGCAGACCACAGCTGTCTGCTCTACCTGCGCTGTTAAACAAAAATAGGGGGGACCTGACATCATTTTTATTTACTCCCTATCCACAATTATTTGCAAGGATTGTTATCCTGCTCTTACCCCATTTTGATTCCTTTAGCAGCGTGTTTGCCATTACTACGAAAATTTAACAACCATTTTACAGCACCAAAGTTCGGATCTCCATTGACTTATATGGTGTTTGGGGTCTGGGGTCAAGTTTTTGTCAAGTACGGATCCCAAACCAAAATTTCAACTAACCCAGGTCCCGGAACCAAACCCGGCCAACCCGAACATCCCTAATAGTAATGAGCAATTATTTGCATTAATCACCTATTTTCAACGTGATTAATTATACATAATCCTATAAATAAATTTAAAAATCTTTTATGACATAAAAAATATTATTTGTGGCAATATAACAAGACATGGTTGCTCATTTGTAGAAGTAAAATACTTAGTCTAATCATTGTCAACTATTTTAAAAGGTTTTCCAACGAAAATCTTAATAGTGACCTAAATGTTTTACTATAGAAGGGAAAGAGAAAGCATGACAAATTCTTTTCATTACACCCTGCTGTTCAAATGCCCTGAAGTATTTGTCGTTAGAAAATACACTGCTGTGTAATCCGCTTTTATTGACTATTAAAATCTTACAATGACCTCACCCACCTCTGTGTAGCACAAGTGAATTAGATGTTACAGCCCTTCGGAAATTATTGCCTATAGGTTAATTACAAATCCTGCTAAATGAAACATCTGTTTGTTTCTATGCCAGCTCTACTGATAATGTGTGAAATTCAGGAAAGTGGTTCAGTTCATTACATTGTATTCACTTTTGTGGTTTTCTAAGTACAGGATTTGGTGTAAATTTAATAGCACTGGAGTCTTCGTCATCGTGCAAAACAATTTGCCAACCAGTCATATACTTGAGAGATGTCACTATGTGAAATTTGAATCCAATGGGTCGAAAACACACTATCTGGCCTGCGCTGCTGCAGTAAATGGAGTCTTCAACAATGATAGTATTAGGGTATTTTATTCATATTACAAATATAATTTTTTCTTATTACAAATATGCAAAGCATGACAACAGATGGGTTTTTAAAGATCCAAAAAAATGGATTCCAATTAATTATGGGATCTAAGGGGTAAGGTTTCTAATTGTGTAGAGTGACATGACAGGTCTGGCATGCCAGTATGAGGAGCCTTAAATGCCTTACATACTCCTCTGGGAAATTAAATATGTAAATTGCCTCTTCAGAGAGGAAGATGACTTGAACTCTAGTGCCACCTATTGGAAGTAGCAATCCAAAAAGTCAATATCAACCCTTTAAAAAGCCTTGCCATATAACTTAGAATATAAACCAGAATCTCAATTTGCAGACATGGTCTTTCAGGGTATTGTCTCTCATCAGTGCAATGCATCAGATCTGAATTAACTAGGTGAGAGGCTAAGACTGGGATTTAAGGGGTAACGTGTTTCCTTGTGGAGAATAGAAAAAAGGGAAGAAGAAAAAACAAGAATGTAGATGGTGAATATTGGAATATGAATATGCATTACTGCTAAGAAAACATGAAAAAAATTCTTTCAAAATATTTCTTTGAAAAGTATGAGTTACTTAACAAACAAAGATGGGCACATTTACTTGTGCCCATATACTAACGTCAAGGTGCAACTCTCATATAGGTCCTAATCTAAATGCTATGAATCTCTTGTTCAAAACTGAACTATTATATGCAGGGTCACCTTCAGGGCATTACTATTGTGACTGGTGTACCGGGCCCGGTGAAGAGACAGGGCCTGGTCAGGCCCGAGGTAATTACTTAGATTTATTAAGCCCCAGGAAGGACGGGCCCCTTCTCTTCATCAGGCCCCAGTCACAGCAGCAACAGAGGAGCCCCACAGTGTCGCTTCACTACCTTACATGACTAATTTTGATGCAAATGGGTGGAGCATGCAAATTAGCCATGTGCTGAAGTGGAGGCAGGGTCATTGGAGGAGAGCAGGGCATCGGCGTGTAATTGTTGGGCCGTACAGCAGGGTGGTGACGTCATCACTCTGTGACCTCATTACACTCCTGCAAGTAGCAGCGGCGGAGATGGTGAGGACAAGGCATTCAGCAGGGATAAGTAAGCGCTATGAGCTGAAGGCGATAGTTGGGGGTGGGGGTGGTGGAGTGGCCTGCCCACTGATCCCAGCCCAGGGGGGGCCACGCTGATCCTAGCCCAAGGCTACCCGCCAATCACAGGCCCACAGACCCCAGCCCCTGCCTTTCTTCAGCTAGATGCACAGGAGGGTGCTGAAATGCATCATGGCTCACTGCTTAGAGAAGACGCCGTGCAACATGGGAGCCGGGTAGGGTTAAATGTTTTTTTTTTATGCAGCAGACAAATATGCCGGGAGGCCCCCAAAATTGGACATATATACCAGGAGGAGGACATATTCACAAGGAGGGGCAGAAACCAGGCTGGGAACATATATACCTGCACATGCCCAGGAGGGTAAAATATATATATACAGTTAGGTCCAGAAATATTTGGACAGTGACACAATTTTCGCGAGTTGGGCTCTGCATGCCACCACATTGGATTTGAAATGAAACCTCTACAACAGAATTCAAGTGCAGATTGTAACGTTTAATTTGAAGGTTTGAACAAAAATATCTGATAGAAATTGTAGGAATTGTACACATTTTTTTACAAACACTCCACATTTTAGGAGGTCAAAAGTAATTGGACAAATAAACCAAACCCAAACAAAATATTTTTATTTTCAATATTTTGTTGCGAATCCTTTGGAGGCAATCACTGCCTTAAGTCTGGAACCCATGGACATCACCAAACGCTGGGTTTCCTCCTTCTTAATGCTTTGCCAGGCCTTTACAGCCGCAGCCTTCAGGTCTTGCTTGTTTGTGGGTCTTTCCGTCTTAAGTCTGGATTTGAGCAAGTGAAATGCATGCTCAATTGGGTTAAGATCTGGTGATTGACTTGGCCATTGCAGAATGTTCCACTTTTTTGCACTCATGAACTCCTGGGTAGCTTTGGCTGTATGCTTGGGGTCATTGTCCATCTGTACTATGAAGCGCTGTCCGATCAACTTTGCGGCATTTGGCTGAATCTGGGCTGAAAGTATATCCCGGTACACTTCAGAATTCATCCGGCTACTCTTGTCTGCTGTTATGTCATCAATAAACACAAGTGACCCAGTGCCATTGAAAGCCATGCATGCCCATGCCATCACGTTGCCTCCACCATGTTTTACAGAGGATGTGGTGTGCCTTGGATCATGTGCCGTTCCCTTTCTTCTCCAAACTTTTTTCTTCCCATCATTCTGGTACAGGTTGATCTTTGTCTCATCTGTCCATAGAATACTTTTCCAGAACTGAGCTGGCTTCATGAGGTGTTTTTCAGCAAATTTAACTCTGGCCTGTCTATTTTTGGAATTGATGAATGGTTTGCATCTAGATGTGAACCCTTTGTATTTACTTTCATGGAGTCTTCTCTTTACTGTTGACTTAGAGACAGATACACCTACTTCACTGAGAGTGTTCTGGACTTCAGTTGATGTTGTGAACGGGTTCTTCTTCACCAAAGAAAGTATGCGGCGATCATCCACCATTGTTGTCATCCGTGGACGCCCAGGCCTTTTTGAGTTCCCAAGCTCACCAGTCAATTCCTTTTTTCTCAGAATGTACCTGACTGTTGATTTTGCTACTCCAAGCATGTCTGCTATCTCTCTGATGGATTTTTTCTTTTTTTCAGCCTCAGGATGTTCTGCTTCACCTCAATTGAGAGTTCCTTAGACCGCATGTTGTCTGGTCACAGCAACAGCTTCCAAATGCAAAACCACACACCTGTAATCAACCCCAGACCTTTTAACTACTTCATTGATTACAGGTTAATGAGGGAGACGTCTTCAGAGTTAATTGCAGCCCTTAGAGTCCCTTGTCCAATTACTTTTGGTCCCTTGAAAAAGAGGAGGCTATGCATTACAGAGCTATGATTCCTAAACCCTTTCTCCGATTTGGATGTGAAAACTCTCATATTGCAGCTGGGAGTGTGCACTTTCAGCCCATATTATATATATAATTGTATTTCTGAACACGTTTTTGTAAACAGCTAAAATAACAAAACTTGTGTCACTGTCCAAATATTTCTGGCCCTGACTGTATATATATATATATATATATATATATATATACACCAGGAGGCTCCCAGAATGGGGCATATATTACCGGGAGGAGGGACAGACGTACCCGGAGGGGCATAAACCCGTCTGGGGATATATATACCTGCATGTGCTCAGGAGGGGGATATATACAGTATACAGTGCCTACAAGTAGTATTCAACCCCCTGCAGATTTAGCAGGTTTGATAAGATGCAAATAAGTTAGAGCCTGCAAACTTCAAACAAGAGCAGGATTTATTAACAGATGCATAAATCTTACAAACCAACAAGTTATGTTGCTCAGTTAAATTTTAATAAATTTTCAACATAAAAGTGTGGGTCAATTATTATTCAACCCCTAGGTTTAATATTTTGTGGAATAACCCTTGTTTGCAATTACAGCTAATAATCGTCTTTTATAAGACCTGATCAGGCCGGCACAGGTCTCTGGAGTTATCTTGGCCCACTCCTCCATGCAGATCTTCTCCAAGTTATCTGGGTTCTTTGGGCGTCTCATGTGGACTTTAATCTTGAGCTCCTTCCACAAGTTTTCAATTGAGTTAAGGTCAGGAGACTGACTAGGCCACTGCAACACCTTTATTTTTTCCCTCTTGAACCAGGCCTTAGTTTTCTTGGCTGTGTGCTTTGGGTCGTTGTCTTGTTGGAAGATGAAATGACGACCCATCTTAAGATCCTTGATGGAGGAGCGGAGGTTCTTGGCCAAAATCTCCAGGTAGGCCGTGCTATCCATCTTCCCATGGATGCGGACCAGATGGCCAGGCCCCTTGGCTGAGAAACAGCCCCACAGCATGATGCTGCCACCACCATGCTTGACTGTAGGGATGGTATTCTTGGGGTCGTATGCAGTGCCATCCAGTCTCCAAACATCACGTGTGTGGTTGGCACCAAAGATCTCGATCTTGGTCTCATCAGACCAGAGAACCTTGAACCAGTCTGTCTCAGAGTCCTCCAAGTGATCATGAGCAAACTGTAGACGAGCCTTGACATGACGCTTTGAAAGTAAAGGTACCTTACGGGCTCGTCTGGAACGGAGACCATTGTGGTGGAGTACGTTACTTATGGTATTGACTGAAACCAATGTCCCCACTGCCATGAGATCTTCCCGGAGCTCCTTCCTTGTTGTCCTTGGGTTAGCCTTGACTCTTCGGACAAGCCTGGCCTCGGCACGGGTGGAAACTTTCAAAGGCTGTCCAGGCTGTGGAAGGCTAACAGTAGTTCCATATGCCTTCCACTTCCGGATGATGCTCCCAACAGTGGAGACAGGTAGGCCCAACTCCTTGGAAAGGGTTTTGTACCCCTTGCCAGCCTTGTGACCCTCCACGATCTTGTCTCTGATGGCCTTGGAATGCTCCTTTGTCTTTCCCATGTTGACCAAGTATGAGTGCTGTTCACAAGTTTGGGGAGGGTCTTAATTAGTCAGAAAAGGCTGGAAAAAGAGATAATTAATCCAAACATGTGAAGCTCATTGTTCTTTGTGCCTGAAATACTTCTTAATACTTTAGGGGAACCAAACAGAATTCTGGTGGTTTGAGGGGTTGAATAATAAATGACCCTCTGAATAAACTTTTCACAATTAAAAAAAAAAAAAAAGAAATAACATTCTTTTTTGCTGCAGTGCATTTCACACTTCCAGGCTGATCTACAGTCCAAATGTCACAATGCCAAGTTAACTCCGAATGTGTAAACCTGCTAAATCTGCAGGGGGTTGAATACTACTTGTAGGCACTGTATATATATATATATATATATATTATATATATATATATATATATATATATATATATATATATATATATATATATAATATATATATATATATATATACAGTAAAGACCAAAGGTTTGGACACACCTTCTCATTCAAAGAGTTTTCTTTATTTTCATGACTCTAAAAATTGTAGATTCACATTGAAGACATCAAAACTATGTATTAAAACATGTGGAATGAAATACTTAAAAAAGTGTGAAACAACTGAAAATATGTCTTATATTCTAGGTTCTTCAAAGTAGCCACCTTTTTCTTTCATTACTACTTTGCACACTCTTGGCATTCTCTTGATGAGCTTCAAGAGGTAGTCACCGGAAATGGTTTTCGAACAGTCTTGAAGGAGTTCCCAGAGATGCTTAGCACTTGTTGGCCCTTTTTGCCTTCACTCTGAGGTCCAGCTCACCCCAAACCATCTCGATTGAATTCAGGTCTGGTGACCAAACATGTCTCTTCTGCTTGTTGTCTGTTTTTAGCAATGGTTTCCTAGCAGCTATTTTACCATGAAGGCCTGCTGCACAAAGTCTCTTCTTAATAGTTGTTCTAGAGATGAGAAGGTGTGTCCAAATTTTTGGTCTGTACAAGGAGGCCCCCAGGATGGGACATATATACTGGGAGGACATATTCACCAGGAAGGGCAGAAACCAAGCTGGGATCATATATACCCACATGTGCCCAGGAGGGGGAATATATATACCAGGAGGCCCACAGGGGGCGATATATATTGGGAGGAGGACATATCCACCAGGAGAGGCAAAAACCAGGCTGGAAACATATATACCTGTATGTGCCCATCAGGGATATATATATATATGTCCCAGATATGTGCTCTAACGCTGGTCCCCATATGAGTCTATGGGGACCAAAATCTGGTGCTTTAAAATGGTGGTAGAAGGGATAGGGAGATTAGAGAAAGCGTGTTATAATAACCAATCTCCCATGTGGCTCTAATGCTACTTCCAGGGCCGCTCATTAACCTCATACATATGCACTGCTTTCCACACCCACCAGCAGTCCGGGTGTCTTTGATCGGTTGCAGCTAGACGTGCCCCCACCCTGTGTCTCACTACAAGCAATCACAGACGCTGTATGCATGTAAAAATAAATAAATAAATTAAAAAATTGACTCACGGTCCTCCCATATTATGATACCCAGCACAGATAAAGCATATGGCTACAGGCTGCAGCCACCAGCCGTGTGCTTATCTTGGCTGTGCAAAAAAAAAGAGGGACCACAGTTGGCTTTTTAAAAATCTATTTAAATAAATAATTTTAAAAAATTGGTGTGCGGTCCCCCAACAATTTTGATACCCAACTAAATATATAGTTGATAAAGCTGACAACTGGGGCCTGGTATTCTAAGGCTTGGGAGGACCCATAATTATTGTAGCATGCTGCAATTTTTTTCCTCAGGGCAGAATATAGCTAAGGAACAAATCACAGATCAGCACTGAATAACATTGGTGTGAGTGCAATTCAATTTTTTATCACATTGCACTAGATGGGAGAGAACCCTTATGCACAGGATAATTAGCATTTTCAATCCTGTGAGGTTTAACAACTTCATTACCAAGGATGTATACATATGTCCTTGGCCATGTCTGTCCATTTAATGCAGGCTTGCGCGGCGAGCTGCATTATACTCCACACACGTCTGCTGATCTGATCACCAGACATATGCAGCTATCAGGCACAGGTGGATATCTGACAGCATGATCTATTGCGCTATGACAGGGATTGCACTGTTCCTCGCCACCAGCGGCAGCCCCATGACATGATCACGGGGTGCCAATGGATTGCCATGACAGTGTGGGGTTAGTTGATGACCCCTGTCACTGTCATAATGTGTTTCCTCTGAATGCCGGCAGAGCGCCAGCATTTACATTAGATCAGCATTTATGCTGATTAGAGCAGTACTGAAGCATCACTCTGATCAGCAGAAGGGATCGGATAGTGCAGGCATAAAGTCCCATAAGGAGACTAGTAAAGTCAATAAAAAATGTAAAAAACTCGAACTCGAACTTTACAAAACATTCGGACGAGTCTCCCGAACAACGAACATCGGGGGGTTCGCCCATCACTATTTATTTGTGATAATTACTATGTTTCATCATTACTCTTGTTCTTTTATGGTCCAAAGTCTGATGATGGCAGTTAACAACTCCCAGTATCTCTTGACCACTGTTAAGGACTAGAGTTGAGCGCGGTTCGTGGTTCGTGGTTCTCCAGTTCGCGGCTCGAGTGATTTTGGGGCATGTTCTAGATCGAACTAGAACTCGAGCTTTTTGCAAAAGCTCGGTAGTTCTAGAAACGTTCGAGAACGGTTCTAGCAGCCAAAAAACAGCTAAATCATAGCTTGGTTTCTGCTGTAATAGTGTAAGTCACTCTGTGAATCAAACTATTATCACATTTCAGTGTATAGTGTGCGTGAACAGCGCCTTCAGATCACTGCTGTTTCTATAATGGCGATCGCCATTTTTTTTTTTTTTTTTTCTTGTCTTCCTTCCCTAAGTGCGCGCGTCTTGTGGGGCGGGCCAGCATGTCAGCCAATCCCAGACACACACACAGCTAAGTGGACTTTGAGCCAGAGAAGCAACGGCATGTGTGATAGGATCTGCATGTCACATGTCCCTGCATTATAAAACCGGACATTTTCTTCACGGACGCCATTATCTGCCTTCTGCGTCTTTGGTGTCAGACATCACTGTCGCAGCTCCGTCTTCCTGAGTCCTATAGCCGATACAGCTGTATGCGCTGCATACACAGCGTTAGACAGCTTAGGGAGAGCACTTTATAGCAGTCCTTTTAAGGGCTCCAACCGGCAGGGTCAGAGAGCCATAGGTGACAGGTCCTGCAAACAGCAACAGCGTCTGTGTAGCCCAGGTCAGGGATTTCCTACCTGCATTTCACCATTAGGAGGGAATAGAAAGGCAGGCTTCCATTCCTCTACCCAGAGCACCACAATCCTGCCACTGTACCCTCTTGTCCTCTGCACACTCCAACTGATAACTAAGCCATTATACTAGCAAACACTCAGTGTACCTAGTGGCATCCTATACGTGGCTATTGGACTTTGCTATAGTCCCACTAGTGCAAAGACATTTGCAGAGCGCGTCTGCCTGCATTGCACACTACAACTCATTCTAAACAAGCCATTATACTAGCAAACACTCAGTGTACCTAGTGGCATCCTATACGTGGCTATTGGACTTTGCTATAGTCCCACTAGTGCAAAGACATTTGCAGAGCGCGTCTGCCTGCATTGCACACTACAACTCATTCTAACCAAGCCATTATACTAGCAAACACTCAGTGTACCTAGTGGCATCCTATACGTGGCTATTGGACTTTGCTATAGTCCCACTAGTGCAAAGACATTTGCAGAGCGCGTCTGCCTGCATTGCACACTACAACTCATTCTAACCAAGCCATTATACTAGCAAACACTCAGTGTACCTAGTGGCATCCTATACGTGGCTATTGGACTTTGCTATAGTCCCACTAGTGCAAAGACATTTGCAGAGCGCGTCTGCCTGCATTGCACACTCCAACTCATTAAAACCAAGCCATTATACTAGCAAACACTCAGTGTACCTAGTGGCATCCTATACGTGGCTATTGGACTTTGCTATAGTCCCACTAGTGCAAAGACATTAGCAGAGCACATCTGCCTGCATTGCACACTACAACTCATTCTAACCAAGCCATTATACTAGCAAACACTCAGTGTACCTAGTGGCATCCTATACGTGGCTATTGGACTTTGCTATAGTCCCACTAGTGCAAAGACATTTGCATAGCGCGTCTGCCTGCATTGCACACTCAAACTCATTTTAACTAAGCCATTATACTAGCAAACACTCAGTGTACCTAGTGGCATCCTATACGTGGCTATTGGACTTTGCTATAGTCCCACTAGTGCAAAGACATTAGCAGAGCACATCTGCCTGCATTGCACACTACAACTCATTCTAACCAAGCCATTATACTAGCAAACACTCAGTGTACCTAGTGGCATCCTATACGTGGCTATTGGACTTTGCTATAGTCCCACTAGTGCAAAGACATTTGCAGAGCGCGTCTGCCTGCATTGCACACTCCAACTCATTAAAACCAAGCCATTATACTAGCAAACACTCAGTGTACCTAGTGGCATCCTATACGTGGCTATTGGACTTTGCTATAGTCCCACTAGTGCAAAGACATTTGCATAGCGCGTCTGCCTGCATTGCACACTCAAACTCATTTTAACTAAGCCATTATACTAGCAAACACTCAGTGTACCTAGTGGCATCCTATACGTGGCTATTGGACTTTGCTATAGTCCCACTAGTGCAAAGATATTAGCAGAGCACATCTGCCTGCATTGCACACTCAAACTTTTTTAAACTAAGCAATTTTACTAGCAAACACTCAGTGTACCTAGTGGCATCCTAAACGTGGCTATTGGACTTTGCTATAGTCCCACTAGTGCAAAGACATTTGCAGAGCACGTCTGCCTGCATTGCACACTACAACTCATTGTTACTAAGCCATTATACTAGCAAACACTCAGTGTACCTAGTTGTATCCTAAACGTGGCTATTGTACTTTTGTCTATTCACAGTATTGGAACGATATTTGCAGCACGTCTGCCTGCATTGCACACTCTAACTTTTTTAAACTCAGCCATTTATAGTAGCAAACACTCAGTGTACCTAGTTGTATCCTAAACGTGGCTATTGTACTTTTGTCAATTCACAGTATTGGAACGTTATTTGCAGCACGTCTGCCTGCATTGCACACTCAAACTTTTTTAAACTCAGCCATTTATAGTAGCAAACACTCAGTGTACCTAGTTGTATCCTAAACGTGGCTATTGTACTTTTGTCTATTCACAGTATTGGAACGATATTTGCAGCACGTCTGCCTGCATTGCACACTCTAACTTTTTTAAACTCAGCCATTTATAGTAGCAAACACTCAGTGTACCTAGTTGTATCCTAAACGTGGCTATTGTACTTTTGTCAATTCACAGTATTGGAACGTTATTTGCAGCACGTCTGCCTGCATTGCACACTCAAACTTTTTTAAACTCAGCCATTTATAGTAGCAAACACTCAGTGTACCTAGTTGTATCCTAAACGTGGCTATTGTACTTTTGTCAATTCACAGTATTGGAACGTTATTTGCAGCACGTCTGCCTGCATTGCACACTCAAACTTTTTTAAACTCAGCCATTTATAGTAGCAAACACTCAGTGTACCTAGTTGTATCCTAAACGTGGCTATTGTACTTTTGTCTATTCACAGTATTGGAACGTTATTTGCAGCACGTCTGCCTGCATTGCACACTCTAACTTTTTTAAACTCAGCCATTATACTAGCAAACACTCACTGTACCTAGTTGTATCCTAAACGTGGCTATTGTACTTTTGTCAATTCACAGTATTGGAACGTTATTTGCAGCACGTCTGCCTGCATTGCACACTCAAACTTTTTTAAACTCAGCCATTATACTAGCAAACACTCACTGTACCTAGTTGTATCCTAAACGTGGCTATTGTACTTTTGTCAATTCACAGTATTGGAACGTTATTTGCAGCACGTCTGCCTGCATTGCACACTCAAACTTTTTTAAACTCAGCCATTTATAGTAGCAAACACTCAGTGTACCTAGTTGTATCCTAAACGTGGCTATTGTACTTTTGTCTATTCACAGTATTGGAACGATATTTGCAGCACGTCTGCCTGCATTGCACACTCTAACTTTTTTAAACTCAGCCATTATACTAGCAAACACTCAGTGTACCTAGTTGTATCCTAAACGTGGCTATTGTACTTTTGTCAATTCACAGTATTGGAACGTTATTTGCAGCACGTCTGCCTGCATTGCACACTCAAACTTTTTTAAACTCAGCCATTTATAGTAGCAAACACTCAGTGTACCTAGTTGTATCCTAAACGTGGCTATTGTACTTTTGTCTATTCACAGTATTGGAACGATATTTGCAGCACGTCTGCCTGCATTGCACACTCTAACTTTTTTAAACTCAGCCATTTATAGTAGCAAACACTCAGTGTACCTAGTTGTATCCTAAACGTGGCTATTGTACTTTTGTCAATTCACAGTATTGGAACGTTATTTGCAGCACGTCTGCCTGCATTGCACACTCAAACTTTTTTAAACTCAGCCATTTATAGTAGCAAACACTCAGTGTACCTAGTTGTATCCTAAACGTGGCTATTGTACTTTTGTCAATTCACAGTATTGGAACGTTATTTGCAGCACGTCTGCCTGCATTGCACACTCAAACTTTTTTAAACTCAGCCATTTATAGTAGCAAACACTCAGTGTACCTAGTTGTATCCTAAACGTGGCTATTGTACTTTTGTCAATTCACAGTATTGGAACGTTATTTGCAGCACGTCTGCCTGCATTGCACACTCAAACTTTTTTAAACTCAGCCATTTATAGTAGCAAACACTCAGTGTACCTAGTTGTATCCTAAACGTGGCTATTGTACTTTTGTCAATTCACAGTATTGGAACGTTATTTGCAGCACGTCTGCCTGCATTGCACACTCAAACTTTTTTAAACTCAGCCATTTATAGTAGCAAACACTCAGTGTACCTAGTTGTATCCTAAACGTGGCTATTGTACTTTTGTCTATTCACACTACTGCAAATCTATGTGCAGCACCTCTGCATGACAACCTCGTGCTCTGTTTTTAATAAGCTATAATGATAGCACAAAATACTGCCATTTTGTGGCATCATAGAACTGGCTCTTGTATTCCATTAGTGCCCCACTGGTGACAAGCTATTTCTAGCACCTCTACATCACACCCTCATGCACATTTAGCTACGCTAATGTTATAGCAAACTCATGGAATTCATTGCTGCATTTCATAATTCGGAGGGATAGAAAGTCAGGCTTCCTTTAGCTTTTCCTTCTGTTCATAGACAGCATCTCCAAGACAAATTTCCCCTCCACGTCTAAGTGTGGAGAGGCAGCTAGTGCGCATGCGTGTGCCGATGTACCCCAGATGCAGCATAATTACAGTGTTTCGCCTAGTGAGTATGCTCAGCCTGACTGTGCCATTCCTGACGCTAAGTCTTCATTTCGGGATACAGCGCATGCTCCCACACTAAGTGTGAAAAGCCTCTTTGCACAGGTGCTTGCATTCTGTGCCGGGTCTAAGTCCTGTTTTGTGCCTAGACACCATGCTAAAGCTGATAGTCTTTTTTCAGAGACTGTATTTCATGCTACTGAGCATGCTCAGGCACTTCCTGCATCAGAGACTAGGTCCGGTAATGAACTCTTTGGCCCTGGCCCTGATGTGGGGGTCCCATATAGACCACAGGGCATCAGGTGTCCTCCCAAATGGCTTGCAGAGGCCCACACCTATGACTTGTCACCGCATTATTGATGGTCAGACGATGACTGGTGAGGTGTTTGGGTCATGGCAGCCATGAGGTCATCATTGAAGTTGCGTTTCCAAATAGGACGCTAGTTATGCCACTCATGACGTGTCACTCTGCTTTTGTCTCCAGGAGGTGCATTGTGGTTCACCCTGGTTTGGGGCGGACCCAGGTTATAAAAGGGGCTGGAGCCAACAAGGAGGTGCGCAGTCTTCTATTATGCTCCGAAAGAGCACACCTCCATGTGTTGAACCCATTGCGGCTTTAGGCCAGAGGTAGGCAGGGATAGGGTGGTGGATGCAGGCCACCACCACAGTTGGTAACGCAGAACGGTTAAGACCAGCTCCTGTCCTAACAGTCCTGCTTGTGCAGCCCAGTGGCATTAACAGGCCTGCTGCTGCTGATGCGCCTGCTGTCCACAGGTGTGGCCCCTACGCACACGGTCAGCGTACTCAATGGCCCCTGTGTTGTTAACAGGGAGTTCCTGGGCTGGGTGGGCATGTGGACCCTGTGACGCTAACAGGGCTCACAGTCTCCAGATCCGAATGGCGTCTAACTCGGTTCAGGCTACTATTAGTTTCATAGCCACACAGCTCTGTATCCTCCACCAAACCTTCAAGTTGCCAACCTCTCCTTTTCCAACTGGGAGCACGGTGGACACTGACTGCTGAAGGTGATATATACCTTTCTCTTTCTTTTCTTATTAATTTTTGTTATATAGCGGTCACAGATTATATACCACTTTATCCAAATCTGCCAGTCCCACTGTAACAGATGTTGTTTCTTCAGCAAATGTTACAGTTGTTTAACCACCAAATCCACGGACCCAAATTTTTTTCCCCTTTCCAACACACCTGTTCCCCTTTCCAACAGCATCTGTCCTTTTTCAACTCATTTTGGGATATGACCAAAAGTGCAACTGTGCAGGGACACCGTACTCAACGCCATCTCAGCACAGCAGCCATCCCTCGGTCCCTCCGATGTGGACAAGTAAAAGACCATTTCCTCCTATCCATGACAAAGTGTTGAGATTCACTCTGTGCAGCACTGGTGTTTAGTGGAAAAGTAGATCTAAGATTGCGTACCACATTCTGCAGATACTCCTGTATACGTGCGTCTATTTCTATGGCAGGAATTAGTTCGCCAAATTTTGTCTTGTACCGGGGATCTAACAGTGTGGCAACCCAGTATTCAGGATTACTTCAAATTCATACAATCCGAGGGTCATGTAGGTAGTGCAGCAAGAAGGCGCTCATGTGTCTTGTGCATCCAGGAGGACCAAGTCCTTGGTGTGTTGGTGGCAGAGAGGTGAGAATCGTGCATCCTTCCTCTGCCCTCTACCCACAACCTCGCACAACCGAAATGTGAGCAAGCTCTCACTCATCTGCTGAGTCTTCCATGCCCATCGCCAGTTCGTCCTCCATTTCTTCATGGGCTCCTGCACTTTCATCAACACTTTTTGCTGATACTATGCGCCCTTGTTAATCCCTCTCCCTCACCATGACTGCCGCATAGGTGCCGCTGACCATCTGGACCTCGTAGATCTTGTTATCCCTTCCGCATATGACTCCTCCTGTACTTCCTCCCCTTCCTCTTGTCCCAACACCTGACTCCGAATAATAATTACAGTGTGCTCCATCATGTAGATGACCAGAATTGTCACGCTGAGAATGACATTGCCAGTGCTAAACATCTTCGTCGACATTTCAAAACTGTGTAGCAGGGTGCATAGGTCCTTGATCTGACACCACTCCAGCAGCGTGATCTGCACCACCTCTGGATCAACTTATCCCAGGCTATATGTCTTACCGTATTTCAGCAGGGCTCTGCGGTGCTGCCACACACGCTGCAACATGTGCAGATTCCAATTCCTGCGTGTCGGAACATCGCATTTCCGGCGTTTAACTGCCAGACCCTAAGACTTCCGGAGTGATGAAAGTTGTTGAGCTGCTGTGTGCGCACGATGGAAGTGAGCACATAGCGAGCGTGCCCGCTGCACAAGGACATGTAGGCCGTGATGGTGTTTTAAAAATTGCTGGAGAATTCGGATCAACACGTGAGCCATAAAAGGCACGTGTGTCACATTGCCCTGAGGATGGCCCGCAGCCAGGTTTGCATCATTGCCGCACACGGCTGTTAAGTCACCAACGGAGTCCGCTCCGTCAATTTGTACTCCGGTCGCCAGGTGACAACGTGTTCCTTTCATGAATAGTGCTGATGATGGGAGAGTAGTCGATGCCAGCGGCGCAGGTGGACGCAGGTTATGCTCACCCACTGGGCTGCATTACCTTGACAGATGCAGAATCTCTGGCTGAATGTAGCTGGTGGGTATCTCACAGATGAAATACCATCATTCAGCTACAACCAATGGGAAGACACCACACCCTTTTTTATGCCCATCCTGTCTGCAGACCACTGCCAGACATAGCTATGAACCTCTGGTTAATTTTACCCCCAGTTCAGTTTTATGATTTTGTGTGCTTGTTACCTGACTACTTTTCCTGCTTGCTGTTTATGTACCTTGTTGGCCGATACGCATTTCACCTCTGCTTGTTTTCTGATTAAGTCCTGGCCGTCCCATTCTGTTCCTGTTCCTCAATTAATGTTTTGACCCTGCCTGACTACTATTCTCTGTAATAGCGGTGTGACTCACATTTCCCATACATTTCAAAGTAAAACTTTGACCGCCTGATGGCATTGAGCTCTGCTGCCAGCATAGTAAGGAGGTGTGTGGTAGTCCTTGTGCGCAGTTGCAAGGAAGGGTGGCCTGACCACACAGGGTTTGCGCAAAGGTAGAGGACCCACACGAGGTTGAAGAGGCAGAAGCAGTGTATTAACTTCTACATACAGAACAAGGATTGAAACAACTCGTGGGGACGGCAAGACTTGTACAGCAGACCCTTCTCCATCTCTCACCATAGTTTGCCAGTGCCCAGTCAGTGACATGTAATGACCCTGTCTATGCTTACTGGTCCAAGTATCTGTGTTGAAATGCACCCTGTCGCACACAGATTTTCTCAAGGAAGTGGTGATGTTGTGTGCGACATGCCGGTGTAGCGCGGGCATGCTTTTCTTGGAGAAGCAGTGGTGATTGGGCATCTGGTACTGGGGCACAGCGACAGACATAAGGTCTGTAAAATCCTGTGTGTCCACTACGCGTAAAGGCAGCATTTCGGTAGCCAACAGCTTACAGAGGGATAGAGTCAACCACTTAGCTTTGTCATGGGTCGCAGTAAGTGGCCTTTTATTTGACCACATCTGAGGGACAGAGATCTGGCTGCTGTCTGTAGACGGTGTTGAGTAGGGTGTCCCTGGAAAAATGCAGGTTTGTGAGAAAAGTGCAGGCGGAGACATGATGTTGGCTTCATCTTGCCTTCAGATCTGTTCATCTTGTATCATTTTTAAAAAACACAGCAAGCAAGGGTTACTCCAAGCGGAGTCTCCCTTTTTTTCCAAAAATTGGGCCCCACACAGACACCTTATCAGTGGCAGCACTTGTGCCCTAGTTGCAAACAGGATGTTTTGATTTGCATCAAGCACATTCCAAATCCACAAGCATTTACTCTCCCCAGGATGACACAGGGGTAGTAAATTCCTTCTGGATCCATGACTTGTTCATTTTGATGAACGTCAGTCTGTCCACATTGTCACTGGACAGACGCGTGCGCTTATCTGTCAGCACACACCCAGCAGCACTGAAGACACGTTCAGAGACAACGCTGGCAGCTGGACACGACAAAATCTTCGAGGCGTAACTGGAGAGCTCTTGACATTTTTCTAGATTTGAAGCACAAAAGGAGCAAGGCTCCATTTGCAAAGTCATTGCATCGATGTTCATTTGGAGATACTCCTGTATCATCCTCTCCATCCGTTGACTATGTGTCAGACTTGTTGTCTCTGGTGGCCTTGCAAAGGAGGGTCTAAAAAAATTATGAAAAGATTCCATAAAATTGCTGTTACCAGCACCAGATACGGTCCTACTGGTACGGGTAGACTGTTGAAGATGACGAGGCCGTCCCATGTTTGTCAAGTTACAACTGGGAGAATCACTCCCTTCACCTGCACGGTTGTTTGGTGGAAAAGCCGAGCTAAGATCGAGTAACAGCTTCTGCTGATACTCCTGCATACGTGCGTCCCTTTCTATGGGTGGAATTATGTCACAAAATTTGGACTTGTCCCGGGGATCTAATAGTGTGGCAAGCCAGTAGTCATCATCACTTCTAATTTTGACAATACGAGGGTCATGTTGGAGGTAGTGCAACAAGAAGGCACTCATGTGTCTTGCGCAGCCATGCGCACCAAGTCCACGCTGTGTTTGTGGCATAGAGGTGCTAACCGTTCTTTCTTCCTCTGTCATCTCCCCCCAACCTCTTTCAACTGAAATTTGACCAAGGTCCCCCTCATCTGCTGAGTCTTCCATGTCCATGGACAGTTCGTCCTCCATATCTTCATGTCCTCCTGCACCTTCCTCAACATCTCACCTGCTACCATGCGCCCTTGTTGATCCCTGTCCCCCATGGTCCCATGCCTGCCGCGTTGGTGATGATGAACGTCTGGACCTTGGTGATGTTGTTGTGTCTTGCGCATATGAATCCTCCTGTAGTTCCTCCCCTTCCTGTTGTCCCACCCCCTGACTACGAATAGTGTTTAGCGTGTGCTCCAGCATGTAAATGACTGTAATCGTCATGCTGATAATGGCATTGTCAGCGCTAAACATATTCGTCGCCATGTCGAAACTGTGCAGAAGGGTGCATAGGTCCTTGATCTGAGATCACTCCATCAGGGTGATCTGCCCCACTTCTGCATCTCGTTGGCCCAGGCTATACATCATGACGTATTGCACCAGGGCTCGCCGGTGCTGCCACAGTCGCTGTAACATGTGGAGAGTTGAATTCCAGCGTGTCGCCACATCGCATTTCAGGCGATGAACCGGCAGGCCGAAAGACTTCTGGAGCGATGCAAGTCGCTCAGGTGCGGCGGTTGAACGGCGGAAGTGAGCACTGCAGACAGTTTCCGTGCCCTGGTCAGAAGGCCATCTAGGCCGGGATAGTGTGTTAAAAATTGCTGGACAACAAGGTTAAACACGTGAGCCATACAAGGCACGTGTGTCACCTTGCCCAGGCGAAGGGCCGCACCCAGGTTTGCAGCATTGTCGCACACGGCCTTACCAGGCTGCAGGTTGAGTGGAGACAACCATTTATCAAAATCAGTCTCCAGAGCTGCCCACAACTCAGTCGCTGTGTGACTCCTATTTCAAAGACATGTCAAGCTAAAGACCGCCTGATGCCGTTGCGCTCTGCTACCAGCATAGTAATGAGGGGTGCGTGATTCCTTCTGCGCAGTGAGAACGCTGGTGGCCTGACCAGGCAGGCTTGGGGCGGAGGTGGAGGACCCAGATGAGGTGGAGGATGCAGAAGCAGTGGCGGAACTTGGACAGACAGAGGATTGACACACAAGTCGTGGGGACGGCAAGACTTGTGCAGCAGACCCTTCACCATCTATCACCATAGTTACCCAGTGGCCAGTCAGCGACATGTAACGTCCCTGTCCATGCTTACTGGTCCAAGTATCGGTGGTGAAATGCACCCGTTCACACACAGAGTTTCTCAAGGAAGCGGTGATGTTGTGTGCGACATGCTGGTGTAGCGCGGGCACACCTTTCTTAGAGAAGTAGTGGCGACTAGGCATCTGGTACTGGGGCACAGCGACAGACATAAGGTCTCTAAAATCCTGTGTGTCCACTAGGCGGAAAGGCAGCATTTCTGTAGTCAACAGCTTACAGAGGGATAGAGTCAACCTCTTCGCTTTGTCATGGGTCGCAGGAAGTGGCCTTTTATTTGACCACATCTGAGGGACAGAGATCTGGCTGCTGTGTGTAGACGGTGTTGAGTCGGGTGTCCCTGGAAAAATGCAGCTTTGTGAGGAAAGTGCAGGCGGAGACATGATGTTGCCTTCATCCAAAGTTGGTGCTATCGATGTCTGAGAGAGCTGTACACACTCACTTGTTTCCCCTTCCAAACCAACTGACGACCTACCAAGCAAACTGCCTGTTGCGGTTACAGTGGTGGAAGTTGTGGGTGGAAAAACAGGTGTGACAGCTGTCCCCACAGTCCTAGAAGATGACGAGCGCGCGGATGCACTGGAAGGGGCAGGCGGTGGATGGTTCGCTCCGCTAGGCCGCATTGCAGCACGGTGAGCTTCCCATCGGGCCATATGATATTTATTCATGTGACGATTCATGGAAGAAGTTGTCAAACTGCTGAGGTTTTGACCTCTACTAAGAGAACCATGACAAATTTTACAGATCACATAATTTGGGCGATCTTTTTCTATGTCAAAAAAGGACCTGGCTAGGCAAGGCTTAGAGGCCATGCGACCTGTTGATCCACCCCGAATAATGCTCAGAGGCAGAGTGGTGGCTGAGGATGCAGTTGTAGACGTGCTACCAGTGCTCCGACTGTGTCCAGGAAGGCGCCAGGTTACTTCGACGTCGGTTGCATCCTCCTCCACCGCCTCTGTTGACCTCCTCGAGTGTCTGACTGTGGGTTGACAGTAGGTGTGATCTAGAACTTAATCATCAATTGTTGTGTTTGCACTCCCCTACCCCTCAGACCGAGTTTCTTCTTGCCCTGACCGAATATTTAAGTTGTCATCCCAATCGGGTATCTGCGTCTCATCTTCATCAGTATGTTCCTCATTGCCTATAACCACAGTTGTTGGAAAGGCAGCATTTTGGTAGCCAACAGTTTGCATATGATGAAAGTCAACCTCCAAGCCATTTCATGCCCTTCTAAAAGCATGTAAAACACAGCGAGGGGACTCCAACCACAGTCTCCCTCGTTGCCACTAACTGGGCCACACACACCCCACTTGACTGGCATCGGTTGACCCCCCCTTTTGACAAAGAAAAAGATGCTTTGCATGAAGCACTCTCAAAAATACGCGTGCCTTTCCCGTCCCCTGGCTGACCCAGGGGAAGAAAAGTCCTCTGAGAGCCATGACTTGTTCATCTTGGTTCTTTTAGAGACACAGCGAGGGGACTCCAACCACAGTCTCCCTCGTTGCCACTAACTGGGCCACACACACCCCACTTGACTGGCATCGGTTGACCCCCCCTTTTGACAAAGAAAAAGATGCTTTGCATGAAGCACTCTCAAAAATACGCGTGCCTTTCCCGTCCCCTGGCTGACCCAGGGGAAGAAAAGTCCTCTGAGAGCCATGACTTGTTCATCTTGGTTCTTTTAGAGACACAGCGAGGGGACTCCAACCACAGTCTCCCTCGTTGCCACTAACTGGGCCACACACACCCCACTTGACTGGCATCGGTTGAGCCCCCTTTTGAAAAAGAAAAAGATGCTTTGCATGAAGCACTCTCAAAAATACGCGTGCCTTTCCCGTCCCCTGGCTGACCCAGGGGAAGAAAAGTCCTCTGAGAGCCATGACTTGTTCATCTTGGTTCTTTTAGAGACACAGCGAGGGGACTCCAACCACAGTCTCCCTCGTTGCCACTAACTGGGCCACACACACCCCACTTGACTGGCATCGGTTGAGCACCCTTTTGAAAAAGAAAAAGATGCTTTGCATGAAGCACTCTCAAAAATACGCGTGCCTTTCCCGTCCCCTGGCTGACCCAGGGGAAGAAAAGTCCTCTGAGAGCCATGACTTGTTCATCTTGGTTCTTTTAGAGACACAGCGAGGGGACTCCAACCACAGTCTCCCTCGTTGCCACTAACTGGGCCACACACACCCCACTTGACTGGCATCGGTTGACCCCCCCTTTTGACAAAGAAAAAGATGCTTTGCATGAAGCACTCTCAAAAATACGCGTGCCTTTCCCGTCCCCTGGCTGACCCAGGGGAAGAAAAGTCCTCTGAGAGCCATGACTTGTTCATCTTGGTTCTTTTAGAGACACAGCGAGGGGACTCCAACCACAGTCTCCCTCGTTGCCACTAACTGGGCCACACACACCCCACTTGACTGGCATCGGTTGAGCCCCCTTTTGAAAAAGAAAAAGATGCTTTGCATGAAGCACTCTCAAAAATACGCGTGCCTTTCCCGTCCCCTGGCTGACCCAGGGGAAGAAAAGTCCTCTGAGAGCCATGACTTGTTCATCTTGGTTCTTTTAGAGACACAGCGAGGGGACTCCAACCACAGTCTCCCTCGTTGCCACTAACTGGGCCACACACACCCCACTTGACTGGCATCGGTTGAGCACCCTTTTGAAAAAGAAAAAGATGCTTTGCATGAAGCACTCTCAAAAATACGCGTGCCTTTCCCGTCCCCTGGCTGACCCAGGGGAAGAAAAGTCCTCTGAGAGCCATGACTTGTTCATCTTGGTTCTTTTAGAGACACAGCGAGGGGACTCCAACCACAGTCTCCCTCGTTGCCACTAACTGGGCCACACACACCCCACTTGACTGGCATCGGTTGACCCCCCCTTTTGACAAAGAAAAAGATGCTTTGCATGAAGCACTCTCAAAAATACGCGTGCCTTTCCCGTCCCCTGGCTGACCCAGGGGAAGAAAAGTCCTCTGAGAGCCATGACTTGTTCATCTTGGTTCTTTTAGAGACACAGCGAGGGGACTCTAACCACAGTCTCCCTCGTTGCCACTAACTGGGCCACACACACCCCACTTGACTGGCATCGGTTGAGCCCCCTTTTGAAAAAGAAAAAGATGCTTTGCATGAAGCACTCTCAAAAATACGCGTGCCTTTCCCGTCCCCTGGCTGACCCAGGGGAAGAAAAGTCCTCTGAGAGCCATGACTTGTTCATCTTGGTTCTTTTAGAGACACAGCGAGGGGACTCCAACCACAGTCTCCCTCGTTGCCACTAACTGGGCCACACACACCCCACTTGACTGGCATCGGTTGAGCCCCCCTTTTGACAAAGAAAAAGATGCTTTGCATGAAGCACTCTCAAAAATACGCGTGCCTTTCGCCTCCCCTGGCTGACCCAGGGGAAGAAAAGTCCTCTGAGAGCCAGGTCCACATTGTCAGTGGACAGACACGTGTGCTTATCTGCCAGCAGACCCCCAGCAGCACTGAAGACAGGTTCCGAGAGAACGCTGGCTGCAGGACACGACAAGATCCTCAAGGCGTACGTGGCGAGCTCAGGCAATTTATCCAGATTGGAAGCCTAAAATGAGCAGGGCTCAAGTTGCACAATAATGGAATCGATGTTTCTTTGCATATACTCATATATCTGTGTGTCTCCCTCTTTTTCCTTGTCCAGCTGTTTTGTTTTCACATGAGTATATGTCCTTGTCACTTTCCCATGTGTTTGTGTTATGTTGTGAGTTGTTTGTCACCTTTTGGACACCTTTCAGGGTGTTTTCTAGGTGTTTTACTGTGTTTGTGATTGCCTGCCATTGTTTCCTATGGGCTCGAGTTCGGTTCGTCGAACGTTCGACGAGCCGAACTCGAGCCAGACCCCCCGTTCGGCGAACCGCCTCGAGCCGAACCGGGACCGGTTCGCTCATCTCTATTAAGGACATACTAGGAGTGGTAGGTTCACGCAATTTTGTTGCATATGAGGCTGACCATACATTAGAGTTGATCCTGGTACTAAGCTTGGC